>NC_139031.1:99214971-99814971 GCF_964662115.1 Mustela nivalis | reverse complement strand
ACTGGAAAAGATTTCAATAAACAAATGAAAATCTGAGGACCACAAAAGGCATAGGAGAGGAAAAGATAGTGGTGTTTATTCCTACTACTTAAACTACTCTCATTAACCATGTACTTAAATAACTGGTTTAACCTTTGTCTTACTTGTGAGGGTATAATCTCCATGAGCAGTGACCATGTATATATTTACTTTTGAGTTCTTATGGCCTGATATGGTCAATTTCTAAGCCCCATTCAGAGCCTGAGGTAACTTGTCCTGTTTTTTAGTGCTATGCCTTTGGGCTTTCCAAACATCTCCCTCGCTCCCCGCCCTGGGCTCCCCCCTCCCCACAAAAAAACTATTTAAGGGAAAGAGCTCCTGTGGAATGGGTATGACTCCAATTAATTTTCTGACCTTCAGAAATGTGAATATATCACCTAAACTTTGCTGGCAGCTTTGGGCACACTTTCCAGGAAGGGGGGGATATTCCAGGGAGAAAGATTATGTCACGTCCAAAGAAAAGCTACATTGGTAAGTGCTTCCCTAACAGATGGACAGAGAGAACTCTCTAGAACACAATTCCCTGCTCAGAAAGGATGTCAGTGACCAAAACAATCAGAACGTTGGATTATAAAGTTTTTTGAATGTCTCTATGTCTACTTACATTTCTCTTCCCTCCATAAAGCCATTTATATGAGAAAGGACACATGAACTCTCATTTGGGAGCGGAAACGAAAAGAAGTGCCAGAGAATGTGCTGTCTCCATCCTGGGGCAGGACTGGGAAAAGGGGACGATAACTGACACAGAATGGAGAAAGAGTGGCTACCATCAAAGTCGAGAGATGTGGGTGAGAACATGGGTTCTGCTTTGACGAAGGAAGAGCCAGTGGGTGACCTGAGTCTGCCACAGAAAGACCTCTATCCGATTCCCCTGTGAATCTATTTTGTCCCAGCTGAGCAGTGGAAGCAGTACTAGCAAAATCAAAGCTTTATTGAACATGTAAATATTGGCTCCTTGATTTTAAGTTTCTCTGATACAAGTTGATCTTTGATTTTTTGACTAGTTTTTTTGTTTGTTTGTTTGTTTGTTTGTTTTTACAAGACAGTTCCAAAACCTAAAGATTGCACGTGTAGAATGACATGTTCTTCCCAGCTCCTTATAAGTCCTTTGTCATGACTGTATTTTTATACTCAATAAAAAAATATATCACATTAAAACTAAACATAGAACATAATACTACATGATACAAAAGTCAAACTAAGAGAAACCCAATTACTCCAACAGCACGTTATGTATAACCAGAGAGCAATGTCAGGGTCCTCATTAACTTACAAAATTAGAAACCTGCTACTGGTCTCAAATGCTTTTGTCATTTTTCAGTTGGAAATAATTTTTTTGAACTGCTTCTTGAAGTAATACAAAGTAGATATTCTCAAAAGTGCCCCTGACAAAACTCAAATACATTCTGGATAAATAACCATGAGCATATTTTTAAATTAATTGTGGAGCTAGCAGGAAGATAAAGGAACTCCCCAAAGATTTCCCTCAATCCCCAATCCCCAAAGAAAAAAAAGTAGTGAATCGAAACACAAAGGAGTGAGCAATAAATGAATATAAAACCAAAAGCAGCCCTGGGCCAAATACTGATACGAACAACATAGAATTTAGGGGATTAACATTTGCATGCCACAAACAGGAGATTAAGCTATAGGCCTATACAGGGTCAGGGAGCTAAATCCGAGACCTCAGCCCTCAGCATTAAGCTAGAACAATCAAAAGAGATGAAAAAGAATGCAGTGCCAGTTAAAGGACTGTGTGACAGTTATTACTGGTACTCACAAATACTTCTAGCTCTCCTCCCTGTGTTGGACCAAGTTTCCCTTGGTCTCTTGTTGGTGGTTGAAAACAGTTTAGGCCAATAGTCTAGGAGTGAAAGTGACACATGTCATTTTCACATAAAACTCTCCGTGCTTAATTCCACAAACTCTCTTCCTCTGCTGTGGTAAATTCTAAAGCATTAATTCTAATGCATCATATTAAGTTGGAAATACTACAGAATTGAAGTAGTATATGATCTAAGCCATTGTATGGAAGACAATTCCCCCTGAAGAGCTTCTTGAATCCACATCAGACTTTACATTAAAAAAAAACAAAAAACAAAAACAAAAAACCACTTTTATAGTTTAAGTCACTGAGAGTGTGGTGTAAGTCACTGGTAGCTGTTTGTTGGAGTTGTTTGGTACCCAGTATTAATTACCCTATTCTGACTGACAAAGTTGCCTACAAAGAAACATGTCTTTCTCCTTCTGCTTCAAATGAGATAAAATAATAATGATTCTCACTATAAATTTACAATCATAAGTCTGCTCTCCTACAGATCTAGACTTCAAATACAACACAACCTGCATTCTGGGAAATCTAAGCTCACAAACTGTAATTAAAATGTTAACAGGTTGTTCGTGTAAAACTCACCTGTTTTCTGAAGAAAATTATCCCCAATGTTTCCACAGCTAATGTTCAACCAAAATTCAGTAATAAATTTCCATACATTCAAGGAAAAGTAAGCAAAGAAAGGACAAAAATCAGAGCCCCTCAAGGACCACTAATCTTAAAATTATAAAATTCAGAATGCAAAATCAAAATTTATGAAATATTTCAAAATGAATACAGACTATAAAGCTAGTAAGGAATACAAAACTAAGAAAATGATCAGGCAGACTTCTTTAAATCTTTTGGAACTAGATATAGTTATTTTATTGAAAGAAAAAACACTCAGTGGATTAAAAACTGAAACAATAGTAAACTTATCTGAACTGTATAAATTTACTTGGTATGCAACATAAAGAGAAATGGAAATGGAAAACATGAACACAGAAAAAAGAGTAAGACACAGAAGATAGCATGTTTACAAGTTATTCTTTATAGAATCTTAATGAAATAACAAAAGAACCTAGGGAGACTTTCAGAGAAGTGGCAAGACTAGTCAATTCTACAGGAAAACTCCCAGTCAACAAATTCCAGCCATGTGATCAGAGCTTCCAATCAACAACATAGTGTTCCGTACTTAGGATTAACAACTAACTGTCATGTTCAAGATCACTAGAGCACAAAGGTCTCAAGCAGGAAAGACAGAGTCCTCCAAAAGCACAAATAAAAACAACTTGGAAAAAACATAATGCAAGATAATGAGTGTTTTAAAAACCTACTATTCTCAGAAAGACAAGAAACTATATCGCATCCATGAGACAAGAACTGGACGCTATGAAAAAGAATAGTGACAAAATCGGAAAGAGCTCATGGAGAGCATCAGAAAGAGCTCTTGGAAATTAAAATCATGATAACAGAAATGAAATTCTTGGAAGATAAATGAGGCAACCTACCAGAAAATTGAGTGGAAGGACAACATGAAAAATAACAGAGCAAAGATAAAAATAAAACTCAGAGAAGCTAATCCAGAGTGAACAGAGAATTTTAAATTTTCAGAATTAAAATTCTAATTCTGCAATTGAAAGTCACCATCCAAAAAAATGAAGATTGACAGCAATACCTCACATTATAAAATTTCTATACATGGAGGATGGAGATCTTAAGAATTTACCTCCTAAAAGAAATATTGAAACCAAGAAAACAGTGAAATAAGTTTTCAATATTCTGAAGAAAAACTGAAACCCAGAATTATGTAAAAATCAAACTATTATTCTACTGTGAGGGTAGGATAAAATATTTTAAACATTCAGTATGTAAAATGTTTACTTCCCATGCACACTTTCTCAGGAAACCAGTAAAGCTTATATCATCCATCAGTTTGCCAGCAGGAACACTGAAAAGTAGTGAAATCATGTCTCAGGCAGGCATGCAGCTAGATGTAGTGAAGCATTCCTATCCTAAAAATGATACAGAAAAATTACCAGCCCTTTGCCCTAATGACCATGGGAGGCAGTGTTTACTAGAACTCCAAAAGAATAGCTTTAACTTTGGTAAAGGCTGTGGAGAGGAGCTTATGAACTTCAGTAAAGGAACATAGGCAACCAGTGGAGATTAGGAAGAAAGGAAGCCAGCTTTGACATTATTCCCCTCTGAGCTCCTGCTCATGCTTCCCACTAGCCTATACCATTTAGAAACCAGAGGGCGAGAAGTTGATGCAGTGCATGAAAGTAGCCTCCTAGGGCCAAAGTAGAGTAGAAAAGTATGGAGAGTGAATCTCTAGGGGCAAATTCAATCATGTCCCCTTTTATCTCAAAATCAATGAGGATTGTCAAAAGCTAGGCAGAAATTGAATCCATGAAACAGTTTCTAACTTAAGAAAGAAGCAAAAGAAATTCACAAGATAATGGTGAAAGAAGGTCCTAAACTTTCAATGACAGGAGTGGACCCGGAGGGTAATCAGCACATTCTAAAACAGGTCTGAGGCTTCCAAGAAAGAGGGCTCCAAAAAGTGGGAAATGTGTGTCTAATCTGTTTACAGGTGATTTGGTTAATTGTGAGAGTTGAGTTGTGTGCAAATGATACATTGTATTAAACCAAACAAAAATTTTTTAAAGATAACTGTTGACTTTAGGGAAAATAGACATCTGAAAGATCATGGGAAGAAATCCTAGTGTACTACATAACAAATGCAAAAGGATAGAAAAAAAGTAGTGGGGAGAGGAACAAGATGGCAGGGGAGTATGAGACCTAAATTTTATCTGGTCCCAGGAATTCAGCTAAGTAGTTATCAAACCATTCTGAACGCCTACAAACTCAACAGAAGTTTGAAGAGAAGAAGAGCAGCAATTCTATGAACAGAAACACAACCACTTTCTGGAAGGTAGGACATGTTGAGAAGTGAATCTGAGGCAATATATGGGAAGATAGACTGCGGTGGTGGGGCAGGCTCCTGGCAAGTGAGAGAGCAGCAGAGCACAAAATTGGAACTTCTAAGTTTGCTCCAAGAAGGGACGTTGCTCCAGTGGCTAAGGGGAGGGTGGACTCCTCATGGCAACAGTACGGTCTCAGGACCCTTCATGTCACAGAAAGACCAGGGGTGTCTGAAGTGGCAGAGCTCCCAGGTATCAGAGCAGGGAAGCTGGCTGTGGAGACAGAACCAAGGAGTGAACTCTCAGCTTGGGGTTACCTTAAACCGTGATTCAAGACACAGTTGGACTACTATTCTTTGAGCAGGGACCCCACAAGTGGCAGGTCCAGGAGACTCACCTTCCTCCTCTGGGAGAAGCAATGTGGCAGGAATCTGCTGGGTTTGGAGACTCCAAACGGGGGCATGCACCAGAAATAGAAATGCATGGTAACAGGCTGGGTGAGCTCAGAGTGCGGCCAAAGACCAGGGAGACGGGAGGGATTGACTGCTTTTCTCTGAGGGCACAATGAGGATTGGGCCCCAAGATTTCAGCTCCTCTGGGCCGGAAATTGGGAGGCCACCATCTTCATTGCCATCCTCCAAAGCTCTATGGAAAGCATTCAGGGAACAAAAGCTCCACAGACCAAAACCATGCAGATTACTTAGCCTGGCCCCTAGCAAAGGCATTGCAGTTCCGCCTCTGGCAAAGGCATTTGAGAATCCCTGCAACAGCCCCTCCCCCAGAAGATCAGCAAGAACATGCAGCCAAGACCAAGTTTACTGATCAATGAGAACTGCAAAACTTCAAAGCTAGGGGAATACAGCACATAGAATTCGCAGCTTTTTTCCCCATCATTCTTTAGTCTTTCACAGTTAAATTTTTAAATTTTTCATTATTTTTTACTTGTTCTATTTTTTTAATTTTTCCTGTTTCCTATTTTAACTATTTTATCTTATCAATACCTATTTAAAAATCTATTCTATCCCTTCATTGTATTTAAACTTACTTTTTGTATACATATAAGTTATTCTTTCTTTAAAATTCTGGGATACAGTTTCCTCTAACAAACCAAAATGTACCATAAATCTAGCTTTCGGCTTTATTCTAGTCTCCAGCCTGTTCACCTTCTCTCCTTTTTATTTTCTTTTTCAACCAACTTCTTATCTTCTCAATTCCTTTTTTAAATTTTCATCTTTACAGTCCTCAGCTTTCACCATGTTTTGTTTTGTTTTGTTTTTGTTTTTTTTAATAGCCCAAAGCAGGCCCAGCCTGCCGTGTTCCTTTGTTGGGACAGAAAGGGAATGGAATCTTACCAATAGGTGAAAATGGCTAGAGAACACCAAGGATGGGCCCACCCTTCTTCCTACAAAGGCCTAATACTAAAAGGGAAGGGGAAAAAAACCACCAACAAAGAGTTTAAGATAGTAGTCCCAGCTTTTTCAAATATGAAGCATTTTTTAACCAATCCATTTTTTAAATTTTTACAGAACTAAACTGAAATTTATTAACACTCCACTCTTACATTTCTTATCGACAAACAGAAATAAAATTCATGAGCCAAAAACCCAAACAAAACTAAAAACAGGGAAAAGCTTATAAAACTAAATATGGATCCCAGCATTAACAGCTGAACAGAGAATGTGATTTTTAAATTCTTAACGGATGATAAAGTTGTCTAGAAACTGAACACTTACAAATTATTTAAAACCTGGAATCACTGACCAGAAATTACACAGTTGGATCATGGGAAAACAGCAGAAAGGGGTTTTAAGTGAACCTACACTGTTCTAGCTGCACCCCATGCCCTTCTCGGAGGAAAGCCTGGCATTGATTAGACACTAGGCCAGACTAATACTGGCAGCAGAACCAGTGATAATAACCTGCCTACCAGAGGAGCCTTCCACGGGATTGGCAATTTTGATCTGGGCCCTGGACATCTGGCGGATCTCATTAATGTTGGCGCCTTGGCACCCGATTATGCAGCCAATTAAGTTATTTGGAATGGTGAGTTCATAGGTGGTTTGAGTAGATGCATCCAAACTTGCCCAATAGCCTTTCACCTCTGGAGAGCTGGAGTCAATTCCAGCGAATCTGGTCCCGCCGTGCATCATGGCAAAGTGAGACTGTTGTCTTGCCACCTGGTTCAGCTTGGCCAGATCGAGCGGAGAAATGGTGTGTTGTCCTTGAATCAAGTAGGCATCTAGAGGTGGTCTCTCCAGGTCATGGGTGGCATGGGGGTAGCCCGCAGCGTCGCTGCACCGATCTTGGCCACCCGGGCAGATGACTGGAGAGCTGGCCGACATGAGCTGGTACGGAATGGTCATGACTCTCCCTTGCCTCTTTATTCACCAGTCTAATCATACTTTTTTTTCCCCCTTTCTCAGGTCTCTTCTGATTTTGTTAGTGTATATTTTTCTGGAGTCATTGTTAAACCATTTTAACATCTTGTTCTCTCATTCATCTATTCTTCTCTGGACAAAATGACAAGGCATAAAAACTCACTCTCCAAAAAAGAACAAGAGGAAGTATCAATTGCTTGGGACCTAATCAATATGGACACTAGAACTATGTCAGAACTGGAGTTCAGAATGACTATTAGAAAGATGCTAGCTGGGCTTCAAAAAAAACCACAGAAGATACTAGAGAACTGTTTTCTGGAGAAATAAAATAACTAAAATCTAACCAACTTGAAATCAAAAAAGCTATTAATGAGATGCAATAAAAAATGGAGGCTCCTATTGCTAGGGTAAATGAGGCAGAGTAGAGAATAAGTGGTATGGAAAACCAAATGATGAAGAATAAAGAAGCTGATAAAAAGAGAGATAAGCAACTACTGAATCACGGGGGGAGAATTCAGGAGATAAATGATACCATAAGATGAAACCATATAGAATAATTGAAATCCCAGAAAAAGAAAGAGAGGGGCAGAAGGAATACTGGAGCAAATTATAGCAGAGAACTTACCTAATTTTGAGAAGAAAACAGGCATCAAAATCCAAGATGCACAGACAACTCCCCTCAAAATCAATAAAAATAGGTCAACACCCCGTCAACTAATAGTAAAACTTGTAAGTCTCAGAGACAAAGATACAATCCTGAAAGCATCTCCGTACAAGAGGTCTGTAACCTACAATGGTAGGAATATTGGATTTGCAGCAGACCTAACTATAGAGACCTGGTAGGCCAGAAAGAACTGGTATGATGCATTCAGAGCACTAAGTGAGAAAAATATGAAACCAAGAATACTAGCTAGGCTGTCATTGAAAATAAAAGGAGAAATAAAAGGCTTTCAGGACAAACAAAAACTAAATGAATTTGCAAACACCAAACCATCCCTACAGGAAATATTGAAAGGGACCCTTTAAGCAAAGAGAGAGACTAAAAGAAACATAGATTGCATAGACTTTTGGGAACAGAGACAATATACAGTAACAGTCGCCTTACAGGCAATACAATGGCACTAAATTCATCTCTTTCAATAGTTACCCTGAACATAAATGGGTTAAATGTCCCAATAAAAAGACACATATCAGAATGGATTAAAAAAAAAAAAACCCAAGACCCATTGATACATTGTCTACAAGAAACTCATTTTAGACCCAAGGACACCTCCAGATTTAAAGAAAGGGGTAGAAAATAATTTACCATGTTAATGGACATCAAAAGAAAGGTAGGGTGCCAATCCTTAAATAAGACAAACTAGATTTTAAGCCAAATACTATAATAAGAGATGAGGAAGGACACCATATCATATTTAAAGGGTCTGTCCAACAAGAAGAACTAACAATTTTAAATATCTATACCCCTAACATGGGAGTAACCAACCATATAAATCAACTAATAACAAAAATCAAAGAAACACATCAACAATAATACAATGATAGTAAGGGACTTTAAGACCCCCCCCCTCATGAAAATGGACAGATCACCTAAGCAAAAAATTAAAAAGGAAATAAAGATTTTAAATGACACACTGGGCCAGATGGGCATCACAGATATATTCAGAACATTCCATCCCAACACAACAGAATACACATTCCTTAGTTCACATGGAACATTCTCCAGAATAGATCATATCCTGGGTCACAAATCCAGTCTTGGCCAGTACCAAAAGATTGGGATCATTCCGTGCATATTTTCAGACCACAATGCTTTGAAACTAGAACTCAACCACAAGAGGAACTTTAGAAAGAACTCAAATACATGGAGGCTAATGACCATTATAGAATGAATGAGTCAACCAGAAATTAAAGAATTTTAAAAATTTATGGAAACAAATGAAAATGAAAACACAACTTCTCAAAATCTTTGGGATGCAGCAAAGGTGGTCCTGAGAGGAAAGCATATAACAATACAAGCCTTCCTCAAGAAATAAGAAAGGTCTCAAATACACAACCTAACCCTACACCTAAAGGAGCTGGAGAAAGTACAGCAAATAAAGGTTAACCCCAGTGGGAGAAGAGAAATAATAAAGATCAGAGCAGAAATCAATGAAATAGAAGCCAAAAGAACAGTAGAACAGATAAACAAAACTAGGAACTGGTTCTTTGAAAGAATTAATAAGATTGATAAGCCCCTGGCCAGAGTTAGCAAATAGAAAAGAGAAATGACCCAAATTAATAAAATCAGGAATGAAAGAGAAGAGATCACAACCAACACCAAAGAAATACAAATAATTATAGGAACATATTATGAGCAACCATATTCCAGCAAATTTGACAATCTGGAATAAATGGATGCATTCCTAGAGACAAATACACTACCAAAACTGAACCAGGAAGAAATGGAAAACCTGAACAGACCCACAACCAGTAAGGAGATTGAAGCAGTAATCAAAAATCTACCCCACCCCACCCCCAAAAAAACCAAGAGTCCTGGACCAGATGGAATCTCAAAGGAATTCTACCAGACATTTAAAGAAGAATTAATACCTATTCTCCTGGAAACTTTTCCAAGAAATAGAAATGGAAAGAAAACTTCCAAACTCATTTTATGAGGCCAGCATTACCTTGATCCCTAAACCAGACAAAGACCCCATCAAAAAGGAGAATTACAGACCAATATCCCTGATGAACATGGATGCAAAAATCTTCACCAAAATACTAGCCAATAAGATTCAACAGTACATTAAAAGGATTATTCACCACGATCAAGTGGGATTTATTCCTGGGCTGCAAGATTGGTTCAACATCCACAAATCATTGTGATACAATACATTAATAAAAGAAAGAATAAAAACCATATGATACTCTCAATAGACACTGAAAAAGCATTTGAAAAAGTAGAGCATTCTTTTGTGATCAAAACTCTTCACAATGTAGGGATAAAGGTACATCACTCAGTATCATAAAAGCCATCTGTGAAAAACCCACAGCAAATATCATTCTCAATGGGGAAAAACTGAGAGCTTTTCCCCTAAGGTCAGGAAGACGGTAGTGCTGTCCACTATCACCACTGCTATTCAGTATAGTACTAGAAGTCCTAGGCTCAGCAAATAGACAACAAAAACAAATAAAAGTCATCTGAATCTGCAAAAAAGAAGTCAAACTCTCACTCTTTGCAGATGATATGATATTTTATGTGGAAAACCCAAAGACTCCACTCCAAAACTGCTAGAACTCATCCAGGAATTCAGTAAAGCATCAGGATATAAAATCAGTGCACAGAAATCAGTTGCATTTCTTTTTTTTTTTTAAGTTTATTTATTTATTTGACAGACAGAGATCACAAGAAGGCAGAGAGGCAGACAAAGAGAGAGGAAGGGAAGCAGGCTCCCTGCTGAGCAGAGAGACTGATGCAGGGCTCGATCCCAAAAGCCCAGGTTCTGAAGGCAGAGGCTTAACCCACTGAGCCACCCAGGCACCTCGAGTTGCATTTCTATTTACCAGCAACAAGACAGAAGAAAGGGAAATTAAGAAGTTGATCCCAAAACCATAAGTTACCTAGGAATAAATCTAACCAAAGAGGCAAAGTTTCTGTACTCAGAAAACTATAGAGTACTCATTAAAGAAATTGAAGAAGACCCAAAGAAATGGAAAAACGTTCTATGCTCATGGATTGGAAAAACAAATATTTTGAAAATGTCTATGCTACCTAAAGCAATCTACACATTTAATGCAATCCCTATCAAAATACCATCAACTTTTTTCAAAGAAATGGAACAATTAATCCTAAAATTTATATGGAACCAGAAAAAAACCTGAATAGCAGAGGAATGTTGAAAAAGAAAGTCAAAGTTGGTGGAAGCACAATTCTAGACTTCAAGTTCTATTAAAGCTGTAATCATCAAGACGGTATGGTACTAGCACAAAAACAGACACATAGATCAATGGAACAGAATAGAGAGCCCAGAAATACACCCTCAACTCTATGGTCAACTAATCTTCAACAAAGCAGGAAAGAATGTCCAGTGGAAAAAAGACAAGTCTCTTCAACAAATGGTGTTGGGAAAATTGGACAGCCACATGCAGAAGAATGAAACTGGACCATTTCCTTACATCACACATGAAAATAGACTCAAAATGGATGAAAGACCTCAATGTGAGGGAGAAATCCATCAAAATTCTTGAGGAGAAACTCAGGATGCAACCTCTTTTACCTCATCTGTGGCAACTTCTTCCTAGAAACATCCCCAAAGGCAAAGGAAGCAAGGCAAAAATGAACTATTGAGACTTCATCAAGATCAAATGCTTTTGCACAGCAAAGGATACAGTCAACAAAACCAAAAGACAATCAACAGAATGGGAGAAGATGTTTACAAATGACATATCAGATAAAGGGTTAGTATCCGAAATCTATAAAGAACTTATCAAACTCAACACCCAAAGAATAAATAATCTAGTCAAGAAGTGGGCAGATGAACAGATATTTCTGCAAAGAAGACATCCAGATGGCCAACAGACTCATGAAAAAGTGCTTCACTTCACTCGGCATCAGGGAAATACAAATCAAAACCACAGTGAGATACCACCTCACACCAGTCAGAATGGCTAAAATTAACCAGTCAGGAAATGACAAGTGTTGGTGAGGATGTGGAGAAAGGGGAACACTCTTACACTGCTCGTGGGAATGCAAGCAGGTGCAGCCACTCTGGAAAACAGTATGGGGATTCCTCAAAAAGTTGAAAATAGAGCTATCCTATGACCCAGTAATTGCACTACTGGGTATTTACCCTAAAGATAGAAATGTAGTGATCCGAAGGGGCACATGCACCTGAATGTTTATAGCAGCAATGTCTACAATAGCCAAACAATGGAAAGAGCCTAGATGTCCATCAACAGATGAATGGATAAATAAGAAGTGGTATATATATACAATGGAATACTATGCAGCCATCAAAAGAAATGAAATCTTGCCATTTGCAATGACGTGAATGGAACTAGACGGTGTTAGGCCAAGCAAATAAGTCAATCAGAGACAGACAATTATCATATGATCTTACTGATATGAAGAATTGAGAAACAAGACAGAGGATCACAGTGGAAGGGAGGGAAAAATGAAACAAGAGGAAACCAGAGAAGACAAACCATTAGAGACTCTTAATCTTAGGAAACAAACTGAGGATTGCTGGAGGGGAAGAAGTGGGAGGGATGGGGTGGCTGGGTGATGGACATTGGGGAGGGTATATGCTATAGTGAGTGCTGTGAACTTTTTAAGACTGATGATTCACAGACCTGTACCCTTGGAACAAACAATACATTGTGTATTAATAATATAAAAAAAGGGGGAAAGTACTAAACCAGTAACCAAAAGAAAGCAGGTGTCGTTATATTAATTTCAAATAAAATCAATGCTTACATAAGATTATTTATTGGAGAATGAAAGAGTTGCTTCCTGGTGATAAAAAATTTCAAATTACCAAATTTTCTGTCCCCTACTACCTCAAATATAAAAGTTTAAATTGTAAAAACATATGAAGAGAAACAGACATATTCACTATCATAGTGGGAAAAACTTGACATGACCCCCAAATAGTAAAAACACAAAGAATTTAAACAACACAGTTTACAGGCTTGAGGTAAATAAATTAATAGACAAATAGATAGAAACTGGGTACTCAATAATTAAAGTATACATTTTCTGTATACTCTATATACATCAGAGCATTTTTTAAAGTATTATATACAAAGCTCTTAAGAAAATGTAAACAGATTTGCTATATCCAGATTATGTTTCTTTTTTTTTTTTTTTTAACATTCTTAGTTTATTAATCCCCTCATGAAAAATCTGCACAATCCCCACAGATAGAGCCACGGAAGCATCTTTACTCCTTTTGTTGTCCAATCTGCAGCTCACTTTTTGCCAGCACCAACACTGGCTTTGCAGTCCCCCTGACTTTCTTCATTCTGTTCTTGCATTCTTTTCACTGTTTTCTTGAGGTCTTTTTCTTCTCACACAGACCATGTCTTGCAAGTCTATGTTTGGGTTCATTTTTCTTTGCATAATCCAAGGAATCATAAATCATGCTAAAGCCAGTTGTCTTGCCACCACCAAAATGGGTTCTGAACCCAAATACAAATATGACATCTGGTGTGGTCTTGTACATTTTGGCTAGTTTTTCTTGAATTTCCATCTTAGGTACTGTTGTCTTTCCAGGATGAAGGACATCAATGACCATTTGTTTGCACCAAAGTAGTCGGTTGGTCATGAACTTCCTGGTCTGGAGAGTTACTGTGTCGTTCATGATGGCAGCCGAGCTTCAAGCCCCAGATTATGTTTCTTGACAGAAATGCCATTAATTTACAAATTAAAAATAAAAACTAAGAAAAAACTATTCATATGGAAATTTTTTAATGTGCTTCCAAATAATGCATATGTAAATGTAGAGATAATATTGTAAAGTACAAACTGAATAATATTTAAAATACACATTTAGAATTTTAAACTTAATACAAACACTTTAAAACTTGTTGAATAAATCCAAAACATTTCTTAGAGAAAATTTTTAGCTATAAACATTTTATTAGAGATAAGGAAGGATAGGGGCGCCTTGCTGGCTCCGTCAGTTAAGTAACCTGCTCTTGATTTTGGCTCAGGTCACAATCTCATGGTCCAGGGATCAAGACCTGCCTGGGCTCCATGCTCAGTACAGGGTCTGCTTGTCCTTCCCTCTGCTCTGCTCTTCCTCCTTCTCTCTCTCTCTCTCAAATAAATAAATGAAATCTTTTAAAGAAAATAAAAATAAATACATAAATCAAAAGAAAGAACCTTCCAGATAAAGAGATTGCAAAAAGAATCTCAAAATAAACTCTAGGAGAGTAGATGGAAGAAATAATAAATACATCATATATTAAAGATATAAAAAATATATTAGAGAAGCTAAACAAAGCATAAAGCTGGTTGAAAAGAATAATGAGATAAAGTGCTAATGAGATTGCTCAGGACAAAAAGAAAGGAAGGTATAAATGAACATTAGCAAAGAAAATGCTTTTAAATATCAGCCTCAAGCCAATATACTTAAATACTTGGCAAGTGGACACATTTTCACAAAATATAACTTACCAAAAATGACTCAAGGAGAAACAGAATGCCAAAATAACCCTATAACATTAAGAAATTAAATCAATATGTTAAAATCTTCCCAGAAAGAAAACATCTGGCCCAGAATATTTCATAGAAAAATTCTACCAAACTTTCAAATGACGAATCCTTCTAATCTCACAAAACTCTCCCCAGAGTATAAATGGGGGGAGCTACTCTCATTCTATGAACCTAGGATGACTATGGCACAATAACTAGAGAAGAACAGTTTGAATGAGAAAACACAGGCCAATCTCAGTCGCACAAATTGGGCAAAGACACTTTTAATGCATAAAACCAAAAAAGGATTATTATCTAACATGGAAGAAGTTATATAAGTCAGTAAGAGATAAAGAACTTAATTTTTTAAGCAAGCAAAAAATATATAGAGGTATTTCAGAGAAAAAGAAACATGGAAACAAATTAACAAATGATGCAATGCTCATCCTCATTAGTAATGAGCCAAAGGCAAAATAAAATCACGAGACACAATTTTGCCCAAAAGACTAGCAAAAGTGTTTTAAATTGGAATACATTTTATGTTGGTGAACATGTACAACAATGAGAATTCATAATCTGTTGAATAATGTAAATTGGTGACCATATTGGAAGATAATTGGACATTTTCTCGTATAGACTTCAAGAGTATACAACGTATGACTTGGTCATCCTACTCCTATTTCTACGTACCAGAGAAACTCTTGCAGACAGGCCCAATAGGACATGTTTACAAATGTGCCCAGCATCATATCTGCTATAATAAAAACGGGAAGCGACCCAAAGAAGAGCCATAAGAAGAGCCCTACCGAGGACCACTAGACATGTGAGTAGGACAACTACACACATACACATGGATGAATCTAGAAAACGAAAAGCTGAGATACCAAAAACAACTGCCGAAGACGACATGTATTATTACTCGGTTTTCAAAAAAGTTAACACTGTACACAATATAACAATATCCTTGTTCGGGAAAGCATCTTTTCTGAGGCGCAACCATGGTGGACAATAGTGGTTGGTAACTGTGGGCTTCCTGAGAGTGGATGGTCAGAAGCAGCCATGGGAACAGAGAGAATTCAGCACGATTGGTGATGCTCTGTTCCTTAAGCTTGGTTGTTTCTTTAATTAAATTATTTTAAAAAATAAATAAAAGCCTCATTACAATTGGGAAAAAAATCAAACTCTTTACCCTAATCTGCGGAGATTTATTTATCTTGGCCCCTTTCTACTTCTACAGTTTCATCTGCTGCCACTCTAACATTTATTTATCATTTCCTAAACACACTGGCCTTCTTGGAGTTCCTCAAATGCTCCAAATATTTCCCCACTTCAGTGCTTCGTCGGCCATCCCTCTGCTGGAAACCTTGGTGATGAAGATTGAGGATAACGTGTCCCTGGGAAGGAACACAAATCCCCTTCAAACAAGGTCTAGCACAGGTAGTGAAGACACTGTCCTTCAGTGTTTACCACTATGTTCCACCCAGTTTAACGAGTTTGAGAGCCATAAGAAGTCATGGGCATTTGGACAAGTGCAAAATGTCATGCTCCCTGGGAGATTCCTGGGAGAATGAAAGTAGCAGGCATTAATGTAGAAAAGCAAATCCCAATAGGTAGAGTCCAACATTTTGTCCCTTTGACTATTTGTTTCCAGCTTAGCTGCAAAGCTCAGGGAACAGATTGTGCTCCGAAGTCTCGTGGATTGTCAACCTTCTGTCAACGTACTGTGGGCTATGCCACACGAAAGCCTTGGTCATGGCTGGGCCAGGATCTTCCTGGAGAGGCACTACAATGATTAAGGTGTAAAAGTTAACACTTACCATAAACTTAAAAGTTAAGTTAGATATTAAAAATTAAAATTATTAAATTAAAAATTAAAACATTTTGGGGGTGCCTGAGTGGCCCAATTGGCTAAGCATCCGACTCTTCATCTCAGCTCAGGTCATGATCTCAGGGTAATGAGATCTGAGCCCTGCATTGGTCTCTGTGCTCAGCAGGGAGTCTGGTTGAAATTCTCCCTCTCTTCTTTTGTCCCTCCTGCTTGTGCTCTCTTTCTCTCTCTCTCAAATAAATAATAAAATCAATCTTTAAAAAAATTTAGATATTTTGAATAGTGTTACCTCTAGGTAGTATAACTATGTGGCCAGGTACTGATCTATCCTAAATGCTTTACGTGTTATTCAATGCTCATCACAAGAAAAATTTAGGGAGAATTTTGGCTGCATTTTTCTCATATGACATGGCTTCATCAGAGAGAGTAAATAGTTTTTTTGAAATCAGGATTTCAAATGAAGGATTTGAATATCTGATTCCATATCCGATTCTCTGTGCACCCCACTAAGCTGTTTCCTATCATTTCTCTGGGCGCACATTCTCTTCAGCCATCCCCCCACCAAAAAAGAGGATATCTTCTTTCTTCGTATTTTTAGCCTTAACAATGGCACTGTTAATATCGATTCTGTATCCCTTGGCCTTTTTCATGTGGTAGGAAAAATTCCTGAAAACATTCAGCATATCTTGACCTTACAACTGTGCTTTTAGACTATTGTTTTTCAAAAGAATATGGAGGGTAATGATTCCTTCAGAAGTTGGATTAAAATTTGTACCAACATCTTGGTGACTTCTCTTCAATTTATAAGGTCCCATTCTTGATGCTGACAACACAGCGAGAAGGTTGCTTCCCCATGCACGGGACGCTGGAGCTCTCCAGGGAATGATCAGTGGAAGATGATGACGACACGTGTTTTCTATTCCTGTGCTACACAATACCAGACTTAGCAGCTTCAAGCAGACACACATTTATTACCTAACACTATCTGTGGGTCACAGTTTCACACATGGCTTGGCTGTCTTCTGCTTAGGATCTCCCAAGGCTGCAGTCAAGATGTTTCCTGGGTTGTGCTCTCCTCCGGAGGCTTTAATGGGGAAGATCCCTCTTTACTTGCTCATGTCATTGGCAGAATTCTTTTCTTGGCCGTTGTAAGACTGACGGCCTCAGCTTCTTGCTGGCTGTTGGTTGGAGGTTGTGCTCAGCTCCTAGAGGTTGCCCTCAGATCCCAAAGGCTGAACACAGATCTCTACCACATGGGTGTATCCAACATGGCCACTGACTTCACCAAGGCAGCAATGGAAGTCTCTGGATTTTCATTTACCTTTCCTCTTACTCAATTCTTCTTTAGCCTAGCACCAGGTGTATGATATATGGTCCTTGCTCTGAAAATTTTTTGTAGGAGTTTGGATGTAGAAATACACGAAAATTAAATATCAAGTCAATAATAAAAAAGTCCTAAATAATATAGTGATGATTGCATGACTTTGTTAATACGCTAAAACCCACTGAATTGTATAATTCAAGGGATGAATTTTATGTTATATGAATTATATTCAACAAAAATAAAATACCCAAACTATCCATTAAATGAACATGCAAAGTAAAAACAATTCAGGTGTGCAAGGATTCAGAAATGTACCTCTTCCTTAAAAGCTACTAAAGAATGTACCTTAGGACCATGAAGGATTCAACTACCCAAAACGGGAGAACATTAAATCCAGGAATCCAGGAATGCAACGCAGAAGTCAGGCCCCATAGCAGGGGCCTGCACAGGGAACTCTGTTTCAGGAACACAGTTGCAAATGCCACCAAACTTCCCCAAAGGATGACCCAAATATACTAGAATTACCCAGCCATCAGTTTCTATCAGCAGCACATATGGCATTTCTAATGCCTGGAACTCCCTGACAAAAGTGACACCACTGGGGGTGCCTGGGTGGCTCAGTCGGTTAAGCGTCTGCCTTCGGCTTGGGTCATGACCCTAGAGTCCTGGGATCAAATCCCATGTCGAGCTCCCTGTTCAGTGAGGAGTTTGCTTTTCACGGCTTGTGCTCGGTCTTGCTCGCTCTCCCTTAAAAAATAAAATAAAATAAAAAAATTAAAAAAAGAAAGAAAGAAAGAAAAAGAAAAAAGTGACACCACTGGGAAGGACAGACGTGATTTAGAAAACTTTAGAAAGTTAAGTCGGGGAAAAAAAGCACAGAATTTGATCTCCTGCCCATAACCTTGGATCACTTGGGATTCTGGTGAATAGATCCAAAACTTCACTCAGTCATTATATAGTCGTTAGGCAAATAAACTGGTTTTTATGACTCCCCTTTTTAACTTTGAAAAATGAGAAAATATTGTATTTTTCAAAGAGAAGGTGAGAAAGATGGTCCCTCCAATTTAGAGAAATGGCTATTTACATGCTAAGTTCCTAAAACAATGACAAGGGTCACATATGAAATGGTTACATAGCTCTTTGGGTTAAAGAAGGAGATGCCCCGTAAGAGGACTTAGCAGGTATAATAGAAGGATCTAAAAAGATGACTTCGTCACTGACAAACACACACCAGCATTTTGTGAAGCAAATATTTCAGCAACACGCAGGCCACCAAAAGTAAAATCAAAACACAGAACCAGTTGTGCCATAGTGAGTGAGGATGGAGTACTTCATGCTGCTCCATACCATGCACTTGAGAATGGATGAGACGCTAACTTTCCTGTTAGTGTATCTTGCTGCAATTAAGTTTTTTTCCATAGAGAGAGAGAGAGAGAGAGAGAGAACTGGTTGCATTGATCGACTCTGAGATAGCAAGAAGTGGGTATGAGACTGCTGTATTTTATTAAAACTCTGTGTTCTTCGGGTTTGTTAATCATGTGCCTTCACAAAGCCAGGGTAGTATTTTTGATATTTTGCATTTTGATAAAAACAAAGCAAGTAAAATTTGTATCAGATAAAATACTTGGAGCTGCAGGTAACAGAATTTCCACCTGAAAGCAGTACAAAAATTAAGCAATGCACGGTTTCCCATAAACAGGAGTCTGGGAGCCGAGTGGGTGGAGGCTCAGACGGATGGTCCCAGGGCGCCCTCCTGCACCCTGTTCTGGTTTGTCGGCTCCTGCGATCCCTTTACAGCACCAGTTTCAAATTCAACTCGTCTTTGCTCTGCTTCGCGATGCTGGCGCTGGACTCTGTGCTCAGAAGGCACAATGGTAAGCTTTCTCCAAAGAGGGTGCTCCAGGGGAGGGGGCGCCCCTTCCCGGTTGCAGCCAGCAATGCCCCGCTGGCTCCTGCGGCACGCGGTGGCTTGCGGTGCACGAGGCATCCTGCGGGGCTCATCCCCACTCCGGAGGGTTCACCCCCACTCCAGAGGGTGCACTCCCCTCCCAGTGCATTCTGCCCAGGCCCAGCCGGCTTCCCGGTGTCACTGGGGCCCTGGCTGGCAGATTCCCGGTGAATTTCAGCAACATCCAAGAGGGCAGTTATCCAGAGAGTTCCGCCGGCACCTCGCTCCTATACCACTACCCTGCAAACCTGGTGCTTTCCTAGAACGGTTTGCCAGCATGCCGATGGGCAGTTTCCTGCTTGCCCGTGCTGCCCTGGGACACCGCAGTTAACCTCTCCACTGGGTTGGGGCAGGGCGGTGCGCACAGCCACACTCTGGGGAGGTATGAATCTCAGTCAGTCTGGGGGCTGTTGGACTCCCTTTCTGATTTGTTCCTTCCTTAAACACTCTGCCTCTGTTTCAGAAGTACTGGCTGCTCCTCGCATCTGCTCGTCTTGTAATCTTAGAGTTCTCCATACCCTTTATGGATTATTTCCCTGTTGACTTAACCATCCTTTCTATTAAACTTTCCTGGTCTAATAAGTGTCTCCTGCCTGGGCCCTGAGCGATGCATCCCGCCTAATGCATGGACCGTTGTCCCATGACAGACAGACAGAATGATGTCTGGAGGGAGACCCAGAGGGACTTTTTCAATTGTGAGATGCTCCCAGCATATTTCCCATGAAGCCTCAGTGAGCAGGGTTGAGTACCAGTCAGAAGAGAAGAAAACTAGAAAATCATGCATCTGAACTTAAAGTGATAAGCAAAGAACAGTATTGCAAGTTTAAAGTTAAACATCAGTCAGGAGATGCAACAAGTTAGAGTATGATTAAGCATGGAGGAGAAATAGAAATATCTTGGACTTAGGGGCAGACGGTGGTTACGAAAGAAGGCAAGACCTGAGCAGGAACGTAAAGATAAGTCGTGTTTTCCAAGCACTGAAATGAAAAGCAGGGCGTTTTAGATGGAAATAAGTCAATGAGGAAACAGGGAAAGGGAAGTTCAGGTTTTGTTCTAGGAAAAAACGAAGTAGTAGAATTTTTGAAGGGGAAGTGACCAATGAAATTGACCAGTTCTGTTGTGGCCAAGTCACGGGAGCTAGGAATTCCCGCCCCCCGAATGCTCCTTCCCCTGCATTCCTATTACTCTGTATTCAAACCTGTATACAGAAAGGAACTAAATTTCTGCTTACGTGTTTTTGTGATGACCTGTCTCATATGCATTCCTTGGAAAGAACCTTTATTTCTTCCTGTATCACAAGTTACATGCCTCTACTGCTCAGATGTCACAGATCTGCGAAATGCTTATTGGAAATTGGAAATTTTTTAAATAGTAAAGCTTCTGGCTATATTTTGTACATGTGTATACAAGTGAAATATTTATTGTATAGTCTAAAGTCATTAGAATAAAAATAACAAACAGGATTATTTTGTCCATCCACTGCCTTAGACAGCCTGTACCAGTTCTCCCTCACTTACCAACATCTGGGCAGATGCTGGAGTCCCTCCCAAGTATTGAGAATGTTAAAAAAAAAAAACAACCTTTGTTTCACTGACCTGTTCTTGCTGATGGTTTTGTTCAGTGTGGGCCAGCCCATGGCTACATTGCTCTTGGAAAGTGTGCATGATTTCTCTAGAAGTCCTCTGCAGACCTTAGCACCTCACAGCTCTCTGATGAGGATACTGTGCTGGCAGCTCTCCTCTCCTTTCTTCTTGACCACCTCCAGCTCCTGTCCCTAAGAGCACAGCCCACAGAGACTCTTACACCAGGCATGAGACCCATCGGCAGGCATGAAGAAGGTGGTCCTTTTCATAGAGGCACCTTTGAGAAGTCTCAAGTCTATATTCTTCTGTGTCTGGGTACCTGGAAAAATTCAAGCATCCTTACCATGCTGCTGATCTCTGTCCTCAGCCTTCATCTCTAGGCTGTTCAATCCAGTCTCCTGCCTTCAGGATTCTCTGGAGAGAAGCAAGCATCCCTACCCACATTCACCAGCACCATGTGCTCTCAGAGACACACAGAATTATCCCTAGAACACTCCCATCCAGCTTCCCTCTCAGGGGCTGGTGGCCCCAGAGAAGGCCTTGGAGATACCACAGCAAACATCTCGCTGAGGAGGTAAACACCAGCTTTCCCTCCTTTCGGTACCCCCCATTTTCACCCATGGCTATCCTAGAGTCTCTGTCAGCTGGCCTGAGAGCGGGAAAATGCCTAAAGCTCCCCACTTAGCCAACAGTATGCAGCACTGAGACTTCTAGAATTTGGCTACTACATTGAACTCCCTTCAAATTTCTTGTCTTCTCTTGTTATAAATATTTGGGGATTGGGACAGGCACTTGGAAGACCAATTTAGCCACCTCTTACTATTTCCTAGAGGCAATCTAGGCACTTGTAAAAATTTGGGGGTACTTTTCAAACCTTACCCTTGGCTCAGTGCCTTTTGACAGAAGTATTCAATGACAGGAAAAGTCCAATCAATATTTTGTTGTTATGATACATGTAAGTGTCCCTGTGTTTAGACTGCATCTCACTTCGAAAAGGTTGCATGCAGCTTCAGAAATGCATACAATACAACTTAAAACACAGGTGAGATCCAGAAAAAATCCGTCTGATACCATAAAGATACTAAAGGTATATCTGTGATTTTTGAACAAGAGAGTGACATGATGGAAATAATGTTTTAGAAAGATTAAACTGAGGGGAGCACCTGGGTGGCTCAGTTGGTTAAGCATCTGCCTTCGGCTCGGGTCATGATCGCAGGGTCCTGGAATCGAGTCCCGCATTGGGTTCTCTGCTCTGCAGGGAGACTGCTTCTTCCTCTGCTGCCATTCTGCCTGCTTGTGCTCTCTCTCTGTGTCAAATTAATATGTAAAATATTCAAACACTTTTTAAAAAAGAAATATTAGACTGAGGGTGGTGCGAGGGCTGGGTGGAAGGGCTGGGGACAGGGAGAACAACTAAAAAGGTCTGTTACAGATATCTAGTTGTGCAGTGAAAAGGACCTGGCACAGGTGTGCTGCTGGCTGTGGAGGCAGAAGGATGTGGGGGACTAGTGGGGGGGCTAATGAAGTATGAAACATCTACAAGGGTAGCAGGGCATTGTTTTGATGTGTTCAAAACAAAGCACATTTGAGGACTACTCTTCTTTTCAATGCAGGCCTTCGAGGCTCGGTCTCTGGGAAAGTCCCTCCAAATGGTTCTCCATGGACCCAACAGAGCTAGGCACATAGACTCATTAGATAATAACAGGCCAAGCTGGGTGTTTGCTGAGCGCTCTTTAAGTTGATAGAGAGAGTCAGCAAATGAATCATTGCTCCTTGAGCTCCCCCCGCCTTGCCCAAAGGGCAGTTCTAGCCCCATAACCAGCCCTATATTAGATTTTGGAAAACAGCATAGTGATGCCAGCTGCTGGGGTAAACCATCTGTTCAGCTTCTCAGAGAACAACAGACACCTGGACGCTCCTATCTGGGAAGATGCTCTTTCCCTCTAGGATCCCTAGTCATGCAGGACCCCCTTCAAATGTGGGTTCAGGAGAGTTAAAGGAGAGTCAGTGGAGCGGAGGCACCGGGCTGACATCCTTCTGATGCAAAGCTGGGCTTTGCAACTGTCCTCCATCACATTCTGGAGAGTTTTCTGTGGTTCTCAGCCTGACTGCTTTCAAGCAGTACCAGGCAAGTCCCCTGGAACTTTTCTCAACTATTCTCTACAGCTGTGGAGACAGCTCCTTGGGTGAAATCCAGTTTGCTGAATCACTCATTTCCTGTTCTTGATCTCAGAAATTTGTTTGATGTTGTTTTCTGAAAAAAAATAAATAAATAAATAAATAATAATAATAATAAAAATAATTTTGGGCAAAAAAATCTCTTATTGTAGTGCAGCTTTATGGGTTCATTTTTGAAGTGTTGCCATTATAACCATCTTCCAAGGAAAAGTTCTGGGTGCTGAGAAAAAGGCGAGGAGGTTCC
This sequence comes from Mustela nivalis, assembly GCF_964662115.1. Classification (NCBI taxonomy): domain Eukaryota; kingdom Metazoa; phylum Chordata; class Mammalia; order Carnivora; family Mustelidae; genus Mustela; species Mustela nivalis. Next base: position 99,791,532 of record NC_139031.1, on the reverse strand, counting down.
TCCCACAACGTGAGGATGTTGGGTGTCATAGGCAAGATTCCCGGTTCTGTTTACACCATAAAGTTGAAGATGTTGCTCAACTGGTCAGCGACAAGTCAGGAGAAGCTGCCATTTAAGAAAAACATCAGACAAATTACAGGCACAGCCCCAGAATCAGCTGTGTGGGTGTTTCCAAGCCTTCCGTCTGTGAAAGCATCCTCCTCTCCTTTAATATCAAAATAAAAGTGAGTTTATCCCCCATCCCTCAGTTAGCTGACTCCCTGCATTTCTCAGGAATCTCAGGGACTTTCCATTTCTTACAGTTCCTCCCTGCACTAATATCTTCCTTCTGTTCAATTATGTTTCACTTAGATTCTCATCTCTTACATCTGCTTCCTGTCTCCACTCTACGTCAAACCAAACATGGAAAGATGGATACTCTTCCATGATTTTTCTGAGGTATCACTCATACGAGACTGTAGTTTTAATGAAGTTGCCTAAGGAGTTAGAAGTAAGGGAAGGTACTCCATAGTCATACAATAGGTGGTTGGAAACTGCCTAGTAGTGCCTATGAGGAGACCCCTCCCCCATCCCTGGCAATCTCCTGGCCATTTCTCCCAGAGGGAACATCTCCCTGGCTGACCGCTGCCTCTGACCTCCCTCCATGCAGCTGGACCCACTCCCCAATTCATCCGCAAGCCCTCTCATAGCCTCCCTCTTAAGCTGCCATAAAAAATTGTTTTATTGGGCAGGCCAATTTAATTTTCTTTGTCTCACAGCTCCTCTAGGCCAAGGCCTAGGGTCTCTTTCCCTGCCCAAACTCAACCACCATCAATCATGCTGCTAGCCAAACTGTTTCCCAACTCCCATCCACTGCATTAGTTTTTAAATCATTGAATTTTTAAAAAACTACATAAATCTTGTAATATATCTATTCTCAATAGAAATCAGAAACAGAACGTGGATGGCCTCCGTTTCAAATGACCATTCTTAGATTTATTCTAAAAAGTCCATCCACTTAACTTGGGAAAAATAATTTCTATGCTCAAAAATGTTTAGACAATTTTTTTTTTCCAGTTCCCATTGAGGGTAATGACTGGAAAAAGGAGCCATTGTCTGTGGACACGCATTTGGACAATGGATCCTTCTCAATGAACAAAAGACCGGCACCCAATGACACCCAGCCCATCTTGCTTCTTTGCACAAGAGAAAAAACTCATGTGTATGAGAGAAAGACACACACAGTGCAATGTAGCATGTGCCATGTTAAAATATGAGAAACACAAACATTGTAAGAAAAAGAGAGCTCTTCTGGCCTGTGAAGTTTGCTAATACTTAAAATGTGTATGAAGGAGCCATCATTTTTTTTTTTTTAATCTAGGTTTTTACTCATCTGAATGAGTAAATCCAAAACACACTGGTGCTCATTTGTGGCAGAGTGTTAACTGGTTTAAGACAAAATGAGAAAAATAAAGATAGTCTTGTGTTTTTGGATACATCCACGTAAGGTTCCCATTGCCTGTGGTAAAGATTGTTCTGTGGTGTGAGACTGTCTTTCTACTTTATATCTTCAGTGGTAGAATGTCCTATTTAAAATGAAGCAATGATAATCTGAAATAGTAGTTTTGAGGTGAGGAATTTTTTTCAAAATATGTTGTACCAGAATAAACTATGTCCTCAATTTAGGGGGGAAAAAAAAAACTATTTCTGAGTGTCTGGAAGCAAATTCTCTAGAAACATATTTAAGGGATTAAGAAAAGAAACAAAACAAAACAAAAACATAAACTTCATCCCCTAGAACTTTTTTAAAAATCACGTAGAGCTTTCCTCAAGTCAGGAAGCAGAAGAACTGTGCAAAAGGCTGCAGACAGGGCCCATCTCTCTCCCAACGTGGAGGGTCTAGAGGTTGAACACCGGGGTCAGCTGAAGACCTGAGGTCAGCCCACTCTGCAGTGTTTTCAGTCTCCACTCCAGATTTCCAAATTATCCTTATGGAGCAAGAGAGGAGTCTGAAATTTTAGCTGCACAGAGAAAAGAAGACACTGTGGTATGATGAGAAGGCTTTAACTACATCTTTGGAAAGCAGGCTGTGCTGGGGTAGAACCTGATGGCCCCACAGCTGGATCTATTCTCTCAGGAGGTCCAGTGCTCACACGATCACAAGCCTGTGCGATGAAATGAAATGAGGATGAGATTTCTGATCGGGAATTGGCTCCTCGGACAAATTATTTTTCTAACAAGTTTCCCCTTTCTTGTAATTTATCTGACCCTTCAAGAGACATCAAAAGTTTATTCTACATTAACCTAAAATGCATTTGAAATTCCAAGTTAGGCAAGTACTTTCTAAGATGAATGGAGGTAAGAGTGGATTTAAGTCTTGAATAGATCTTGGAAATGCATAGCCCAGTGTTCTTTCACGGATGCAACACTCCGATGAGAAACTACAGCAGTTATGGATTCCATAATAAACCAGGATATCCGGCTCATTGTATGACAACGCTTTGCCTCTAAGTCTCCTTCACCCAAAGCACGCCACTTCCCTTACTTGCCAAGCTTGTATTTTTTTTCAAGAGACTGACTTAAGAACATAGTTCTTTTATCTCAGCCTCTTCGGCAAGGCTTAATGCACAAATGTTCATGTTCTGGAATTTGTTTTTGATTTTACCTATGTACCTAGAAAATGAAAGTAGTAAACCGTAGTCTCCATATCATCTCCTTGCGTCCAAGTGTTGATTCTTAACTATCTATTTCTTCCTTTATTCATATGTTTACTCCCCCCAGCCCCTTCAAAATTTGCATGAGAAGAGAGGACAGTATTCAAAGAGAAGAGAGCACCTGTCCAATGTTCTTGTCTCATCGAACATTCTTTCCTTTTAATTTGAGGAGGAGGAAGCTCAAAAGCCTGTAGCTAGTAAGGCCAGTTCCCAGGATATCTGCACCTTCAACAGACTCCCAGCATCTGAGGAGACTGTAGGTAGAACTAAAGCATGGATTCTGGGAAGTAGTGTCCTAAAACAATACAAGGGAAGAGAAACAGCAAAGGGAAAATAATTCAGCTGTATCAGAGTGCCTCCATGAAGAACAGGGTAAAGAAGCCACGGACTGGAGACGGAGGCCGAGGGAAGGTGAGGCTGGGGGCCTCCCGGAGGGTGAGAGGCCCTGTGGGCATGGCTGCCAATTTACATGTACACAGAAGCTGAGCCAAGGGAACAGGGTCTAGTTTAGCCTGGCAGTGTGCTAAGAGGAAGGAGGAGGGAGAGTGGGAAAGTGGGAGGAGGTCTAAACAAAAGCAGAGGTGGAAGGGGCCGTCCTGTCAGCCAGGAAGACATGTCATTCTATGGATGGCACAGGGAGAGGGATCCATGTGCTTGCACAGATGTTTGAAGGTGGAAGAACAACGTAAGATGAAGCCTTTCCTCTTCCTTCCCTGTCTCTTCCTTGGTCCAGGTGGAGGCTACATCATCCTCGTGGAATGTTGGTGAGGGTTGGGTACAGGTTGGCGACAGGGTGCTACTGAGGACAGAAGAACGACCTGTGGGCTCAGCTGCTATTATAGATGCCCAGTGTGCCATGGTACCGACCTGCCCGGCTGAGCTCAGACACAGGAGTAGAGATGGTATATTTTGTGATGGCTTCACAGTTGGAGATTTTCAGGGCAGAGTTTCTAGAGGGAGAGGGTTCTAGGTGCTGACTGCTAGAAATGGAGGAACTGTGGGTACTATGTGTGGTGGAAAGGCTGTTGCATTAGGAGTGAATGTGAGACCGAAGAGATGTGAGGGAATGCGAGTGGGGGCTGCCTTGAGACTCCTCGTGAGTCTAGACGTGGCTTCCGTTGCAGGCAGATGAAGGAGGCTCTAAGAACAGTTCTTGGCATGACTTAGCTTCACAGACACTGGAACTCCCCAGAGAATACAGGGAATTAAGTTAAAGAGGAAGACCATGACTTAAGCACCTACGTCTTCAAAGACTGTGAGGCTGTAACCAGGAGACAAAAAAGTAGTTGAGGTCAAACATTAGCTTCAGATAGAGGGTATTTTTCATTATAGGGGAACAAAATTGTAGCAAAGACAGGTTGCTAAAATAGAGGGACAATGGGATATTTTGGAGGAAGTAAGGGCTTGGGGCAAATATAAACGTTAAATATGATGTCGCCTGTGGAACACAGGCTATAAGTAACTCCAGACCTCTCACCAACTGACAGGATCAGGAAAGCCATTTTCAACAGTAGAAAATGAAGGCTTATATTAGTTGGGTCTAGAGCCCCAAAGAACCCAACAATGACAATAAAAATGTGGCCTCTCTAGAGGAAATCAGTTTGATGCGGCACGTGGCTTCTTCCCATGGAAACTGTTGGGTTCCATGGATAATATGAATCCCTAGTTGAGGCAAGCCAGGTTGGTCTTTGATGTCATTCAACTTCCATCCACCACTCATTCAGTGAGTATGTATCGAGTACCTTTTCTGTGCCAGGCATTGACTAGAAGCTGAGAGAAACTCTGGAAAACAAAAGTAGAGGTGACACTTGCCCACACAGACCTCCCAGTCTAGTGGAACCCAAGCCTCACCCTCAAGTGGCTAATTACAACAATGATAAGGACACAAAAGAGAGAGAAGAGTGCTAGGAGATACTCTGATATGGGGCCTCAGCTAACTTGGGAGTCGGGATGTTCTTCTCTAGGACATGGCGTCTGAGCTGAGATTTGAGACATATGTGGAATTAATCACAACAAGCAAGGAAAAGCGCCCAGCATGGGCAAGGATTCTGTGGCAGGAGGTGGTGTGAGTTCTTGACTAACTGAAAGGCCAGCACCCCAAAATGAGAGAGAGCACAGTATGTGCAAGATAAGATTAGATGTGGTTCCATGGGACTAATAATACATTATATGTTAATTTTTTTTAAAAAAAGAGCAATGATATTTCAAGAAAAGACAAGTATAGACCAATATCCTTCATGAAGACTGATGCAAAAATTCTAAGCAAACTTTTAACAAATCAATAAAAATTGGATAAACCCAGTGTGGTTTATCACAGAAAAGCAAGATTGACTTAACTTTCAAGATTCTCCCTGTTAACAAAAAAAAAAAAGAAAGAAAGAAAAATTTTATGGGGCGCCTGGGTGCCTCAGTGTGTTAGCCCTCTGCCTTCAGCTTAGGTCGTGATCTCAGGGTTCTGGGATCGAGCCACACATCGGGCTCTCTGCTCAGTGGGGAGCCTGCTTCCCTCTCTCTCTCTGCCTGCCGCTCTGCCTACTTGTGATTTCTGTCAAACAAATAAATATAATCTTTAAAAAAGAAAAAAAAATGATTAGATGTGGTCCCAGTAAAGATGGATTGATAAAGGATCAGCACATAGCATATGCCAAATGTTAGCAGTTAGAACTATTTAGATTTCAGAAGAAGGGGAACCCCAGTAGCGTGGGGAACTTAGGACCACTTAGATTACATATTTGTGTTTATTTGTATAAAGTACTATTTTTCCATTGGCTTCTAGACTCAGTTTATAGAATCCTCTTTTGTCGAACTTGAGGGTTTTTTTTTTTTTTTTCCAATCCCAGAACTGGAACAAAAGAAGGTAAGAAGCAAATATGTATTTAATTCACCCCTTGCTTATTCTCTTATCTTTTTAAAACGTAAAGTATTTTCTCTGGGCCCTGGGCTGGCTCATACATGACTGTGTGTCCCCATGGACTTCTCCTTCTGATCCCTAAGCTCCCCCCCACCCCCCCACCCCCTGCCTATTTTGCAGGATTCTAGTCTTTCTAACCACCACCCCCCTCTGCTTCTCTCCATGAGGCCTTCTCTAATGCTGATGAGTTTCATTTCAATTACTGTCCCTTTCATCTCAAACACCAGTGAGGCAGAAACAATGTATAAAGTCAAATTGTTTCTTTGAAAACTAGAATTTATTGTGTCCTGGTGTCACTTTTATTAATTGTTTAAAGTTAATGGTATCCAGACCTGCAGAAACTCTTATAAACATTTAACTTTCTTTCTTCGTCAAAGGGAAATCTCTCTTACACTCTATATACGGTGATGTGCCTTCTGTTGCAGACTAGCTATACACAGTCGATTTATTTACACCAAGGAAACCAGGAATTTGACCCTTGAATAACATCACTAAGGAAAAATATCAGATCAGATAGAATGCAGCTGAACCAACCGGACAGGTAACTGGGAGGATTTTCCACGAGCCTGTTCCGTCCCACAGGTCCTAGCTGTCTTGGCCATAGCAGGTTCCTAGGAAGAGAGGAATCCTTTTTCTGGGGTTCTGAGCCAGACCCAGTTGGAGAGAAGCACAGAAAATCACCCTCCAGATAACACAAATAAGAGAAGAATAAGATGCCTTTTGCCTGATTTTTTAAAATTTTTTTGATTTTTTAATTAACATATAATGTATTATTAGCCCCAGGGGTACAGGTCCTGTGAATCGCCAGGTTTACACACTTCACAGCACTCACCATAGCACATACCCTCCCCAATGTCCATAACCCCACCACCCTCTCCCTACTCGCCTCCCCCCAGCAACCTTCAGTTTGTTTTGTGAGATTAAGAGTCTCTTATGGTTTGTCTTGCCTGATTTTTGTCTTAATTTTTTTCAAGAAAAAAGTCCGGGAGGTGGAATATCAAAGGAATCTTAATTTTAACATTAGATGTATTTTAACATAATACAATCCCCTAGTTGGGGGTGGGGGGACGAGGACCCTGGAGGCAAAATTCCTCCCCAAGATAGGCGGTGTCCTTGCAGTCATTGTCCCCAAGAGGATCTTGTACCTTGTGGTCCAAGAACAAACTAAGAACAAATTTTGGTGGTTCGAGTGGATGCCAAAATTCACACCAGTCACCCCTGACTGGGAGAATGTAGGATTCTGGGCGGGCTCAATTCTTTGATCAGTGGGCTGGCCTGCCTGCATCTCAACAAAGAAACAGTTTTCTTTGTGTTTGTTATAGACATAGCAAGTGTCTTTCCCCTTCGTGCTCGAAATTGGATTATAAACATAATTCTTATAAATTATGAACTTATACGCTGCTTAATTTATCTGCACAAACTTCATGAAAAGCCATTTCATTGCATGAGCTGGAGTCACACTCTCGTCTGACGTGTCGCACATGGCAAACAGCATGATTTATATCCTGGTGAGTGGTCTACCATAGCCAGGCATTTCAATGCCCTGCCCATTATTTAGATGTATTCAGAATCTCGCCCTTTCTTGCCAGTGGATACTGGGCTTTCTCCAAGAGCTCTATGTAAGTGTCAAGATACTCTTTTCCTCGGAGAGATGCCAAAACCAGATTTATCCTGTTCCCCCAAGGTTAAAGCAATGAGGGAGATGTCCTTTGCTTTTTCTTCACTTTTTACTCCCAGAAAATAATTCATCTACATCCACACAGTGACAGCTCTTGGCATGAACAAAGGTGTCCCAAGAAAAGCTAGTAGGCATCCATGTAATTGTTCATGATGGTATCATTGTGTATTTAGCATATTGGTTGGCTTTTAGGTTTAAACAGCAATCTGACCCAAAATAAGACAATATAAAACAAACAAAATCTATACATATTCAGTAAAGTTTTATCATACTTTACAATATGCTTGCAAAATGTCAGCGGGAGTCCAGCAGGTGAAGAAATCCATTATCAGAGATTTCCGAGAAAAGTGAGTCACGTATCTGCTTTTCTATTTTGGTAGCTCTGATTTTCTTCCTGGACTCTTGAAGTAATTTTATATATAATTCATCTGCAATCATGTAAGTGGCGATAGTTTTATTTGCTTGCTTGCTTTGGGGATGTAGCCTGGATTTTTGCCTTTTACCACCTACATAGCTGATGCGTCTCATGCTAGCGTTAATTTCCCTATACAGCCGGGTATGAATGGGCTGCAAGGAGGTAGAAGCAAGAAGACTGGGGTTAACAATTTATGAGAACTTTTCCAGTGCATGTAATATTTCCAGAATTTTTCTTTTTTTCCCCCTTTCTTGTGTTATTGCCTCCTTTCAAGTTTCCCTTAAGAAAACCATTTTGAGATCAGTCATGATTCCACTGGGTTACAGATATCTCATGTATGTAACTCTCGGGACAAGTCGTCTCATTCAATGATATGTTTGAGTGCCGCAGACAGTATTCCCATTTCATACGCAGAGGAAGGAGCGATAGAGGTACTAATATCTTAATTAGATCCGTTAGTGAGAAATGACCTGGAACATAGTCCAGTCTTACTGCCTTGAATCCTCTGCCCCTCCCCCTCACCCTCTTAAAGCCGGGTCTCAGTGGTGACTCTGTCTGGTGGGGTGTGACAAGTAAGAAGAGAGAGATCCAGAGCTCAAGGAGAGTTATTTTAAAAAAGTAAAATGCAGGAAGAACACTAACGAAAGACAGTAGGAAATTTGGGATCCACCAACCGTGCAACATGCCCTAAAAATGAACATGGATATGATCACCTTAATAGATGTAGGAAAAGCATTTGACCAAATTTAATGCCAATTTATGACAAAACAGTAAGAGTAGGAGGATTTTCCCAAATTAATAAGGGGTATCCACAAAAGACTTAACAGCTAACATAGTTACTGGTTTCAGGAATAAAGCAAGGATGTCCACTTTCACAATCTCTATTCAGTATCGTACTGAGTTTCTAGTTAGTGCAATAAAGCAAGAAATAGGGATAATAGATGCACACATTAGAGAAAAAGAAGCAACACTTACTTTATGTAAAGACATGTGATCATAACTTTAGAAAATCCTTCTTAAGAAATACACCCAAAAAGCTACTAGAATAAATCAGTGAGTTTAGTAAAGAGACAAATACAAGGTCAATATAAAAAAGTTTTATTTCTACATGCTAAGCAACAAGCAAGCAGAAATTGAAATAAAATACCACTTACAGTAATGAAAAATAAAATACTTAGTCATAAATTTAGCAAAGTAGGTGTAAGATGAGTGCACTGAAATCTCTAAAACATTACCAGGAGACGGGGTGCCTGGGTGCCTCAGTCTTTAGGTGTCTGCCTTCGGCTCGGGTCATGATCCCAGGTCCTGGGATCAAGCCCCACAGTGGGTTCCCAACTCAGAGGGAAGATTGCTTCTCCCTCTCCCGCTCCTCCTGCTTGTGTTCCCTCTCTCTCTCTCTCTCTCTCTCTGTATCTCTCTCTGTCAAATAAGTAAATAAAATCTTTCAAAAAACAAAAACAAAAACATTACCAAGAGAAATTCAACAAGACCTAGGTCAATGGATACTCATACCATGTCTATGAACCAGAATATTTGATACTACCCAAAGTCTTCTTTTACAGAAGATGTAAATTCTACCCAAGTTGATCTATAAATTTAAGGCAATTCCAGTCTAAATTACAGTAGGTTATTTGTAGAAATTAACATGTGAATTTTAAAATTTATATTCACATGTAAAGGATATGGAACAACCAAACAATTTGGAAAAAGAAGTACAGAGTTTAAGGACTTACACTGGGGCGCCTGGGTGGCTCAGTGGGTTAAAGCCTCTGCCTTCGGCTCAGCAGCCATGATCTCAGGGTCCTGGGATCGAGCCCCGAATCCGGCTCTCTGCTCAGCAGGGAGCCTGCTTCCCTTCCTCTCTCTCTGCCTGCCACTTTACCTACTTGTGATCTCTGTCTGTCAAATGAATAAATAAAATCTTTAAAAATAAATAAATAAATAAATAAAGGACTTGCACTACCTGATTTCAAGACTTTCTATAAAGTGAGTGAAAAAAATAGACATTCTAGATCAATGGAACAAAATCAAGAGTTCATGAATAAATACACACATAGGACTGGTTTTCAACAAACATGCCATGTAACTCATTGAAAAAAAATTATAGTTTTTCAAAAAATAACATGGGAATAACTATATATTCCTTTAAAAAAGAATCCCAATCCTTACTTCAGGTCGTACATAAAATTTAACTCTAAAATTTAAATTTAACATAAACTTTAACTCATAAACCTAACTAAAAGTTTATAAATGATAGAAGAAAATCCAGGAGAAAATTACTATCATCTCAAGATCATCAAATAGTTCTTAAGCTATAAAGTCACCGACCATTAAATAATGAAAAATTAAATTTTAAAATTTTTGCTTCTTGAAAACACTGTTAAAGAAAATTAAAAGGAGAGACAAAGATATTGTTTTAAAAACTCTTACAGTGTAAGGTGCCTGGGTGTCTCAGTGGGTTAAGCCTCTGTCTTTGGCTCAGGTCATGATCGCAGGGTCCTGGGATCAAGCCCCTCATCGGGCTCTCTGCTCAGCAGGGGGCCTGCTTCCCTCTCTCTCTCTCTGCCTGCCTCTCTGCCTGCTTGTGATCTCTCTCTTAAAATCTTTAAAAAAAATCTTTAAAATCTTTAAAAAACAAAAACAAAACCAAAAAAACCTCTTATAGTGAGGGGGTGCCTGGGTGGCTCAGTTGGTTAAGCGTCTGCCTTCAGCTCCCAGGATCCTGGATCAAGCTCGACATCTGCCTCCCTGCTTCTCCCTCTGTCTGCTGCTCCCCCTGCTTGTGCTCTCTCTCGCTATTTCTGTCGCTCAAATAAATAAATAAAATCCTTAAAAAAAAAAACTCTTACATTATGATGTAATAATGACAACATCATAAAAAATAAAGATAAGGGACGCCTGGGTGGCTCAGTTGGTTAAGCAGCTGCCTTCGGCTCAGGTCATGATCCCAGCGTCCTGGGATCGAGTCCCACATCGGGCTCCTTGCTCCGCAGGGAGCCTGCTTCTCCCTCTGACTCTGCCTTCCACTCTGTCTGCCTGTGCTCACTTTCGCTCGCGCTCTCTCTCTGACAAATAAATAAAATATTAAAAAAAAAATAAAATAAAATAAAGATAATTATTTAAACAGTCACTACACTAGAGAAGAGACTCAAATCACTAATAAACACAGGATGAGATGTGCAACACCAGTAGCCACAATGCAATACCACTTCACGCCTCTTAGAATGGCCCCATAAAACAGACTGATGGTCCCAAGTATTGGGGAAGATAAGGAGCCACTGGAATGCTGCATGTTTTTTTGGTCAGAATGCAAATTGGCACAAGCAATAGGAAAATCATGTGATGGTTCTTGATGGTAGTAGAACAGGCAGTTTGCCCACAAACACCAATCCCATACCTAGTTATTGACTCAAGAGAAATGACAACAGTAGTCTATACAAAGGCTTCCACATGACTGCTTATAGCAGCTTTATTCATAACCGTCTACATCTGGAATCAATCCAGTGCCCATCAGCAGAGAAACTGAGGCACATCCACACAGTGGAACACAAGGGATGAGTTTCAAAGCATCCTGAGTCAAGAAGTGACCCAGGAGTGCCTGCAGATGACTCCACGTGCACAGCAACGAAGGCATCCACAGGGTCAGAGGGCTTGTCTGGGCTGGGGTTGGGGGGGTTACTAGGGAGACGGACTGGGAAGGAGCACCAGCAAGCTTCCTTGGGGGAGAGAATTGCTCTCTATCTTGACTGTGATGGTTATTATACGTGTATCATTCATTGAAAAGTATACATGTTATGTATACTTAACATGTTTTGGGTTTGTTTTGTTTTTTTTTTTTTAAAGAACAAACTGCTTAGTAAGCATTTCCAGTCCATCAGTCTGTGCACCCTGGCCTGCATGATCCCCGCTGGGAGCACTGGGAGCTTGGGGCAGCCTCCGGGGCTGAGAAGAGAGCTCCCAAACCCACAGGCTCTGCAAGCAGCTAAGCGGAAGAGAAGCCAGCTTCATCATCCCATTTCCTCCAACCAGAAGGGGCCAAAGGAGAAACAGAGACTGGAGAGTTGGAGCTATTCCCAAGTCCATTTTCAGCTCTGGGCCAGGAATGGCCCGGGAGAGCTGTACAAAGCTGGAGTCAGCCCAGCTGAGAATTAGTCGTGTTTGGGTGAACTTGTGTTCTTTTATTGCCTCCAGTTCCTCGTTCTCCATGTCACTCCTCTATGTGGGAGGTAGTGTCTACTTCCCCATCCCAGGTAGGGTCTGCCCGGATGTAGTCACAGTGTCTCCCTGGGGACGGGGGCTCCTGCTGCAGAAATAGGCATCCCATCCCCCCCCATTCCTAAACCTCACAGGAGTGACAGAGGGGCCGGCTCACCCCTCCTGTGCTTCTGGCCTCAGGGAAGCCTCAGACTCAAGGTCCAGGGAAGAAGGCACCTGCCGTCAGGGGCTGTAACTGGACAGATGCCGTTTTACCCATGTGGGTCCTTCTGTGTCATTACCCAGCAGCTGGGACTGAAAAGTGGGAACCGAGGACTGTTTGCTTATCTTTGTTTTTGCCAGGCCGGCGCCCGCCCCTTTACCATATGGTATGATCACCCCCTAGGGGTCAAACTCCACTTAGCAACCACACAAATACTCAGACTTTGCACACCCAACCAACAGACTCAAGCTCTAGGACGACGTTGGTTTACCTTTCAGAAGCCTGTGGGAGGTGACACAGTAACATGGTGACTGCTGGAAATACTCTTAGGATTCCAAAGAGGGCATGAGAGCAGGGGGATCCCCACTGCCTGCCCTTCCCTTCCCTGTTCCGCTCCCACTTTCTGGGGTCATTTACAAATACACCTGGGGGACATGAGCCTTTTCCCCTTTCCACTGTACCATCCAGGCGTGCAGCCTGTCACGCCCTCCGTCTTCGCTTCTGGGTCATGACGTCCTTCTTGCTCGTTTTCGTCCCTTCTTCCTCCATCCTCCAAAGATCTGATACCAGAGAACTGAACCATAAAGATTTGGGGTAGCTGAGAATAGCTATGGTACCAATTAAGAAATAACTTCAAATTCACTTCTCCGGTAGGCCACTCAGCACCATGTCCTACCCCCCCCCCAAGGCTTATCCCCTCTCAAGCTTTCTGGGGCTACTGGGATCACCAAATTCCTGTGATACTCTTTCCTATCTAAGCTCACCCAAGTGGCCTTGCTTTTGTTGTTGTTGCTGTTTTGTTTTGACCTTAAGGTGTGTTCCTCACTAAAAAGTAATTTTGACTTTGTCCTAAGCAGGTAGATTCAAAGTACTGCCACACTTTTGCAATAATTCTTTTGGTCCTGCCCTTCTTACGTATGTGTGTAAATATACATGTGTGTGTATATATATTCTACCTTTCAGACATTAGTACCAATAACTACTTTTTTAAAGATTTATTTATTTATTTCAGAGAGAGAGAGAGAGAGAGAGAGAATGCACAAGTTGGGGAGGGGCAGAGGGAGAGGGAGAGAGAGGATCTCAAGCAGACACCTCGCTGAGCACAGAGCGGATGCTGGGCTCGACCTCGCGATCCTGAGATCCTGACCTGAGCTGAAACCAAGAGTTGGATGCTCAACCAACCGAGCCCTGAGGTGCCCCCAATAACTATTTTTAATGTTTATCCAGTCTTTTCACTAACAACAAAAAACTCTGGTTACTGTGTGCACAAATACTTTTCACATTAACATGGAACTTTGCCATGTGCCAATTATTGGACTTGTTAGCCAAACACTTGTTCCTACTTACACATGGCCCCTGAGAAGAACAGTTTCCAGTAACATTTTTCTTCCCAATTTGACCCTTTGCATGCAGGATCTAAAGATCTTCAGTGAGTCTTTGAAGGCAGCTCAAAATAAGGTTCTCCGAGGGACTGAACATCAGATGGCTTGTTCAGGCTTCCAAGAGAAGGACCCCACTGTCCGCGGAGGCCAGCTTCTCACAGAGCATTCGCTGATGGTGTCCTAGAAGGCTTTCACATGCGCTCTGCTTAGGAAAGCAGCCTCAGGAGCCCCATCTTTTTGGAAAAGCCAATTAACCCTTGGGATGGAAAATAAATTTTCTGACCTAGCAACGGTGTTTTCTAGACTCTCCTTCAACGCCAGACATAGGAAGAATGGAGGCTTAGCATCCGTGTGGAAAATATGACTCAAACTCGACACTTGCTCATTCCAGACAGCAACATGGTACCTGAATGTAAAGCTAACTGTAACAGGAAACCTGGTTTTCATTACAAGAAGGTCTGTGTGTAGCTAAAAAGAATCTGACCAGAAAGAAATCAGTCAGTAATTCTACACGCTCAAAACCCAAATGATCCCATAGCAGAGGAAAAATGTGAATCAGAAAGAGCTAAGCCCTCGCAGTAATGTGTCAGAACTCTTCGATGGTGATGAAATCTCAGAACATTTATTATCTTCCTTCTGTCAGCGCTTCCTCCTCAGTGCCTGAGCTCTTGGCCCTGTGTGCCCAGTGCGGACACCTGGAAAGCAGGTGAACTTCGTCCTCAGCCTTCCCCGAGCTCATTCTGGTTTTTTTACAACTCTTCTCCTTTCCCCTGGACTTTCCCCTCCAGAAACCATGGCCCACCGACAGCCTCCTGCAAGTGCCCAGTACTGTACCTGGGATGTGGTAGGCACTCACATATCAGGGGGTGTTGGGCTAAGTCATTCCCCTTCCTTTCCTGATTCACAGGACAGTTGCCCTCGTCCCTCCACCCATCTAGCCCAGTTCTTAACTCCAGTGAGAATGAGTCTGCACAGAACTTTCATCAATGAAGAGCTTAATGTGTTACCAGATCAAGGCTATTCACCGAGATGTCACTCCACGAAGGACACCGCTACAGCAAGAAGTTGGTGAATCAGGTATCACCAAGTCCCCGGAAACAAAATGCATCAGGATCATTCCTGTGTATTCCTCGTGGACAGACCTGGTCCTTCCTATAGCAGTCTCTACCCCAAGATTTCAAATATTAGTGAATCACGAACTCTGAAAAAATATATGGAAAACAACAGTGTCAACAACACATGGTCACTTCCCTTTGGAAGACTGGGCTTCTTTCCTTAACTAGTGAGCTGGGTGGATTTATTTTGTGCTCATGTTAGAATTCATCCTGACCTCACACTGCTGAAGATTCTGTGCTTATTCCCAGGGTTTTGCATTCACTTTGCCCTGATGCACCCACAGGATTCCCTGGAGCAACTAGAACTCCGAAAGAGGCCCCCATGCTTCCTTGTATCTCCCCAGACTGGGCTGGGCAGGAAGTTGGCCAGGGGTGGCACTCAAAGTTGATCTGCCTTGGGGTCCCAGGCTGGTGGGCAAACACCTTCCTCATATGCAGCTCAGAGATCACAACTGGGGGCTTTGGCTCCGGTGTGATTTCTAGGGAACCAAAGAACCTTGAGTAACTGTGTCTAGTTGGCCTCTAGGCTTTGTAAACACTCTTCTTGACCTAGCACACTCTTTGCCAAGCTCACTGCAGACCAACTCCTATTCAGCCTTCAGTTTCCAGGTGATCCTCAGGCCTGAGATCTTATCGTGACCTACCGTGTCACCTGATCAATTCCTTTCTAGAGCACCCATCTATAAAAACTTGGGCAGAGCCTGTGTCCCTCGTAAGACCATGGCCAGGAGGGCTAACTCAGTGCCAGGCTTTGGTAAGGCACTTGGTGAACATTTGCTGAATTAAAGACAGAAGTGACCCAGCCACCACACCTCCAGCTGAAGGTAGCTATGTCCTGCAGGTTTTATCCAAAGCCTAGTTACTCCTTTATACTTGAAGAGGAAAACCATAACTTGGAGAAGTAATCAAAAGAGAGGCAACAGTATGAAATACTGGTATGGATGTTGGCTAAGAAAGCAAATCTTTGTGGTACAATGTCCAGTCTTACCTCCTACCGGCTCTAAGACCCTAGAGAAATCGTGTAACCACTTTTTCCCCCCTTCATTTGTGAAACAGGGATAAGACTATTACAAAATGAATCGTGCCATTTGTGACAGTTACGTGAAGTAATACACACATACAGAACACAGTTAAGAAATAGTGTGTGCTATCACCACTCAAAAGGAGGGTAGCTACCTTAATGAAGGACATGGTTCCACAATGTGCCCAGATCCCAATTCTCATGACCGTGGGCTCTCTACCTGACTTCTCTCAGAATTCATGGACTGGGACCAAGACCAATTCCTGGGAGCTACTGTATTATGAAGTGACATAAGGTGTCAAACAGTTTAGAAAAGGTTTTGATCATACACCATACATATGTCCCCGCTCCCCCACCCCACCCCAATTCAAGTCTGGTCAACTTTGCCAAAACACCCATGGATAAGGAGAAGAAAGAAAACAAGTCAGTAATGATTAAACTCAAACCAGAACAGAGCTCACTGGTTTGCCTGGGGGGAACCCAGAGCTTGTGCAAGACACCTGGGACAAACTGTAGACCCAGGGCAGCAAAGCCATAATAACAGAAGCATTCAGCCTCACTCCCAGGACCCACTCTTCATTCTGCAAGCAGTGTCATGATATTCCCTGGAATAATTAAGGACCCCAGGGCTCTGCCTCTGTCAGCTGAATTGAGTGGGGGGGGAAAAAAAGTTCTAGGGCAGAATAAGCTGCCTTGAACCTGAGCAGCCATTGGCTCTTGGCACTGGAGCTGGAAACAGAAGTTGGCTCTAAGTCAAAGCTATAAAAGGGGTTGTGAGTGGAATATGTGGGGCTAAGCAGCTGCTGACATTGCAGAGTTCTACATAAAATCCCCAGGTCAGTTTCAGACATTACAACTAGGAGAGCTCTTTATAGCATTCACTGGTAATTTCAGGAAGGTTTCCTTAGGGGAATAGAAGATGCCAGGTTGAAACAGCTAAATGTTCCAAGCCTTCAGGTCCTCACGGCCTTCATTCCATATTTCATCAAAATAGAGAGATATGAATGTGATGAGGAGGGAGGGAGAAGCAGGAAAGTCAACCCCCCAGCAAGAGAAGGGGAGAAGTGTTACCAAGGAGACACTGAGGTTGAGCTCACCGGAGAGGACCACAGCGGGGAGCTGAGCAGTGATGAGGACCAAACACTGTGATTTTTTAAAAAATTGAAGGAAGCAGAATAATCGTCCAGCTACCTTATCTTTGGTCAGGCTAAAAGAAGTGGAAAGAGGATGAATCTGAGAAATCTTTTCCAACTGTTTCAACCTCTCCCGTCATGCATTTTACTAAAGCTGCTGTGTAAGCATCGCCTCTCCTTTCTGCCTCCCTGCCTGAAGGAGTTTATGAGTAGTAAAAATGGCGAAAGGGCAGGCCGCGGAAGGGAAGAGGGGGAGAAGGAGGAGAAGGAGGAACCAAGGCCCCAGATAATCTTTAAATTGTATAATTGGGTTCCAGAAATTTGACTTCATCTGTGTTAAGGAGTTTTGCAAAAATAAATCTTACAATCAAAGAATGTTAGAGCTGGAAGAGGCCTTTAGAAAGATCTTCAGAACATTATCTATGTAGGGATAGATAAGGCTACATTTATCCCAGAATAAAGGGCTGATAAGAATGTTTCAGAAAATACATTTCAGTTGAATAATAATTCATACAGCCAACAAGATGCTCAGTATGTTTGCAACAAGAAATGGGAAAGCACCAAGTTCAAGAAAGAAGGGATAACTTTTTGGAGAAACTCCCAAAGGCAAACCAGAAACAGGCTAGGTAGTGTTCACAAGAAGAGAATGAACATTTATTGAAAGCCCAGCACGTGTTGTGTATTTCCACATGCTTTATCTCCATTAATCTGCATCATAAGTCCTTCAGATTATATACAGGACAGGTACCTGATGGAACTGCAGGGAGTGGGGGTGGGGGTCAGGATGAGGAGCAGGAAAGGGGGAAGCACTCTGGAGGTCGGTGTACCTGTGTGAGCAAAGACACCAACGCAAGATGGAGCATGGCCAGGCGAAGGACACGCAGAAGCCACTGCATGGGGAAAGCCAGTCAAGAAGGGGCAGGAACTAGGCTGCCAGGACTCAATCATATAGGCCACGCAAGGATGGTTAGCCTTCATCTTGAAGGGCCTGGAGCTATGTAAAGGAGAAAGGATGACACAAGAGAAATTGTCATTTTTGTCTCTAGAAAAATGATTCCTGCCCTAGTTGGAAGAACCACAAGGTTAGAGGCAAGGAGATCAGAGGAGAGATTTCTGGGGAAGAGAGGATGAAGCGAAGAGTTGACTCTACTCTTTTCAGTCTGTCTAGAACATTTCCAAAATGTGGGTGATGCTTCTGCCCAGTGACAGAAAGAGGTTGAAGGAGTAGAATGTTAAACACAGTGTCCAGAACAAATCACAAATCAGTGAGAAAGATCATAGAGTTCATAGAAGAAAAAGAATAATTTCTGGATGAGATTTAGAGACTAGAGGGTTAAGTGAAATTGGATCTAATAAGAACCATCACCACTTCAGACCACAAATTCTGCTCCCAGAGGAGCCACAGGACAGCAGGTCACAAGCAAAGAACCAAAGAAACACAGGACACTACTTTGAAGGGTCAATTAAAAAAAAAAAATCCTGGCCAATTTTAAGTTTACAGGGATATTAACAGTAGTTATCAGACCAATGGGAGACTTTCTTCAGTAGCTGGCAAATTGACTAGAAAAGTGGAGGCAGGTTTAATTCCCCAGGACTTGTGTTAAGCAATCCAGAAATCTGTGATCAGATAATGTACATATTTAATCAACATTCTTTCTGGTATAGACTAGAAAACTGGGCCTTTGGGTGGGCAAGTGACCAACCTGAGTTCACCTATCTAGTGAGTAGTGGGGTTGGGATTCAGACTTATGCCAGCTTCATTTCAAAGTCTGTGTGCATAGCTACTACTTCATAGTGCTTTTGTTAAAAATAAATAAATAAAAACAACAACAATAAAAAGCCAAAAAAAAAGCTCTTGGGGTGCCTGGTTGGCTCAGTCAGCTAAGCATCTGCCTTCAGCTCAGGTCATGATCTCAGAGTCCTGGGATCAAGCCCCGAGTCAGGCTCCCTGCTCAGAAGGAAGCCTGCTTCTCCCTCTCCCTCTGCCATCTTCCCCCACCACCCCTGCTCATGATCTCTCTCTCGCTCACTCTCTCTCTCAAATAAATAAATAAAACCTTTAAAAAAAAAAAATCTCTTGGATGCCTGGGTGGCTCAGTAAGCTAGGCCTCTGCCTTTGGCTCAAATCATGATCTCAGGGTCCTGGGATCGAGCTCCGCATCCGGCGGAGTCTGCTTCCCCCCTCTCTCTCCCTGCCTGCCTCTCTGCCTATTTATGATCTCTCTCTCTCTCTCTCTCTCTCTCTCTGTCAAATAAATAAAAATCTTTTAAAAAAAAACTCTTGTAATTTATACTCTCCAGATGAGTATTACAGAAGGATTTCTTGGAAGGTTTTGTGAACTATTGTTACAAACATTGAAGAACTAGGCCTTTTGAGCTGTGTAAACATGGTGCTGATCCACAGTAACAATGGAAACGGTCCTTCTCCATCTGTCACTACCCCGCACTCTACTACTGAGGACTTGGAACACTTAGTGAAGCAGCATGTTTAATATTTTTTCTTTTTTTCCCCCCCTTTTTTTAATTTTTAATTTTTTATAAACATATAATATATTTTTATCCCCAGGGGACAGCATGTTTAATTTTAATTGCAGCCTTGTCTCCCTCCTCCCCCAAAATTTATGTAAGTGATGGATACCTCAGGATACTTTGAAGTGTCACTTGTAGCACTGATGCCTTGTCCTTAGACTGGCTGAAACAGGTAGGCTTCCCAAGGGTCCTATTTCCTTGGTGGCTGTTTGTTTCAGTGCAAATGGAACCGTGGCAAACCTTCCGTACAACCCCTCCACAAGTGCCTGGACATTTTGTTGAACTCCCAGGGTTCAACGTGGGACTTGTGTGGTGTAGATTAACATATATCTACAGGCAATAATCAAAGCAGTCAATGGTTACATGAGTTTGTTTTTAGCAGACCTGTTTGTAACCCACAAATAGATCCAGTTGTAGTTTTGCTTTGTTTTGTTTTTTAAGATTTTATTTATTTGTTTGAGAGACAGAGAGAGACAGAGAGTATGAGCTGGAGGAGGCACATGGAGATAGGAAGAGCCAGGCTCCCTGCCGAACAGAGAGCCTGATGCGGGACTTGATCCTAGGACCCCGGGATCACGACCTGAGCTGAAGTCAGACACCTAACCAACTGAGCCACCCAGGCATCCCTACATCCAGTTTTGAGAAAATAATCAATGACAATGGATCTTTGTCCCTAGGACTAGACTTAATTATCATAATGGAACATGCATGGTTTTTCTGTATGGCTCCAACTGACTCAGAAGAAGAATTTGAGAGAAGCTGAGGAAGTGGTATGGTCACTGGAATGTGTGTACAGCAGTTCAAGTCAATTTCTTTGACAGATGACTTTTGTCTAGATGTTTACTTTGTTTTTAAAGTCACTGTCTTTGCCATTAGTCACACCTCATACCCTGCCCTACCCCGAGTGCGTGGTAGAAGGGGGGAAAGATTTGATGACTTTAATCAAGCCCGAACGACTATTCATATTCACAACAGCTGTTGGCATATGTTGAGTTTTACATTATTTTCTTCCCCTGGGAGTCGTTCATTAATGGGGGTAAAGAATTGTCCTAAACATTTTTTTTGGCAATTTCACTAGGCAACTGTCAAACACTAAAGTATTATATTTGCAGTTGGCCTGGGCAGAGTGCAGATTTTGACCAGTAAAGCCCTGCTTTAAGTCTGCTTCTGTCCTAATCCACAGAAGAGTAAAACTTAAGCCAAAAAAAAAAAAAAAAAAAAAGTTGGAAGATTGCCACATATCTCTGTAACTACGGGTTGGATATGAAATAATTTAAAATGTAGTAAAACACAGTAATTTAGCACATAGGTTAGTGAAAATGCACATGTTTTGCCAAGAGGCTCCACACAGATGGAAAACCTATTTCTAGACACCAATTTATTGGGTTCTAAAAGTCCCCTGTTTACTCCATTCGTTGGGGAGCATATTTTCATTTGTAGTTTTTATGTCAAAGCAATTGGTAGTGATTCTAAAGCCCAAGAAAAAGTCTTAAGAGTGATTCTTTGCTACCCACATATATACCGGCAATCAGTGATGGGGAGAAAGCGGATAAAACAGTGAAATATAGACCTGCCAAGTGATTGCAAAAATTAGGAAACTATTCTTGAGAGAAAGAAGTGGGTGATATATGGATGTTCCATCCTTTCGTGTTGGATGGACCCCAGGAGTTATATATCTCTGTTGTCAACAGCCACATGGAGGTAGATAAGGGGACAGATTCCAGGCTCTCTCAGAATTCTGTGTATCATTTTCATGTACAAATATCTACTTCAGTGTCAAAAGTTCTGTAGAGAGAAAAAGCACATGGAAGGGGAAAAAGAACACGGCAGCTGGGCCCCGAGTAGATAATGTTGTCACCTTTTCAAGACTGACCTCAACCAGTCGGGAAGTCTGGGGAACAGCATGAAACTAATGAGTTCCAGCGGAGAAACCCTGAGTTGGGCCTTTCAGCACCCTGGATTTTCTAGGATTTTCCTGACCAGGATGCATGGTGATGACCGGGATAGGGAACCCCAGCCAGCGTCCCCTCTGCCACAGGTGCCCCCTCGACACCTGCAGAACTGGACAAGGCGGTGGCCAAGGAGAAGGCAGGAAGGGGACTGTCACAGAGGGCACTTCTGCCTTGAACCCGAATCACTTTTACTTCATTGTAAATAAAGTTGCCAAAGAGAAAAGCCAGACCAACCCACCGAAGAGAAACCCAGAGGGAAAAGCCCAGAGGGAAAAGCCCAGGGTTTCTCTGGGATGCAGAGGTGTTGTCTCTAGCTAGTCCTACTTGAAAAGCTTTATCTGCTTTGTACTTTTTTTGTGTTCCCCAGATTTTTTTAGGATGGCTTTCTTTCTCTTAGTCCACAGATATTTAATTTTGGGGTGGATTTTATGTATTAGTCTGCATTTTGTTAACTTTGCCCATGTTTCAATGTGATTAGGTCCTTTCTGTTAGGCTTAAATTGTACATATTGTACCATCAACCCTTGAAGCATGCAAGAGTTAGGGACAAGAATCCCCAGGCAGCTGAAAATTCATGTATAACTTTTGACTTCCCCAAAACTTAATGACTAATAACTTACTATTGAATGGAAGGCTGAACAATAACATAATTGGTCGATTAATACATATTCTGTATGTTCTGTGCTTTGCATACTATATTCTTAAAATAAGGTAAGATGGAGAAAAGAAAATACTAAGAAAATCCTAAGAAAGAGAAAATACATTTACAGTACTGTACTTAGTCATGAGTACCGGGTTTGTTGAAAAATATCTGCATATAGGTGGACCCACACAGTTCAGACCCATGTTTTTCAGAGGCCAACTGTATTCTAAAGAATTTAGAGTGAGTAAAAAGAGAGAGAAGTAAAACCAAGCTCACAAGTGGACGCATCAGGGACATTGAAATAAATAAGGATGATCATCGTATTGAAGATAATGAAACCATCTGTCAAGAATCAGTTCCTGAAGTGGAGAAGCCTGAAACCAAGCTGGACAGGACCTCCTTCCATTCAGGAGAAGTGTAAAGTTACGGGTTTGGGTGCAGAGTGTGAGTATGTGCATTTTTTAATTTCTCTCTTGGCACCTGTAGTTAAACAAATCTACATCTTTCCTCCGTTCCCTCACTCAGGGAGTCACTTGGAAGTGTGGAGGTGAACATTGGCACTCTGCTGGTTAGGAAACCTCCAGTAAGCAAAGGCTTTATGATCCACTCCCAAGGAAGTTAAACTCATTGAAAGCAGCAGCCGGGGGGGGGGGGGAATGTAAGTGTGACAAGAGCAAAGTCAGAGTTAATGAGGTTCATCACACAACACCAGGTGTGGGGTCAGAGGCCCTCCAGTCATGTGGATTTGGGAGGACTTTGGGCTCCTAGTACAGAGTAGTGGAGCTAAGTTAGAAGTCTCCAGACAAAGTAAGCCTGGGCAGAACTCCAAAGTTAAACTAGGCAACAACTGATAAGAGTTGGGGATCCATTTCTGACTTGGCTCACACAGTTGCCCAGCTTGGAATGTTCTTCCCCACCATTTCTCCTCCCTGCTCCTGGCCAGATAACCCCAATGGTTCCCATCCCTGCCCTGGGCATTGCAGCCCTGCTCCAGGCAAGAACTGGGCAGTCCAAACCATGGGCCCAAAGGGAGTCCTAGCCTGACCTCCAAGGAGTCTCAGCTTTCAAAACTACAGACCTGGGCTCTAGACCTAGGGCTTCCATCTTTGTGACTATGTCAGTCAGGGTTCTCCAGAGAAACAGAACAAATAAGGGAGACACACACACACACACACACACACACATCTCTCTCCCTCTCCCTCTCATATGTATATATGTATTCTCCAATACAGGTGAGAGACAGGAAGAGATAGAGATACACACACACATATAGACTGACCAATTACAAGGAATTGGTTCACATGATCTTGGAAGCTGAGAAATCCCAAGACTTGCTGCAGTTTGGAAGATGGAAACCCAGGAGAGCCAAGGATCTACTTCCAGTCATCGTCCAAGGGCCTGAGAATCAAAAGAGCCAATTGTGTGAGTCTGAATCTCAAGATAAAAGAAAACCAATGTCCCAGCCCAAACAAAGTCAGGCAAGAGAGAGAGAAAGAGAAAGAATTCTCTCTTACTCAGCCTTTTTGTACTATTCAGGCCTTCAACAGATTAGATACAGACCACCCACACTGGGGAAGGTCAATCGCTTTACTCAGTCTACCAATTCAAATGTTAATCTCATCCAGAAACACCCTCATAGACACATCCAGAGTAAGGTTTGACCAAAAATCTGAGCACCCTGTGGTCCATTCAAGACAACACATTTCTTTCTTTGGTTGGTTGGTTGGGTTTTTTATTTTTTGTTTTAAGGATTTTATTTATTTGAGAAAGAGTGAGAGAGAGCACAAAACCGGGGAGTTGAGCATGGGAAGGCAGGCAGGGATAGAGAAAGAGGGAGAAGCAGACTCCCCACTGAGCAGGGAGCCCCTTATGGGGCTCAATCCTAAGACTCTGGGATCATGACCTGGGCTAAAAGCAGATGCTTAACCGACTGAGCCACCCAGGTGACCCAAACTGACATATTTCTATGTGACTTTGGATAAAGTTCTTTAATCTAGGAGAGCCTCAAGTATACCTTTGTATTAAAAGTGGAACTGCTTACTCTCTGGGCTACTAGGTTTAAATTATATGCAAAATCCTTGGCATAGTATCTGTCCAGTGGGAAGGGCTTGATACTCAGCAGGTATCAGTCCTATCCACCACAGCTGTGACTCCCTGGGAGATCTATAAGTATTAAACCCCACGCCACTTGTCCTGTGCACACACTACCTCATGGAATCCTCACATCAAGCTTAGGAAGTTTTTAGCCCCATTTTACAGTTAAGTAAACTGAGGTTTAGTGAGTCACACCTTGTCCTGTGGTCACACAGTCAGTAGTCAGTCCATAGAGCTAATATTTGAACCAGACTTTCTGACGCCAGGGCAAATTCTTTCTTAGCTCTTAGACTAAACGTGGTTTCCTAAAGCTATAGGTCATGCAAATTATGTAAAAGTTAATTAGCTCGTGAATATTATTTATTTTAATGGGCAGTATTATAATAGCATTATTCTCTACTATTTTTATTAGGAACACAAAACATTTGAGCTATGTTATGGGTTAAATAGGTTTTTATAAGGTAGCCTGGAAACCAAATTGCCATTTATAATACTATTTCTGAAAATGTGGTCTGAATTTTAAACAGCCAACCTGAAAATGAGTTTTAAATGGTAACATGTTTCCAAGCTGGAAACTGTCTGCTGAAATTAGCAATCCTGGGTAATGTTGATTCTTGGTTGTTTAACTAAAGAAAAATTTTGTTTGTTTTTCACATTCTGACAACCATAATAAGACAAGACATGCCATTTTCTCTCACACTTATCTGTGTTATTGGAAAAGCTAGCCATGTAATCAAAAATATTCACCCCAAGAGTCCACTCTGGTTTGCTGACACCCCAAATGTAGGCAAACTCTGAACAAGGGGGAAATAAATACAGATTTGCAAGTGTGAGATTAGAGGTTCGGGAGCTCTTCACTCCCAACATGGAGACACACTCCCTGGCACCTAGAAGTGCCCTCTTCCTTCTCTCTCTGGGTGGTCCCACTTGCCCCCTGCCCACTCAGAGCAGCATCACCAGACTGGGACTCTGGAAGCAGAAGGGCCTGAGTTGGACTCCCAAGTTAGTAACTAACTGTGCAACCTTGGCCAACTAATTCTCTAAACCTCGTATTTTTTTTTTCCATCTGTAAAATACATTTTACAGTAAATATTTGGAGATTGCTGTGGGGATTAAATATTTTTTATTTATAGTGCCTATAACAATACATATTATACATACATACTTTTCAGTATAGAGCTATTATCATTTCTGGGCAGGTTGAAGGCAGAAGTCCCAGAGGCGACGCAAAGGGGGATGCCTGGCCCTAGAGGCCTGACCAGGGAACGCTGAGGGACAGGTGGAGGAGAGAAGAGAGACATTCCTATTCAGGTTGTAAAAAATCACAACCATTACAATTGCTGGATCCCCATTAGTGAGGCTTTCCAGACTCTGATTCCATCGATAATTGCTGTTCTGAGGCTGTGCTGATGGAACACAGAAATTGCTTTATCCCACCTGGATTTCCCACTGCCTGTTCATTGGCTGTTGCTGGCCCTGGGCCCCTCC
Organism: Mustela nivalis; assembly: GCF_964662115.1. NCBI lineage: Eukaryota > Metazoa > Chordata > Mammalia > Carnivora > Mustelidae > Mustela > Mustela nivalis. The sequence goes on along the minus strand of NC_139031.1, from coordinate 99,766,062 downwards.
CTCATGAGCACAGGAGGGCCAGGCCCAGGTGGGGAGGCCGCTGGTTCAGCAGTACACTCCCACCCCTCCCCCTCCTCACCTGCGTCAACTGTGAAGGCGGCCTTAGTGCCACAGCGTTGTGTACCTTATTATACTCGCTATCCAAAAAGTTCATTCAAATGTACTAGGTAATATCATGAGCAGCTCCAAAGAGCGCTTACTTCCAAATCACACTGATGTTTAAAAATACAACTTAAAAACCACATAGTAACACCCGCACCAAAGGATCCATAAATTGGGAAAGAGTCATAGCTACCCTGGTGCAAACAAAAACTCTGGTCTATAAGACACTTCAGTCAGATCAGGAATTCTTTACACACCTATTTTTCGCACATCCTCGTTTTACCCGTCAGTATAATTGGAGAAAGTAGATGTAAAAGTAATCTTTTAATACCCAGTTAGTCATTCTGCTTACAAAAAACAAATATCTAACCTGCACTGATTAAGTCGGTCAGTAGAAAAGCCTTATGTTGTGTTTTGTTTGGTTGATAGATGTTTTAGTTATATTCCTATACTTTTATCCTCACAGAATAGATCATATTCTGAGAAAGAAAACAAATCAGTAACATGAGTAATAAGGAATTTCCAGTGTTATTTTACATCTATTTTAGTCTACTCTATCTCTGGGATTTGATTTGTAAGCTCTCTTTTTTTAATGTGTTATTTTGTGTTTCTAGAACATGGCTGTGATGATAATATTGAAAATTCCAAAACTAAGGGAATTCGTCTCAGAGAAGTTAAATTGCTTGCAGAAAGTCATCTATCTATATTGAGTGGCTGTGTCAGGATTCAACCTGGATTCTTTGACTCCAAGATCCATACTTATTTCCAATATACACTGACTTTCAGATATTTACAATGTATGTAGACATTGAAAAACAAGTGTTAGATCAATTCATTTTGGTTGGCGTTAGTCATAAATTTATCTGGGTAAATGCAAAATTTATTAAAGATTATTTTGTTCTGACTTATACTTGATTCTAAAGTGGATTGAGGCACAGTTTCCACCTGTGTAGAAAGACTCCAGAGCCAAAACAGATGTTCTCACAAAACTTCTTTGGTAGATGGGTATAGTGACTCCAAATCCATATCACTGATTTTGTGTTTGGGGATTAGTGTGGCTCCACTAAGCTAATTTTTTAGACAGATGATGTGTACAAGGGAAACTATGTGTGTTCAAACAGATTTCCACACCTGCCATGGTCCCTTCTGAGGAACTGCCAAGGCCACAGTCCCTAGGTTGCTCCATGAGCTGGGTGCCATCCACTGTTCCAGAAGGCTCTAGACTTCCTAATTGGGTAGGCAGTCTCAAAGGCCTATCATCAAGGTAGCCAGCAGACCCTGATGGGGCCTGGCAAAAAACAAAAACAGGGACAAAAACCGAAACCCGTACCAGTACCAGTTGGAGGGCCTCATTGACACTTAGAGTCTGAGCAGAAGATAAAAGCATGGTAAGAAGGAAAGCTGTGGAAACACCAAATAAGTTTAAGCGATGGATAAACTCAGGGTGTGAGTTAACTGAAACTTTGAGACAGCCACAACAATAATAAACACAAATGTCACAGTGTCTACGAAATGCCAGGCTCTATTTTAATGAATTTTGTATCCATCGGCCCATTCAATGCTAGCAATGGGCCCGTGAAGAAAGTATTAATCCTTCTTGAGTAGTTCCTCAACGGCGAGAGAGAGGACTCATGATGTCATGTGGCAGTGGCCACAGACAGTAAATGAGAAGGCAGAATGGGACCACAGGCCCTTCAGTCACTTGAATGCCACAGAACCATATAAATCACTTCTCTACATGCCCTGACCCAGATGCATCTTCTACTCATGCCCTGAGAGTCTGTTTCCCTTGGGGTCATCTCTGTCCTGAAATGGAACCCCACTGCTTGAGGTAGCATGAATAAGTTTCTACTCTGAGCAGCCCCCGAATTGGAACTAACACAAAGCTCACCCACAGCTGTGCTGAGTACAGTTAGGAAAGAAGAAATAGAAATGTAGGTCCACATGCTGTTTCCTTGAGCTTTCAATATGAGTCACCAGATGAACTAACTAGAATAATGTGAAAAACGTTCACAAGAGTACTTTAGCCTTCTGCCCAAAGGCAATGGACTCTGTCACCTGGGACGATGCCCAGTACTTAGCATATCAGTGAATGTGAAGGAGTGTTATTGAAGAAAAGTGGGTGGGTACTTGTGCATATAAAAATGTGCCATGTGTTATAGTCATCCTCACATGATACCAAGAATCCTGTTGACATATAAAAGTTATTTACAAATATTGAAGAAATAACCAAGAGTCAAACCAAAAAGCTCAAGAGTTGTGCTAAGTGATACAATTTACACACCAGGAAACCCCATGAGGGCATAAACTCTCTCCGTAGGACACATTGACCTCTGTATCCCAAGCACTTAGCACAGTGCCTTGTACATAACAAGTTCTCAATAAATATTGAATGAACTGAGTTGAATTGATCTGGCTACCAAGTATGCTCCATCTCCATGTAGACTAATCATTCTTATGAATTACACACACACATGCACCAGGTTGGTATGTGGTTTTCAAGTGATAAATGTTTTCCTTGGTTTTGACCATCCTTAAATGAATATCATGATGCACGATGTTTTCTGAGATGTTCCAGGCACTTAATAATATATTACCAAATTCACCTGTGTGTTCACTCACCGCTGACTTGTTCCATTTGGAGGACATGCCTCAATTTTGCATGATTTTGGTTCATTTGCAGTTTTCTTATTATTACAAGAACTAGTGATGAACATTCTCCCAGGGATCTTTTGGTGCTTTGGAGTATACTCTTAGTCGTGGGGTTGCTCGGACAGTCTATAATAACATCCACCTCTACGTTGTGGTATACTTGGGTGTATACTATGACGTACTGTAGATACTCTGACCCATTGTGATAGACTGTGGCTCATTCTGATATACTGTTATGTATTAAGATATGTTGTGACTCATTGTAATATACTGTTACATACTGCGAAGACATGTTCTCCTACCAACAAGGTCTTGAATCTTCAACACGTAGTAAGTCAGATTTCTTCATTTTTCCCAATAAAATAGGTGTAAAACTACAAAAAATAGGTGTAAAAAACAGGTGTAAAACTAAGTCATTCTGGTCTTGACTTTAATTCCTGTGGTTACTAATGAAGTGGAGTGTCTCTTCATATGTCTATTGATTGTCTGTGTTCCCTATTAAACACTTGCTTGTGTATTTTGCACATCTTCTGTTGGCTTGTTCATTGTTTTTTAAATTTTTTATATAAAACACAAATTATAGGTAAAACTGAGGCCCTCTCGGCATTGCCTCCTTCCCTCCTTAAAGGAAACCATTACCATTAACTTAGTGCTTATTTTTCTCATAAATCTTTATTGATTTACCATGTTTCTCATACAAAGTATGATTTTAACAAACGATTTTGTTATTTTAACTTTAGATACATGTTATCTTATTTATTAATCTTTGTAAAACTTACTTTATTCACTCAACATTATATTCATGAGATGTATCCACTCTGATAGTTGAAGTACTCCTTTTGCCTTTTAATTGGCATATAGTATGTTCCATTCCATAATGTTATGTATGCATAGTCCCATTAAGGAACTTTTAAGTTTCACCAATTGATTTATATGGGCCTCCTTGTGCACATGTGAGAAAGTTTTTGTATATTCCTAAAAGTGGAATTGCTGAATCATGGATAAGCCCATCTTCCTTCATAGCAGTCATCACCAATTAATTGTACTGATTGTATGATGATCCCGATTGCTCCATATTTTTTCTAACAATTGACGTATTTAGTAGACTTTTCTCCCCATCTGATGTGAGTGATGTAGTATATCAATGTACTTTTCCTGTGTATTTCTTTTTTTTCTTTAAAGATTGATTGATTTGAGAGAGAGTGTGTGTACACGTGTGCAAGCAGGGGGAGGGGCAAAGGAAGAGAAACAGACTCCCTCCTGAGTGCAGAGTTCAGCCTAGGGCTCAATCCCATGACCCTGAGATCAGGACCTGAGCCTAAACCAAGAGTCAGATGCTTAACTAACTGAGCCACCCAGGCACCCCTATACTTTTCATGTGTATTTCTATTACCATATTAGTGAGTTTAGACATTTTTTTCAGATGTTTGGATTCCTCTATCAAAAATCTCTGGTTCATCCTTTCTCCATTTCATTTTTCTATTTAAGTTTATTTTTCTAATTAATTTTTCTAATTAATTACATACTATTCATTACATATACATTCATACATATGTCATTATATATATTTTATATATGTTACATGTATATTCAATATATATATGATTTATTATATGTTATTGAAATTAATCTGTGTTGGGTAGGTTTTAAGTCTGTAAGTTTTAAGTCTTGAGTTTTGAGTCTAGTCTACAGTTTCCTCTTCCTCCTTTCATTCCTCCCTTCCTTTTTCCTTTTTATACAAAATGTGTAGCTTGAATGCAATGACATTTATATTTTTTCCTTTTTTATTTTTTTCTGTCTTTGTTTGAGGTTTCCTATCTTGGGCTAACATCCTGAAGGCATTCTCCTATCTTTTTTGCTAAGATTTATCCAGTGCCTCAGTCTATCCTTAGGTCAATGTTCCACCTGAAATTGATTTGGGGGCTTTGTATGACAGAGAGGGCTGAATCTATTTTATCTTTTATAAATGGATAGCCAGTTCTGCCCATACCATTTACCCAATAAATCATTTTTCCTACTACTTTGTTAAGCTTTACCATGGACTAGGTTTCCACACACGTGTTTCCACGTTAGTTGACTCTGGAGTGTGCTACTTGATCCTACACAATATTATACTGCCCAAAGTGCTCCAGCTTCCTATGACCTTCTATCCAGAAGGGCAAATTTTCACTCATAATGTTCTTGTTTGAAAATGTTGCTTTGGCAATTTGCAGCCAAATTTCCTTTCATTTCAATGTGTCTTTTAGATTTACATGTGTCTTTACTATTCTATATGTCTTTTAGATTCAGCTTGTCAAATTCCATGAAATCTTCCTTAGGTTTTAAATAAAACTGTAGTTAATTACATTGAAATTGCTTTTACTAACATAATTTATGGCCTGGTCTTATTTTTCAACCCTATTTTCTTTTTACCTGAATTTAAATTTATTTTAAATAGTTCTCATTATGTGTCTCATTATAAACTCCTATAAATTCTTTGGGGAATGAGGCAGGATATAATTAAGTAAAATGGACAAATAAGTGCTTATCTATGTTTCCCATGGGTACCCTGGAGATATAATATTTTTGATAGATTAAAGATCTTGTGCATCTCTGAATATAAATTCCCATTGTACAGCAGAATAAATATATAAATCAATAAATGTAAAAAGTGTATAAAAAAGTGGACTAAATGCATACTAATATCCCAAAAGAGGAAAGGGCTTATTTGGGTTGGAGTGGAGGGGGATAATGAAACCAAGTCACTGATATTCATTTATTTTCCTAAATATTCAATACTGAAAATGTAGAGGCATTATGATTTCTCAAGAATGAAATTCTTACTATCACCGAATCTTCATATAACACATGAACACAGGCATGGAGTACTTCAGCCCACTGGTAGAATCATTTTACTTCCTCCGTCCTTGTTACTCTATCTTCAAGCTAAATGCATATAGCATGCACCCTTGCGTGAACTTTGTTCAAAATAGCATCACTTTCCTTTGCATTAAATGTGCTTCACCTCCTTCACGGAGCTAATAGCAGTCATTATCTCTAAGAGTCATACTCAGCACTAAGATAATGCCCCCCATTCTGGAGATTTCAGAGAACCTTTCACCTCATCTTCACTCCACCTCTGAGAAACACAGGTTTAGGTCCCATTTTATAGATGGTGAAGTTTAGGTAGCCTAAATCAAAGGACTTATTCCATTTACCCCATTACAGCTCTATGGAGGGACATATTCGGCAGTCATCTGGTTAACATGATCTGTGTGGACAGCACACCCAAGTAACACACACTGATAGGGCTCAGAGTGATGCGAGACGGTTGAGTTTGTGGATCAAATCACCTGTGCAATTGCCAAGTTCCACTTTTTCAGTGTGTCTTACACCCAGCCAAGATCAGCATGCAGTGGCTTTGGGACCATCAGGCCTCTGGTCCTAGGCTGTATTCTCTGAGTTGTTCACTCCCCAGCCTTTCCCAAGAAAAGTGCTAGAGAACACAGGTTTTAAGGGAGATTGATAGATAATATATAGTATGGGATTCTTTGGTCAAACAAGTTTGAAAACATCAACAAATTTATTGTAGGATTTATATGTCACTGTTTGTTCCCAAAGGGAGTAGCATAGTGCCTGACACAAAATTGGTTTCAATAAGTTGTACCTGGCTAAACAGTTTAAATGCTCTTTTTCCTGAATAAATATCCATAGGCTCTACTCCCTTAATTATATATACACATATATATACCTATATACATGTATATATACATATATATGTATATACACACATATGTATAAGTTATATACACATATTATATATAGTATACAGTTATATATATTGTGTAAATTGCATATTGTATATTATACACATTGTGTATACATTGTATGTATTATATACATTGTACATATATACTATATCTAGTATACATTGTATATTGTTATATTGTATTACATATTATTTTATTATTGTATTATATTATTATATATAATATACTGTATACAATATATATCATATGCAATATGCTGTATACATGTATATATACACATATATATGTTATAATCATAGCATATATTATGTATTTTATATATAATGCTTATAACATAAATACATAATATATATTAATTATATATGTTATATATAAAATATATATATAAAATATATATATATATGTTATATATATATATATATTATATATATATATAACTCTTCCAGAAAGACTTCAACTAAGTGAAAAGGAAGTAAGAATCATATAGAGCACAAAAATTGTCAAAATTGACAAGGCTGTCTAGTTGAGGCCTTGTTCCCCACAAACTACCTACTGGCTTACTAACAGACCAGTGAACGTATTGAATGATTTTCTTTCCTTTTTTTTTTTCTGCTGACCTAGAAATAATGCATGATATCCTCTTTTCATTGCTGTGTGCCAAACACAATGTAAACATGGTAACTATATCAGACCAAACAAGTATGAATGTCATCCTGGATATGCTGGAAAAAAACATGCAGTCAAAGTAGGGAAACAGTCCGACACAAAGAAACAATCCTAATATAAACTGTCTAATATAAACTGTCTTCTATTAACATAATATAAATACTAGTGTAGAATAAAATCTTAAAATAAATAAATAAATAAATAAAAATAGAATAAAATCTTTATTTTTATTGAGATATAGGTGACCTAGAACATTGTGTAAGTTTAAGGTGTGCTTGCTGACTGGATTCATTTATATATTGTAATATGATTATCTCTGTAGCATTAGTTAAATCCACATAATGATCATTTCTTTTCTTGTGGTGAGAACATATAAGAGCTGGTTTCTTAGCAACTTTGAAGTATGTAATACAGTATTGTTGACTATAATCATTATGCTGCGCATGAGCTCTCCAGTTGCAAGTTTATGACCCTATCTTATTTTCTCTTTGCCTCACAGAAGAGATGGTAGTAAATAGGGAAATGCTTCAAAGTCATGCAGAGAAGGAAAAGATCAACCACAAGATGCAGATTCTTCAGTAGGGAAACTAATTGGTCCTGGAGGAAGGCAAGGAAGCTAGGTTTTGTTTGGCAGAGAACTCTTCATTTTCAAGCCACAGATACACACAATCTTATAAGGTTGGAGGTGGGCAGGCCTGTTGGAAACCTAACTGGTACCAAAGGTTGGCCAAAGATTGGTCTGAATGGTGGAGTTGCAGACATGGGTTTCTGGCTGGGACCTTACTGCGAATGATGATCCTATCTGAGAGGTCAGAGGGTATTTATAAATCTTTTGAGCTGTTTATAGTCCTCTAGGAACTGTATGGCTGATTGGATAATGACATTCTCAGAAGTGCTATGATATACCTGTTATCATCTCAAAAGGGAACAAGTACATTCATGGTGAGGTTATATTAGTTTCTCATTGCTCATGTAACAGATTACTATAAACTTAGTAATGTAAAACAACAAAAAGCTACTCTCTTATGAGTCTTATGAGGCTAAAATGGGTCTTATGAGGCTAAAAAAGTGTTGACAAGGCTGTTTCTTTCTGGAGGCACTAGGGGAGAATCTGATGCCTCTTCCAGTTTTTGCTGGTTGCTGGCATTCCTTGGTTTGTAGCTGTGTCACTACAGTCTCTGCTTCTGTCATCACATGGCCTTCTCCTCTTCTGGACTTCTCCCACGACTTCTCTCTTAAGAGGACACTTGTCATGACCCTGGACCCTTCCAAATTATGAAGAATATTCTCCGGTCTCAAGAGCCTAATTTAATCACATCTGCAAAGTCCTTTCTGCCATATAAGGTAACATTCACTGGTTCCAGGAATTAGGACCTAGATATCTTTAGGGACCGACTAGGGATCAACATATTGCCAGTGTAAAAATGAACTTCTGTGGACTATGTCTTTAGTGGCTGAGGCCTGGCCTGATGCTATTTGGAGATATATTAAGGGACCTGTTGATAGACTCCATATGACATTGGGAAGTGGACCAGTGAGTCCAGGGGTGAATAGCTTTGTAGAGAGAGAGAGAGAGAGAGAGAGAGAGAGAAAGAAAGGAAGGGAGGGAGGGAGGAAAGAAAGAAAGAAAGAAAGAAAGAAAGAAAGAAAGAAAGAAAGAAAGAAAGAAAGACAGGCAAAAGGGAGGGAGAGAGGGATGAAGGAAGGAAGGAAAGAAAAAAGGAAGGGAGGGAAGAGAGAGAGAAAGAAAGAAAGGGAAAGAAGGAAAAAAGAAAGAAAGAAGGGGAGGAGGGAGGGAGGGAAGAAGGAAGAAAGGAAGGAAGAGGGGTAGGAAGAAAGAAGAGAGAAAGAAGAAAAATTACGGAGTATTTATGGTTTTAGATCAAGAGTCTGACTTGTCTGTGGACTCAATCTCTATAATGAACAGAGAAATTAAAATCGATACAGATACATCACCAGTGTTCAAGGATAGATTAAAATTATCTCTGTTATGGGAGGGATAGATCCTCAAGAGAGTGCACTGTAATGGTCAGAATGGTCAAAAGACAAAAATAGGTCAAAAATTCTTTGAGAGTCCAGGACTCATCACTGTCCTATTACTGAATAATCAGACATTCATCCAACACATTTTTATTGAGTATTTACTGTGTCCCAGGCCTTAGGACAAATGAGTATACAAACAGATGAAAATCTCTATTTTCCTATAACAATGTGAAGAACAGAACCCAAAGTTGCCCTGTCTGAAATAGGTTGAGTAAAACTTCCATGCATCAACTGAGGCACAACCACAGTCCTTGGATAAAGCCTTTCCTCCAGGGGGATGGAGACCTCAGGGTTCTACCACTGTATGGATCTTAGCTGAGAGCTGCTGTGAGGAAACATTCATCTGCTGCTCTCACTCCATCCCTGCCATCAACTGTTACAGAGTCATGGGGGTGGGGTGGAATTTTCCTGGTCCCTGGGGTTTCTTGGGATTCTGAATTCATCTTTGGTACTTTGACACATGTTATGAATTACCTGATCAGCAGTGTGGGATTCCAGGTCATTGATAATGTCAAAGTTGAGCCATCTAAAGGACATGGCCCACATCACCTGTCACTGAATTTCAGGTGTCAGTAATCAGACCATGTTGTCACAATGAAGTAGTGTCTCTAAGCCATCGGTGGGGTCCAGCTTCACAGATTCAATGCTCTGCCTTCCTAAAACACTGTGCACTCTTTCCTCAACAGCCTCAAGGAAGGATCTGTTCCAGGGGTGTACTAGTGACAAAGTGAGGACTGGGTATGGTAGATGTGATATTCAGGTTCCAGCTAGGTACCCCTCCAGAGACTCAGGGCTGTTCTGATGGTAGATGTCTAAGTTCCCTTTGGAACATGAAGAGGTATCCAATTTCTGGAGGCTGGTCAGAATCCTTATGTTGGAAGAATGAATCTAGGTAGGAGCTGTGTATTGAGACAAGAGCCAAAAACCAAGACAGGGATTCAAATGAGTCACCAAAAACAGGTGTCAAAGCTAGGGCCATGAGATCAAAGAATTTGAAAGCCAAAGAGATGAGAACAAGAGGCATATGGTATTCTGAGACACTCCCTAGGTTTTCAAACTGGAACACTTTTTGCATTAATCTTGACCACCGGCTCCATTTTCCAGATGAGGAAACTCAGGTCAGAATGTCTCAAGGGACTTGCCAAGTAACGGCAGGACTAGAACCCATGCCAGATTCCAGTGGATCCCTCCTTTCTCTTGTGTTCATTAAATAGTCAACAGAATCACACACTCCCTGGAGAAATGGGTCAGCAGTCCTAAAACCAGTACCTTCAGAGGAGCAGATTGTGTCTGTCAAGTCCCTCACTCTTCTCCAAAGCTCCTATGGATCTTTCATACCTCTCAGTCATTTGCTGACAGCTGTCCACACCTCTGGTGAATATCTGATTAATCTGAAGATATGTTAACCTACATCCCAAATAGTTTTTCCCTTAAGATTTTTATCACGCTTGGGTAAGTTTGAAAGTTTGCTAAGCTTGCAAAGTTCTTTTACTTTCCCAACAGTGAGCAGGTAATTGAAGGACAGACATCAGTTTCCCTGCAGACCTTCATGCCCAGGCCTCACATACAAGGTTTGTGGTCTGGGGTCACTGATGGGAAGTTGACAGACAGCAAGTGGAGAAAAGGACAAGATCTGGCTCACAAATGTTCTTGGAGAGAAGGAGAGATGTGGGAAAATGCTGACTTCGAATGTTTTCTAAGTAGCACGGGTACACTTTATTATCCTGAATGTCCTGGTGTTATTAACACAAAATCTATGATGAGGGATGACCCCCTGGAGCTGATGAGGACACTGATGAGAACAAACTGTTTTATTTACACAAATTTTCCTCAGATGGAGAAATGATGTGGGCGTTTTGACTATGAAGTCCTTAACACATTGGTTGTTGGCAGTAACTTCAAGGAGTCAGTTCTGACTATTTTTTTCCGTGTGTCCATTCAACGTCTTAGTTCTCTGGGCTTGGAGTATCTCTGGTCCTTACCAAACATTAGAGACTCTCTGGGTTAATAAATCTCAGTATAGCTGCCTGACTGGCTGAGGTGTGAGAGAGATGGAAGGATGGTTTCTAGTGTCCAAGAAAGTGTGGATGTCAGGACCATAGAAGCTCACCACCTGAGCACCACCACAATGACTCAGAGGGCACTGAAAAAAGTCTTAATGATGTTCCAGACACTGGCCTAAGAGCCAGGATCTGCATTTCCGTAGTTTGTCAAAGCCACGTCATCTTCTTATTCTTCATCCTCATACAAAGGCCTCCAGGTTTGAGACTGACCCTCCCCACCAGCTATACCCTTACTTGCTTCTGTCATCTATCAACTACCTTTCCCTACTGCCCTGGTCATCGAGAAATGAAACCTGAATCTTTCTCTCCAACACATGGCCTAAAGGCATGAGGGTTGTGTACCAATGGTCAAGATAATAACCATATGAAACCCCATCTCACATCCATTGGCTTCAGCTGCCTACTCTCTGGTCACTCCAGGGACCTAGCCATCACTGATAACTCCCCTTGTGAAAATTTGAACTCTAATCTCCACTTCTACGACCCACATCCTCCTGTTCCTTGATGCTTTCCATATTTACAGCCTCTTGGTTGTACTTTATTACTCCAGTCCACACCCCAGGACTAGGCCCCTAAACCCCCTTACCAGCTCCTCAGCATGATTGACTTCCACTGAAACCATCCCTTCTCTTCCAGCTGAGCTGCTGATGGGCTGGAGACAACCCAGCCCATTTGCTCCATCTTTCATTGAATCCCAATGTCCATTGTTGGTCCCTCACTCGTCCTTTTCCACTTTGTTTCTATTCCCCCTTCAGCAACTGGCCCTCACAACTTCCCTTGGGCACCTCTGAGAACATCAGTTCCCATCCCATGTCATCAAGACAGGATTATTAGGAGCTAGTAGCTCCAAATTTCTGGATCTCACCTACAAACCCGTATGGCAATATTTCAATCTTTAAAAGAGGGTGTCTCTTTTCTTCTTCCTTCTCAATAATTATCCTTCTGTATTTGATCTTGGTCTCATTTAATCCTGTTTTGTGAAGGATGCTGTTATTACTCTCTCTCTCTCTCTCTCTCTCTCTCTCACATAGCTTCAACTTCTTCATAGCTGATGGTAATTTCCCCACATCCTATCACTCTCTCTCCTCTCTAACACAAAATCAAAGCTGAAAGTCAGTATTGCATTTTTTTGCTCAAGAAATATTTCCTGGGAGCCTAGTAGTTATCATCCACTATGGCGGGTACAAGAAATTTGTTGGCAAACAAGGTAGACGTGACCTTCCTCTTCAAGAAGCTTAGGGTCTAGCAAATGAGAGGGATGATGTATAATGAATACAAAATGAGTTCACCATGAGAAATAGTAAAAGAAATTGAAAAGAAGCACAAGCTGTACTTCTATCAGGGAACAGCTCCTGGGTCCTGGGCGAAGAGAGGTTGCTCTCTGAGAGCATGGGTTTGGGTAGACAATTCAAGGACGTCTGCTGGCCCAACTGCTTAGTAGCTGGTCATTTCTTAATTTTGAGCCCCACCTCTCCCTCAGCCCCACTGCCCATACATTTCTTATTTGGACCTCTTTTTAAATAGTCTGCATTTCTACATTCTTGGCTCCTTTCTTCCCTTCAGCCCACAGTCATATGGCTTCTATTTTAGCTCTGCTTCCAGATCGGCTCTAACCAGGGCCATTCATGACCTCTTGGCTCTAAATGCAAAGACACTGCCCAGCTGTGTTAAAATGGAAATTCATTAAGATTGCCCAAAAAGAGAGTAACTGTATTCTTTGCTAAAGTAAACAGATATGATATCTTTGTCTCATGAAATTAGGAATGGAAAATAGGATATAACCATAAGCATGGAAGTTTTTAGTTCAAAAGAGAATCAAGTCTTAAACATTTTTACACTTAAAGATCTTAATAGAATAGACTAATATCTAGAAAAACACAAGTTATTGACATTGACTTAAAAAAAAAGCTAAATTAAAATGAAATCATCAAAGAATTGCCTTGAGTTGCTTTTTTCCCCCCCAAATGCCAAGGAGTACATAGTCCTTATAAATTACAGAATCTGGCCAGCACCATCCAGTAGGACAACCATGAGCTCGGTGTGGCCATCGAGGACTTAAAATATGCTTCATATGAATTAAGACGATCTGCACATTTAAGTACACAGATTCCAAAGACCAGGGATTATTTTTTAAAGAATATAAAATGTCTCATTAAAAATGTTTATATTGAGGGGCATCTGGGTGGTTCAGTTATTTAAGCATCTGCCTTCAGCTCAAGTCATGATCTCAGGGTCCTGGGATCAAGCCCCATATTGAGGCTCCCTGCTCAGCAGGGAGTCTGCTTGTCCCTCTGCCCCTCACCCTGCTTGTGAACTCTCTCTTTCCAATAAATAAATAAAATATTTCAAAAAAAAATTTTTTAAGAAAACATTTATATTGATCACATGTTGAAATGATAATTTTTTTATTTGCAGAGTTTAAATATATGATTAAAATTAATTTTACCTGTTTCTTTTTATTTTCTTAATGTGGTTACTAAAGAATGTAAAATTACATATGTAATTTTCGCATTATACTTTTATTGGACAGTGCTGGTCTCATAAAAGAAGGGATATATACATTTAGCATAAAAGTAAAAGCAATATCAAACACAATATTAGTGAGAGGCAACATTTACTGTGATTATGATTTTACCGGGTACCAGTACCATGCTAAATATTGTACATAAGTTATCTCATCTTCGGCTCAGAACAACCCACAGGCAGGTATCACCGACATTTTGTCAACAGCATTACCGTGACTGTACCGAGGCAACGCAGCCATCCGGGACAGAGCCAGCCCTCCCACCAGGTTTGCAAACCCTGGATCAGGTGCCCTTGACCTGGATACCCCCCTCACCATCATCCGCCAGATCAAGATTAGGAAGAAACATGTACAGTGTCATTTTCCTTAGTGCAGGAGACTTCTTAAGCTGTCTTGCCTGTGGAATTCCGAGCCACTCTTCTCGGGTCCTGGGGTTAGTTCCGAGCCACGACGAAGGAAAGGATGGGTGCCACATCACCGATTATGAGGAACATAACCCATGACATGTGTCTCAAAGGCTGAAAAGAGACGCAGAAATGCCCCCAGGGCCAGGCAGGCCCACACTCAGCCTGCCGGTGGTTTGACCATTTGGATTCGATTTGCATTCCCTCTGTCCTCCCCGACAAGAACAGGCCTTTTTCAAATGGGCTTAGCTCTCCAAATCCACTCAAAATGTCACAAAATTAAATGAATGGTTTCTTAGACACCATGGGGAGTAGAAACCCAATAGCAAAACACTAATGGTTTCCTTTGCAGGAAGCCCCTTTGAGGATAAAAGAATTCATCTAAGAGTCAGACCCCTTCCTGGCTGGGGTGTCCGTCTGTCAGATGACAAGCCGTGGGGAGTCAACAGCACCCTCACCCCACTCCATCTGTGATCCCAGAGAACAAGAGAGGAGCTAGCCAGAAGGGAAGCAAATCCTGATCCTGTGATTTCAATTACAGGGAGGTGAAAAAATTATTTGATATCCGAGCTTGCTAAAGGCGCCCATTCCTTCCGCTCCAAAGATCTTTCCAGCTAAACTGAACAAAAGAGGAGAAAGAAGTTTCGATGCATATTGAGGGGAAGGGGGAGCAGAAAGAAAGCAAGCACAGCGGGCAGAGAGTTGATGACAATGCAGACAAAAGAAAGAACTTCTTAAGATTCTTTCTAAGAAATGGAATTCGCACCGCGCTGCTTCTTTTATTAGGACATCTCTCCTCCTTTCCCTTGCTCTGTACCTCTCACCCCAAGAATTAGAGTTGGGTGTTTGAGTCGACATGGATAGCACAGATCTGGTTGTTAGTCTCAAAGATAACATCACTGCAGCCTCCTCTGTGTCTGGACAATGGGAGAGCAAACGTGTGGCCGCTGCCCTAGCGTCCCCGCTCAGCCCCAGGCAGGCATCCACTGCAGTTATCCTGGAAACAAAACCCTGCCAGGGCTTCTGGCCACACTCCTCTCCACTGAAATGAAGAGACGAGTCCTCCATTCATCCCAGCCGCTGCTGAGAAAGACCTCTCCCCAGGCCGTACATTACACTAACTATGAAGTCCCACAGACCAGTCACACCCGCCTTGACCTCTAGGAGCCTGTTGGAGTGTGACTTTTCCAAGCTCCCTGGGCCATTTTCCTCATCTGGCAAGTGGAGGAGTGGAGGAAAATACGATTTCCCTAATTGGAGAGTGTGAGGCTAAAATATGTATAAATCACTAGGCTCGCAGTAGGAGCTCAGTACTTTGTGTCTCTAGAAATCAGCCCTCCTCCCTGGACAGAAAGGATCACCATAAACTAGGCTTTTAGAAGTCAAATCCCCTGTTCTATACAAGCTCCAATTGTGGCATCCAACCATGGTGAGACAGATTCGCCTCCCTGCCCTGGTGCTGGTCCAGCCCCATCAGCGTTTTCTCTAACCGCATCTCCAAGCCCTGGGCATAGTCAATAAAAATGTTACATCTTGGTTGCGGGATGAAGAAGAGTAACCTCGGGTTATGGGTGGCTGAGAAAAATCATCTCATTTTCACAGTTCTGCTGTCCAACAGAGTTACCACAAGCATGTTGCAGTGCAGATAATGAGCATTACATAATTAGAAACAATAATATTTTAATAGAGGAATGCATGACGGGGAACTAGCCATGTAAAAATTCTGGCATGTTTGTTCTAAAAAATTAAGTCATGCTACCTTGGAGCCCCCCATTATAAGTTTGGTCTCCTCATTTAGGCTGTAAACTTGCCAAAGGCGAGATCCCCTTCTGACATCTGGGAGTTTCCTTCAGCCTTGGCCACTTTGGTTGGCCAACAGCCGTTGCCTAATTAACTATTGTTACTTGGCTGATTGATCTATTAAGTACAAAATTCTTTGTCTTGAGGCTTCAGAGGCTGAAATGGGAAGGGGGCATGGTTTTCCTGATTTCTTAGAAGCCGTCACCTCATGAGCTAAGACTTCAGGTGCCATCTTTGTGTGACAGCCCTTCCAAAGGGCCCCCTTGTTCAAGACCAAAGGACGTCTACTGGGCACTGGGGACTGAGAACCTTGCACCTCCCTCTGACCCTCTTGCAGGCCCAGACTCATCTCCCTGCCTTCCTTCTCCACCAAGATACTCAAGCTCCATGCGTCGAGACTCTGCTGAACAAAGCTCAGAGCCCCACGCCGGAAATGAACCTGATGAGCAGACATGCCCAGGGTCATCTGTGAGGACTGGTCACAGAGGCTCCCAGGAATAGCAAGGAAATGCCAAAAATCCCAGGAGCTGTGATGAGGAAAGAGCAGAGGCAGATTTGGGATGTTAGGTATATGGTTTTAGTCGCAGGACATGCCCATGTGGTCTGGTAAAATCATCACTTGGCCTATAACAACCTCCGCCAAGCTGAATCGTCCTGGGCCTCGTTAAGTGGCTAACATGACAAATGCCTCCCAGGGCTGTGTCCCAGCGAAGCCAGCGGCAGTCCTGTTCTTTGAGGCCTCACCTTCCCAGGCCACCAGGTCTAGGGTGACTGGGCCAAGTCCAGAACTGCTGGTTATGGAAGCAGTGCTCCCCGGAGACTGCGATGGGTAGAGCCGGAGAGAGAAAGAGAGAATGGAAAACTCCAGAGGCTGCTCCTCTCCATCCCATGCACGCAGGCCAGCCTGACATCTAACTGCCAGCCTCTGCCTGCGGCTGCCCAGGCTTCCTCTGGCTTCCAGAGCCCACTTGGCCCACACTGGAGGTGGGCTGGAAGCACCCGCTTGTCCAAGCCAGCAGCCCTCCGCCAGTGACTGAGAGTAGAAACACCTTAACTCTCACCCTCAGATGGGGTCATTCTGAACTGCAGCATCTACAGGGGCTTCCCAGAGCTCCCCAGTGGGATTAAGTACCCGTGTTTGCTGGGGACCTCTGAAATAAACTACCTGCACCCAAATGCTTGAGGTACTTTACTGTTTCTGCAGCTTAACACCAAAGGTACCATCACCATCAACAAATGCCACAGGGTCACGTGCAAATGGTGAGGAACAGGTGAAGGTCCTGGTCGTCTGTCCCCTATCCTACAGGATGCACCTGTGAGAACCAGACCACTGGGATCCAGCAGAGCTGGGAAATGCGACGGGAGGCTCCCCATCTTCCTGCCCTCTCCAGGGAGTGGCGGGCATGGACATGCACCCCAGTGCCTTGGGAAACATGCCAGGCCGTGGAAGCCCTCCAGAAGTCATCACTGTCCTCCACAACCATCTTGTGCTGCTTTTAGTTCCTTACTAAGTGAAGGAGAAATCCATGAAACCATCTCCCTGCCAGGGACGTAGCAACAAAAAGCATAATCAGTGCGGCACCTGGGTGGCTCAGTGGGTTAAGCCTCTGCCTTCACCTCAGGTCATGATCTCAGGGTCCTGGGATGGAGCCCCACATCCCGCTCTCTGCTCAGCAGGGAGCTTGCATTTCTGCTTGCCTTTCTGCCTACTTGTGATCTCTGTCTGTCAAATAAATAAATAAAATCTTTAAAAAAAAATAAATAAAGGCATGATCAGTAGAATAGCCACGAGAAAGACCCCCGTCTTGTGTTGACTCCAAAATGGCACAGAGGCTCGTGATGTACCCACAGACCAAGACAGATGATCGGCTGGAGAGAGGCCGTGGGGTCCCAGCTAGGCTGCATAGAGTGTAAGTTCTCAGAGCACAGGGTCAACATGGAGTGTGGGGCCGTGGGCTGTAGGCATGCAGCTCAAATGAAGAGCGTCTGCTGGTTTACAAGAACTATCAGGACATTGCCCCAAGAGAGCTGCTTGGTGGTGCCCAGAGAGCAAAGGCCTCCAGATTGGTGGGATGGCCAAGGGTCACTCACTATCCCAAAGGAACTCCAAGCTTCAGAGATGAACTACCATGGGAAGAATCTCCAGGAGATTGTTTTTTTTTTTTTTTTTTTAAATGTTTCATTGTCACCTTCCAACCGACCTCATCCTTCACATGTGTCTTTGTAAAAATTTACTACTTTTTGAACTCTTTTTTGCTGTGCCTGTCTTGTCAAACCTTCTCCCTCAACATTTGTTTGTGGAGAGTGGAGGAGTGAAAGCTCTCCTACATTTTTAGGTCTATTAGGGCTTTTCTTCATGAGGAGAATCTGTTTTTATCATCCTTGACATTCATGTATTTTGGGGGTCTCTTCATTATAAAACATACTTAATTCTCATTCTGCTGTGCATTCCCATTGACTAATTTATGTATTTTCTTTTTCATAAAGTCATGGATTACATCATTCCTCCAGATATTGTGAGACATCACTCCCCCAGCCACAGATCCTCTCTGCTGCTGGGTTTCCTATTCTAGGACCTGGCCTGACCCGACCAGGTGGTCAGGAAAACTCAGAGGAAGGGTTGCGTGAAGCGCGTTGTATTTCTAGTACAAGCCGTTCCGTCCTCAGGGTTTGTCATTGTCATGGTACCGATGCAGAAGTAGAGCCCCTCTGCCCACTGGGGGAAACCCAGAACATCATATAATTTTAATTAGAACAGACATCCAAACAGTAGCATGTGCGCGGGAGTCTTTTCTGGACCACTGGGCAAGCGTGTAGCTCCGGAGGAGGGAGAGACAGGAAAGACAAGGATGGTACCAGGCGCCCCGGCTTTGACTAAGTCTCCAGATCACACAGAGGGAGAGAGTTTCAAAGACCAAGCCGATCGGTAGATGTCCCCTGGAGCTCTTTTATCATTTTTTTCTATCTCATCGGCTCTTATAACCAATGAATACTTCTTCCTGAACGTATGATTTGGGATATCCATCTATCTCCCAGGGAGAAGGTTTAAATCGGAGATGTGTCTGTTTAAAATCACCCTGACAAGCCTTAATTCATTTCTTTAAGTCCACCTGAAAGAGAAATTCTCTATTACCTCAAAGATATGAAGTCCCTGGGCTGATTGTGACGTCCACAGATGCGTGACAGGTCGGTGCCTGTGACTGAGAGATGTGCCGGGAGCCCCTTTATCCTCATCCATTTTGGCATTTTAGAACCCAAATCGGGAGTGTGGGAGGCTGGGCCTGATTTCTCTTTCTATTTCTCAAAATGAACCCAGAGCACGTTTTGGGGGGAGAATGTTGGAGGAATGTGATTGAGGCTTGTCTCCTGAAAGAGCAATTTTGCTCTTTGACTCTTTCCGAGATGACGGCAGATGTGGGCCATTGCCACAGATTGCCACAAGCAGACAAGTCAGGTGAGCCTGAGGACCACCAGGACTGGGAGCTCTACTTTAATTTTGCCCAGTTTCTGGAAAAAAATACACTAGCACATTAATTTAAAAATCATTTGATTCCTAAATTTGTAATAAATGACACAATTCTGGAAAAGGCAGGGTGACATTCGCACTGCCAAATTGGCTAAAGGAGGCAAAGTCCCCTCTCAAATTACTATTTTACTATAAAGGGTCCTACCAGATCTATAACTTTTTGTAAATCTTAGGGTAACATTCTGCATTTTTCACCCATAAATGTTTTGAAAGCACTCACCCCATCCCCAACAGCTTATGGTGCACCCATTAAAGCTGCCAATTCTGAGCACACGTGCAATTTAAAACCAGCTTTTACCTGGATTTAGGTAGCATATAATTCTACCTCTCATGTAAAGTTCACAAATTAAAATAGACATATGTGTCCTGGTGTCTACATCTGTATATAGTCTTGCATAAACTTTGGTGACGAGGAAACTGGGTGGCTTAGTTGGTGGAGCGACTGCCTTCGGCTCAGGTCATGATCCCGGACTTCCAGGATTGAGTCCCGCATCGGGCTCCCAGCTCCTTGAGGAGTCTGCTTCTCCCTCTGACCTTCTCCTCTCTCATGCTCTCTCTCACTCATTCTCTCTCAAGTAAATAAATAAAATCTTAAAAATAAAATAAAATAAATTTTTAAAAAAAAACTTTGGTGACAATATAATCATTACTTGTGTGCCTCGAATCCTCCTCTGTAAAATTCCTGAAGAAAATCTGGTAAGCTTCCCTCCTCTTTGAAAGATATAGAGGCTATTATTTAATTTGGAATTAATATTCATTTATTACCACACCCAAAGAATGACTCTAATTGCCTCCCTAGACTCCCTAGAGTTTCAGTATGGATAACTGAAAAAACAAATCTCCAAAGAAATTGTAACAACTCTCAAAGAAGTTTTACTGAAAAACCAAAAGTGAAAAGCAATCTCTTGACAATGGAAACTACTTAAGGAACAAATGCTAGAAACCTAGTTCTGACCTGTATCTAGAAATACGCTGATGAAGAGGTAGGCAGAAAGTGGCCTTATCACCTTTAGAAAATCAGGGAAAGGTCATTGGGATCATCAACATTAGGAAAATGGGACTGAAAATTTTCAATTCATGATTCCATTATAGAAGACTCTAGAATTTAAGTAGTACTTAATACCTGAGTGGTATTAAAAACCACTCTAAAAACAACTGTACTTTTAAAAACTCTAACAAACAATTGTAAATAATCTACTCTAAAAACAAAACAATTGTTCTCTAAAAAACAATTGTAAATAATCCAAGTAAGAAGCAAGAAGATTCCAAAAAATAAAATTGCAATAACTACATCAGGAAATCTCCAATGATTTCAGACTTTTAGGTGATACGTTGTAGAGGTGAGTTGGCATCCTAAATAATATTCAAGCATCCACTGAATATTCTTTGAGGTTGGTACTGATACTATGATTTAGCAATTTTATATTTCTGTAATTGTAGTGTCAAGTTGAAACGAAGCCCATGGTTTCAACAGCTCTCTTTCCTCCTGACCAAATTTCCTTGTCTTAGAGCACTCCTCCAGAATATTCACTAACTCCACGTTCAACCCATATGGAATAAAAGTTCAGCTCCTATAAAATGAAAAACTTGGGAAATGAGCTGACCTGTCAGCATATCAAGCTAATGCCAGAAGTTTGAATTTTGCATGTCCATGAAGTGGACAACACTACCATTATGCTTCTGTAAGAGGAGAATCTATTTTCACAATGGCTCTGTGGCAGGAAACCAGACTCATAAAGAGATCTGTATATCTTATTTGCCATGATGTTTCACCAAGATCCTTTGGCTCGTTTCATCACTCTAGATGTCTAAATAGTATCTTTAGCTAACATACCCACCCACACATACACACTAATTCTTGGCCCAAATCCCACTCTATTCTCATAACTTTGTGATGAGAGTTGGCTCCTGGGTAAGATTTGAAGACTCTTTTTGCCCAAACTTGAAATAGTTGGACACAAAAGGCAAGATATGGAAACAAACTCAGTGTTCATCAGCAGATGGATGTATATTCATATATATATAATGGAATATAATTCAGCCTTCAAAAAGAATGAAATCCTGCTGTTTACAACATAAGTGGACCTAGAGAACATTGTGCTAAGGAAAATAGCTAGACACAAAAAGACAAATACTCTTTGGTCTCACTTATATGTGAAATCTAAAATATTCAAATTCACAGAAGCAGAGAGATGGTTACTAAGAGCTAGGGGAAAGGAAAATAGGGAGGTAATTGTCAAAGAGTACAAAGTTTTACATAAGATAAATAAGTTCTGAAGAGCTACATTATAGCATCTGTACCTAACAACACTATATTGATACTTAAATTTTTCCAAAAGGGCAGATCTTATGTTTTGTGTTTTTATAACACACACACACACACACACACACACACACACATGCAACATGCACACAACACACATACCAATACATTAACAACAACAATAATAGTGGGGGTAGAAGGAGACTTTGGGAAATTTGGGGTACGTCTATGTGATGATTTATGACTTTTATTTTTATGCTTATCCCTAAATTCATCAGGCTGTTACATTAAATATATACAGCCTTTCACATGTCAATCACACCTCAATAAAGTGGTTCAAAAAAATAAAAATAGAGCAATCTGCTTAGACATTGCCCTTTGCTTATAGTCTCATTGTAGCCTTCAATCAGCTTAAATTGGTAAAAGGCTTGAAAAGATAAACTTGTTTCTCCCTAACACTTAGAAAAGAGCTTCCCTATCTGTTTCCTCTAAGCACATCCCCAAATGGCTTTCTAAAGTGGGGAAGAGTGAGTCAAGGCAAAGATATGCCTCCTTTAGAAGAGAGAAAGACCAGTCTTATTATAACAACCCCATGGTGGGGAAATGGAGAATCACTCCAAAGAGGGAACATAATCCAAAAGATCCACCAGAGTATGACTCTCAGATGGGATTATGGAGGTCTATATTTTTGTCATCAGATATCTAGAAGTATTTCAGAAGAGTGATCCTTTAATTTTATTTTTATGTCATTTGTAACCTAAAATAAACATATTCTAAATTTGCTTGCTAATCATTTTGCAAATATTGCCACTCTGTCATGTCCCTGCACTGCTTATATGTACAAATTTACTAGCACAAAATCATTATGTAAGTGATTTAATTTTAAAGGCAACGTGATTGTTTTAAAGTGCATTTTGCTGAACCCCAGAAGCATCCAGTATAAGAAGCACCACGGTCTTTTCTTTTCCCTGGTTTGGTTCTCTTTGCTGTCTTACTATTCCTGTTCTAGAAAATCTGTTTTCCTGTGAAATATATTTTCTTGTTGTGACCCAGGAACTTAGGTGTTCCTTGACTCCTACAGGAAGTCTTCTCACCTGAAAGTGTTGATCAGCAATGGGAATGAAACGGCCAGTGAAATTAAGAAACTCAGAGGCTCCTACTCGAGTTTAGAATGTCTAGCCAGTTAATAGTTTAGCCTAAGATCTAACCAAATAAAGAATATATTTGGACTGCTCTAGATAGATCTAATGGCACCCTAAAACCGATTTAAAATTACTAGGTTTTCTACTTCATGTGAGTAAGAGAAGCCTATGTTATTGAAAGCAAAGAAACAAAAACGGATGCATTGTTGTTTGACCAAGAGTGATCAGTAAGGTAGTTGTAATATGATTCTTGCTCCCAAGATCCCTCAGTACTCAATTAAATATGCATAGGCTGACATCTCTGTAATAAGCAGAAAGACGCAATGAAGTCACATCCTTGCTTTATTAGAAGAGTCACCTCAAAATAGTGACCTTAGGATAAAGAAGGAAAAGCAAAACTAATATATCAATTTGCCAACTTCAGAAACATGACTCTGATGTGCCACTGCCCACTGTCGTTTCCACTGAAAACCAATCCAAAAGTCTGCAAACATTAGCAAGAGCTTCTACATCAACGATATAGTCTAAATGTGTCCAAAGACCAAGTGTCTGCAACAGCTGGGAACTTGTCAGCAATGCAAATTCTCAGACCCTTCTAAGATACCCTGAATCAAAATCTCTGAGCGTGAGATCTAGAAAAATCGGTGTTTTGCAAGCCCTCCATGAGCTTTGAGTTTGAAAAACAGTGTCCCGGATGGGTAACAGCTGAGACACGTGAACAGATATATAGGACTTGTGCTTACTGGAGACATCTCTCATGTAGTCATAATTCAGACCTTTAACCGAAGCATCAAGTAGCTGTGAATGTCCTTCTCCCTCTTTGCTATTCCCCCTCCACTCCCTTTTGGCCCACAATAGAGCGTATTACAAGGACTTTGTTTCCCCAGACTTGATCTTCTTAGAAGTCAAACTGAATGCTGAAATGGGACTGTACTTATATTTCTCAGAGTCCCCAGCAGAATACAGGACACATAGTTAGATTTTCCATGAATACTCCTGGTGTAAATTAAAATCTACCTCAATAAACAGAAATGGCCGGCCCACGAAGTGATAAATCATTTTGGAAAAAGGAAATCCAGGCCACACTGGTTCCAAGAATTCTTCTATATTGTCATTTTCTCAGATGCTATTGAATTCTGAACTTCAAAATGTTAATAGATAAAATTTTCACAAGGAATCTGCATTCATCTCCAAGCTATTTTTGTTGTCGTTGTTGTTGTTGTTTTTTCCTGCTCTGAATGTATTACCAGAAACATCCCTAGTTTTCTTCCCCAATACCATTGATTGGCCTATATCGACTTGGAATTCAAGTTCTAATTTAAAGAATTTTGCTCCATGTAGACACTATCCCTGGTCCAGATTCCCTGGTTCCTGGTACCAGTTCTGTGCACCCTCCCCTAGGCGCTGCGTGCTTTGATGCCCACTGCTCACACCCATGACATTCTGGAGGGAACTGTCTTTAAACCATCAGATTTGCTGTCTCTATAGCCGGAAGTATCTGGGCATTCACAGATCCAAGGACTGACTGAAAAGAAAATATGAAAACCCTTTATTCTCAGGACAGGACTTTTTCTGGAGTGCAGTTTAGGGAGTTCCACTGTGGAAGCACACTAAGAACTAGGCTAAAAGTGTTCCCTGGCTCGGCACCCTCCCACTCCCTGTCGTGCTTCATCCACTTCCTTACCAGTTTCTCCTGAGACCATGTTCTTTTTTTTTTTTTTTTAAGATTTTATTTATTTATTTGACAGACAGAGATCACAAGCAGGCAGAGAGGCAGGCAGAGAGCGAGAGGAGGAAGCAGGCTCCCTGCTGAGCAGACAGCCCGATGTGGGGCTCCATCCCAGGACCCCAGGACCATGACCTCAGCTGAAGGCGGAGGCTTTAACCCACCGAGCCACCCAGGCATCCCAAGGGACCATATTCTTAATAAATTGACCATACTGGCATCCTTGACTTAGGATTGACTTCTGGGAAACCAGAATACTAAGATACTAAGATACTAATACTAAGATACTTGGTATACCAACTCTCGTTCAAATTTAGCCAGCTAGAGAAATGAAAGAAAATAATACAAATAGTACCAACATCAGATATGCCTTTGTCTTCAAGATTCTTCTTTCCACACTATGACCACTTTTCTAAACACACAGACTTGTTAGTGTTCTATGGTATTGCTGCTGATATTTCCCTTTAGCTATAATTCTTCCATGAAATGGGCAATGCACTCAAGATCAACCAACCTATTTACTTTGGAAAAACAACTAGAAATTTAGAATGTCCTCTTGCACTGCATCATAAATGTTAGAAGCTGCCACAGATAATCTTTTATTACAAAAATATAATTGGAAATTTTTTAAGTTTAGTATTAATCCCGATGAATATGTGAGAACGATTGGTAACTAAGCAAACATTATACTAAATCTTCATGATTCTTCATATTTAGAATGTTTTTCAAATTAATTAAAATCATAAATATATGTGACCTGAAGAAAGTCAACTATAATTAATTTTAGTACTGGAAACAGCAAATCACCAAGAAAATAGCAATTTCCATGAAAATTAAATAAAATGACATTTCTCCTTCCAATAATCAATAAAAATGTGCAGAGCCTTGACATTAGCAGACATTAGTTTGAAACAGACAAAATTTGTGTTCTCCTACATTTCTCTGTCAGTGTTAGAATCAGAAATGTTTTTTCTTTATCTAATAGTTAAGTTTTTAGGCTCATGAAAGAATTGTAGAACCCACAGACATTTCTTAAGCAACTGAGAAGCTTATGATCTGCCAGTGATCCCATGGGAAACTACATAAGATTCTCAGATCTAGGGCAATCATCCATTCCTAACAGGACTGAAAGAGAGAAACTAGCATTTATGGAGTGCCTTTGGTATCTTTTTTATACTTTTTTTTTAAATTAATATATATATTTTTTATTTTTTTAAGATTTTATTTATTTATTTGACAGACAGAGATCACAAGTAGGCAGAGAGGCAGGCAGAGAGAGGGAGGAAGCAGGCTCCCTGCTGAGCAGAGAGCCCGATGTGGGGCTCGATCCCAGGACTCTGAGATCATGACCTGAGTTGAAGGCAGAGGCTTAACCCACTCAGCCACCCAAGTGCCCCTATTTTTTATTTTTTTATATATTTATATATTTTTACTTTATTTTTATATACTTTTACATTACTATTTCACTAATTGAGTCCTCATGTAACTTCAGGAGGGAACTCTGACCAGTCCCATTTTTACTAATGAGACTGTAACCTGAGAAGGATGACAAGGTCATCGTGTTGTCAGTACGTGGCACAAGTGCAACCCAAATCCTGACATATACAGTACAGGTCTTTCTTTCCAATTCATGGAAACCCTACCAGCTAGGTACTATTGTATTCTAATTTTAAAGATAAGGAAAATGAGGCACATAAGGCCCAAGTCTACACAGCCAGGAAGTGACGGAGCAGGATTAGAACTAAGACTGCCTTTTGAATAATAACCAACATTTCTCCCATGTGATCAGACTTGGGTTCAAGATGCTGAACCAAGCACATGTCCATGCCTTCAGTCTGTCCTACGAGCCCATTTAAACGATGTTACTCTTTGCAAGTCTTTATTTCTGTTTCCTGTTTTTAGCTATGGAAACTATTATTTTGATAGAAATTTAAAAAAGAAATAGAACACTCATAGTTATCATGGAAACCATCAAAACAAAACAAATCAGTGCTAGCAGTGTGATCTCTTGGAAATGGGGTTCACATGCAGAGATGCAGAAGGATAACATTTATTTCTCATTGTACATAGTTGGAATTTTTGTTACTGTGAGCAATGTCTATGTTTTTTTCATTTAGAGGGAAAAAAGGAAGAATGAAAAACAAGGAAATAGGACAGAAAGAAAAAGAAACATTCATGAATTTCTACAATAGAATACTATGCAGCTGTCTACAGGATGGAGGCAGGTTTATTGTCCTCACATGGAAAAATCCCTAAGACATACTACTAAAAAAAAAAAATTCCAGGTGCAAAACAATGCATGCATTATGGAGTTCCTTGTGTAATACAAAGCTGTCAGTATATGTATATGCCTAGAAAAATGTGGACAAAGATGTACACCAAATCTACCACTCCTATGAGGAGTAGAATTGAAATGGATAGAATGGGGGAGGAGGAGTTACCCACCGCTCATTAGATATGAATATCTCTATACCGTGTCTACCTCTATACTGTATACTCCAGACTACTTTTTATAATAAACTTTATATATAAACTTGATTTATATAGACAGAGTTTTTGTTTTTGCTTTTTTTTGTTTTGTTTTTCAGGATTTCATTTAGAAATGAATAAGATCCTGGACCAGCGAGGTCCTCTGAGAAGCAGATACACAGACATCAGGAAGGCAAGTGGTCTGCTGCTGCGGGTACGGCTGCTATAACATAAGAGGGGAACAGACTGGAACTGAGCAGCGAGACTTCAGGCAACCAGACAGATCTCTCCCCAGTGCCAGGGAGGGAGGAGGAATCAGGATTAGGCAAGGGGGCTTTAGACCCAAATGCAAATCTGATAACACCATGACCGATCCAATGGGAGCTCTGGGACACAGCTTTTCGAGGGGCTACCTCAGAAGAATGGTCCTGGCAGGAGAAGGAGGTCGGTCCCCAAGGTGCCAGCAGCTGGAAGATGTTACCTACCTTGCAGATGAACAGCAAGTTCTTTCTTCAGGGGTCCCCAGCCTACAACTTCCAGAGCTGCCATAAACACAGGTACTCCCTTAAAAGCTATAGAGGCCACCATGGACTGCTTTTAGCTTCAGCTTTGTCTCTTTATAACAAAAAATCATAACTGTTCATGGAAGGATATTTCCTTTCCAATGTCTTATCCTAGTACCTCCTAGGACTCCCAGTGCATCTGTTCATTGATGAGGTGGGAGATACTGAAAAGCCAAAGACTCTTTTATACTTAGAGCAGAGGAATCTTCTCCTTAAAAAAAAAAAAAAAAAAATCCCAAAATCCCGTTAAAACTGTAGCACCAGAGCAGTCAGTGCAATGCACTCAAAGTTTTCAGAATCCTCTGATGGAGAACAATGATGGAAGTTTATCAGGCTGCTTCTTGTGACCTGTCTCTCTCTCTAAAAGATTACACTGCACTTCCCTCCCTCACATCTTGGTCAAGAATAATAAATTCAGGAATATTTTTTTATTCCTATCACTCTCCACCTATGTTACAGACCCTTCCTCCATCTACATATTTTTATGGGTCATTTTTTCCCATTTATCTCCAGAATATATAATCAAAGTTTATTAACTTCTTTTCTCCAGAGAAAAAAGAGAAGGAAGGAAGGAAAGAGTATCATTCCCAAGGTAACAACACTTGGTCTTTCAACAAATATTTATTGAGTCCTTACTATGCACCAAGAAATGTTTTATGAGCTAAGGATAAAACAATGAAAAAAAAAAAAACAGGTGAAAAAAACCCTATTCTTATACCAAAAGCACAATTCATGAAAGAAAAAATCTGAATGAGATTGGACTTCACTGTAACTGAAAACTTCTGTGAATGACATTATTAAGAGAATGAAAAAACAAGTCACAGATTGGCAGAAAATTTTACAAAAACACATACCCTTAAAAGATAGTGATCCAAAATATACAAAGAACTCTTAAAACTCAACAATAAGGAAACAGCCTAACTAAACAAAATAGACAAAATATCTGAACAAGTACCTCAGCAAAGAAGATACATAGATGGCAAATAAGCACAAGAAGATACTGAACATCATATATCGTCAGGCAAATGCAAAGTAAAACCCCAGTAAGATACCCCTACACATCTACGAGAATGTACAAAATCCAAAATACTGATAACAAACACTGGTGAGAATGTGGAGCAATTGGAACTCCCATTCACTGCTGGTGGGAATGCAAAATGGTATAGGCATTTTGGAATACAGTTTGTGTTTCTTCTAAAACCACACATATTCTTACCATAAGATCCAACAATCATACCACTTGGTATTTATCCAAATGAGTCCAAACATAGGTCCATAGATAAATGTGTACATGAATACTTACAACAGCATTATTCATAATGGTCAAAACTTGGAAGCAACCAGATGTCCTTCAATAGGTGAATGACAAACCATAATATATCCCTGCAATGGAATATTATTTTGCAATAAAAATAAATGAAAAGACAGAAGGAAACATAGATGCATATTGTTAAGTGAAGGAAGTAAAAAAAGCTACCTATTATAATGATTCCAACAGTATGAGATTCTAAAAGGCAATACTACAGACAGTAAAAAGGTCAGTGGCTGCCAGGGGTTGGGTTGGAGAGGAGGCAGGGAGGGAAGGATAGAGAGAAAGAAGAAGAGGATGATGGAGAGTATGAGAACTCTGCACTTGCTAATATTTTTATAAACCTAAAACTACTCTAAAATATAAATTCTATCAATTTTTTTTAACATCCTAATCTTATGAAACTTGTAGTCCAGTGGGGAAGAGAAGGGATGAGGGTGTGGAGTGAAATAACAGTGAAATAACAGAACAATGTAAATGAAGATGGTAGTAGGTGATAAGTGCTATGGGGAGAAGTAAGGCTTGGAGAAGGCTATAGGAGCCAGTGGAGAGAAGTAGGTGTAGTCCAGTTATATTGGAATGAATGTGCCAGATTTGCAGAACAAATCAGCTCCAAAGGGGCAGTAGCAGCTGGGATACAGAAGCCTCCAAGTAGACCCAAACTCCTTCCCAGGAGTCATTTATCCCATGCAGCTGAGAGATCACAAGGAACCATGAAAAGAGCACAGGCTGTGGAGTCAGACAGATCTGGACTGAGATACTGGTTCTTCTGCTCATCAGCTTTGTGGCTGTGAGTAACTTGCCTCTCAAATTTTTTGTTTCCTTATCTAAGAACTGTAAAAACATTGGTCATGTAGAGATGATGGGAGAGTTAAATAAACAGTATCTCATAGGTACTCAAACAGTGGTAGTTTTCTCTAGCCGAAAGATTCCCACTGCTGGTGTCAGGAGTGAACAGCAGTAGCCTTGAAGCTGCTGTCCATACACAGAGGTTATGAAGGGGTCGATAACAAGGGCTTTCCCAGTCAAGGTTGATGTGGCCACCACCAATGCAGAGTGGCTACGAGATAATAGCAGGCCCAGTCCTAGTCCTAGGGTGTACTGTTTATGTGTTCCCAGAGAGCCTTCTGTTCCATGAGCGCGCTCTGTTGAGTTGTTCCCATGGCACAGATGTCCTCATGCACCGTGGTTATTTCAATATGTCCATCCAATATATCCCTTCAAAGCTATTCTTTGTCACCTTGTCCATTTTTTTTTTTCTCCAGGACCTTGACTATTCAAACAAACCAGCATGCAGTATACAGTCAACCATAAGCTGTATAGATATGTGTACCCCCCTGGCCATCTCATCACCTAGACAAAGCGAACAACAAGATGTGCCGTTCAGAGTTCCCCAATGCCTATAGACATGCCTATTTGCATAGGATGTAGCCGGCACCAACATACTGTCCGGAATCCTGTATAAGCCAGGGCTATGCTCTTTCTTCTCAGTCAACTGATCAATAAAGTTGGGAGAGAGGGAGCAAGGCAGAGCATCCATTTCTCACCCATTCTCTCAGCTTTTTTTTACTTCCATCTGTGAGGGTCATCCACAGGTCTTTGCATGTTACCAGAGAGAACTACAGAAGTTATGCCACCTCATACCACATTCTCCAGCAGACAGACCTTGTCTTCTCCCAAACAACAGTCAAAGTTTCTGGCCTTCATTGTATTTGGTTCTCCTCCATTCACTGCCTACTTCTGAGTAAATCACTTTGACCTGGAGAAAGCCGATCACAGACTGGCTTATTATGGGTTATACACCAATCCCTGAACCAGTACCTGGAGCTATTGCAATGAAATTTGTCTGACTAGGAGTGGTCCAAGCTCACCCAGGGAGCGGACCACTGGAGTAGATCCTACCCAAACTAATGGCTGCTAAACTACGAAAAGAAAATCTGGGAGCCATTAGGAAGGGGGAAGAGGAAAGTGAATGACAGATGACTAACCAAAAAATACCCACTATTGTCACCACTTCCCTTCTCCTCATGTCTTGATGAATGAGAGGAGAAAGTAGGAGGCACAAGAGGAAGGCAAGGGGTCAGTAGAGAAGAAGAGGGAGTGAAAGATTAAAATGAACATGAGAATTAGGGAAAGAAAAATACATAACCAAAAGGGAAATAAGGAACCACCATACTTTATTCTCAATTTGCCTCCAGAGATGATAATGATATCAGGGTATGTTTATGCAAACATAAGAGTTGATTCCAAAAAATATTTTAGTAATAAGGGCTCTATAAACACTAATTGAAGCTCTCAAGGTTCTGCTTACTGTAGAGCAGAGGTCCTTCCCTTTCTCCTCCATGAAGCACTCCAGTTACCTTTCCTGTCACTTTATTACAATTATTGGTACCATTTGATTTGAATATAACTTCAGTGTATATCTTATTTAGGATATAGTATGTACTGCAGCAAGTAATTCCTTGTCCCTATGTGTCTTCTCACTAAGCCAGTGATCCTCACCTGGGGTGATTTTGCCTCCTCAGGAGACATGGGGCAGTATCTGGAGATGTTTTTGACCATCACAACTAAGGGAGCTACTGGCATCTAGTGGGTAGAGACCAAAGATGCTGCTAAGCAGCCCACAATTCACAGGACAGTCCTCTATAATGAAGAACTATCTGGCCAAAAATGCCAACAAGACCAAGTGGAAAAACCCTTATCTAGGTGCTCAAGTGCACTGCAAATTCATTGCTTCAGGATCTCTCGAGCACTGGGATCATTTGGAACCCAGAACAAATGCCCAGCACTTGGGCTTTAGTTGAGTATACAATACAACTGATACAGTATAGTTTCACTTAAAAGAGAATCGCTCCGAAAATGGGCAAAATTGATCAGTAGAATAGCTGATAAAATCAATATATAAAAATTCCACTTTCCAGTCAACGGAAGGTTCTCATTCGGACTGACACACACTGAATTATTTTTCCTTATCTGGACACATGGGTATCACATGCATTTTGTGAAAAAGTGGAGAACTTTGTCAACAACTTCACTACAGTGAGGTTCTGATCTCTGTGTTTGTAGCTCAGCAAAGTTTATGTGGGCTCTCCAGTAATCTGATTTTGATGCTATAAACTTTAGGTAAACTTATACCATCTCTGTTAATGTGAAATACGTGGTATCTGACAAAATGTATATATTCCTTCTCACCCAGATTTTACTTCTTCAACTTGAGTGATATTTTACTGATTTATACACATCGAAGGCCACAGGCATGGGGACACCATTCCCACAGACTGCATTGCCTTCCCTGATCTTTCCAAAAGCCATGGCCTATATTTATAGTAACTCAAGGAGGGGCCTCTAGAAGCTAGGTAATGCTGAGGAACAACCTCAAAATCTCAGCAGTTTAGCACATCAATGGCTTATTTTTTTGGGGTGCAAAGCCCACTGCAAACCCAGCCTAATCTTCAGAGCAATTATCCTCTCTACCTAGTCCAGACTGAAGGCAGTTCCATAACCTGAAGCTACAACATCTGGAACACACAGCCACCTTGATGATCGTTTAAAAAAAAAAAAAAAAAGCAAGTGAGGAGAGGGTATCCTACTGGCAATTAAGCGCTTCAAACCAGAGGGTGACACTGACCCAGAACTAATCCCCTAATGTAGTCCAACCACAGGGATTGCGAAGTGTAGCCTTCTGTGAGCTCAGAAGGGGAGAACAAGATACTGGCCAGTGCTCAGATTGCCTAACTCGGGGTCTCTGCCACAGTTGGAACCCGCTCTGTCAGTGTTACTCTGAAAGCTGCAAGAGTTGTGGTTTCAAATGAGATCAAGACTATTTACTGCATATTTCCACTAAAAGAAAAATTACTAAGTACTTATTATTTCAAATGAAGTTATGAATTCAAACTCAACATACAAGATACACGTTTAAGCTAATTACAGTTGTCCTTGCTGTCTGAGTCAGAACCAGTTGCCTCTTTGGTTGGTCCCTAGTACTAGATTTAGTACTAGAAATGTCTGAGTTAGTACTAGAAACTATAAGTGTTGCCATGACCAGACCAGAAATGCAAATGCCACTGCTACAGCATTTGAGATGGAATTGCCCTAAGAATCTGCTTCTAGTCCAGCATGTGACTGCATAGATAGCTGGTGAACTTCATTAGTGGATGTTTTTGTTCCTTCAATTGAACCAACACATATTGATGGAACATTTGTTCACTGCTAGACATTACACAAAGTCATAAGAGGTACATTAAGAAACACAGAAATCTAATTCCTGACTGGAGAACTATGATAAAAAGAATAGGTCATATTCTTCGGTAGAAAACTCCATATGGCACCTTGCAGAGGGGATCACCCCAAGAAAGAGACCCTGAGACGGGGGTTTAAATGCAAGAGATTTATTTCAGAGCTAATTCTGGAATGAGTACAGGAATGAATTAGCTTTCCATTACTGCCATAATAAATTACCACATATGTGGTGGCTTAGAACAACACAAATTTCTTATTTCATCATTCTGTAGGTCAGAAGTCTGACACAGATCTCACTAGGCTAAAATCAAGGTGTCAGCAGCCCTTGCCTTTTGCAGGTTCTAGAGACCACTTGTGTTCTCTGGTTCATGGCCCCCTTCTTCCAGTCGGAGATGGTGACCCCCATCTTCAAAGCCAGAATATCTCATGTCTCTGACCTCCCTCCGTCATCATTCTCTCTCACTACAGTTGGGAAACGTTCTCAGCTTTTGAAGGCTCATGCCATCAGATCAAGCCTACCTAGATAATCTGGCTTTCTCTCTCCATTTTAAGTCCCAAAAGCTGGATCTCATCTACACAGTCCCCTCTGCCCCATAAAGTAACGCACTCACAGGTTCTAGGGAGTAGGGTGTGGATTTCTTTGGGGCCATTATTCTTAGCTACCACAGGTAAGAGCGCCGAATCCTAACCACTAGACCACCAGGGAGCGTCTTACCTACCACAGATAGCACGGAGCGAGACAGCAAAAAAAAGCCTACAGAGTGCATCTATGACCAGGTCCCTGGGGATCCATCCCACTGGAATCATCTGGGAGATGGTTTAGAACTCCCCTCAGAGTTGTCCTAATCTGAAGGACTTCAGTCTACCATTGGCTGAGG
The DNA here is from genome assembly GCF_964662115.1 of Mustela nivalis. Taxonomy (NCBI): domain Eukaryota; kingdom Metazoa; phylum Chordata; class Mammalia; order Carnivora; family Mustelidae; genus Mustela; species Mustela nivalis. The sequence continues at coordinate 99,731,944 of NC_139031.1, read as the reverse complement.
GACTGCTGCTGAGGGCATTTCCTGGAAGTCCTCATGTCAAGAATCCTAGAAGCTCCCGGGAGGGGGGGTGCCTGGGTGGCTCAGTCAGTTAAGTGTCTGACTCTTTATTTTGACTCAGGTCATGATCTCAGGGTCATGAGATTGAGCTTCAAGTCAGGCTCCACAATGAGTGTGGGGCCTGCTTAAGATTCTGTCTCTCCCTGGCCCTCTGCCCCTTCCCCACTGCTCATATTCATATTCCCTCTCTCTTTAAAAAAAAAAAAAAAAAAAAGGAAGAAGAAGCTTCTAGAACAAAATGATAGCCCAGCAAGCCTGTGAAACATGATTACTGAAGAAATCTTGGTGAGCTACCAACAGCACCTCTCACACAAAGAAACAATTTAGTATTTCAGAGTCAAGATGAAGCAATAGATGAATTCTTCATCCTCCTGTTAGGAGGGGTATAATAGAATTATAGGACCAAGAACTGGCAATATGGGTTCATGACCTTTATTTACCACACAGCATTGAATTCTTGAGCCAAACACTTGTCTGAGCTCCATTTCCAATCTGAGAAGTTGGACCAAATAAACTCTAAAATTGCTCCACTTCAGACGCACTGCTTTTCATGGGTTTTTAGGACACGCACCCTGGTGATGGTTGTGCCTTTCCGTAAACATTTCATAAAAGAAATCTACACCAAAGCAGGGGACAGCTGCAAATATCCACTTCTCCCCAACTCAAATTTTAAATGTCAACACACAGTTCACTTACAGAAAGTCTCAGGAAACAAAAACGAATTATTGAATGGAAGGCTGTAATTATCATGAACACTGCCTGCAATTGACCTGGGACACTAACCAGAGAAAACCAAGAACTGACTAAAGCAGACCTTAATCAACCACAGAGAATTTGGAAAAATTGATCAAGTGTGCCAGACTGCAAATGTTCTTGACCTTGGGGATGAGTTCTTGACCTTAGGAAAACTTGTGACTCACAGAATTTCCTGGGAATCCTTGAGGTAGATTTGAACATGCTCGGACAGGCTCTCAGTTTGCAAATGACTCTGGCTCAAGATAGAAGTTCACCCCTGGGAAATCAGAACTGGTGGGGGGAGGGGAGAGAAACACAATATGAGACAGAATCAGGTGCTGCCGTTCATAGTCCTTTGGCTTTGCTCTGGGGATGTGTGTTATGAAACAATCAGATCCCTTCTTTGTCGTTCATGTACATGCCTGTGCCCCAAATCCTCTCTATCAGTTGTCTTCTGCCTACACAAGTGTTGGTCTGGGCAAGAGAGCATGACGAAATTTGGCTTTCGACCCCGCGAATCATACCCATGCTATTTAGAGGAGCATATATTGCAGAATTTGGGGAGGTTACCAATCCATACAGGGGAGAGCTTAGTGTATGTCCTCTGAGCTGAGCATGTACTCCCATGTCTTCTACTGTATATTTGCATTTACAGGGGGAAAAGTTCGTGCACACTTGAACAAATGCTATGAAATGGATCTGTTGCATGCCTGAGTGATTTGTTTTCAAATTTGATGGTAATCAAGTTAATGTGAACACACACACACACACACACAGAGCACTGTAACTACACTTCGTTGTAACACTTTTAAAGTAATGACCTTTTGTTTCATTGTCACATTTCGGGATGAACTTTCAGATTTTCCTCTACATAGCTTTTATATATTAACATTGAAGAGATACTGAGTTGCAATCCCTTCTAGTGATTCACTGTCTATTTAAAATAATACAAGAGAAAAGCATTTAACTGCTGCAAAGGAGTACATACAAACCACTTACAGCTCATTCTGTTTTTTTTTTTTTAATCTTTCAAAATATAAATTCTATTTACAAAGCGCAAAGAACAAAATTGTGTGTAAGCTCATCCTTGAGACTGAATAGCACTTAATAATTTATTAAGAGCATGTTCCCATTTCTTACATGTCTGTGACTCCTAATAGTGCTTTTAGGTTGAAGACAGGTATAACTTCACTTTACATAGAAAGAAACTGAGAAGCTACGTGCTTTGACCAGGGTTGTTCTGTGGTTGCTCAGAGTCCCAGTTTCCACTCTGTTCCCCACCCAGTCCTTGCAGTAGGAAGGATGGAGGTGGGGTGACCCCAGTAATCTCACAGGTCCTGCTCAAATGGGCAAAATGTTCCCAGGCCTCCAAGCTCTCTGCTGTAACTTTTCCCTTTGACTCTTCTGAGTGTCCTCACCTCCCACACTAATTTCTTAGCAACAACTCTGCTTAAAACTCAGTAAGTATTAGCATACATCCCAGTGTTTCTCCTTCCACCAGGATTTCAGCTTTTAATGAAATTCTGGAGCTTCATCTCTAAGAATGAAATTTCAGAGAGCTTTGGGCTGAAAGTGATGGCTGGCTGTTGGGGTTTTGTGTCGTAGGAGAGAGGGACTTTATAACACCAGTTCTGTTGGGTGGGCAATTGAGCCTTTCGTGATTAACCAAGGCTTGTATTTTCTTTTTCTTTTTCTTTTTTTTTTTTCTTTTTTTTTTTTTTAAGGCTTCTTTAGGCATCTCCTCTGTGTCCCTTATAATTTAAAAACATTTCTTTGGAGAGTTTTGTTGTGAAATGGAAAATTGAGGCTCTATTCCAAAACATGGTTTCCCAAAACTTGTTCTCTTAGAAACGGAGTGGTTTATGTGGTTTACGTTTTCATCACTGTCTGAAACATATTTTCCAAAGGACAGAGCCACATATGCCCGCTGGTGCCCTTGCTGACTTTGGCAGCTGGTGAAAGCATTTTTTTTTTAGTGACTTTGGTCATCTAACACTTAGTTAACCTCGAGACGCGATGTAATTATTCACAAGACTCTGCATATGGATTTTTTTTTTAAATAATGTCAATGGCTGAAAAACTTGATTTTTTAAAATGTTTTATTTGGTTGTTTTTTAAATATTCTTAACTTGGCTCCTTAAAGTGACCATTCCACTGATTCCCACCCTTTCACAAACAGAAAAATAACAACAAAAATTTCAGATAAACTATATATTTAGCTTACTGGAGAATATATTTGCTATGCACCAGTGGAGTAAATTCTTTTGTTATAAATACTCTACTCTTGCTGGGGGGGGAGGGGGGAGGGGGAGAAAGTATTCAAAGGAAAGTAAGTTTTGATCTGTTTGTGTGTGCTGGTTGGGGGTTGGGGGGAATGATGAGTACAGCCAGAGAAGAGGAATAAAAGAGAAGCTAAGAAGGTAGAGATTCAGTCAGAACGAGGCACTGAGACTGTTTTCTCAGCTGTAAGAAGAGAGTTAGAGGAGTGCCTCCGTGGCTCAGTGGGTTAAAGCCTCTGCCTTAGGCTCAAGTCATGATCCCAGGGTCCTGGGATCGAGCCCCACATTGGGCTCTCTGCTCAGCAGGGATCCTACTTCCTCTTGCTCTCTCTGCCTACTTGTGATCTCTGTCAAATAAATAAATAAATAAAATCTTTAAAAAAGAAGAAAAGAATTGGACAACAATGTTGAAAGAATCCACTCAAAAAGCTGAGCTTCCAAGAGACCCAGTCTACTAGGTGCAAAGAGCAGGGCAAACAGTAAGAAATTCTTGAAACTTCTACCCCAAAGTCTCAAGCTAGAAGAAGCCAGCCTTGAATTGAGGCCTCTGGAGAAGATGACTTTGATAGCTGGGCCATTGCCTTTTTAATCTGTAGGGACCCTGAGAGAGAACAATAGTCTTTTCCTATACTATATGCATTTCTAAGGGAAATTTTAAACCCACATAGAAGTAGACTTCTTCCCCAAACTAAGGTCATTATTTCAGGCTAAAAGATTCTTCTTGAATTGTTATCTGGGATAAAGACATTAAATCAATTTTAGACATTAATCCCAGAAATGACTCAGAAAGGAGGACTATCGCACTGCACTTTTCTTCAGTCCATTCTGGTTGAGTACACTTTACTGTTTGGGCCAGAATTCACAAACCAAGCCCAGTGGGGTTCACAGTGGGAGATTCAGTACATGCTAGGATTTGACTACATTGAATACACATGTTCACTGATTCTGCAACAAGAACACAAGTTGGGTCAAGGTCCTGAACCAGAAAAGATACCCGAGCCTCCCAGTAAGGAAGGAGAACTGGCAAATTCATAAATTATAATTCCACATTTACCCTAATGTTCGTACTGAGTCTAAGATCTTGCTAAATTATCAGCATGTGAAAATGCTATTTGAACCTTGTTTCTACTTCAGCCATGTGTTTGAAATTTAAACTTCCAGAAATTCAGCCCCATTTCTATTTACTCATTATCACTGAAAGTTTTACCCAAGGCAAGCTCTGTTATGCAACCTAAGTTATTATCTGCTACAACATTAAGAGAATCCAGTGTATCAACTTGGTAATTTTTCTTTCTTTTTGCAAATATTTGCTCCAGTGGTATTTACTTTACCTAATACGTGTAAAGGAGGGTCTAACCCAGCACTCACCACTCTTCTTGGGGAAGCAGTGATTTTGATCAGCAACCTAATTTAAACTCCAAATCCAGTTCTGGGGATGATTAATGTGTATCCCAAGAAGGGGCTTCAGGGGGTTGTCAAATCCAATGCTGTATTATAAGAATATGAGAATACGTGTGTTTTTCTGAAGAAATAATTCATAATTCTCAAAGAAGTCTATGACTTTAAGCAAATCTATGAAATCAATACAAAAAATTCTTTGTCTAGGAAGAACTTGAGAAAAGGGCAAAGCCTTCCAAAGATAACACCCATTTGAAGGTAGCCAGTGGAGGTTAAGAGGTCAACTGTCACATATCAGACGAATTCCCCCCACCCCGTCACTATGACTTTAAAACAGATAATGGGGGTTGGGAACTGGAATGTATGCCTCCCACAGGGGAGGGACACATTACTCTCATGTTTGAAGCCCAGCCTACATGCCTAACATGAAGGTTGAGGTAGGTGGCTTTTAAAAATGAAGAAGTGAGTTGAGTAATCCTTAGGAAGCTGGGAGCTCTGAGGTAAAATGAAGAAATCTGTGAGAGCATCGGGTTTAGGGTAGAGGATTTTTTTTTTTTTTAAGGAAATCAGTTTGCCTTTAGTAAGGCAAACTTGTGCTCTCTTCAATGAATCAATTAAGAAAAAGACATCCACAAACAAAATCAGCTCACCAAAGAATGGGAGACTCCATAAACTTTGTCTGGGCATAGGGTCTACTGTCTGGAGAAAACTGACAAATCTGTTTCAAACTAATGAGTAGAATTCTGATGGTTACTAAAATTTTTCTAAGTACACTTTAAATGGCCATTGGTTCAACCTAATCATGATTATTGGCTGAGGAAAGAAATTCTGTGGTTATTCTGCCTTCCAAATTAGGAGAAAGTGATTTCCCAAGCTATCAGAAAGCACCCTGTGGAGACAGCAGGGGATCCACTGTCCATGTGGCTGCCTTACTTACTAACTCTAGGACCAAGGAAGAAAAGTGTGGTGCTTTCCAGAGATGAACAACAGTTTCTTTGGACAGAGACTGGGGATAGAATTCGAGAGGAATTAATGGCAAATTTCAAGTGAGGATTTGAACTAGGGAAGAAATCAGCTGCTTTGATGATGAAGCTTGAAATATGGAAGCAGTCACGGGGAGAGCTATGTTTAAATGGAAATTGAGTTTATGGGTTAAGGGGCCAGTCCCCCATGGCCTTCTGTCCACACACCCCCAGGTCTCTACATACAGTCGATATGTATGATGGATTTTTTTTTTTTTTTTTTTGCCTAGATGACATGGAAAGAGGTCTGTATGTGGTACTTGAGAGACAGGTAGAAGAGAGAAGTGTAATGTAAGGTGACCTACTGTCTGTCCCAACTTTGTACTGTACTGAACACCTTGGTAAGATGGAGATCATTTTCTTTTTTTTTTTTTTTTTAGATTTTATTTATTTATTTGACAGAGAGAAGATCACAAGTAGATGGAGAGGCAGGCAGAGAGAGAGGAGGAAGCAGGCTCCCTGCTGAGCAGAGAGCCCGATGCGGGACTCGATCCCAGAACCCTGAGATCATGACCTGAGCCGAAGGCAGCAGCTTAACCCACTGAGCCACCCAGGCACCCCTGGAGATCATTTTCTTGAGAGACTTTGTGAGATCCAGAGCAGAGGGGAGGCCACTTTCCTCCCCACCCCATAGCTCTGCCATGCATGGTGGGAAACACATGTGGCAAGCCCACATGCCCCGTGGCGAGTGCAAGTGCTGGCGGGAGCCCCAATCACAGCCAGCCAGACTTGCTGTCGACGTCCTTCCCTCCAATAATTTGCAGATAGCAAATGCTGCAAGCAATCAGGGGCTTCAAGAAGAATGGGAACACAATTATTTCTGAGCCCAGGTGACACTCCTCTCTGCAGCTCAGAGAAACACCTGGTGAAGATTTTGAGGAGAGGCAGGAAGAACTTACACCGAGGAAGAAGAGTAAAAATCTAGAAAATTCAAATATCAGTGTTCAGGGCGCCTGGGTGGCTCAGTGGGTTAAGCCGCTGCCTTTGGCTCTGGTCATGATCTCAGGGTCCTGGGATCGAGTCCCGCATCGGGCTCTCTACTCAGCAGGGAGCCTGCTTCCCTCTCTCTCTCTCTGCCTGCCTCTCCATCTACTTGTGATTTCTCTCTGTCAAATAAATAAAATCTTTAAAAAAAAATAAAAAAAAATATCAGTGTTCAAAATGAACTATTAGCAGAGGTCTACATCCACATCCTTTCCACCCTCTTGTTCTGTGGCTCTTTTCCCTCTACTGCCGCCCTGCCCTTCCGCAGCGTACCCGCTCTCTAGCCAGGTTCTACTGTCTTTCTCCATTGACTTCTCTGAGCAGGACGGAGCCACGCTAGCCATCCCAAGACAACCTACAGTGCTCCTGGCCTTGCCGGCTGAGACCCACAGCCGCCGATCTCTCTCACATTTACCTTCCAGGCTCCTGCTCAAATTCCCCAATTCCTTCTCTGGACAGTCCCTAAACACAGGTGTCCCCCCAGGTCATTTATTTGCAGGTTTTTAATTGGACTTCTTGGCAAAAAAAAAAAAAAAAAAAGTCTGTTAAAGCAAGACGGCACTTCTTCGGAAAGGGATTCCATATGAGGTAAAGATTTGCGACGTCCTTTGCTTCACCTGCAACCATCTACCATCATTGTATTTTCTTCTATGTCATTTTCTTGATTTAATTTTAAGAGGAGTTATTTCAGCTGTTGTGGTCAGAAATAGGTATGTATGAGATTCCTTCCTTCTTTGTCCAGCTGCTGCCCACAATTCTGTCCAACATGTGAGCTTATGATGTCATAGTTTGTTGCCTGGGTAACAAATACGCAGTCACAAATACTTCATGATCATTTCATTAGAGTGCTGACATATTTAAAGGACTTGGGAATAGCACACAGCCCCTTTAAATAATGTGCTCTTATGTGGCACAAAATGCCATTTTTCCTCCCTGTGCAGTTTTTTCCTTATGGTTTGCATCATTTCCTATATATGCTGCATGCCGTTTGCATGTTTCTCACAGAGAGAAGAAATGAGAGCATGTTTAAAAGAAATAAGGCAATATAAACGTCTTAAAACAAGAGGATCCAAGGAAGAGGGAATATTTACAATAGGACTTTCAAAACGTTTGAAGTTACTACAAACATTCAGCTGTTGAAACCTTCATACATAGCAGGATTTAGCAACGTGTCATTTAAAATGTTAACTCGAAAGTTGTGAGACAATCAACTAATATTTTTAAATAATCTGGAAGGACCTTTCCCTACATTCGAGCATTATTAAGTTTGTTGTAGCAAAAAGTCACTTGAAACGCAGCACTCTAATGACTTGAGACGTAGATCTCGACTCCACTGGGGGGGGCGGGGGAGATACACAAGATCGGGTTCCACACTGCAAATCGCTCAGTGAACACGGGTCTTTATTCTCGCCGCCCCCATCCCCCCTGCCTTTTCATGAATCCTATTCAGAAGTGAACCGTTTATTCGGTTCGGGGAGATTCTCTCTGGAGGGGAAATAATTTTATCAGTAAGACTCCCTGGTGATCAGGCCGACTGGGAACGGCTGTTAATCAGCCTTTTTGACGTGGTGGCTTGAATAGCCCTTCCCGTGATGCTCTGATTCCACCTTAACGCTTTCCTTTTGAACTCACCATGACTCGTAAGTGCCTTTCTCTCCCTTTGTGTGTCTGAAGTTATCCCACTATTAACTTTAATTGGAAAGGAGCCTTTTGTTCCCCCAGAGGAGTCGTACACTAACCACTGAACTCCCTAGGCTGCGATCTCAGGGGTAGTAAAAACTTAATTTTTTTTAACAACGGAGGGGGATAAATATGGACAATGCTGGTAACTTGATCGCGGTTAACAGGAAGTGACTGAAAAGGAGCAGACATTGGTACAAATTTGACTTTTTAAAAATGTTTCGATTCAAAGGCTCGAAGAGAAAAGACACAGAGTCAGGCTGAGGAAGTGGGGCTCGGGGAAGGTATTTGCCTGAGGACCTGAGAAGCTTCCCGGCGGAGAACAGAGAGAACATGGGTGAGAGCAGTGTCTCCCCAGGGGGGAGGAGGGGCGATTAGGGCACACATGGGTTTGTCTGGCCCACTCCCCAAGGACTCATTTCTTGCCCCCCCCCCCAGGAGTGATAACAGGGACAAGTATGTCACCTGAGGGTCTAGAAGACTTTGGAAGCATCATGAAGTTCTGCTTTGGAATCTTATAGCAGAAAGGTCAGAGAGAGACTCAGCCACTGTGGGCTTATTGTGCCCCTTGGAGTTCTTGGTAACCCCATTGGGCAGGCACCAGTGCCCTGGACAGCAAGTATCAGTCACCAAACTCAGATACCCATAGAGTATGACAGAGAACGGAGACACCTTTGTCTAGTACCCAAAGTCTAGCGCCCCTGGTGGACATTGGCTGCTTCACAGGGCCCAGAGCCTTAAGTATAGATCTCAGAAAAGCAGGAAGAAAATGATGTCTTCTAAGTGATAGCTAAAAGGATGCATCGGTGGGTACATCCAAGGTAGTGTCAAGACTATAAGGAATATGGAGTCTGGACTTACTTACAAGGGCATAGTAAAGTTCTACAATAGCAGATTAGGCGAAAGCCACAGAAACAGACCACCCGGTGCTATTATGACCCCTATTTAGCCAATTGTGTCTTGTGTTCTAGAATAATGATTGGTCTCTATAATTGAGGCAAACAGCTGGATACCACCCAGATCACCATGAATCAAATTTCACATGTTTAGATTTGCTCTTTTTATTATCCTGGAGATCACAGTGTTCATAATAAAATGAATAAATCAAATATTGACATTAATCAGCTTCAAGAGTGAAAATAAAGTTCACCTACTTACTGTCATTATTGTAGAAAATACTTTTTGTCTTATTTCAGGAACTGATCTTATAAAATACAAAGAGAGATCAAGTCTCTCTCAAGCAAGAGGGATGAATGTTCAGCCAAAGGAGAGGGTCAAATAGACCCACCAAATTTTTGAAAAATCAAGTTTATTACTAAAGAGATGATAGATCCTTCATTGCCCATGTCAGTCTGTATTTGAATATATCTCTAAGGAAAAAGTCCTGTTGAAGGGATCAAAATATATAAATTCTAGCCCCAGCATTGCTTTCTACTTTGCGACTTTTAGGTCGCCCTTCCTTCTCTAAACTTTAGTCTCCCTGTATTTAAAATTATGCTAATAACATTGGTCCTATAGCAATGACTTATGGGAAGGTGTTTTGTACACTGTAAAGCATGTAGCAAAGACAAGACACTGCAATTGCAAGTTCAGGTTCAAGTTTGATCACTTTCTGCATCTGCAGTCCTCATTCCCCTCCCTCTTGTCCTTGCTCTCCTTTCAATATGGTCTCCAGAAGAATGATTTTCCTTCAGTACTAGATGATGGTGCAATCTAGGAGTTTACAGACTTTGATGAGATTAACTTAAGATTTGACAACATCAACGCATAATGTAGTAACTCCACTCTTTCTGCAGAGTCCCCTTTCCTGGCATAATTAAGAAGAAGATGAAGAAAAGAGAAATTACCTCCTGATTAAATTTTATCTGTGTTGTTCTCTTGATGACTCTTGCTCCTTCCTTTTCTGCTGCTCCTTTCTCTGCACTCCCAGGCACCTCTTCCTCATTTTCTTTCAGCACTTCTTTCTTAAGGAGTCCAGGGCAGCCTAGTAAGAATGAAAAAAATGTGTATGGTGGGGAAGACGGACTTGGGCTCTGACTCGCTCTGGTACTTACTAACTGTGTAACCAAGAAGAGAGCATTTACCTTTCCTTAGCCTTGCTTCCTCCTCTATCCACCAGTGATACGAGTACCTACCAGGTGAGATCAGATAGAATACATACATAAACTGTTTCACTTTAACTCATTGGTATTTAATAAACATCCAGCATGAACCAGATTGCACTCAAGACATTTGGAAATGTGGGATTAAATGACAGACACAGTAGGTGCTAAATAGCAGTATCCATTACTCTCTGCCTTTTCCCAGTTTAATAAAAACCTTTAGAGCCAACGCCATCCTTGGGCAGCCAAGTTCCCATGGGATAATGGAGGCTCTCTAGAGAAAATTCTTATGGCACTACAAAATTAGTGAGGTCAAAAAAGAGTTACTATCCAAGTCAAGTTACCTAGCCTTACTTCTCTGCCATGCCCAAAGACCAAGGCTACTTACTACAGATTTTACTTTCATGACAGTGGAATCATAGATACTCCAGGCTAAATGAGCTTGCTTCTAAATCCCACACTGGAATGGAGAAGCAAGCAAGGACTGACTGGGACTCCTGCAGAAAGCAGGACGGGAGTGTCTGAGTCCATGTGGACCTTTGTAGCAAAAAAGCACAGATCAGTTGGTTTATAAACAACAGAAATTTATTTTCCACAGTTCCGGAGGCTGAGATGTCCAAGATCAAGGCATCAGCAGATTCATCATCTGATGGGAACTGCTTCCTGGTTTGCAGATGTCTGTCTGCTCCTGGTTCACAGATGACTCTGTCCTCACAATGAGGAAGGGGCAAGGGAGCTCTCAGAAATCTCTTCCAAAAGGACATGAATTCCATTCATGAAGTCTCCACCTTAATAACCTAATCATCCCCCAAAAGCCCCACCTCTAAATACATTGGAGGTGAGGACTTGAAGACATGAAGTTGGGGAGGACACAGACATTCAGTCCATAACAGAAGAAAAGAGCATATAGACACAATCACCCCCAAAAGAGTCCACCCTGAAAAATAATGAAAACAGATCGATCACTGGTGGTAAAGCCGAGATGTGGATATTAACAGTCTGAAAGGAGGCCACTTACAGGAGTGCTTGACCAGAGAGGGTGGTCGCGGAAAGGAAAAGATTCTGGGAGGGAGGAAGACCTGGATGGGAGAGGCAGCCCTTGGGGGAATGGCGGAGAAGGATAAGAAGAAAGAAAAGAAAAAATCAAAAATCAAAACAAAGACACACACCAAATATCCCACCCCCTCACCCCAAAAGGCATCATTTCTTCAAGAAATATCCCCTTCCTCCACTAACAGGCTTTTAGACTAAGAAACTTAGTAAACTACCCAGTTCCTGCTCCCCTGCCTACTACAAATATGTGTAATAACTAAACAGGAAAAATATTAAAAAATATTAAAAATTTAACATTACATCCCAACATGAATTAAATACAATTTTAATAGTATGTTTAACGAAGGGATATCTCAAGTCAGAGATTCAAAACTCAGTGAAGAAATGAACAACAACAAAAGATGTGAAACCAAACACCCAAAGAACAAATAATCCAATCAAGAAATGGGCAGAGGACATGAACAGACATTTCTGCAAAGAAGACATCCAGATGGCCAACAGACACATGAAAAAGTGCTCCATATCACTCGGCATCAGGGAAATACAAATCAAAACCACAATGAGATATCACCTCACACCAGTCAGAATGGCTAAAATCAACAAGTCAGGAATTGACAGATGCTGGCGAGGATGTGGAGAAAGGGGAACCCTCCTACACTGTTGGTGGGAATGCAAGCTGGTGCAGCCACTCTGGAAAACAGCATGGAGGTTCCTCAGAATGTTGAAAATAGAACTGCCCTATGACCCAGCAATTGCACTATTGGGTATTTACCCTAAAGATACAAATGTAGTGATCCAAAGGGGCACATGCACCCGAATGTTTATAGCAGCAATGTCCACAATAGCCAAACTATGGAAAGAACCTAGATGTCCATCCACAGATGAATGGATCAAGAAGATGTGGTATATATACACAATGGAATACTATGCAGCCATCAAAAGGAATGAAATCTTGCCATTTGCGACAACATGGATGGAACTAGAGCGTATCATGCTTAGCGAAATAAGTCAAGCAGAGAAAGACAACTATGATATGATCTCCCTGATATGAGGAAGTGGTGATGCAACATGGAGGCTTAAGTGGGTAGGAGAAGAATAAATGAAACAAGATGGGATTGGGAGGGAGACAAACCATAAGTGACTCTTAATCTCACAAAACAAACTGAGGGTTGCTGGGGGGAGGGGGTTTGGGAGAAGGGGGTGGGATTATGGACATTGGGGAGGGTATGTGCTTTGGTGAGTGCTGTGAAGTGTGTAAACCTGGTGATTCACAGACCTGTACCCCTGGGGATAAAAATATATGTTTATAAAAAATAAAAAGTTAAAAAAAAAAAAAAAAAAGATGTGAAACCAGTTGATTGAACTTGATAAAGCAATTGAATTTAAAAAAAAAAAAAAGAATTCATCTCAGAAATGAATGCTAAATTACAAGTTTCCCAAAGGAAAAGACATTTGGATGAAAATGTAGGTAGAGACATCGAAGAGAGGAATGGTGAAGAAAATGTATAAAGAAAGTGTATAAAGAGATTTTAAAAATTGAGAGAGAAAATTACAAAGAAAATTCAACATATATTTAATTTGAACATACTTGAAATCACATCTAAAACTACTTTCTAAAAATAAAAGGCTTGACTCTACATATTGAAAATGCCTACATTATTGCCAACTACAAAGCATATTTTTGCAAAATAAGACTTTGAACTCTATTTTTTATTGAACAATTTATTTATTTAAAAAAAAAAAAAACCTTCAGGAAGAAAAGGTCCCATCACTTACAAAGGAAAAAAGATCAGGGGGGTCTCAGAATTCTTGACAGCATGTGTACGTAAGACAACACCGCAGCAACATTTTTGAAAATTCAAGGTGAGAAAGCATAAGTGGCATGATCTTATACCTATGCAAGCTTTCCTTCAAACACCAATGGTACAAAAAAACAGTTTTAATCTGCAAGAACTCAAGAGAATACAGCACTTATAGTCCCTTCCTGACAACCTACTAACAGATAAGTTTCTTCCAACTGAGAGATGACTGGAGAAACTGGCAAAGAGTCTAGCGCTAAGAGCACAATATATTTAGTGGAGCTTAGAACAAAACAAAGATGGAGAAGAAGAGTGGAAAAATTTTATGTAAACATTACATGTTTTGACAAAGTAGAAATAATTAACTGAAAGCTGAGAGAAGTAGGCAGAGGACAGAATAAAAGTTTATTGACTGTGATGTAAATAGTAAGTGGGAGTCAAAGAACTGAAAGACATCTTTCCTAAACACCTAAGGATGACCCTGCATACCAAGATAAGACCTTCATAGAAATTAATATTTTATTTTATTATTTTATTGTACCGTACAATATTTTATATGAGCTTGCTTCCAAATCCCACACTGGAATATGTTATTATTTTATTCTGTTACTTTTCATTTTTATATTTCTAGTTCATTTGCTCTTATTTTATCATTTTTTAAAAATATCTCTGCTGAATAAAAGCCATGAATAAAAGCTACGCAGATTTTATTCCATTCACTTTACCCTAGGATTAACAGATCTGACCCTGGACTGTTGGCAGCCAGCAGATTTACCTTCGTTCTAATCACTCTCAAAAATTAACCACAATTTTCTAAGTTTGGAGAGTCATCTACTCTGAGTCAGAGAGGGAAAATCAAAGTAGAGGACCCCTGTGACTTTTGTCAAATATCAACCCTCAGAGCCCTACTGAAGAGATCTCCCTAGTGCACAGGAGGAGAGGCACGTAGAAGAAATAATGCAAATCAGGAGCTGTGGAAATTACATAGTCCAAAAGATCTAGGGCACAGAACCTAGATCAGGCAGGCATCAGATGGTACCATCAGGAATGGAAAAAGACTGAGCAGGTGTTTCTACCGATTGATGATTTAATGCAACCTTCGCATCATCCATCTCCATGGTCAAGAGGAGGGACTTCACAAAACACAGAGTGTTACGCAGAAGTAGTTTCCCCTTATGGAACAACAAATATGAATTTCTTAAACAATCTAACTCTCTCCAGTATCTTTCCTTTCCCATGACTCCAATGCCATTCTTTGCTGTGCTGAGTTTTTGTAAAGACTCTCTTAAAGGTTAGAAAGGCTTCAAAAGAAAATCTTTTTTTAAGATTTTTAATTTATTTGAGAGACAGATTTTGAGCAGGAGGGAGGAACAGAGGGAAAGGGAGAAGCAGACTTCCCAGTGAGCAGGGAGCCCGAGAACATGACCTAAGCCAAAGACAGATGCTTAACCAACTGAGCCACCCAGGTGCCCCAAAAGGGATGGTCTTCTCATGGTGAAATTGTGATCTCTATGACAGATCACAGGCTAAAATTTTCAGAAAACATCCTGCTCCCCATGCTTCTACCAACGCGACAAGTTAGATTTCTTTGCAAGCCAAGAATAAGTTCTAAAATCGTTTCTCCATGTTGGCCATTCTGAGGATCACAGAAAGGCTAACTCCATTCCAGTCATAAGTTGGACTCTCTCTGACTGTGGCAATAAATATCAGGTTTCTTTTCAGCTACATCATCAGCATTGATTGTGAAGAGCATATGTGCCAATGCAGTGTCATGGAACCTAGATAACCCTGAGTTTATAAGCTTTTGTCGTATCAGCCAGTGCCAGTGGAATAGTACAGAGCAATGCTCTCATTTTATATGTGAGGAAACAGCTCCAGAGCAGTAAAGGGAATTCTTCATAAGTAAAAAGCTCTGGCAGAACAGATCAGTTCAGAGACCTCTTGGAGTTAAATCATGGCGGGAGGAGATACTGTAGAGTGATATCCAGAAGTGAGAAAGATGGACCCCTCAGCTAGCCCTGAAGGACTACACCACGGCTGTGCAGATGGACCTTAGAAAGACTGCAGTGGAGTTCCCAGCTCAAAGTCCTCCCAAGATCCACCTATGCTGCACCCTCAATCTCAGGGTACTTAGCAGAGCTGATTGATCAGTACTCCTGTGTGGGTTCCCTAGCACATCGCAACATGCTCGCCAACACTCCATGGGGCAGACCTGTCACATTAATACTTCCAGCTCTCACTATATGAAAAATGACAATAATGGCAAGAAGACGATGATAACAACAGTAGCTATAATTATTGACCATATACTATGGGCCAGCCCATGTTCTAAGTATTAACCTCCTGTTACAGAAACTGAAACTGAGACTTAGAGCTGGAAAGATAATTAACCCGGTGACCTAATTCCAAAGCTTGTGCTCACTGTGCTATAACACTGTTAGATGATGTGATCCTTCCATTAACCAGTTGCCTGTGTCCATTTGAGCTGTGGAGACCTATGGAACCTATAAGGCGATGGATGGTTCTGGACTCATCTGTGGCCACCATCTTATACAGGTGCTCTGTGCATGGCATAACTGAGATTCCAAAACATTCTGATCCCTCCATCTCTTGGAGTGGCTGATATGCTGGCTCAGAAGTTATTATTACCTCTCTCCCTGTCCATACTCAAGCCCAATGCTCTATTCTCTCTCATTACTGATCCTATACCTATATCCTGCAATTTCCAGACTAGAGAAACAATTCCTTCCAATAATTTGAGCATTTTTGGTCAACCTTAATTACATCAACTTTAGATCTTTTTAAAATATCTTTGTTCTTTTGGCCTCAATATTAACTTTCTCATGACCTCCAGGGACCCAAACTAGAAATATTTGTGGGATGCCAGGTTGCTAGTATCAAAAATATCCCTCCGTGTTTGTCACAAACTACTCAGGTCATGGAGATACGCATATTAGGCATATGTATTTCCTCCTTATTAGACTGTGCTACATCTTTTCAGATTTAGACCATATCAGTAAGGATAGCATTATATGGTTCCACAACAATGAATAAATCCCTAAATCTCAAGGGCTTAATGACAAAAGTTTGCTTCTTTTTCACACCACAGTCTGTTGTTGCCCTGGTGGCTTTCTACCCTGCTTACCCCCAAGTGGCAATTCAGCTGCTCAGGTTGTTTCCGTTTTATTATTCAGCGATCTTAGAGTCCTTCACTTGCAGCCACACTGGTGAGAAAGAAGGCAGAGAATACACACGAGCTCTTAATGACCGGAGACCTGAAATAGCTCCCCACTTGGGCGCATATCCCATTGGCCTAACTCAGCCACATTGTCCAATAGAACTGCAAGAAAAGGTGGGAAACTGAGTCTTTCTGTATACTCAAGAAGGAGAGAGCAATGATTAAACATCTCGACTGTCTCTGCCCTCAAATTATATAAACTCTGGCCCTTTAAATCCTAGACCCAACCCTGCTGATACTGCATATCCACCCACCTAGGAAAGTCTCTTCTCTCTACCTTTAAAATATTGCAAATGTAACTACTTAACCACCACCTCTATGGCTTCCATGGTGGTCCCAGCCTCCACCATGGCTGGGCTTAAGGATGACAACAGATTCCTTACTAGTTTTGTTGCTTCTTCCTTGCTCCATCATAATCTCATCTCCAAACGGGTCAGAGTAATCGTGTTAGATATGGGTCAAATGGTGACTTGTCTCACTGCACTCAGAGTGAGTGAGCTTCAGAGTCAATATTCTCACCTTGGCCTCCAAAGCCCTTCACGTCTGCTCACCCATATTATGTCGCCAACCTTACCCCTCTTCTTACCTCTCCACCCCCCAACTTTAGGGCCTTTGCGCTGGCTGTTCGTTCCTCCTAAAATGTCTGGATATCTGCATGGCTAATTTCCCCTCTTCAAGTCTTTGCTCTGTTGTCACCCTCTCGGTGAGGATTGCCCTGGCACATTCTACCACCCCCACAGTCTTGCACTCCACATTCCCATTTCCCCATTCAGTGTTCTTCATGGTTCTCATCCTCTTCCAACATAATATGTATTTATTTTTTTATCTGGCCCACCGTATTCACTGGAATATAAGCTCCACCAGAACAGGGAATTAGTGTGTGGTTCACAAGTACTTAGTACAGTGCCTGGCACATAACAATTTCTCAATCAATATTGTCAAATCAAATAAGGGAATGAATCCTGGGACCCCAAGGGCCTAGGAGTGAATCCCGGAATCCTTTTCAACATTTCTGCTAGAAAATGTGGAAGAGATAAATGCACCTACTTCCCTTAAATCCAAAAATCTCTAAGATATATTTAGTTTGGCCTTTACTAAGACTTTCGCCAAAATTCATCCATGGTCATCCCATTACTAAACTCATTTTGTAGGTCTCTGTATATTTTCTTCCTTTTTTTTTTTAGTTCTGTTTTTGACTCTGCCAATATTGTATATTTAGATATTAAGATGTTTTTAAGGCAAGGATTATGGCTTTCAACTTGATCAGTAGAGAGAGGGTCTTAATACAATCTTTTGAACAGTAGTAATGGTAATTTTTTAAAATAAGCATCTTAGCAATTTTTCTTGGCTTTTATATGTACGCAGATTCTCTTTTGTATATAGACCCAGGCCAGCCAAAGAAAAGGGGTAAGCTCAGAAGACATTCTCTCACCCACCCAAAATCCCCTCTGAGACAGGCCTGGAGAATTAGCCCTAACCTCACCGGGCTGTCAGAACCATGCAAATGAGTCTCCCTTTATCTGTTTAAAAAAAAAAAAAAAAAAAAGGCTGCAAAGCAGACCAGAGGGTTTAAAGACCATTTCTTTCTCCCTTCCCAAGAGGCTGGATCACTAGTGTCTGGATGCAAGCTGAGCATTACAGTCATTGTTTTAAATAAAGGGCCCCTTTGATCTGGTTTAAAAACACAAACAGCAGGGCCTTTGCCCAATCTGAATTGGACATGTGTCCTTTGATTCTGTAAATAATCAAATTTGAACACAGTGTGTCTTTTAACCACAACTGTGAAGTGTGGAGTGAGGCAAGTTTCTGTTATAAGGAGACAATTTGCATTTATTAAGTAATATTTTCCAACAGTGCATTCTTGTTTCTGAGATTCTGAGCATGTTCCTTCATCAACATAAGGATGAATTATTTCTTTCTCTTCCCCGTCCCCATAATTCTCAACAATAAAGGAAAATCTATTTAGAAGAGCTCAATTTTCCTCAAAGGAACAACAACAAAAAAAGCCTCTAAGAAACCCAAACCAAAGTCACTCACATCAGTTCAATCTGCATCTTCTGGGCAGCTTTGACTATGAAGGGTGGAATGATTAGCTAAAAGGCTTCTCATGGAGTCCAGAGGTTAGCACTGTCTGGATATCATCAGGTATGCAAAACTCTAGGCCCACGAAAGGAAAAGACTGCAGGGTGAAAAAAATTGTTCGCTTTCAACCCTTTTAGTAAAGGAAATGCAAGCCAGGGAGCATACTTTCTTGGGTCTTTTGGCCTCTGGATTTCTAAGCCCCAGGGCCGAAGGGAGGTTACGACCTTGAGCCCAAGCTCCCCAGAGCCCCAAGGTCATTTCTGAACTTGTATTTAAAGCTCTTCCCCAAAGGGAGTAGCAAAAGTTGGAGGTTGTTTCACTGTCAGGGTCAATTTATATTCGAAAGAGTGCAGGAGATGGGGTCTTTGCCCAGGGGACTTCCTAGGAAAAACAGAATTGACCTATTTC
Source organism: Mustela nivalis (assembly GCF_964662115.1). Classification (NCBI taxonomy): domain Eukaryota; kingdom Metazoa; phylum Chordata; class Mammalia; order Carnivora; family Mustelidae; genus Mustela; species Mustela nivalis. Next base: position 99,713,107 of record NC_139031.1, on the reverse strand, counting down.
TAAGGAGAATGAATTCCAGAACTCAGTTCCTATGACCCACTCCCCACACACATCCGCTCTCTGTTCTTGCAGCAGAGGAGAGGACTTTCTGCAGATGACTTTTGTTAATAACAATTGTCACCCTCAGTATGAGGAACTGCCAGGATGCCTGGCATCCTTGACCCTTGTCATTAACTCTGACCCTCACTACATTCCAATGCCAAGAGTTTAAATCTCAAGTACAGCCTTGTATGGGGCATTGACTAACACCATCGTTCCAATTTTAATATTTACTTTTAAAATGTTTATGCCTTCCTAAAATGAGTATTAGTGTACTTTATGCACGTTAGATGGAGACATTGCAGCTTTTTTTTTAGTACCCGAAGTTCTGAAATTCACAGAAATAGCCTTCTTCATAAAGATGACAAAGTGTGTACCTCAAAAGTCCAGGAAATAGGAAAACAAGGCTTACACGTATCACCACTTATTGCCCGCTCACAATCACAGAAAGTAGTATCCTATATAACGTAAGAAATGACCACAGATCAGAGAAACAAGCCTGAGCTCTCTCAGCCTGCTGTAAGTTTATTCTTGCACGGGATTTTATGAAAAGGTAGATGTCTCAAATCTACACATCATTTTGGAATAAAGAGCTCATCTCACTAGTTTTAGTGTGCACAACTTTCTTTTATACTCCAGACAAGATGGCGCATGATAATACTTCCCAAACAGTAAAGACTTATTTAAAGAAAAGTTATGTGAATAACGGTTACCCTTCTCTCTTCTTTCAATGGCCACCAAAATGTGAAGCCAGGAAAAGGAAAATTATCCCTTGTAGATCGGGAAAATTGCTGTTCTTCTGGAAATCTTTCTTGTGTTTCTCTGAAATCATAGGGATCTGAGATCAGCTTTGTGTGGCCAACGAGTGACTTCTATTTGCACTAGAAAAAAAAAAAAAAAACAGAGCAAAAAACAGTGGTCGCCTCTGATGCACGCACTTTTGGACAGAATAAATAGCAACGCGGCTCCTTTCAACTTTGGCTGGAGCCCAGGGTCACGGTACATTTCAAATGTGTGTGTCACTTCGTCTTTTAGTATTAGATGCTCAGTATCAGGGTCAGACTTCTACAATGGATATGAAATAATCTTTTGAATCGTTGAAGACATCCAGCTCCCCTCTGAACTGGGGCTCCTCTCCTTTGGCTCATTACTGAAGAGCTCAGACGGGGTACACATGAAGACCCCTCCCTCCCGTGTGTAAGGGGAGGCTGGGCGTCCATCTCCTTCTTTTAGCTGTTGACTGGCTGAGCTGAGTTCTAGTGCCTGTTGGACCACTAGCCAGCTGTGTTCTGGGGCTTGTCACGTTTGCTTTTCTGGACATCAGTTTCTTCCTCTCTTAAGATACAGAGGAAGAGCCATGAATAACATCTCTGGAGCTAATCTGTGGTTGTTTAGATAATTGTGTGCACATGTGATTAATTAGTTCTTAATAAGGACAGAGACAAAATTAACTGAGTCTGTGGTCAATTAAGCCATCTTAGATGTTGGTGTAAAAATATTGTCTAAGTGTTTCCTGTGTAAGAAAGTGAGTGGGATGTTCTTATTGTCCTTCATATAGAAACGGATAATATGGAAACACATGAAATTCACAAAAGATTACCTAGAAATTAATTTCATCTTATAAATTTGGCTCAAATCTGAAATCATTATTAGAAAAAGATCTATTTGGCTCAAGAATTCATGCCATTAGGAAGTAAATATATCCCCATGAGAATGAATAAGATAAACAGTCATTTGCTAAGAGAAACTCTAGAGAGAAAAAAATCAAGAGAGAACTTTCCGGGTCAGAGAAAAGCCCACAGGGGAGGGCATAGAGTATACTGGAGTGACCTGGGAAAAAACTTGGCCTTGGCAGAGTTTTGCCTGAGGGTTCTTTGAATCATAGAGAAAATCATACTCTCCATTTGTCTCTTCTTTCTAAAGTAAATTATCATTTCGTCACTTTGTCTTTAGAGCAGGGACATGAATACGTCGCCTCTCATTCAAATACAGTCGGGCTGACCCCAGTTAAGGCTTGCAGGAGATTCTTAGCAAAATAATTTCTTACCTAATTAGCTGGCACACATGAACTAATTAGAGCTTTACTCCCTGCCAGTAAGAAACTTGAGAAATCTGGTCCAAACATGGAAAATCTGATCTCACTTTTGAGAGTTGAGACACCTGCAAGGGATGGAGGGAAGAGAGGGGTTTATTCAAGTCAAATGAGAAGGCTTGTGCGCCCTGCTTCCATTACATCATTCATTAAGAGGGCTGAGCTGCAGGTTTCACAAAGCCCCGTCACTGCATGATGGAATGGAAGAAATGATCAGACAGAGAAGTAATTGGTGCACATGTGCTCGGCCATAGCATTAAATGTTTATGGAGTGTTCCGTAAACGTCAAGGTAGGAAGCAAATGACTAGCAGAGCGGCTGCCTTACATCAGGGACTTTAGGGGATGGAAGGGTTCTGAGCTTTTCGCGAGTAAGGCTCATGGGCAGGACATCAAACTACATAATGTCAGCACTAGATAGAGCTCAGGTATCTGACCAAAGAAATTCCAGATCTGCCCTCTAATTCTGCTAGTTTCTAAATGCATGACCTTGGGCAAGTTAGCTTATCTAGTGCCATTTTCATATGGTTATCCTGAGGTTGTACTTAGGCAATGAAGGAAACCACTTTTTTTTCTTAGTTTTTACTAAATACATAAAAACATTATTATTTGTGTAAAATTATGCAGGCTTGTTCCATAAATCTCAAGCAATGTAGAAAACTTGAAAAGTAAAGCAACATATGACCCAAATTGTTATTGTATAAAAATAATCTGTTAAAATTCTGTGAATATTCTATGCCTATACTAATAGTTTAAAGTTTTCACTCACCCATTTAAATTATTAATTACTAAATTAATTGCCCAGAGAAAAACACAATACATTTGCTTTCATCTAATTGGCTGTTCCATATTGATAAAGTTCACAAAGGGATTGCTTAATCGCTATCTTACATGAAGAAGAGAGAGGACTATCTGACACAATACCCAGTAAAAGTAGTGCCCCTGCCAAGCCTCAATTTCCGCTGAAGTACTTTCACAAATATTTGATTCAAATTTCACTTTTTAAACATTTTTCAATTTTTTTAGAACTGCCGTTTAATAAACGCAACTTAGAGATATCTACCTGTTCCCGTGTATATAAATTAACCTGATTTTCCAAAGACTAAGGAATGAAGTTACTTCTGCTGTCACTGACTAATGAGTAAAGGACACCTTGAGACTGGGGGTGAGTGGTTGAAAGTAGTATAATTTCTTTAGCCATCTTGTGTGAGGTCAAATCTTCTCAACAGTTTCTAACCCCCTCAACTGTGAATATTAAAATACTCTATGACAGCAACTTGCAATCATAACATCTAAATATTAACATTTTATTGTTACCCTTGATCAATCTAGTAATATCAAAATGTTTTTAATTGTACTAAAATAATTTTATGCTAATAAAAAAACGTTGGTGAGCATCCTTCTAGATACCTGCCAAAGGTAAATGGATGGATGAATAAAAGGAGGAAATAATGACCAAATCACAGGCTATTTTCATGTGTGTGTGATATTTTATTTAATTTCCTCAAATTTAACAGAAAACAGGGGAACTAAAATGATCTAAAGGAATTGCTGAGTCTCTGAGAAATTTTTGAAACTGAAATGTATAAAATTAATCTTATGTTTAAAAGAATTAATATAGATGTCCATGTAATATCACCCAGGTTTGGAAATTAAAAACTCTCCATGGGTCTTCCCAGATCACACTCACTTCCTCTCAATTATCTGCACAATGATCATTTTCTTGCTGTGCTTAGTACTTTTACTGTATAGGGAAGCATCCTGAAACATTAGTTGTTTAGGTTTGCCTGATTTGGATATTATGTACAAAGAATTATACTATTGCATTCACTTGTGGCCTGCTTCTTTTGCTCAGTCTTATATTTCTAAGATTTTTATTTTATTTATATGTATAGTTGTATTCATTCATTTTTGGAAGGCAGCTATGCTCACCACTATACCACCAACGCATATTCATTCATTTTTGTTGTCATATTTATTCCATTATCTGGAAAGAGTACAATTTATCTAATCCTCTGATTTTGGTTTTAATTTTCATTTATCTGATTACTAATGACATAGGGTTTCTTGCCATATATTTATTGGTCAAATATTTCCTCTTTTGTTAAGGGTTTGTTCAATCTTTTGTTTTTCTCTTGAGTTGTTGGTACTTACTACTAATTAATTCATAGGCAAGACAGATGATTGATTGATAGATGGATAGATAGATACAAATATCTTGATAGATATACATATTCATTCTAGATGCTAGATTTACCCATTATTAAGCTATTATCTCTTATTTTTAAATCCATCTTCCTCTATCTTGGTCTGTGACTTTAAAGCTATGTATTAGTTAGCTATTCACATGTAACAAATCACTTGGAAGATTTAGCCATTTTAAACAACACACATCCATTATCTCCCAATTTTTATGGACCAAAAATCCAGGCATAGCTTAGCTATCTCCCTTGCTTCAGAGCCTCTCACAAAACTATAATCACTGTGTCCAACTCAGGGTCTGTGGTCTCATCTTAAGGATCAGTTGGGGAAGGATCCACTTCCAAGTTCAGTCAGTGGCATTTGACAGGATTCTCTTCCTCATAGGCTATTGAACTACAGATCTCAGGTCCTCACCTGCTCTTGGCTGGAAACCACTCACAGATACTTGACATCTGGATTTCTCCAAATGATAGTTCGCTTTCATCGATGCACAAACACCAAGACAATAGATGGAATATGTCACACAGAAATGAGATCTTTTAACTTTTGCCATATTCTAGCAAGTCACCAGGTCTGGCCTGTGCTCAAGGGGAGGAAAACCAGGATGGTGGGAATCTACACTTACTCATCCTCAGTTGGTTTCTGTCGAAGTCCATCAATATAAGGCCCTAGAGGAAGTCAGAAGGCAGGAAGAGGGAGAGAACCTGGCATTCTGTATCTCCCACTATTCCTATTAGTGTCACTCCTGTTACGGTTCTTCATTTGGAAGTAGAAGTTGGAAAGAGTAGCAGTTAACAGTCTCCAGAACTTCCCACATTCCCAGAGCCAGTCTCATCACACCTCCTCAGAGACAGCAACGCCAGCAGGCAGCATGTTCTCATTAGAGCCTGGCATGCAACTCCACCAGGACCCTCCCACACTCACCAGCCTGAGAGCAGCCTCTTCAGAGGCTTCTCCTCCAGAACTTTCTCCCAGCCCCTCATGCCTAATCGTTGCACTATTTCTCTGGGATCCTGCTGCCCTAAGTGTGGGAACTGCTTCTTGTAGCTAACTCTATGTTACCTTGGTACTCTTTTTTTTTTACTTCTCCAGCCTCCCATACCCATTTAACCAGTTCCCTATATGAAACAGTTTCTGCTAAAACAACTAGGGTGGCTTCTGATTCATACGCCAATAGATTTGCCCAGTTTGAGGGATTTGAAACAGAACTAAAAATTCTTTCCTTCAAAGACTCACAACTCAGTGAGGAAATACTACATATTTACAAACAGCTATAATACAGATATCAAATGGGGCTATAAAAAAGGTATACATAATTGGTTTTAGGAATTTAGAAGAGGAAAAAGTGCTTCTGGCTTGGAGAACCAGAAAGTCTTCCTAGAGAAAGGAGGATTTTAGCTAGATCCTAAAGAGTGGTAATTCTTTATAAGGAATAGCATTCTAAGAAGAGGGAGCAACAAGAGAAAAGCAATAAAGAAAATATAATAAGAAATAAGGTTTGGAAGTTAAGTATACAAACCAAAAAACTCAGAATCTGGTCTCTATACCAGCACTGCCCACTGAAAATTGACAGTGAGCCACAAATTCAAGCAATGAAAGTAGTCTTAAATTATCTAATAGGCACATTTAAAACAAAAAGTAAAGTGACACAGACAAATGAAGTATTTTATTTCAGGATATGTAAAATATTTTAAATGATGATATAACAGATACTAAACTATTTTACATTCTTTTTCTTAGACTAAGTCTTCAAATTTCAGTGTGTGTTTTTTTTAATTAAAATTTTTTTTTATAAACATATAATGTATTTTTATCCCCAGGGGTACAGGTCTGTGAATCGCCAGGTTTACACACTTCACAGCACTCACCATAGCACATACCCTCCCCAATGTCCATAACCCCACCCCCCTTCCAGTGTATGTTTGACATTTATAACACCCTTCATTTTGGACCAGCCGCATTTCAGGTACTCATAAGCACATGTGGCTTTTGGCTACCATATTTACAGCACAGCTCCAAACAAGAGGGAGTCATGAAAGATTTCTGAGCAAGGAACCAATATAATTAGAGAAGTGCTTTGGAAATTTTAGTGTGGAAAAACTGTGTATTCAGTGACCAGACATTTACTGACCACCTCATATCGGATAGGAAGAATGTTAAGGCAGTTACTGTTTACTGAATGCAAAACTGTGCCTAATGATCAGTGAAAACCTTTGGAATTTTTTGGGGGGGAGAAAAATTAGATGCCCTGTTCTAGCAATGTTTTCAGGTTTATTCATTTGTTTTAACATTAGTTAAATTTTATATATGTAGTGAGAGTCTTGTCAAATTTCTCAAAACAACTGAACATGAAACTGAGTTTTCCAAAAAGTATTCTCCTTAACAAATCCAAGGATATAAAGCTGCATTTTGGATTTATACTTCCTGAATATTTTAGGATCTGTCAATCCTCCTACTAATCCTCTTCCCTAGAGACCTTTAATATGGTGATTACTGACATTCCTACTAAAACGATAAAAATACAGGAAATGTCATTTTAATGATTGTGGGCTTCAGCCTTTCCAAGTTACAAGATTTAAATGAGAATTATTTACAAGTGGAGTGCACTCCCTCCTAGGAATTCATTTGGCTCACCTGGATTTATGGACTTAGTCTGTTTTCCATTTCATTTTATAAATGTTAAGCTACTTATTAAGATAGGAAACAAATATTGATAATGCATGGAGTGGCGTGCTCTGTCCATAACCAACAATGCTCATGTTACTTATTCATTTAATCTTGGGAGATCAGTCACAAGACTCTGTATATTATCTTTTAACATTTGCTATTTATTGCTCTTCTACAAAAAAAAAAAAATCCATAATTGTCCTCAAACCCTTTTTGGAATCAAGACAAGAGTAAACAATCTTCAAACTATTAGAGGATTTAGTAAATGTGCTCTTTCCATATTTGGGGTCAGATCATCTGACATTGTAATAGGACAATAGAATATAGGTTCTGAAGTTCAACTTCACGAATGCAGTCTTTGCTAAATAACTCTGGACCTGGCAGCATGGAGGAGGGGAAGAGGAAAAGGGAATTGAAAATATTTTAACCTTGCAAAATGTCCTATATGGGTGAGAGTCAGTTAATACCTGGTCTCTACTATGAAGCCTATTATACCTTGCCTGGGAAATAAGTCATACTTATGTAAGGAGTAAGTAAGACTGCAGGAGGGAGCCTTGGGGCATTATTGATGAGAGCCTGAACTAATGGAAGAGATGAGGAGCAGTCAGGCTAAAGAGAGCCAACCTCGATGCAAATTCAGCAATTGATATGATGCTAATGGAGAGCATGGCTTCATGGGTAACACCTCTCTGGGTTTTCCCACTGTGGTTGCTGGGTACCTGGTTGCACCACTCTCCAAGAGAGAACCGTGGAGCAGGAGTGAATCGGGATTCTAGGAACAGGGAGGGAGCTTCTCATGGACAGGTAGATTCAACTTAGTATAGGTTGAGATGCCCACGGGACACAAAGGAGGAGAGTACCACACCCAACTGGATGTATATGCCTAGAACTTGGAAGGCTGATTTGGATAGAAAATAAACACTTCATAATCAAGTCCTAATTGAAGACGTGAATGTAGGTAAGCACTCCTGGGAAGTACATGTAGACACAGAGAAAAATGGAGCAAGGACAAAACACTGAGAAACCAGCATTAAAAGGAAGGGAAGAGAGAATATCTAATAAAGGATTCTGAGACTGTAGATGCCAGCTCTTCCCCTGACCTGGCCAACACTGGGTTCATTGGCAACTGTGCTGGAGACTTTTCTGGAAACTTGACAACTTCCCTCCTCTCTGCTTCGTTGTCTGAGGACTTTCTCTGGTGCCAAAGGAACCTATTCAGCAAGCAAAAGGGTATCCCACAGGTACTGAGAATTTAGTGAGTTCAGTCAGAGAAATAATACAGCTCCCCATCCTTAGTGGGTCAATTCCGGGGTGTCTGGTACAGGGTTCATCAGAATTCCCAGAGCATCTACCACATTCACATTACCTTTAACTTGCCCTTTATCATATTGTTTTCCTATCCCTATTTCACTCTTCCCATTTCTTTGCTCTTCCCAGATCACTTCCCAAATAAATTACCTGTATTCCCTGTCCCCACCCCCTCCCACCACCACCACCACTACCAAAATTTACCTGTCAGAGTCTTGGAGGAGAAAACTAAACTAAGATAGAAGGAAAGAGCAGCAAGGTAGGAGAAAATCAAAACAGTCTGATGTCTTGGGGGAAAATCAAGAGGAAGGAGAGAATTTCTTGAAGAAATTGACCAACAGTGCAAAACAGTGCAGAGATAGTGAGCCAGATAAGGACTGGAAATATTTCTCTGAATTTAGCAGCTAGAAGATGACTTTGACAAGAACATTTTCAGTGAAATGGTGGGAGTAGTAGTCAAATTTTAGGAGCTGTTATGTGATTGTGAGTAGAAAAGAGGAGGCGGTGATAAATGGAGAGAAATGGTAGTAGCTGAAAAGAACATGGAACAAGGAGGGAGGTTTTATAATTTGTTGAAGATGGCATGGACTGAGTGTGCTGAAGAAATGGGCAGTAGAAATGGTGCCAGTAGAGAAGTATGGGCAAGTCATAGAGTTGAAAAGACCTTGGAGGAAGAGTGAAAGGATAGAATCCCAAGTGGAAGCCATCCATCTTGGCTTACCTTGTCCACAAAAAAACAGGCCAGTGATAAATGTACAGTGAAAAACTTTACGGTAGGTAAGAAATAGAGAAAGTTCCTAACTTGACTTCTAAAGCAGTAAAGCAGGAGACCAGTCATTAGTCAATATCGATAGCCGAGATGAGAAGGAATGGAGCTTTGAGGACAGTGGTGAGGTTTGAAAAACCAGCTGTGGAACTCAGTGCTGTGGAATGTACAGACACATAGAAGGATGGCCAGGGAATACGGAGGCCCCTGCAAACCTGAAGAAGACGATGCTGTGGTGTGCTTAGTCCCTGAGGTGTGGTTCAGCAGCTTAGAGACAGAAGCCTAGAAGCCTAAACACAGTGCTTATTCAAATAGACCTAGAACTATATGGTTTGCTACTCAGGGTTCTCCAAAGAAACAGAGTCAATAGTGTGTATGTGTGTGTACGTGTGTGTACATGTGTGTACGTGTTTATGTAGGGTCCAAATTCTGTAGGATAAGCTAGCAGACTAGAGACCCAGGGAAAAGTTAATGTTGTAACTTGAGTCTGAAGGCAAGCTGGAGGCAAAATTCCCTCTTCCTTTGGGGACCTTTGGGGACCTTGGTCTTTTTCTCTTAAGACCTTCAACTGATTGAGTGAGGCCCACCCTCGTTATGGAGAGTAATGTGCTTTACTCAAAGTCCATGACTGATTTAAATGTTAATATCATCTAAAAAAAAATACCTTTACAACAACATCTTGTCTATTGTTGGACCAAATATCTGATATGTGACCTACCCAAGTTGATAAATTAACCATTACAATGGTAGATAGAAAGAGAGTGATTCATATTATAGATAAAAGCCTACACTGATCACAAGTAAAAATACAGCAGAAGCCTGACACCCCGAGGGGAACAATAAAAGGCTCAAGAAACTCAAGAAGAGTTTCTCAGAGTTGTCTGCAGAACATGCCCTAGAGTCACCGAGGATGTTTGTTAAAGGCAGATTTCCAGGCACTGCCTTCATATGTAGATGATTAGAATCTCTGAGTAAGGCTTTAGGAGCCTGCATTTTTCACACCCCTCAAAGTGATTATCAGATTCATTAAAGTTTAAGAAAAGCAGGATTAAAGGGGAATTGCTCATGAAGTTGTCCGAGGGAGATGATGGGAATTAGGCAGCAGGGAGAGTTTTAAAATTAAGACACTGTGTCCTAAGTGTGGATTCTTAATATTAAAGATTTATATGCTGCCCAAGTCCCAGGATAAGGCCATGGTTATGGGTTGCCAAAATGGAGAGGCAAAGTTCAACACAGCCACCTTAGTTAAGGTACTCTGAGGCTAGGTGGTTGCTGAGGTCACCCACTGACCTTTGGAGTTGCCCTGACTGAGGACAGTGTTCACGATGGAGGGTGGATGACCAAGCCATTAGTTGAGAGAGAAGAGGGAGGAACCTACAGGGATACATTACAGCTTCAAGAGCAGATCTATAACATCTCTCTACTGACCTTTTACTGCACTAGGTGTGGGAAAGTGAGACCTCCTGCAAATGTCCTCTGAGAGAGCAAGATTGCAATGAGGATAATGGTTGATGTCCTATGAAGAGTCAGCAGACAGCAAGGGAATTTAATTCTATTAGAACAGGGGTAGGAGGGGGTGGATAGATGGGACCAGGGAGAGTTTGGAGGCAAGGAGAGAATGAGAGACAGGATTTGAAAGGGAGTCTAGAGCATTAGGAGAAGCTAAATGATCAGTGGGTCTTCAGAGCAGAGGCCAAGTCTGACAGGATTTGGGGTCTGCAGGATTTACTGGATTGCACTTCCAAATGGAATTTGGGGTTGAGAAAAGTTGGTGCCCCTATAGGCCTCAGTTTGTCTCATTAAATGATGGTTATAGCAGATTGGCCTTTGCCCTGGTTCCAACCAGAATAAGCTATTGTGGTCCCGTGGGAAAACCATTTCCCAGATGTGTGAATAAAGATAATGTTTAGTCATCAGGACCTGTGAAGGGAATATCACAAGCTGCCTCTCAGAGGAAGGTTGAGAAGAATGGAATTTCAGAGAGATGAGCCAAAAAGCATGAAGGAAAGAAAGAGCCAAGCCCATTTAGACCATGGTCACCATACCTCCAATTGTGGGTACATGATCCTGCTTTGCTTTGCCCTCCTGAAACCCTCATTTTTCTCCAGGATCGCTGTACTATTTGACACTGGTGGGGTGACCTTAGAACTGTGTGAGTGCAGAGTTGCTGAGAGCTCTCTGTCCTCATGTCCTGGAAAAGGAAAGATAAAAGGGAACCCCCTTTCTGCACTGGTTTCACCTCCAAAGAATGATGGGCCCAGAGAGGCTGACCGGGACTCCCAAGACACAGCCGCAACCCCAGCAGCGATGCCTAATGGCTTTACCAAAAATCTCTGCTATTTCTCAAAGCTCAAGAACACCCGTGTGAGCTAATTCAAACCTGGCTTAAAGGGAACAATGTAGAGAAGAATTCAGCCAAGTGCTTTCTTTCCATCTGCCCCAGAGACAATAATGCCAGTGTCATCAAACACGAGAAAAGAGAAATCCACTTGGGAATTATTATTATATTCATTTCTGCCAAAATTGTGGTAGAAAGTGCTCACACTATTTCAATAAAAAAGGTGAAAATGAAAATAGTTTCTAAGTAATTATAATAAATCCTTCCTGATTTCTTAAATAATTACTTGATTTTCCTGTTAGAGAAAATAGAAGGCATGAGTTTAATTAATTACATATCACCCTTCAGTTAGGTTCACTTGGGACCCTGTATTGTGAAACCTGTTATAGGTACCAACTGATTACACCTTAAGTAACTCGGGAATGTGCGTATGTGTGTGTGTGTGTGTGTGTGTGTGTGTGTGTGGTGTCTGTGCACGCACACCCACACACGTGTGTGTGTGAGAGAGAGAGCTTTAACAATTATGGAAAATACATTTGAACAACATTTATCCTACAATCTCATGATAAATTTCTTTCTGGAGATGTAGATAAATCAGGTTGCTAAAGAGAAAAGAATGTCACAATTGATCTGTGCCCCCTGGATGGTTTGCAGGAGCTTATGTATCACTCGAACTTTGTTAAAGCAATTCATACGCAGGAAAGGAAGGTAATAAAAATGTGTGAGTAAATGGAAGCAAAATCAAGTGAAGTTTTGAGACAACTACCCACGTAATTCTCTCTTTAAATATTCCTTTTGTTGAAAGAGAATTGGTGAAATCAATCTACACTGATCAAGTTAAATTCCAAATAAAATTGTTTGGGCACTGTTTTAAGGGCCCTTATTAAAAACCCAACCCCATGAATATGAAAGTAGCACTTCATTTTAATCTAAAGATGGAATATGTGGACAGGAAACCAGAGATGTGGACTGCACTAGCCATGCCTTATAGGTCCTCGCCTATAAAGACAGAACAATGATGCCCATCCCACCTCCCCTACAGGATTGTTCTAAGAAATAAATGAGATCACTTTTAATTTTGGAAGCACTCTGCAAATGCAAGGGGTTATTGTTCAGTTTTTTTGTTTTTTTTCCCCCGCCCCGGGAATTACACCGTGTCTTACCACTTGCAGGAAAGGGGCCTGCACATGAACCAAAAGATAAAGCCCAGCTCCCTTGAGTCTCTTGATTTTCTCTGCCACTCTGACCACCTTGTACCCCTCCTGCAGCTGAATATAGAAGAATTGACCCCAGGGTAGGAGGTAGAAGCCGATTGTTAGGTGTCTCTTCCAACTTCGTCAAGATTCTTGGCTTTCTTCTTCATACCAGTAGTTTGAATTATTAGGTAGCAGACATGCTGTCAAAAGACTGGATAATTATCTGTCATTTTCCATGTCTGAAGGCAGCCTTCCACCTCTGCAGTTAGATGGATAATCTGTGCTTGCATTCCAAAATTTATTATATTTGGATTTTATGTGGGTGTGCGTGATCCCTCAAGGGAGAAACCTCAAGGAACCTGTACTCTGCTCACCACCTCCCCCCCACACACACACCCCCTACACACAAGCACCACACACCACACACAGCCTTACACACAGCTCCACACCCCACACACACAGCCCCCCATACCACCCACATACATGCACCATACCCCCCCCACACACACAGCCCCACAATGCAGCACACACACACACACACACACACAACACACACACTCACTCCAAAGCAGGCCTCTGTGGAGCAACAAAGGGTCAGAAACTTTGGATATTTATTCATTAATCTTTCACCTACACATATATGTTTATATTCTTATTTTCACATCATTTTTCCAATCCATTTAGGGTTCGATCATATGCAGTCAAGTGGAAAAACAAAGTAGCAAATACTGATGGACCTTTTTCTTAAGCTACCATTGCTGTTTGCAAAAGGCTCTCTCATTCCATAGAAAAATAATGGTACTAGTTTTAGCACAGAAAATGTCCCTGAAAGAGTGGTTCACTAAAGGCAAAAATCAAAATGCTGACTCAGGAGAGAATGTTTTGAGTTGTTTTTCCAGCTGCAGGAACTGATCTACAATGATTTATCTCTGTCTCTAGCCCGGTTCTCTGTGGGACCAACAGCATGCATTTTTAAGACATCTTGTAGGGGTTGGAAGAAAACCTCCTTCACTCATTCTGAAACTCTATCCAGATAATAGTAATCATGATGAACAATCATGTGTTTATTCAGAATGAATAATGAATGTATTCTCTCAACAGACTGTTGGATGTTCACAGTGTGCTAGGCCCTGAGAAGACACAGATGAAAGACAGTCATCTGCTCTCCAAGATGCAGCCAAGTGGCCCGTCAGCAGAATGATTGCTGATGTACAGCAGAGCCTCTCTGCTTGAGAACAGGGTGAGAGGGACTTGTAAAAGGAATCTTGAAGGGAGAATCAGAAATTTTCCTGCAGACACAAGCACTAGAGCTCTTGCATGGAGGCCTACAAAAGCCTGAGAAAACTGAGCAGTGGTGAGGAGCTCTACATGGCTTACGCTATGGCCAAGGTTAGATGGTAAAGACAACTCAGGCCATGCAAGGACTTCATCTGTTGGGTCAGTGGTTCTCTGGGTGTGGTTCTTAGAGTAACAGCAGCAGCATCACTTGCAATCTTATTAGAAATGCAGAATTTAGGGCTTGGCCCCAGACCCACTGAATCAGAAACTGAAGGCAAGGCTCAGCAGTGTATGTGTTAGCAGCCTCTCCAATTTATTCTGATGCCACCAGTTGAAGAATCACTGAGTTTGCAACACTGTGTACACATTAGGGGTCTGCTCTATGGTCTCCAACCTGCGCAGTCACACAGGCTCCCAAAATCAGAATAGCCCACACTTGGTTTAACACTCTGCTCTCGCCATTTTGAAATTCTTAATAATGTTTAAAAATTATTCACTTAAATTCAATTTAGTTAACATATAGTGTATTATTAGTTTCCAGGGGTAGAATTTAGTGACTCTTCAGCTGCATTTAACACCCAATGCTCATCACATCACGTGCCCTGCTCAATGCCCATCACTCAGTTACCCCATCCACCCACCCACCTTTCCTCCAGCAACCCTGTTTGTTTCCTATAGTTAAAAGTCTCTTACAGTTTGTCTCCCTCTCTGATTTTATCTTGTTTTATTTTCCCCCTCCTTTCCCCTATGATCCTCTGTTTTGTTTCTTAAATTCCACTTATGAGTAAAATCATATGATAATTGTCTTTCTCTAGCTGACTTATTTCACTGAGCATAATACCCTCTAGTTTCATCCACATCATTGCAATTGGCAAGATTTCATTTTTAATGGCTGAGTAATATTCCTTCATATATATATATATATATATATATATATATATATATAACAAAAAATTGCCACATCATTATTCATTAGGGAAATGAAAATTAAAAATCACAGTGTGATACTATTACATATCTATTAGAATGATCAAAATTAAAAAGACACCACAGCAAGTGTTGGCAGGTAGACAGATTAACAGTAAACTCTCCTCCACGTCTGGTGGGAATGTAAAATTAAACGAACCCAGGGTTCCCTTGCTAAGTATTTTCCAGTGAGAGCTGAGTGCATGCAATGCAAAGACTTGAACAGGGAGTGATATCTCATCTGAGCTGTTGGAGGCCCAAAGTTCAAATGTGGCATCCTGAAAAGGACTGTGGACCTGGGGATCCTGCCCAGGAGGACACCTGTCACAGGATGAGAGGATGAAGAGAGTCTAGGTGGGAGGGGGCATGGCAGGGCACAGATTCAAATTGCAGGGCAGACTCAGAAAGACCCTGCAGAGCAGGTACCTTCTGATGACACCGAGAAGTGCTCCTGAGGAAAATCACCAGCTTTTAACAATAGCCAGGCCCACAACGTATGACAAGGAGATGCCACCCTCACTTTCCACACTGTGGTTTTTGCCAGCAATCATCTGGTAAAGGAGATTTAACTCTTAAGTCCAATGCAAGGGTACTGAAATATCTACCTGGCTAAGCATAGTAATTATCAAATGGAAAGTCTGAGGACCTTCAATCACCTAGGCGATAACAGAGAAGTCATGGGTCCTGCCATATGGCGGGGAAAGACTTGAGACACAAAAATAAATGTGTCCTAGGATTACATCCCCAGAATAGTACCTACTTAACGAATGTACTACACTTTAAAATGCCTTACAATACAGAAAATTCTTGACTAAGTCATAGTCATCCATACGATGGGGCAGTATGAAGATAATTTCACTTATTTCATTTCACTTCCCCATTTTGAAGGCTATGGAACAGTCTAGAAAATCATTAAGATGGTATGGGGGGAAAGTACAACTCAAAACTCGACTCTGTAGTGTATGATCCCAGCTCTCTAACAATTTTTATAACTATATCAATAGGCCACCAGTTTGGGGAGTGAGCTTGAGGATTACTTTTAAGTCCTTAATCATACTTTTTTGCATTTTGAACAACTTCTACATTTAACCCACAATGTTCTTCAGGTTTTTGTTTGAAAGGGGTGATGGAAGATCTTGGTGAGGTTGGGGTTGGCCATAGTCTACTGGCTGACAGCTTAAAGAGAAGATTTACAGGGACCCCTCAATCTGCTGACTGTTTGCCCTCCACAAAGTGTTGATGGAGCCATGTTAGATAGCCAGCTGGCCTTCTGGAGTGTGAGGTCAATAGGAAATAGTGGGGCCTGGAAAATTCATGCAGTTTTGCACTTGGGTTAGAGGAGTAAGAAATGTTTTGGAAGCGTTTTCTGTGTTTATCTGAAGCCCAAATGTCTGTGATTTTTCGGGGGAATGGGAGATAGGACTTCCTGGAGGCAAGTAAATTTGGAACACGTGGTAAGTGGTGCCCAGTGGGACATCTTTTCTTGTGAAAGAATACAACATTTTTCTGAAAAATCTGGAGGGTTATAGTAGATTAAAAATACAGCATGTTTTATCATTCTGGGAGAAGAAGAGATAAAAAAATAGTGAAGAAATAATAATAATTTGTATCTGTAGAACATTTTGCAATTTTATGAAGTACTTTCCTTTATAAATCACAATTCAGGCCTCAAAGCAGTTAGAGCTGAGAAAACTGACATATTCAAGGGCAACCAGCTAGAAAGAGATGGTGTCACCATAACCCTGTTTGATCAGAAATGTGAGATTTTGAAGCAACAAATATCTTTTCAGGCAGGTCTAAGGAAACATTACCAAAAGTTAGCTCTTCTTTCTCTGAAAGCATTACACTAATCTCCAATGCAAAAGAGAGTTTTGTCTAAAAAAAATATGCTCCCTTACCCCCCAGAAGATTACTATCCTTCTTGGGGTTCCTACTTCTGGAGATAAGGTCACCTGATTCAACTTTATCTCCAGAAATAAGAGGATTCCCAGTTGTATTTGAATTTGAGATAAACAATGAATATTTTTTAACATATGTACTTTGTAACATGCAATAGTTGAAATCCTGTATTTTTGTACGTCAAACCAGAGATGCAGACTGAATTTCAGAAAGATAGTCTGAGGGAGTATTAAGCTTTGTTAGCATTTAAATTATTTCTAGCTTTGCTCTTTGCACTCATCACTACGTTGGAAGCAAGATTTTAATCTTCATGTTATAACCTGGTGTCATATTCCCTACTGGTTTCTTCCAGTAGAGTCCTGAGTTCTAATCTTCCCTCATGAAGCACTTTTGGATACTGCCAGATGACTTCAGTACCTCTTGACCACAGACAGAAAAAAATGTAAAAATAAACTTAAAATCTTACATTAACAAAGTGCTGAGCCAAAGCAGGAGGGCTACAGTGAGGGAATTAAACAAATAATGGCTTTTTGCTTGCTGTCAATGGTAACTGGTCAGGCTACTTTCACAGCACAGACAGCCATTAAAGAAAACCCCCTCTAATGGCTTCCCAACCATCTGGGTCAAATCCATACTCCTCACTCAAGCCCCGAACACTGACCAGCCACTGAGGAGCTGCTGGTCTTTCCCTCAAGTCCAAACAGGTGTGTGCCCCACGGCCTTTGCACTTCCTGTGTCCTCTGTGTGGGCCCATTTCCTCCTGGTTCACTTTATTCCTTCCCAGGTCACTGTTCAAATGTCACCAATCAGAGAAGCCCACCCGCCACCCCCACATTCCTCTATCCCTCCCACCTCCTTTTACTGTATTTTGTTCCTAGCTCTTATCACTACCTGCCACACTTTATACTGGTGTTACCAAGAGCCAACTCTCTCTAGAATATGAGAAGGAACATTGTCTCCTGTATTCTGGAGGTAACCCCAGGGCCTAGAGTCATGCCTGAAAGATGGGTACTTCAGAAATTCTTGACAAACTGTGGACTCCCAGCCAGAGAGCCATAGGGCTCCAGCATACAAGCAAGGAGGGCACGGTGGAGGGAGGGGACAGGGTAGGTGGGAACTGATGTGGAACTAGGAGATGACAAAGTCTTAGAGGCAGGAGAGCCCTGTAGACCACTTATTTGCTATGGGGGGCCTGCTTCTCACATGTGGTCAGCAGTGCTCTCCTGGGTCAGCTGCTTGTCAAGGCTGACATGTAAGGTATTCTGCCCCACCCCCTTGTGCCCACACCACAATGGGCTAAACACACACACACACACACACACACTCTACATATGCCATTGAAATAAGCCAGCCTTCCCCAACTTCCCAGGATTAGAGGGAAAAGACCTTATTTGGGGTTATGGTGGTGACGGTGTTTCCATTAGTTTTTTGTTTGTACCTCAATTCTCCTCCATCCTTCTCAGTTTTCCTGCCAAAGTACCCTTCTTCATTTCTCACCAAGCAGTCCCCTGACCTTGGCTCCTCTTGTGGTACATTCTAAATTACAACCAAGACAGAAAAAAGCCTCCCTTGGTGCTGGGTTCTCACCCCTCTCTTTCTCAGACTCTACACCATTAACTGACCTGCATCTTGATCTCCATGGTCACGCCCTCAACCACATGGCCACCCGTGGACTCAGAACTTTCATCCCCACCAGTGCATGAAAACTTCTCTCCCTACAGTCACCAAAGAGCTCCTACCAAGAAAACCCTGAAGACAAAACTACTAGATTTCTTCAGAGCTTTCAGACAGTTTCTTGCTCCCTCCTCCTAGAGAAATGTTTCTGCACCTGCAGTTTCTGTGTCACATTCTTCCTCGTTCTACTCCTGTCTTCAATACTTGCTTAGCCTTACACAGTATTCTCCTCAACCAGTAGCCACATACAGCCACATCGGCTGTGCACTGCACAACTCTGGAGTTTGCCCTTTACCTAGACATTGATATGATCAGTGCCTAGAACTGTGCCATGTACAGACTGCAGGACTGTGCACAGAAGCTCTGTATCGACTCTGCATGTTACTACTCACAGTTCCATTTCTATGCACTGAACCTCTCACTTCTCATGCTCACACTGGACCTATTCATCTGATTCAGTAATTTTAAGCACTACGTATATGATAATGACTTTTAAAAAAGATATCCCCGGTCATGATTTTGTTCTTGCGTGAGGGACCGGTATTTTTATTGGCATTCTGGGTATTTTTCTCTGGATGCCCCATGGGCAACTCAAATTCAACATTTCTAAAACTTAACTCAGCGTCTCTGTCATCCATCTAACCAGATGTTCTCCTGTATACCCAATGTTGGTTAATGGGTCCATTATCCATCTGGTGACCCAAGTCAAAAGTATAGGAGCCAACATTTAATGCTTTTTCTTCCTACTTGCTAAATTTCATGTTTCCAGAGGTCCTGCCAAATGAATGCATCCCCGCCTCTCCTTCCCCACTCTTCCAAATATGCTCTTCTCCATCACCCTGGGGCTCCTGCAGAAGGTTCCAATATCTCTCCCTCTGCAATCCATCTTCAACACCATATCCCAAAGTGTCTTAATAAAACACAAATATGACCTTGTTATTTTCCTATTCTAAAATCTTCATTACCTTGAAAAGTATATTTAATCTTTTTGAGTAGTACTCTCTTGCTGATGCTCTGGTTTCATATCGTGCCAATGACGACCTCTACCTTACTTCAGCCATACTAGGTATCACCAGTTTAGAACAAACCAGGCTACTGGTATAACTCTCTGCTTTGAGATATGTCAACCCCCATGCTGGACATTTCTTCCTCTGTCAGACCACCTGGAACATGGTTCAAAATCAAGCCGTCTGAAAACCCAACATTCTACTCACACCAAGCTAGCCACTCCTCCCCTGTGCCACTACTGAAACATGCATACAACTTTATGTGCATTTTATCCCACTGCATATAGTGATTTTGTGTTTACATAAGGGTCTGTGTGTGATTGAGGGCCAAGTTCATGTCTTATTCACACTTGCATCCTCTATGCCTGATCTAGCACCCAAACACAGTATGTTCTCTACGAATACATGCTGGTGAGTGAAGAAAAGCTAAATGAATCATCACTGAATATATTTTACATGATTGGAATTGGTGATAAACAGAACTGTTGAAAGAGAATTGCTTGCCTATGTTTGATCTTAGGTAGAAAACATTGAACCTTTCATCATTGCATATGATGTTTGCAGTAGCTTTTTTTTTTTTTTTTTTTGAAGATAGTCTTTTTTTTTTTTTTTTTTGGTTGGATGACTTTTATTTTTTTTATTATTATTTTTTTTAATATAATTTTTTATTTTTTATAAACATATATTTTTATCCCCAGGGGTACAGGTCTGTGAATCACCAGGTTTACACGCTTCACAGCACTCACCAAAACACATACCCTCCCCAATGTCCATAATACCACCCCCTTCTCCCAAACCCCCTCCCCCCAGCAACCCTCAGTTTGTTTTGTGAGATTAAGAGTCACTTATGGTTTGTCTCCCTCCCAATCCCATCTTCTTTCATTTATTCTTCTCATACCCACTTAAGCCCCCATGTTGCATCACCACTTCCTCATATCAGGGAGATCATATGATAGTTGTCTTTCTCCGCTTGACTTATTTCGCTAAGCATGATATGCTCTAGTTCCATCCATGTTGTCGCAAATGGCAAGATTTCATTTCTTCTGATGGCTGCATAGTATTCCATTGTGTATATATACCACATCTTCTTGATCCATTCATCTGTTGATGGACATCTAGGTTCTTTCCATAGTTTGGCTATTGTGGACATTGCTGCTATAAACATTCGGGTGCATGTGCCCCTTTGGACCACTACATTTGTATCTTTAGGGTAAATACCCAATAGTGCAATTGCTGGGTCATAGGGCAGTTCTATTTTCAACATTCTGAGGAACCTCCATGCTGTTTTCCAGAGTGGCTGCACCAGCTTGCATTCCCACCAACAGTGTAGGAGGGTTCCCCTTTCTCCGCATCCTCGCCAGCATCTGTCATTTCCTGACTTGTTGATTTTAGCCATTCTGACTGGTGTGAGGTGATATCGCATTGTGGTTTTGATTTGTATTTCCCTGATGCCGAGTGATATGGAGCACTTTTTCATGTGTCTGTTCGCCATCTGGATGTCTTCTTTGCATAAATGTCTGTTCATGTCCTCTGCCCATTTCGTGATTGGATTATTTGTTCTTTGGGTGTTGAGTTTGCTAAGTTCTTTATAGATTCTGGACACTAGTCCTTTATCTGATATGTCGTTTGCAAATATCTTCTCCCATTCTGTCAGTTGTCTTTTGATTTTGTTAACTGTTTCCTTTGCTGTGCAAAAGCTTTTGATCTTGATGAAATCCCAATAGTTCATTTTTGCCCTTGCTTCCCTTGCCTTTTGCGTTGTTCCTAGGAAGATGTTGCTGCGGCTGAGGTCGAAGAGGTTGCTGCCCGTGTTCTCCTCAAGGATTTTGATGGATTCCTTTCTCACATTGAGGTCCTTCATCCATTTTGAGTCTATTTTTGTGTGTGGTGTAAGGAAATGGTCCAATTTCATTTTTCTGCATGTGGCTGTCCAATTTTCCCAGCACCATTTATTGAAGAGGGTGTCTTTTTTCCATTGGACATTCTTTCCTGCTTTGTCGAAGATTAGTTGACCATAGAGTTGAGAGTCTATTTCTGGGCTCTCTATTCTGTTCCATTGATCTATGGGTCTGTTTTTGTGCCAGTACCATGCTGTCTTGATGATGACAGCTTTGTAATAGAGCTTGAAGTCCGGGATTGTGATGCCACCAACGTTGGCTTTCTTTTTCAATATCCCTTTAGCTATTCGAGGTCTTTTCTGGTTCCATATAAATTTTAGAATTATTTGTTCCATTTCTTTGAAAAAGATGGATGGTACTTTGATAGGAATTGCATTAAATGTGTAGATTGCTTTAGGTAACATAGACATTTTCACAATATTTATTCTTCCAATCCAGGAGCATGGAACATTTTTCCATTTCTTTGTGTCTTCCTCAATTTCTTTCATGAGTACTTTATAGTTTTCTGAGTATAGATTCTGTGTCTCTTTGGTAAGGTTTATTCCTAGGTATCTTATGGTTTTGGGTGCAATTGTAAATGGGATTGACTCCTTAATTTCTCTTTCTTCTGTCTTGCTGTTGGTGTAGAGAAATGCAACTGATTTCTGTGCATTGATTTTATATCCTGACACTTTACTGAATTCCTGTATAAGTTCTAGCAGTTTTGGAGTGGAGTCTTTTGGGTTTTCCACATATAGTATCATATCATCTGCGAAGAGTGATAATTTGACTTCTTCTTTGCCGATTTGGATACCTTTAATTTCCTGTTGTTGTCTGATTGCTGAGGCTAGGACCTCTAGTACTATGTTGAATAGCAGTGGTGATAATGGACATCCCTGCCGTGTTCCTGACCTTAGCGGAAAAGCTTTCAGTTTTTCTCCATTGAGAATGATATTTGCGGTGGGTTTTTCATAGATGGCTTTGATGATATTGAGGTATGTGCCCTCTATCCCTACACTTTGAAGAGTTTGGATCAGGAAGGGATGCTGTACTTTGTCAAATGCTTTTCCAGCATCTATTGAGAGTATCATATGGTTCTTGTTCTTTCTTTTATTGATGTGTTGTATCACATTGACTGATTTGCGGATGTTGAACCAACCTTGCAGCCCTGGAATAAATCCCACTTGGTCGTGGTGAATAATCTTTTTAATGTACTGTTGAATCCTATTGGCTAGTATTTTGTTGAGTATTTTCGCATCTGTGTTCATCAAGGATATAGGTCTATAGCTCTCTTTTTTGGTGGGATCCTTGTCTGGTTTTGGGATCAAGGTGATGCTGGCCTCATAAAATGAGTTTGGAAGTTTTCCTTCCATTTCTATTTTTTGGAACAGTTTCAGGAGAATAGGAATTAGTTCTTCTTTAAATGTTTGGTAAAATTCCCCCGGGAAGCCGTCTGGCCCTGCGCTTTTGTTTGTTTGGAGATTTTTAATGACTGTTTCAATCTCCTTACTGGTTATGGGTCTGTTCAGGCTTTCTATTTCTTCCTGGTTCAGTTGTGGTAGTTTATATGTTTCTAGGAATGCATCCATTTCTTACAGATTGTCAAATTTATTGCCGTAGAGTTGCTCATAGTATGTTCTTATAATAGTTTGTATTTCTTTGGTGTTAGCTGTGATCTCTCCTCTTTCATTCATGATTTTATTTATTTGGGTCCTTTCTCTTTTCTTTTTGATAAGTCGGGCCAGGGGTTTATCAATTTTATTAATTCTTTCAAAGAACCAACTCCTACTTTCGTTGATTTGTTCTATTGTTTTTTTGGTTTCTATTTCATTGATTTCTGCTCTGATCTTTATGATTTCTCTTCTCCTGCTGGCCTTAGGGTTTCTTTCTTGTTCTTTCTCCAGCTCCTTTAGGTGTAGGGTTAGGTTGTGTACCTGAGACCTTTCTTGTTTCTTGAGAAAGGCTTGTACCGCTATATATTTTCCCCTCAGGACTGCCTTTGTTGTGTCCCACAGATTTTGAACCGTTGTATTTTCATTATCATTTGTTTCCATGATTTTTTTCAATTCTTCTTTAATTTCCCGGTTGACCCATTCATTCTTTAGAAGGATGCTGTTTAGTCTCCATGTATTTTGGTTCTTTTCAAACTTCCTTTTGTGGTTGAGTTCTAGCTTTAGAGCATTGTGGTCTGAAGATATGCAGGGAATGATCCCAATCTTTTGATACCGGTTGAGTCCTGATTTAGGACCGAGGATGTGATCTATTCTGGAGAATGTTCCATGTGCACTAGAGAAGAATGTGTATTCTGTTGCTTTGGGATGAAATGTTCTGAATATATCTGTGATGTCCATCTGGTCCAGTGTGTCGTTTAAGGCCTTTATTTCCTTGCTGATCTTTTGCTTGGATGACCTGTCCATTTCAGTGAGGGGAGTGTTAAAGTCCCCTACTATTATTGTATTATTGTTGATGTGTTTCTTTGATTTTGTTATTAATTGGTTTATATAGTTGGCTGCTCCCACGTTGGGGGCATAGATATTTAAAATTGTTAAATCTTCTTGTTGGACAGACCCTTTGAGTATGATATAGTGTCCTTCCTCATCTCTTATTATAGTCTTTGGCTT
This sequence comes from Mustela nivalis, assembly GCF_964662115.1. Lineage (NCBI taxonomy): Eukaryota > Metazoa > Chordata > Mammalia > Carnivora > Mustelidae > Mustela > Mustela nivalis. The sequence goes on along the minus strand of NC_139031.1, from coordinate 99,689,179 downwards.
AAAATCTAATTGATCTGATATAAGGATTGCCACTCCTGCTTTCTTCTGATGTCCATTAGCATGGTAAATTCTTTTCCACCCCCTCACTTTAAATCTGGAGGTGTCTTCGGGCTTAAAATGAGTTTCTTGGAGGCAACATATAGATGGCTTTTGTTTTTTTATCCATTCTGATACCCTGTGTCTTTTGACAGGGGCATTTAGCCCATTAACATTCAGGGTAACTATTGAGAGATATGAATTTAGGGCCATTGTATTGCCTGTAAGGTGGCTGTTACTGTATATGGTCTCTGTTCCTTTCTGATCTACCACTTGTAGGCTCTCTCTTTGCTTAGAGGACCCCTTTCAATATTTCCTGTAGAGCTGGTTTGGTGTTTGCAAATTCTTTCAGTTGTTGTTTGTCCTGGAAGCTTTTAATCTCTCCTTCTATTTTCAATGATAGCCTAGCTGGATATAGTATTCTGGGCTGCATGTTTTTCTCATTTAGTGCTCTGAAAATATCATGCCAGCTCTTTCTGGCCTGCCAGGTCTCTGTGGATAAGTCAGCTGCCAATCTAATATTTTTACCATTGTAAGTTACAGACTTCTTTTCCCGGGCTGCTTTCAGGATTTTCTCTTTGTCACTGAGACTTGTAAATTTTACTATTAGGTGACGGGGTGTGGGCCTATTCTTATTGATTTTTAGGGGCGTTCTCTGAACCTCCTGAATTTTGATGCTCGTTCCCTTTGCCATATTGGGGAAATTCTCCCCAATAATTCTCTCCAGTATACCTTCTGCTCCCCTCTCTCTTTCTTCTTCTTCTGGAATCCCAATTATTCTAATGTTGTTTCGTCTTATGGTGTCACTTATCTCTCGAATTCTCCCCTCGTGGTCCAGTAGCTGTTTGTCCCTCTTTTGCTCAGCTTCTTTATTCTCTGTCATTTGGTCTTCTATATCACTAATTCTTTCTTCTGCCTCATTTATCCTAGCAGTGAGAGCCTCCATTTTTTATTGAACCTCATTAATAGCTTTTTTTATTTCAACTTGGTTAGATTTTAGTTCTTTTATTTCTCCAGAAAGGGCTTTTATATCTCTCGAGAGGGTTTCTCTAATATCTTCCATGCCTTTTTCGAGCCCGGCTAGAACCTTGAGAATTGTCATTCTGAACTCTAGATCTGACATATTACCAATGTCTGTATTGATTAGGTCCCTAGCCTTCGGTACTGCCTCTTGTTCTTTTTTTTGTGTTCAATTTTTCCGTCTTGTCATTTTGTCCAGATAAGAGTATATGAAGGGGCAAGTAAAATACTAAAAGGGTGGCAACAACCCCAGGAAAATATGCTTTAACCAAATTAGAAGAGATCCAAAATCTTGAGGGGGGAGAAAGGGGATAAAAAGAGGTTCAAAAAGGAAGAAATTTAAAAAAAAAGAAAAAAGAGAAAAAAAAAAAAGAAAAGAATTTAAAAAAAAAAAGAAAACACCTAAGAACAATATAAAAAAGAAAAAATATATGTATTAGATAAACTAGTAAAAAATCGTTAAAAAAAAAAAAAGGTAACAGTTAAAAAAAAAAAATTTACCCGAAGGCGGGAAGAAAAAAAAAAAAAATGAAAAAGAAAAAAATTAAATTAACCGCAAGACTAAAATAAATCACAGGGAAAAAGCCATGAGTTCCGTGCTTTGCTTTCTCCTCCTCTAGAATTCTGCTGCTCTCCTTGGTATTGAAACCGCACTCTTTGGTAGGTGAACTTGGTCTCGGCTGGATTTCTTGTTGATCTTCTGGGGGAGGGGCCTGTTGTAGTGATTCTCAGTGTCTTTGCCCCAGGCGGAATTGCACCGCTTTTACCCGGGGCCGGGGTGAGTAATCCGCTTGGGTTTGCTTTCAGGAGCTTTTGTTCCCTGAGCGCTTTCCGTAGAGTTCCGGAGGACGGGAATACAAATGGCGGCCTCCTGGTCTCCGGCCCGGAGGAGCCGAGAGCCCAGGGCCCCACTCCTCAGTGCGCCCTCAGAGAACAGCGCCTAGTTACTCCCATCTGCCTGACCTCCGGCCACGCTCCGAGCTCACCAAGCCTGCAACCGGTTCAAGGTCACCCCGAGCTGCGAGCTTACTGTTGGCTCTGTCTCTGTAGCCGGCTTTCCCGTTCCAATACCCGCAAGCTCTGCGACACTCAGACACCCCCGATCCTTCTGTGACCCTGCAGGACCTGAGGCCACGCTGACCCCGCGTGGGCTTCGCCCCGGGTAGCCTCTGGAGCGATGTCCCTCAGCGGAACAGACTTTTAAAAGTCCTGATTTTGTGTGCCGTTGCTCCACCGCTTGCCAGGAGCCGGCCCCTCCCCCCGGGGTCTATCTTCCCGTCGCTTTGGATTCACTTCTCCGCCGGTCCTACCTTTCAGAAAGTGGTTGTTTTTCTGTTTCCAGAATTGCTGTTCTTCTTCTCTTCGATCTGCTGATGGATTTGCAGGTGTTTGCAATCTTTAGATAAGCTATCTAGCTGATCTCCGGCTAGCTGAAGTAGTCTCGGCCTGCTACTTCTCCGCCATCTTGACTCCTGAAGATAGTCTTAATCAGGTTGAGAAATTGTCTTTCTAGTCATCATTTGTTGAGATTTCTTTAAAGCATGAATAAGTGTTACACTTTATCAAATACTTTTCTTCACTTTTGAAGTGATTGCCTGTTTTCTTCTCCTTGTTTTCTATTAAGATGGTGAATTATATTGACTTTCAAATATTAAAGCGATCTTGCATTCCTGAGATGGAAATACTATCATAATCAATTTACTAATTTTGTGAAGGACTCTTGGTCTATGTTCATGAGGAATACTTCTCTACAGTTTTCTCTTTTATGACATTTTTATCTGCTTTCTGTAACAGGGTAATACTGGCTTCATAAAATAAGTTGAAAAGAACTTTTTACTCCTCTAATTTCTGAAAAAGTTTTATTAAAAGTAACTCCATTTTCTTCTTTTAAGTATTTGACAAGAGGCATTTAGGACTAGAGTTTTCTATGTGGGCAATTTTAAATTATAAATTCTGTTTCTTTAATTGAGTTATTCAAGTATTGAATATACATATATTCAAATATATATATACTGTAATATGTAGAGAGAGCTACTCCTATTTGGTAATTCATCTTTCTTATTTCTAATTCTTTTATAATAATTTAGTTTTTTTAAAGAATGTATCCTTTTCTTCTATATTGTTATATTTACTGGCATTAAGTTGTTTATATTTCCTTTTTATTCTTTTATTATCTGTAAATTCTGTAATGATGTCCACTCTTCCACTGATGATATGAATAATTTCTGTCTTCTCTCTTTCTTATTTGATCAGTCTAATGACAAAAAGCTGTGCTTTCTGTTAGTGTAGTATCCTATAATTATCAACGAAGTCAAGACAGTTGATAGTTGTTCAGATCTTCTGTCTTTGCTGCATCCTTGCATAATTTTTTCAATTGTTAAGAAAGGGATGTTTTAATTTCCAGCTATGATTGTGGAATTGTCTATTTCTCCTATTGACTCTGTCAATTTCTGTCTTGTGTATTCTGGAACTACTAAGTGTATACACATCTACAATTGTTGGCAGCAGCAGCAGCAGCAACTTCCAGAGAGGTGTTATCTAAGAATCATCAACTTCAGGAACTGCAGGCAGCTAATTGGAAGCAGAATTTCTGAAGTACATGCATTTCCAATGATTTTTTTTATTTCTTTATCTTTCTAGATTAAACTTTTTCTATTTAAAAAAAAAAAAACCTAGAACAGCTTCTTCTCTCCTGAATAATACCTTGCAACTATAGCTACAAACAATACTTACAAGGTCATATTAAGTAAACACTGAATATTTGAATATTTATTTAGCAGAAAGTCTTATATACATGCTATATAGGTAGGATGGGAGGAAGTCTTAGATTAGAGGTAAGGTGTGGTGTTAGTATGAAAGCTAAATCCCCATCTTCCATAGTAGGAAGTCAAATTATAGTCTAACATTGAAAAAATCCAAAAATAACCTTATATATATATATATATTACATACAAATATGAAAATAACCACAAGAGAAAACATTTAAAAGAAGAGAAATTGTTGGGGTACCGGGGTGGCTCAGTCAGTTAAGTGTCTGCCTTCAGCTCAGGTCATGATCCCAGGGTCCTGGGATCGAGTCCCACAGGGAGTCCCACATCAGGCTCCCTGCTCAGTGGGGAGTCTGCTTCTCCCTCTCCCTCTACTGTGTGCTCCCTCTCTCTTTCTCTGTCAAATAAATAAATGAAATTTTTTTTAAAAAAAGAAATGAACGTGTTTATATCTGGGGAGAGGTATTCGGGGATGCAAAATGTTGGAAAAGATGGAGCAAAAGAATGTTTTTATTATTAGCACTATAGTGTTGTTTGACTCTTTAAACTATATACATGTATACTTTGACTTTAAAAATAAGGTTTAACTTAAAATTCTAACTTTAAGTGTGACTCCATCTATGTTAAGGGTTATATAAGTACTACATAATGGGATTATTCAATAGAAGAAAAATCAGAGCATGCCTGACATGTCTGGGCTTCAGAAGCCAAGATATAATTTAAATTGAACCCTAAAATATGGTGACAAGTGACAGTAGATTGCTGGTAATTGATATTACCAGGTTATATGTGTTTTCCAGGAAAGATAAACCCATGACAGCTTACAGTCCTGAATGTTTAGTGACATTTCCAGACCCAACTTTTTTGAAGCTTTTTCCAACATCTTTTTTCATTTCTGTAACATTGAGGAAATTTCTGGCCTAGAATTGTCCTGCTTCCAAGATGAACTAACACTCAATATTATGGCACATTCAGAAAATGAGAGAATAAAATGAAACTTGGCTTCCCTAAAAAAATATGAAAGTCTATTCCAATTAATTGTATCAAATAGCATGTAATTTTTCTTTGAGGATTCAGAAAGCCCTTGAATTGAATTTACCTAAAAAAATACAATGAAATACTATGCAGCCATCAAAAGAAATGAAATATTGCCATTTGCGATGACGTGGATGGAACTAGAGGGTATTATGCTGAGCGAAATAAGTCAATCGGAGAAAGACAACTATCATATGATCTCCCTGATATGAGGAGATGGAGATGCAGTGTGGGGGGTTTGGGGGTAGGAGAAGAATAAATGAAACAAGATGGGATCAGGAGGGAGACAAACCATAAGAGACTCTTAATCTCACAAAACAAACTGAGGATGGCTGGAGGAGGAGGGTAGGGAGAGTGTGGTGGGGTTATGGACATTGGGGAGGGTATGTGCTATGGTGAGTGCAGTGAAGTGTGTAAACCTGGCGATTCACAGACTTGTACCCCTGGGGCTAATAATACATTATATAAATTAGATAATAAAAAAATTAAAACAACAACTTAGTTGTTAGAAACAACTCTAAAGAGTCAAAAAATTTAGCTAGGAATGTATACTATGGGATATATAGATAAGGCAGTTTTATTATTTTCCATTATAACTTTAATTTTTTTTTCTGGGTCCAGGTCTTCACTTGGATGAATCTTAGGTAACTTCAATTTTATATATATTTTTTAAATATTTTATTTATTCATTTATGAGAAAGAGAGTAAGCATGAGCAGGGGAGGAGCAGAGGGAGAAGGACAAATAGACCCCATGCTGAATGCAAAGCCTGACATAGGGCTCACTATGAAGCTTGACATGGGGCTCCATCTCACAACCCTGAGATCACAACTTGACAGAAATCAAGAGTCTAGCACCCAACCAACAGAGTCACCAGTATCTTTCAATTTAAAAAAAGTCTTATCTTAGTAATTTAAATTTTCTAGCTCCATAAAAAGGAAGTGATCTTATTTTGGAGTTAAATTAAATCTTCCCTCCTTCCTCAAGCTCAGGACAATTGCAGATAAAGTCCAAAAGTCAAGAAAGCTGGCTGTTGAGATACTCACTGTTTCCTAGTATACATTTTCTACACCATGTCATGTATTTTCCGCCCAACTGTTAAGCTCAATTATGGCCTCTCCAGCTTTGGAGCAGAGGAAGAAAGGAAAAGAGAGGAAAAGGAAGTTTTTACTTAACTACCACAGTGGCTATTTATTTCCTATTGTCTTGTCTTTGCAGGTGCCTAAACCAGGCTTTACATGGGTTTACATGGGGCTTTCCATGGAAATCCTTAATCAGCTATTTCTGAGATGTGGGTATATTTTCCCCAGTTAGTCACATATATCTCCTTCTTTAGCCAAAATGGAACTTCTTTCTGCTAAGTTCTCTTTTTCTCCTAGCAGACAAGTCAACTTTCATGAGTTGTTCCTCATGAAAATCTTTAGAAAGCCCACACTGACTCTCCATTACATTCATCCCATAACTGGGAAACACTTGCCCAGTCACTCTGAGTTCAGATTACCCACAGAAGCCATTAAACTGACTTGTTGGCTCATATCTCAACATATAGATTGTCCATGAGGATGTGAGCAAAAATTCACTGTATCTGTAATGGAACATGGAACTCATAATCTTTCATTTTCAACTGTTTTATACCCTTGATATGGTGAGATATGTAAGAGACACAAGATCATATGAAGATTGCCCCCTTGGTAAGTCCTTTGTGGTGCTGTGTGTTCACATGGAATTGTGCCACCCACATTCCCCTTCAAGATGGAACATACTTCTCCAGTTTCTGGGAGTTTTGTAGGTCCACAGCCCCTTCAGGAATAATTCAGCAACAGAAAACTGTCTCGCCCCTGGTCACACTTTTCTGTGGACAGCCAACATCCAATGACTAATTGAGACAGAGGTATCAAGGAGACCAATTTGACATAACATAGACAACTTTGGTAGGCCATTTCAATTCCCCATGAGGCTTGCTGAGGTTGTTAGGCCTGCATCAGAGCTCAGCTTCTTCCTGTGCCCAATCCTGCTTTCTCCTTCTATCTTTTATAGACATTGATGTTAAGGGCACTTCTTAACAATATCCTGAACACGACTAACCTCTAGGTCAAAGTTAACTTCCTGGAGAACAAAAACAATAACAATAGCATTACATATCAATGAGCTGTGGCATTTATTGAATCTTGGTGCTCAAGCCAAAATTTGTATATTTATATTTTGAAACACCATTTAAAGCAAAAAACAGTAAATATACTAATAGCTTTATGCTGAAATGGATTATTGAGAGATAATAAGGACAATTTAACCTGGTTGTAATTTGTTATACAGAGTATAAAACACTATATTTTAGTGATTTAAACATAGGACTCAAAAACTTAAATTTCTTTGAATTACTCATCCCTTTTTTTGTACTATTTGTATACTCTGTCTGTGTATTGCATGTATTACACTCTGATAAGGGTGGACTTATTAAAGGCAAGGACTATCTCTTTTGATATTTGTATTCCTGGCATCTAGATGAGAAGTAAAGCAACATAAATCAGAATTAGAAGTACTTAAAATTCAGAAACAGAATTCAGGATAGAAAAGGATCATACCATAATTGAAAACATACAGACCATTCCTCAAGAGAAGTAAAGAGTAGGGAGAAAAAATTAAAAATAAAAAATAAAAATAAAAAGAACAACAGGATTTTTTAAGTGACAAATATTAAAGGCACAGAAGAATCAGCACACAGATAATATGTGTCCCTGAAGAAGAAAACCAAATCAAGAGAAAAGAGCAAACAACAAAATGTCTAAATCAAGAAAACTATTCTGAACTTAAGTTATTTGAAACTACATACAAAAGAGCAGATCACTGAGACTACTAAGAATACTGACCCAGAATGCCCAAAACCAAGAAAGTCTAGTAAAATAACTGTACTTTTAAAAGAACAAAAAATCTTTTGGACAGGTAGGCCACAAAGCAAGGGCCTAATAAATGAAGAATTAGATTATTATCAGATTTTTTTCAAAAGTAATATTTTATGACAGAGAAACGTAATATACTTAGAATAGTCGAGAAGAAAAAAACATGAGTCAAGGATCTCCCAAAACCTCACTTTCAAGCTTAAAGGGCACATGTAAACTTTTATCAAAATATAAGTACTCAAGGAAAATGTTCCCAAGATCCCTTTGAGAAATCCACTGAGTATAAGTTTCAGAAGACCAAATACTAGAAAGACATTGACATGAGGATTGGTGGGAACATTAAATATACAGTTTCTTGTAGAAGTAATTCTAAGTTTACCTTTGACACATGCTCACACAGAGAATAAAAGCTTTTTAGTCCTTTCTATCAAAGAGGCCACAATACACTGACCAACCAAAAAGCAGTGATTCTTCATAGAATTCACATTTTGTCTTAAAATAACACTTCCCACTAAAAGAAAGCAGAACTTTTTGGCTGATTCCATGTTAGGGAAGGAAATGTACAAGACAGCCCTCAAACATCTTGTCATACCAGACAGTGAACAAGTTATTAAAGATCATTAGGGTCATTAAACATACTTAGAAATCAGCTTGAAGAGGTTCTCCCAAGCAAAACATGGAAATATTTCAAAAAGGACAATTACGGTTGGTTGAAATGGAGAATATGATTAAATCTGTAAGCTTATCATAATATTATTACAATAATAAGATAATCAAAGTAGTTTCCTTAGAAGAAGATAAGGAATAAATTCAATATTTTAAAAATTTGTAAAAAATAAATAAATAAATAAAAACAAAGGGGAAAAAACCTAGCATTTATCCTTTCTTCTCCCTAAGAATTATATCAGAGTAGCAAAATAGTAGATGCAGTAGTATACTCTTTATAGAGCATACTCTATATAGAGTTAGAGTAGTATACTCTTTATAGAGCATATATATTCTTTTTCTTTTAAATTCTTTAAATTCAATTTAGTTAAATATGGTGTATCATTAGTTTCAGAGGTAGAGTTCAGTTACATATAAACCCAGTGTTCATTACCTCAAGCACCCCCTTTAATGCCCCTCATCCCCCAACCACCTCCCCTCCAGCAACCCTTTATGTTTCCTAGAGTTCAATATCTCTTATTGCCTACCTCTCTATTTTCATCTTATTTATAAAGCTATTCAAATAATAACAAATAGCGATAGAATTAGAATATCACCATTTTGTACTATCCAGTGAATTAATGAAGTTAGGCACTGAACACCAACAGTTACTAACGTCAGAAAAAGAGAAACAACAACATATTCTGTGCCTCGTGGTGAAAATACACAATAATACCTACTGTATTGCCAAAGGGATCAAGCTTGAAGATGATCAAGACTCTGGATCCAATTTCCAATTTAGGAGAAATAGAACAGAGGAGCCTTTTAACCTGCATCAAGAGAATACAATTAGCGAATACAATCAGTGACAAACTCTTCTATTAAATACTCTCATGGTTCAAGAGACAAATTGTAAGGAAAATAAAGGGATAGAGGAGTGACTTGGGATTAAAAGAAGACTTAAAGACATATCCATTTATTTAATGCAAGGCTGTGTGGTAATTCCCAGGGTTGCATATGAGCGTAATGTAACTATGAGGAAAAGTAAGGAAGTGATTAATGTAAAGGCAGGATAATAGTTAGTTACTGTGGGTAGAAGGATGTAATTTCCAACCACACATGAAGGGACTTCCATGTGATTAGTAAAGTTTTATTTCCTTACTGAGTGGTAGTTGCAAGAGCATTTGCTTTTTCACTACTTACGATATACGTTTACTTTATATGGTTTTTTAGGTCTGTGTTTTTTTCTACAAAAAAAAGTTGTGTTTTATTTTTTTTAATGAAATTTCTCAGAAAAATTAAGGAAGTTACTGTGGGTGATGAGTCCTCAAAAACGTTCTATAAAGCAATAATAACCAACAGTATGCTACTGACACCCAGATAGACATACAGATCAATGGAATAGAGTTGAGAGTGCCAAATCGTTAAATGGGAAAAGAGTAGTTTTTTCAACAAAATATGCTCAAACAACTAGAAAGTATGAATTTGAATGGTTACTTTACACCATGTACAAAAATTAACTTAAAATAGATCAAAGACCAAAACATAAAAACTCAAACTATAAAACTCTTAAAAGAAAACAGAGGAGCAAATAAATCTCCAACACCTCAGACATGGCAAAAGATTCTTAGATACATCAAAACCATGAACAACAAAAGGAAAACTATACAATTTGGACTACATCAAAACTAAAAATCTTTGTACTTCAAAGGACACAACCAAGAAAGTGAAAAGATAATGCAAAGAATGGGAAAAATATTCATGAATTATATATCTGATAAGGAAATTACATATGGAATATGTATCTGATATCTGATAAGGATATGTATCTGATATCTGATAAGGAAATTACATATGGAATATGTAAAGAATCTTACACTCAATAATAAAAAGACAAATAACCCATTCAAAAAAATAAAAAGATTCTGGATAGATGTTCAGGGAAATAGTACAAATGGCCAATAGATACATAAAAGGTGTTCTATGTTATTAGTTATCAGACAAATGTAAGTCAAAAACACAGTGAAATACCAGTCCAATTTCAGTAGAGATGACTAGAATCAAGAACCAGATTATAACAAATGTTAAGGAGGGTATGGAGAAATTGAGATACTTATGCCCTGCTGATAGGAATGTAAAATGGTGTACCTGTTTTGGAAAACAGTCTAGAAATTCCTCAAATAATTAAACATAAAGTTGTCGTATAATTCACACACTCTATTCCCAGGTATATGCCCAAGAGAAATAAAAATACACAAAAAAAATTTTACATAAATGTGTATTGCAGCATTGTTCATAATAATCAAATGTGGAAAAAAATTAAAATGTCCATCAACTGATGTATAGATGAGCAATGTATAGTATACCCATACAATGGAACATTATTCAGTCTTAAAAGAAAATGAAATATGAATACATTCTACAACATGAGTTAACCTTGAAAACATGCAAAAGGGAAGAAGCCAGTCACAAAAGACTACATATTATATGACTCTATTATATGAAATGTTCAGAATAGAGAAATACAGAGAGATGCAAAGCAGATTAGTGGTTGCTCAGGGCTGGAGGAGGTGGAAAGCAGTGGACTGATAGCTAACTGGTATGGAGTTTCTTTTTCAGGTGATGAAAATGTCCTAAAATTGATTGTGCTGATGATTGCACACATTTGTCAATAAATTTAAACCATGTACTTATGTACTTTAAATGGATGAATTGCATGGTATGAGAATTATATCTTGAGAAAGCTGTTAAAAAGACAGAATGATTTTTTTTTTCAACTAATGCTCATTCTGAGATACAAAAAGTGGCAAAAAAAAAAAAAAGAGAGAGAGATATCCAAGGAATGGTATGACACATAGTTTAAACTAGTCTAATTAGTATTCTCAAAAAGTGAAAATTTATTTATCCATGAAATAAGTATAAGACATTAAGAGGCTGAAACAATTTAAGAGATAAGGTGTGGTGTGAAATAAAGTAAACCCACTAAAAATAATCACTGAATCAGGAGAAAAGGGGGAGAAAACAAAGGACACAGAGAAGAAATCTAGCAAGCCCAACATTCTCCTGATAAATGTTTCTGAAAGAGTCAAAGAATGGAGAGAAATGAAACTATCAAATAATAAGAGAAGAGAATTCTTCAGAGGTAAAGATCTTTAGATTGAAAGACCTAAGTGCTCAAGACAGTAAATGAATAGAGGTGCTAACCTGGACACATGGTGCGAAATCTCAGAACAACTGAAGAGAAAGAAGAGGATATATAAACTTCCCTAGAGTTTAAAAAATAAAACCTCATCCACCAAGGAACAAATGTTAGGCTTCTCAGCAGCACACTGAGTGTCAACAGATGATGGATCAATGCCTTCCACAAGTCATCCTCAGCCTTCAAGACAGTCAATCAAGTATGAGTAAAGAATAGACCATGTAGTGGTTACTGGGTTTGTCAGATTTGGACTGCCCAGCACTCGACTTTCTTCCAAATAGGATCTCAGTATCCCTACAGAACTTTACCTTTCTCCTGTTACATGTAATCTTAATAGGAGGAAATTCCTGACTTCTATCCCTCACTACTTACTCACTGTTACTAATGTCGAGGGGCTCCTCTAAAGAAGACATATAAATGGCCAAGAGACACATGAAAAGATGCTCAACATCACTCATCATCAGGGAAATGCAAATCAAAACCACAATGACATAATACCTGCTATTGTTAAGATGGCTATTGTCAAAAAAACTAAAGATAACAATGTTAACAAAGATCTGGAGAAATTAGAGTCCTTGTACTCCTTGGTGAGAATGCAAGATGGCACAGGATTATGGAAAACAATAAGAAGGTTTCTCAAAAATTAAAAATAGAACTACGCTGTGATCTAGCAATCCCACTTCTGGGTGTCTATGCAGAATTGAAATCAGGAGCTCAAAGAGATATTTGCATTCCTATGTTCATTGCAACTTATTCATAATAACTAACATGTGGAAACACCTAAGTATCTATCACTGAATGAATAGAAAAAGAAACTGTGGTTTATATATACAGTTGAATACCATGCAGCATTAAAAAGAGAAATTCTGCCATATGTGATAATATGGATAATCCCTAAGGACATTAAAGTAAATGAATAGGCCAGTGACAGAGGACAAACACTGCTTCGTACCATTTATATGAAATGTTCAGGAAATCATTTGCAAAAATCCATCTATCAAAAACACTTCACAAATATTATTACTTCTGAACAGCCATCCAAGAGTAAGTCTATCTCCTGATGTTGGATTCAGATTACAGACTAAATGTTGAGAAAGTATTATAGTAACAAATGAATGGAATTTTTATTTTTAGAATACCCTGTAAATATATCACCTATTTCTACATCTTTTGATGATCTGCAACACTATAACCATAAAATGAAGATAAATGATAACATAAGTAATGGAGATAAATTGGCTAATTTGTATTTATGCTACAAATTATACTTTATTATGTATTCTATTGATAGTAAATTTTTAATGAAAATAGTTTGTTGTTTTTTATGCATATACTATTGGATATAACGTCATTATATTTAAAAATTAAACAGAAGATATTTTGGGGTTAAGAAAAAAATCTGAGGGATAATCCTTCCTGTAATTGCCACATGGTATATGCTATAGAATAGGTCCATGGTCTAGTCAACTAAAATGACTCCTCATTGAATCATGGACACAAAGACTAAGCAAACTCTTGGAGCTCATTTTCTTCCCAGTCGTGTCAGGAACAGTAAATATCAATGGGATCCTACCCAAGTTGTTCCTCCTAGGGAGACAGCTGCTATGTTCCCTGATTCCTGCTTTCTTGTTTTACTCCTAGACAGTCATAAATTCTCTGAGATCCCAATAGATTTATTCTTTTATTTTTAAGATACAAAAAGTAAGTTTCTGTTGTCTACAAGAATGAACTATAAGTGATATTAAGGTCTTTCAAAGTTCCCCTCAAGAATTTAACAGAAGGTGGCCAGTGCCTGGGTGGCTCATTTGGCTCAGGGCATGATCCCAGGGTTGTGGGATCGAGTCCCACATTAAGGTCCCTGCTCACTGAGAGTTTGCTTCTCCCTCTACCTCTCCCTCCACCTTGTGCTCTCTTTCTCGCTCGCTCGCTCTCTCTCAAATAAATAAGTAAACAAATTCTTTGTAAAAAAGAATTTAACAGAAGATGCATAAGAATAAAAACAAGACAAAAAGAAGAAAATATACATCACTCTTTAGGAAAGAGTGGTTCTGTTCCAGAATATAAATTATATAGAAAAAAAAAAAAAAAAAAAACTAGAAATCCTGATTGAAGAAGGTGATGTAAAAAGATCCTGAACTCACCTCTTCCCATAGAAACACCTAGTCTACAACTATACCCAGAGTCATTTCTTCTGAAAAAAAAAAAAAAAAAATTCCAAAAACTAGATAAGTGACTCCTACACAATAAGTGAACAAAAAATCCTCATATGAAATAGGTAAGAGAAGCCAAGGCACAATTTTGCCATAAACCCCACCCCCAGTGCAACAACCCACAATTTGGAGGGAACTCAGAATTCCAGTTTCTTCCTAAGCAGGGGAGTTTGAAACCCACATCTGACATCTCACATTCTAAGACCTGCTCCTGAGAGACAAAACTGTAAGCATCTGGCTTTGAAAGCCAACAAGGCTTATATCCAAGAGACCCACAAGGGGGTCTGTTCCTAGAGGGCTCATATGGACTCACTCACCCTGTGGCTCAGTACAGAGGCAGCCAATTGAAAATAACCCCAGTCTTTCTGTGAAAGAGACTTGCTAGCTTATCTTAAATCTTTGGCCTGATGGCCAGACATCTAATTTAACACACAGCTGAGGGACTCCTGAAATACTCTCTGAAAACAGAGGCCAGCAGGCATTACCTTGGTGTTCTCTCTCTACTTCACTCCAGGTCCTATATCACCTAGGTTGTGTAAAAGTTTGGCACCCAGTTTTTGCAGCTACCACCCCTGACCTCCTGGCTTTGGTGGTCAGCAGGCTTACATTTGTGGGTCTCATAAGAATTAACAAATGGAAAAAGCATTCTTAACTGCCTACACCCCCAGGGAACAGTGGAAAGACAGCAGACTGAAACTCCCCGTCTTTCTGTGAAAGAGGCCTATTAGTTTTTCTTCACAGTTGCAACTTGAGAGGCAGCTTCTGATTGAATACACAACTAAAGGCACATGGTAAGCTTCTCCACAGAGACCTCAGAGAGTAGATGCTATCATTGTCATCCCCCTCTACATCACTTCTTAAAAAGGAGTTTGTGCATATATCTGGTACTCTGGTTTTTGTATTTGTTGCCCAGGGATGCTTCTTGACTTCCTTTCTGGCCCTAGTGGCCAATGGGGTTATTATATTCCTGGGTGCTATAGGACTGTAACAAATAGAGAAACAGATCTTAACTGGCTACCCTGCACTTTGGCACAGCCCAGAGAGAGTGGACTGAAACATACCCCTAGTCTTTCTGTGGAAGGTGCTTATTAGCTTTTCTGCCCAGCTGTGGGCCAAAGACAGAATTCTAATTAAACACACATTTAGGGGCTGACTACAATTCTCTGCAGAGACCAGGGAGGCCAGAAGGTGTTGCCTCCACATTCTCCTTCTGTCCCATCTCTGGTCCCCCAGTGTTTCTGAGAAAGGAGCTTGAATACATGCTTGATACCCCAGCTTTTGTGGCTGTGGCCCAGAGGACACATCCCTTGGTAGCCTGGCTCTGGTTGTCTTGTGGAGTTTCTGTTGATGGGCTGTTTGAGACAGTAGTAAACAAAGAAGCAGTTCTCAACTGGCTGACACCCCAGGGCTCAGGACAAAAAGAACCTCCCCAAAAGAGGTACATTTGCAAACCTTAAAAGCTGCTGCCTGAAGGCATGGCTTCAAATCAGTCTGAATCTAGGAGCTAACTGAGACCCTCCTTTTTGAGAAAAGACAGGTCTTAGACACCCTCAACTACGAGGAGCCACTAAGAATAAAGTAGACTGTTTGGATAGTCACAAAAGTTTGAGAGATAAACAAGAGCTGAAGCAGGGTTAAAAAATAAGTTTCATCTTCTACAAAGGCCAGTCCTGCAAGACTGTGAGAAGTGGCTATTTTATGTAATGCATAGAAACCATTACCAAGAATCAAGTTAAATAAAGAAAGAGAAATACATTCTTAAAGAAAGAACAAGTTAAAACTACAGAAAAAAAGGCTTTAATGAAACAGAAATGAGAGACTTATAAAGAGTGCAAAATAACAGCCATAGAGATGTTCACCAAGCACAGGAGAACAATACATGAAGAAAGTGAGAATTTTGATAAATAAAAAATATAAGAAAGTACCAAACAGTCACAAAGCTGAACAGTACAATAACTGAACTGAAAAAACAAAAAACCAGAATGTCTCAAAGCATACTAAATGAAACAAAAGAAAGAATAAGTGAACTCAAAGAGAGGACAATAGAACCTATCCAATAAGAATAGCAAAAAGAAAAAAATAATAAAAAGGAGTGAAGAGATCTAAAGGGACTTATGGAACAAGCAGACCAACATTCACATTATAGGGGTCCCAGAAAGAGAAGAGAGAAAGAAAGGGACATAAAACTTATTTGAAAAACTAATGGCTAAAAACCTCCCTAACCTGAAAAAGGAAAAAACATATAGATCCATACAGAAGCCCAGAGAGTTCCAAATAAGAGAAACCCAGAGAGCTCCATGCCAAGATACATTATAATTAAAATGTTAAAATTTAAAGACAAGAAGAGAACATTAAAGGCAGGGAGAGAGGTTTAAAAATAATGTGTTATGTACAAAGAAACCCCCATAAAATTGTCAGCATATTTTTCAATAAAAACTTTTCAGGCCAAAAGAGAGAAACATGGTATAGTCAAAGTGTTCAAAGAAAATAAACTGCCAACCAAGAATACTCTAACCAACAAAACTGCCATCCAGAATTGAAACAGAGCTAAAAAAAAAAAAGAAAAAGAAAAAGAAAAGAAAATTTCCAGACAAACAAAAGCTGAAGGTGTTCATCATCACTATCACTAGACAGCTCTTACAAGAAATGTTAAAGGCACTCTTTAACTTGAAACAAAAGGACATTGACTAGTACTAGGAAAACATGAAAGTATAAATCTCACTGGTAATATATATTTATGAATTATGTAGATCTATGAATACTCTAATGTAAAGGTGATGATTTAATCAGTTACAAAGTTAGCAGAAAGATTAAAAGACAAAATTAGTAAAAACATAATACTCTAACTACCTAATATATATGATAAAAACATATAAATTGTGACATCAAAAACATAAAATATAATAGGGGGGATTAAAATGTAGTTTTAGAATGCATTCAAGCCTAAATTGTTATCAACTTAAGATAAACTGCCATAAATATAAGTTGCTTTGTATAAGCCTCATGGTAATCACAAAGCAAAAACCTATAATAGATACACAAAAGATAAAGAGAAAGTAATCTAAGCATGCCACTACCGAAAATCATCAAATCACAAAGGAAGGGAGCAAGAAAAGAAGAATCCTTTCTTCAAAGGAATTACAAAATGGCCCCCCCAAAAAATTAACAAAATTTCAGTAAGTACATACTTTTCAATAATTACTTTACATATAAATGGATTAAATTCTCCAGTCAAAATACATAAAATGGCTGAATAAATGAAAAAACAGGAGCCAATTAAAGCTACCTGCAAGAGACTCATTTCAGAGGTAAGGATACACACAGACTGAAAGTGAAGGGATTGAAAAAAATATTTTATGTAAATGACAAGAAAGCTGGAGTATCTACACTTAACATCAGACAGAACAGATTCTAAGACAAAGACTATAGTAAAAGAAAAAGTAGGTCATTATATAAA
Source organism: Mustela nivalis (assembly GCF_964662115.1). Taxonomy (NCBI): domain Eukaryota; kingdom Metazoa; phylum Chordata; class Mammalia; order Carnivora; family Mustelidae; genus Mustela; species Mustela nivalis. Next base: position 99,671,913 of record NC_139031.1, on the reverse strand, counting down.
AATGAAGTGGTCAATCCATAAGAGATATAACAATTATAAATATTTATGCATCTCACCTAAGAACACCTAAGAAGCAAACATTAATAGATCTAAAAGGAGAAATAAACAAGAATATAATAATTGTAGGGAACTTAATACCCCACTTTCATCAATAGATATATCATCCAAACAGAAAATCATTAAGAAATATTGGCCTTAAATGACACATTAGACCAGATGGATTTAGACATTTATAAGACATTCCATTCAAAAGACACAAAATATACATTCTTCTCAAGCAGATAAAAAACATTCTTGAAGATAGATTATATGTTAGGCCAGAAAAAAAGTTCTAATAAATTTAAGAAAACTGACATCATATCAAACATCTTTTCTGACCACATAGGTATGAAACTAGAGATCAATTACAAGGAGACAAATGGAAAATTCACAAGTATGTGCAAGTTAAACAACATGCTACTGAACAACCCATTAGTCAAATAAAAACAGAAATTTAAAAAAACACCTTTAGACAAATAAAAATGAAAATGCAGCATGGAAAAATTTATGGGATGTAGCAAAAGCAGTTCTGAGAGGGAATTGCATCATGATAAATGTCTATGTTAAGAAACAAAAAACATCTCAAATGAACAATATAACTTTACACCTTAGGGGACTAGAAAAAAGAAGAACAAACTAAGCCCAAAGTTAATAGAAAGAAGAAAATTAAAAAAAAAAAAAAAACCCAGAATGGAAATAAATGAAATAGAGACAGAAAAGATCAATGAAACTAAGAGGTGTGTGTGTGTGTGTGTGTTTAAGATAAACAAAACATGCATACTTTAGCTAGAGTCTCCCAGAAAAAAATAGAGGACTCAAGTAAAATCAGAAAGGAAAGAGGAAACATTACAAATGATACCACAGAAATACATGGGATTGTAAGAGATTCCTATGAACAATTATACACCAAAAATTTGGACAACCTAGAAAAAATGAATAATTCCTAGAAAGGTATAACCTACCAAGACTAAATCATAAAGAAACACAACATTTGAACAGATTACTAATAAAGAGACTGAACCAGTAAGAAAGAATCTCCTAACAAACAAAAGTCCAGGACCAAATAGATTCCATGGAATATTTACCAAACATTTAGTGAAAAATAAATAATTCTTCTCAAACTCTTCCAAAAAATAGGAGGGACTCCAAAACACGTGAAAACTACAAGCCGATATCCCTGATGAACATACACACAAAAATTCTCAAAATATTAGCAAACTGAATTCCACAATACATTTAAAGGTTTATTTGTCATCATCAAGTTGGCTTTATCCAAGGGATACAACGATGGCTCTATATCTACAAATCAATCAATGTAACAACATATTAACAAAATGCAGATATGATTATCTCAATAGATGCAGAAAAAACATTTGACATCCATTTAGCATCCATTTTTTATAAAAACACTTAAAAATTGGTATAGAGGTGAAAAACGTGGAGTCAAGATGGCGGAGAAGTAGCAGGCTGAGACTACTTCAGCTAGCCGGAGATCAGCTACATAGCTTATCTAAAGATTGCAAACACCTGAAAATCGATCGGCAGATCGAAAAGAACAGCAATTCTGGAAACAGAAAAACAACCACTTTCTGAAAGGTAGGACCGGCGAAGAAGTGAATCCAAAGCGATGGGAAGATAGACCCCGGGGGGAGGGGCCGGCTCCCGGCAAGGGGCGGAGCAACGGCGCACAAAATCAGGACTTTTAAAAGTCTGTTCCGCTGAAGGACATCGCTCCAGAGGCTAAACCGGGGCGAAGCCCACACAGGGTCAGCGTGGCCTCAGGTCCCGCAGGGTCATAGAAGGATCGGGGGTGTCTGAGTGTAGCAGAGCTTGCCGGTATTGGAACGGGAAAGCCGGCTACAGAGACAGAGCCAACAGTAAGCTCACAGCTCGGTGTTACCTTGAACCGGTCGCAGGCTCCGTGAGCTCGAGCGCGGCCAGAGGTCAGGCAGATGGGAGTAACTGGGCGCTGTTCTCTGAGGGCGCACTGAGGAGTGCGGCCCTGGGCTCTCGGCTCCTCAGGGCTGGAGACCAGGAGGCCGCCATTTGTATTCCCGCCCTCCGGAACTCTACGGAAAGCGCTCAGGGAACAAAAGCTGCTGAAAGCAAACCCTAGCAGATTACTCACCCTGGCCCCTGGTAAAGGCGGTGTAATTCCGCCTGGGGCAAAGACACTTGAGAATCACTACAACAGGCCCCTCCCGCAGAAGATCAACAAGAAATCCAGCCGATACCAAGTTCACCTACCAAGCAGTGCGGTTTAAATACCAAGGAGAGTAGCAGAATTCCAAAGGAGAAGAAAGCCAAGCACGGAACTCATGGCTTTTTCCCTGTGATTTCTTTTAGTCTTGCAGTTAATTTAATTTTTTTTCTTTTTCATTTTTTGTATTTTTTTTTCTCGCCTTCGGGTAAAATTTTTTTTTAACTGTTACCTTTTTCTTTTTTAACGATTTTTTACTAGTTTAATATAATATATATTTTTTTTCTTTTTTATGTTTTTCTTAGGTGTTTTCCTTATTTATTTATTTATTTATTTTCTTTTCTTTTTTTCTTTTTACTTTTTTTTTTCTTTCTTCCTTTTTGAACCTCCTTTTATCCCCTTTCTCCCCCCTCACAATTTTGGATCTCTTCTAATTTGGTTAAAGCATATTTTCCTGGGGTTGTTACCACCCTTTTAGTATTTTACTTGCCCCTTCATATACTCTTATCTGGACAAAATGACAAAACGGAAAAATTCAACACAAAAAAAAAGAACAAGAGGCAGTACCGAAGGCTAGGGACCTAATCAATACAGACATTGGTAATATGTCAGATCTAGAGTTCAGAATGACAATTCTCAAGGTTCTAGCCGGGCTCGAAAAAGGCATGGAAGATATTAAAGAAACCCTCTCGAGAGATATAAAAGCCCTTTATGGAGAAATAAAAGAACTAAAATCTAACCAAGTTGAAATCAAAAAAGCTATTAATGAGGTGCAATCAAAAATGGAGGCTCTCACTGCTAGGATAAATGAAGCAGAAGAAAGAATTAACGATATAGAAGACCAAATGACAGAGAATAAAGAAGCTGAGCAAAAGAGGGACAAACAGCTACTGGACCACGAGGGGAGAATTCGAGAGATAAGTGACACCATAAGTCGAAACAACATTAAAATAATTGGGATTCCAGAAGAAGAAGAAAGAGAGAGGGGAGCAGAAGGTACACGGGAGAGATATAGTGGGGAGAATTTCCCTAATATGGCAAAGGGAACGAGCATCAAAATTCAGGAGGTACAGAGAACGCCCCTCAAAATCAATAAGAATAGGCCCACACCCCGTCACCTAATAGTAAAATTTACAAGTCTCAGTGACAAAAAGAAAATCCTGAAAGCAGCCAGGGAAAAGAAGTCTGTAACATACAATGGTAAGAATATTAGATTGGCAGCTGACTTATCCACAGAGACCTGGCAGGCCAGAAAGAGCTGGCATGATATTTTCAGAGCACTAAACGAGAAAAACATGCAGCCAAGAATACTATATCCAGCTAGGCTATCATTGAAAATAGAAGGAGAGATTAAAAGCTTCCAGGACAAACAAAAACTGAAAGAATTTGCAAACACCAAACCAGCTCTACAGGAAATCTTGAAAGGGGTCCTCTAAGCAAAGAGAGAGCCTACAAGTGGTAGATCAGAAAGGAACAGAGACCATATACAGTAACAGTCACCTTACAGGCAATACAATGGCACTAAATTCATATCTCTCAATAGTTACCCTGAATGTTAATGGGCTAAATGCCCCAATCAAAAGACACAGGGTATCAGAATGGATAAAAAAACAAAACCCATCTATATGTTGCCTCCAAGAAACTCATTTTAAGCCCGAAGACACCTCCAGATTTAAAGTGAGGGGGTGGAAAAGAATTTACCATGTTAATGGACATCAGAAGAAAGAAGGAGTGGCAATCCTTATATCAGATCAATTAGATTTTAAGCCAAAGACTATAATAAGAGATGAGGAAGGACACTATATCATACTCAAAGGGTCTGTCCAACAAGAAGATCAAACAATTTTAAATATCTATGCCCCCAACGTGGGAGCAGCCAACTATATAAACCAATTAATAACAAAATCAAAGAAACACATCAACAATAATACAATAATAGTAGGGGACTTTAACACTCCCCTCACTGAAATGGACAGATCATCCAAGCAAAAGATCAGCAAGGAAATAAAGGCCTTAAACGACACACTGGACCAGATGGACATCACAGATATATTCAGAACATTTCATCCCAAAGCAACAGAATACACATCTTCTCTAGTGCACTGGAACATTCTCCAGAATAGATCACATCCCCGGTCCTAAATCAGGACTCAACTGGTATCAAAAGATTGGGATCATTCCCTGCATATTTTCAGACCACAATGCTCTAAAGCTAGAACTCAACCACAAAAGGAAGTTTGAAAAGAACCCAAATACATGGAGACTAAACAGCATCCTTCTAAAGAATGAATGGGTCAACCGGGAAATTAAAGAAGAATTGAAAAAAATCATGGAAACAAATGATAATGAAAATACAATGGTTCAAAATCTGTGGGACACAACAAAGGCAGTCCTGAGAGGAAAATATATAGCGGTACAAGCCTTTCTCAAGAAACAAGAAAGGTCTCAGGTACACAATCTAACCCTACACCTAAAGGAGCTGGAGAAAGAACAAGAAAGAAACCCTAAGCCCAGCAGGAGAAGAAAAATCATAAAGATCAGAGCAGAAATCAATGAAATAGCAACCAAAAAAAAAAAAAAATAGAGCAAATCAACGAAACTAGGAGCTGGTTCTTTGAAAGAATTAATAAAATTGATAAACCCCTGGCCCAACTTATCAAAAAGAAAAGAGAAAGGACCCAAATAAATAAAATCATGAATGAAAGATGAGAGATCACAACTAACACCAAAGAAATACAAACTATTATAAGAACATACTATGAACAACTCTACGCCAATAAATTTGACAATCTGGAAGAAATTGATGCATTCCTAGAAACATATAAACTACCACAACTGAACCAGGAAGAAATAGAAAGCCTGAACAGACCCATAACCAGTAAGGAGATTGAAACAGTCATTAAAAATCTCCAAACAAACAAAAGCCCAGGGCCAGACAGCTTCCCGGGGGAATTCTACCAAACATTTAAAGAAGAACTAATTCCTATTCTCCTGAAACTGTTCCAAAAAATAGAAATGGAAGGGAAACTTCCAAACTCATTTTATGAGGCCAGCATCACCTTGATCCCAAAACCAGACAAGGATCCCACCAAAAAAGAGAGCTATAGACCAATATCCTTGATGAACACAGATGCGAAAATACTCAACAAAATACTAGCCAATAGGATTCAATAGTACATTATAAAGATTATTCACCACGACCAAGTGGGATTTATTCCAGGGCTGCAAGGTTGGTTCAACATCCGCAAATCAGTCAGTGTGATACAACACATCAATAAAAGAAAGAACAAGAACCATATGATACTCTCAATAGATGCTGGAAAAGCATTTGACAAAGTACAGCATCCCTTCCTGATCAAAACTCTTCAAAGTGTAGGGATAGAGGGCACATACCTCAATATCATCAAAGCCATCTATGAAAAACCCACCACAAATATCATTCTCAATGGAGAAAAACTGAAAGCTTTTCCGCTAAGGTCAGGAACACGGCAGGGATGTCTATTATCACCAGTGCTATTCAACATAGTACTAGAGGTCCTAGCCTCAGCAATCAGACAACAAAAGGAAATTAGAGGCATCCAAATCGGCAAAGAAGAAGTCAAATTATCACTCTTCGCAGATGATATGATACTATATGTGGAAAACCCAAAAGACTCCACTCCAAAGCTGCTAGAACTTATACAGGAATTCAGTAAAGTGTCAGGATATAAAATCAATGCACAGAAATCAGTTGCATTTCTCTACACCAACAGCAAGACAGAAGAAAGAGAAATTAAGGAGTCAATCCCATTTACAATTGCATCCAAAACCATAAGATACCTAGGAATAAACCTAACCAAAGAGACACAGAATCTATACTCAGAAAACTATAAAATACTCATGAAAGAAATTGAGGAAGACACAAAGAAATGGAAAAATGTTTCATGCTCCTGGATTGGAAGAATAAATATTGTGAAAATGTCTATGCTACCTAAAGCAATCTACATATTTAATGCAATTCCTATCAAAGTACCATCCATCTTTTTCAAAGAAATGGAACAAATAATGCTAAAATTTATATGGAACCAGAAAAGACCTCGAATAGCCAAAGGGATATTGAAAAAGAAAGCCAACGTTGGTGGCATCACAATTCCGGACTTCAAGCTCTATTACAAAGCTGTCATCATCAAGACAGCATGGTACTGGCACAAAAACAGACACATAGATCAATGCAACAGAATAGAGAGCCCAGAAATAGACCCTCAACTCTATGGTCAACTAATCTTCGACAAAGCAGTAAAGAATGTCCAATGGAAAAAAGACAGTCTCTTCAATAAATGGTGCTGGGAAAATTGGACAGCCACATGCAGAAAAATGAAATTGGACCATTTCCTTACACCACACACAAAAATAGACTCAAAATGGATGAAGGACCTCAATGTGCGAAAGGAATCCATCAAAATCCTTGAGGAGAACACAGGCAGCAACCTCTTCGACCTCTGCCACAGCAACATCTTCCTAGGAACAACGCAAAAGGCAAGGGAAGCAAAGGAAAAAATGAACTATTGGGATTTCATCAAGATCAAAAGCTTTTGCACAGCAAAGGAAACAGTTAACAAAATCAAAAGACAACTGACAGAATGGGAGAAGATATTTGCAAACGACATATCAGATAAAGGACTAGTGTCCAGAATCTATAAAGAACTTAGCAAACTCAACACCCAAAGAACAAATAATCCAATCAAGAAATGGGCAGAGGACATGAACAGACATTTCTGCAAAGAAGACATCCAGATGGCCATAGACACATGAAAAAGTGCTCCATATCACTGGGCATCAGGGAAATACAAATCAAACCACAATGTGATATCACCTCACACCAGTCAGAATGGCTAAAATCAACAAGTCAGGAAATGACAGATGCTGGCGAGGATGCGGAGAAAGGGGAACCCTCCTCCACTGTTGGTGGGAATGCAAGCTGGTGTAACCGCTCTGGAAAACAGCATGGAGGTTCCTCAAAATGTTGAAAATAGAACTGCCCTATGACCTAGCAATTGCACTACTGGGTATTTACCCTAAAGATACAAACGTAGTGATCCAAAGGGGCACGTGCACCCGAATGTTTATAGCAGCAATGTCCACAATAGCCAAACTATGGAAAGAACCTAGATGTCCATCAACAGATGAATGGATAAAGAAGAAGTGGTATATATACACAATGGAATACTATGCAGCCATCAAAAGAAATGAAATCTTGCCATTTGCGACAACATGGATGGAACTAGAGCGTATCATGCTTAGCGAAATAAGTCAAGCAGAGAAAGACAACTATCATATGATCTCCCTGATATGAGGAAGTGGTGATGCAACATGGGGGCTTAAGTGGGTAGGAGAAGAATCAATGAAACAAGATGGGATTGGGAGGGAGACAAACCATAAGTGACTCTTAATCTCACAAAACAAACTGAGGGTTGCTGGGGGGAGGGGTTTTGGGAGAAGGGAGTGGGATTATGGACATTGGGGAGGGTATGTGCTTTGGTGAGTGCTGTGAAGTGCGTTAACCTGGTGATTCACAGACCTGTACCCCTGGGGATAAAAATATATGTTTATATAAAATTTAAAAAAAAATTGGTATAGAGGTAACATACTTCAACAATACAAGTCATATATGACAAACCCACAGCCAATATCACAATCAACAGTGAAATGCTAAAACTTCTCCCTATGATTAGGAAGAAGAGAAGGATGCCTACTCTCACCATTTTTATTCAACATTGTATTGTAAGTCCTAGCCACAGCAATCAGACAAGAAAAAGAAATAAAAGATATCTAAAGCAGAAAGCAAAAAGTAAAACTATCAAATACCTCTATTTGATGATGGCATGATATGATATAAAGAAAACCCTAAACACTCTATCAAAAAATTGTTAGAACTAATGAACTCAATAAAGCTGTGGGATACAAAATCAATATACAAAAATCATTTGTATTTTGATACATTAATGACAAACTATCCAAAAGGGAATAAAAAAATTTCCATTTATAATAGTATTGAAAAGAATAAAATTCCTAGGAATAAATTTAACCAAGGAGGAAAAACCTGTACACTAAAAGTGATAGGACACTGATAAAATAAATTATATAAGATACAAATAAATGGAAAAATAATTATTACTCATAGATTGGAAGAACTGATATTGTTAAAATGTTCATTCTACCCCGCAAACAATCAACAGATCCAATGTAATCCCTATCAAAATTCCAATGGCATTTTTCACAGAAAGATAAGAAATCATCCTCAATCTGCATTAAACCACAAATGACCTCCAAATAGCCAAAGCAAACTTCAGAAAGAAGCGCAACGCTGACAACATAACACTTACTGATTTGAAACTATGATCAAAGCTATAGTAATCAAAACACTACGATTTTAATATATAAGCAGATAAGTAGATCAGTGGAACAGAATAGAGAATCCACATACTAATAAATTATTAATTAATTTATAACAAAGTCAATTAATTTGTAACAAAGGAGCCAAGAATATACAAGGGGGAAAGGACAGTCTCTTTAATAAATGGTATTGGGAAAGGTGGACAGACACGTGCAAAACCATTAATAAGCCACATACACATAAATGAACCCAAAGTGGATTAAAGATTTGAACATAGACTTGAAATCATCAAACTCCTAAAAGAAAAATAGGCAGTAAGATCCTTGACATCACTATTGACAATTTTTTTTTTATTTCACACAAAAGCTAAGACAAAAACAAAAGCAAAAATAAACAAGTGGGGCTACATAAAATTAAAAAGCTTCCACAAAGCAAAGGAAACCATCAGCAAAAAGAAAAGACAACTTAAGAATAGGATAAAATATTTGCAAACTCTATATCTGATAAAGGGTTAATATCCAAAATATATGAAGAACTCCTACAACTCAATAGCAAAAACAAACAAATATCTGATTTAAAAATGGGCATGGGAGCAAATCAAAACCACAATAAGTTATCCCCTCACACTTGTTAGACTGGGTATTATAAAAAAGACAAGAAATAACATTATTAGCCAGGAGGTGGAGAAGAGTAAACCCTTACGCACTACTTTTGAGAGCATAAAGTGGTTCAGTCACTATGGAAAACAGTATGCAGGTTCCTCAAAAAACTAAAAATAGAACCCCCCTATGGTCCAACAATTCCATTTCTGGGTATTTATCGGAAGGAAACAAAAAATAACATACAAATATATCTGCACCCCCACATTTTTTGCAGCATTATTTATGATAGCCTGGATGAGGAAACAGCCTAAGAGTCCATCTATGGATGAATGAATAGAGAAAATGAAGAATATGTTTACAATTGAATATAATTCAGCCCCCCAGAAAAGTAAGAAATCTTGTCATCTGTGACAACATGGATGAATCTTGAGGACATTATGCTTAAGTGAAGTAAGTCAGAGAAAGAAAAAGAGAATGAAAGATACCCGTCATCTCACTCCTATGTGGAGTCTAAAACAAAACAGAACAAGCTCACTCCTACAGAGAACAGACTGGTTGTTGTCAGAGGTGCAGAGTGGAAGGTGAGACGGTGAAATGGGTGAAGGGGGTCAAAAGTACAAATTTCTACTTACAAAATAAGTAAGTCCTAGGGATATAGTGTACAGCATGGCAACTATAGTTAATAATACTGTGTTGCATATTTGAAAGTTGTTAAGATAAAGTTCCAGTCACAAGAAAAAAATTGTAGTTGTGTGGTGATGAATATTAACTAGACTTATTGTGGTGAATATTTTGCAGTATATACAAGTATCAAATTATCATGTTGTATACCTGAAATGCATATGATATATGCCCATTATATCTCAATTAAAATAAAATACTTAGGTAAATCTAACAAAACAAGTACAGGGCACATACGCCAAAAACGACACAGTGTTGGCAACAGGAAACAGAGACCTAAAGAAATGGAAAGAAATGACATGGTCATGGATTAGAATACAACAGAGTGAAGGTGTCAAATCTCCTCAAATTGACAGTTTTAATGGGATTTCTGCCAAAATGTTTGTACACGTGTATAATAATATTCTAAATTTTATATTAAGAGGCAAAGGAAGTAAAAAAAAGCTTTTTTTTAAAACCATAATAAAGTGGGAGGAATCACTTACACCATTTTCAAGGCTTACTATATAGTTACAGTAATCAAGCCTGCTTGACATTGGCAGAGGGATGGAATCATTAATCAGTGGCCTAGAGCAGAGAACTCAGAAATAGATCTGCACAGATATGAGCAAATGATTTTTTATAAAGTGCAAAAACAATTCAAGAGAGGAAAAATAGCATTTTCAAGAAATGTCGCTGGAGCAAATTGAACAACCATAAGCAAAACAAATAAACAAACAAGAAAAAACCCTCGAACTCTCACATCTTATACAAAAATTAATTCAAAATAGATCATAGAATAAAGTATAAAACTATAACACTTAAAAAAAAATAAGAGAAAATCTTCAGGATCTAGGGTTAGATGAAAAGTTTATAGACTTGACACCAGAAACATGATCCATGAAAGGGAAAGTTGATAAATTGTACTTCAAGATTTAATCTTTTCTTCTATAAATGACCCTTTTAGGACAAAAAGAAAAACTGCACGGTGGGAGAAAATATTTGCCAACAACGTACCTGACAAAGGATGAGAACATATCAAGAACTCTCAAACTCAGCAGTAAAAATTAAAGTCATCTTATTAGAACATTTGTAAAAAGAGATGAAGAGATATTTCACCAAAAAGAATATACAGATCGAAAAAAAAGCACATGAAAAGGTGTTTGTTCTACATCATTAGCAATTAAAGAAATGTAAATGAAAACCACAATGAGATGTTACAACACACTTTTCAAAATACTAAAATTTTAAAAAATAGAGATTCTCTGATATTGGTGCAGATGTGGAGAAACAAGATCATTCACATACCAATGGTGGGAATGTCCAATGGAGGGTCACTCTGGGAAACAGAGTGGTGGTTAATAGACTACCTGCAAGCCCCAGTACATCCCAGCCTGGGCATTCCTGGGCATTCCTGGGCACTGATCCCAGAAGAATGAAAGCCTGTATTCACACATTGTTCACAGTTGTCAAAAAAACTGAAAATTACCCAGATGCGCTTCAGTGGGCAGATGCTAAAGACAGTGTAGTAAATCCACATCTTAGAATACTATTCAACCATAAAAAAGAACAGACTGTGGATACATGCCCAAACCTAGACGAATCCCCACAGAACTATACCAAAGGAAAAGAAGCCTATTCCAAAAGATGACATACTTAAAATTTCAATTACATATCATTCTTGAAATGACAAAATTATAGAGATGAAGGAGAGGGGATAAGAAGGAACTGGCCTGGCTCTGGAAGAGTGATGTGAGGGGTTTGGGGACAATGGCAATACTCTGTCTCTTAGACTGTGTCAAGGACAATATCCTGGCTATGATCATGTACTATACCTTCCCAAGACATTACCATGAAGGAAAACCGAGTAGAGTGTAAGTGGATCTCTGAATTCTTTCTTATAACCATATGTGATTCTACAAGTATCTCAAAGATAAAAGTTTAATTAAATAAAATAAACAAAACTATATACAAGCATACCTCAGTGATATTACCATTTCAGTTCCAGACTACCACAATAAGGGGAATATCACAATAAAGTAAGTCAAATAATATTTTCAGTTTCCCAGTGCACATAAAAGTTATGTTTATGCTTCACTGTTGTCTATTAAGTGTGTGATAGCATTATGCCTATACAAACAATGAACACACCTTAATTTAAAAATTTAAAGATATTTTAAATACTTAATTTAAATTAATTTAACTTAAAAATACCTTAATTTAAAAATACTTTATTGTGGGGTACCTAGGAGGCTCAGTTGGTTAAGTGTCCAACTCTTAATTTTGGCTCAGGTTAATGACAATCTCAGGGTCATGATCTCAGGGTCATGAGATGGAACCCCAGGTAGAGCTCAATGGTAGGCACTCGCCCCCTCCTTCTACTCCCTCTCTCTCTCTCTTTCTCTCTGACATGCACACACAGGAAGAAAAAAAAAAAAACAACTTTATTGCTAAAAAATGCTAACCATCCCCTGAGCTTTCAGTGAGTCATAATCTTTTGGCTCGTGGAGGGTCTTGTCTGCTGTTAACAGCTACTGCCTACTTGGGATGGTGGTTCCTGAAGGTTGAGGTGGCTGTATAATTTTCTTAAAATAAGTTTGCTTCGGTGATTGACTTCCTTTCACAAAAAATTTATAACAGGCTATGCTGTTTGGTAACATTTTCCTCACAGTAGAACTTGTTTCACAATTGGAGTCAATCCTCTCAAAACTTCCTGCTGCTTTGTGAATTAAGTATATACAATATTCCAAATTTTTTGTTGTCATTTCAACAGTCTTCACAGCATCTTCACCAGGAGTAGATCTTACTCAAGAAACACACTGAAGTTTTGTCATCAGCTTGCAGCAATCCAAATAGAATAATAATGAAGAAGATGGAAACATTTTTAGAATTACCAAAATGTGACATAGAGACATGAACTGAGCAAGTGTTGTTGGAAAAATGGCTCTGAGAGACTTGCTCCATACAGGGTTGCCATAAACCTTCAATTCAAAAAAAATGGGATATCTGGGAACACCCGGGTGGCTCAGTCAGATAAGCGTGACACTCTTGATTTTGGCTCAGGTCATGATCTCAAGATGCTGGGATCAAGTCCCACATCAGGCTCTATGCTCAACGAGGAGTCTGCTTGAGGATTCTCTCCCTCTCCTCTGCCTCTCTCCCCCTGTTGTGCCCTCTCTCTCTCTCTGAAATATATAAATCTTTTTTTTAAAATGCAATATCTATAAGGCACAATAAAGCAAAGCACAGTGAAATGAGGTATGTCCGTACTAAAAAACAAACAAACAAACAAACATACCTTAGGGGATAAAAGGTATAAAAAGGGTTAAAGTTCTTCTATCCCACAGGTAACTGGAAAGAAATGTAAAGAGTCTATAAATTAAGAAATATCAGTATAAACATATTATCAACATAATTAACAGTATAAAATCATATTGTTTAGAAATAGGAGCAGCTTCAAAATAAGAATCAAAGTGGTTGTCCAGGAAGGATGGCCTTGGGAGGGAGAAAGGTGAGGAAGAAGGCCTATATCATTATAAGCTCCTCCTCCATATAGTTCTATTAAAAAATGTATATGCACTGCCTGAACTGAATTAATACATACATATACAATTATTATGTATGTAATATCATTATGTTACCACTCATCTTTATTAATGACTGGATTCAAGGAAACAATGAGATACATTTTCCTAGCTCCTTTTTACCATGGATCAGATCCTTTCCCAGATCAGAAGTGAAAACAAGGGAAAAGTTTAACTTACTTCCTTTCCCCACACACTGCTGACTTCTGTTCAACTCCCTTGTGATTCTTATTCCCTGCGTGTTCACAAGCACACTCTCCTTTCTCCCTGCTTTACCTCGCCCCCCCTTTCTGAGGAATAGGAATGAAATCCCACATTAAGTCCCTCAAGCTTCAATCTCTTCTTCATTCTTCTCCAGGAAACATCTCTCCTTGAAGAGTCTAAAATCCTCCTCATAATGAACTTCTTTGACTATAATTTAAAATGAACAGAGCAGATTCAAAACAGGGTTACATTATGATTTCTTCATTATAAAACCTTCCTTTTTACTATCCAAATATTTGTTCACTTTGCTCAGACTGCAAATCCAAAGACCAAAAGAATTCTACTTGAAGAGATGTTAGAACTGAGGAGCCACTCTGAGGCAGAAGCTGCTCTAAATTCTTACTCAACAGGCAGAATTCAATGCTTCTAGAACCGCAATCAAAGGGATTTCTAAATGTCATGAAAGTAAGCTGAGCTGAAAAACAGGATTGGGTGTTTTATTCACAGGCACTACCATGAGTCATGTATCAAGTCAAGTGAGACAGTCCATTGGGCTTGACCATTGGATCTCCAGAAAGCTGCACCAGGATGAAGGAGGGAGCCATTCACAAGGTTCTGTATGATGAATTCCTCAAAACATTTGTTCCAATTTAAGGCTCAATGATAAATCCCTTGTAAACAAAGTTGGTTCCACAGGTACATTCACACTGAGAAGGGAGCATGGACAGCACTGGGAAGACACTGTTTTTATGGTTTACAAATCTGGGCTTAGAATGTATCACTACCCTTGGATTGTACTATCTCTGGGTGAAGTGATAAGAGGAGGGAATGAGCTGTGCATGAGTGTCCCCACGACCCCAAATGAGCAAGGTGCCATATCTCTAAGGCTATGAAAGTTTGTCATCTTCTGTGCATTCCCTTACAGCACTTGTGCTGAGATAATTTCCGCATCTTGGGGAAAGGGAGCTACAAAATCAAGATGATGCATTGTGTAGGTGGGGTAAGTCTAAATTAATAACTTTGGATTACTTCAGCTCAGCAGACCAGCCACCTCTTGACAACTTGTTTGGCTGAACTTGGAAGCTGTACATCTGGTTTGATCCAACTTTAGCTTATTTGCTTTCTGTTGTTCAAAGATCACATCTGTGAACGTGAAATCTCCCGTCAAATGCTACTTCCAGCTCTGGCTCCTGCTGAATACAGTGCTCTTCCTATTAAGAGCTGATGCTTTAATGGTGAAAAAAAGCAAGCATCAACTATTCAATGAATCTATTCTTTTGTACCTATTTTATTTTATTTTATCTTATTTTATTTTTTAATTTGTTGGAGAGAGAAAAAGAGCACACACAAGAAGGGGGAGCAGTAGGCAGAGGGAGAAGCAGGCTCCCCACTGGGCAAGAAACTAGATGCAGAACTTGATCCCAGAACCCTGGGATCATGATCTGCACTGAAGGCAGATGCTTAACAGACTGAGCCACCCAGGTGTCCCTCTTTGATACCTATGTTAGCCTTTATTTAGCCTAATGTGAAGAAGGGTAATATGAAGTCTAATAAATACAGAGGACAGGAAAGAGTCTTGTTGGATACCATGCTTTCTTCATAAAAGGGAAATTGTATGTTTATTGATTACACCATTATGTGAATCCAGTCTTGTAAAAACAGCAGGGAAGGCTTAAGGAATAATATACAAGGAAACTCAAGATACTTTCCTCAAAATATTTGCCCCTAACTACTACTTTCTCCATTTTGGGAACAAAAATTTTAAACTGTCCAGTGTTTGCCATAAATTGAACTTAGCCTTACAAGTTGCATGTCTATTCATGTGAATGTGGTTTTGCTATGTGTGGGTCTGTAGGATCTAATTCCTTTCCTTGACTATTTGCTGTTCTAGTCATATTCTTATCCATTTCTTTCCTCAAGTTCATATCTTACTTATCACAGATCTTTGTGATATGAAAATCATTCCCATTGATTTATAGGGGACATTTTAATTTTAGAGCATTAAGTATCATTCACATTGGTTATTAAGAGATTCATAGGTCCTTGTTCATCAGACTTCAGAAAATTAGAGATATTCAAATTTCTGAATTATTTAAAAGTAAGATTAATTTCTATTTGTAAAGAAACTATCTCTTCTATAGCCAGTATTTTTAATGATCATGTATTTGTTATTTTGGTAGTTTTTAACCTAACATTGGAATGGTTCTTTCAAAATGTTTGGAGCTATTTATGATATATCACTTAGTTAATACAGTGACACAAACATGTTCTCAATAACTATGTATTATATTCCCTTCTAACGGCACAAAGGAAGGAGGGAGATTTGGCTCCTCTTTGTTCCAGGGCCCAAAATTGTGGACCAAGTTGTGGACCACTGAGGTATATGTTTGCAAATACACATGGCCTTTTCTGTATACATTTGGTTTTCATATGCATGAAATAATTTTGTAGCCTAATAAAAAAGAACCTACATTTATATATAAGAAAGTGGAACCTTCACTGGGTCAGTGTGGTCTCAGGTCCCTTGGGGTCACAGAAAGACCAGGGATGTCTGAGTGTAACAAAGCTCCCAGGTATCAGAGCGGGGAGGCTGGCTGCACAGACAGAACAAATCAGTGGGCTCTCAGCTCGGGGTTACCTTTAACTATGATCTGAGTCACAGTTGGGCCACTGTTCTTTGAGCTGTGTCCTCACAAGTGGCAGATCTGGGGAGACTCACCTTCCTCCTCCAGGAGGAGTGGCACAGGAGCACGTCACAGGAATTGGCTGGGTGTGGAGACTCCAAACAAGGCTGTGCAACAGAGATAGAAATGCTCAGTCACAGGCCAGGTGAGCAAAGAGCATGGCCGGAGACCAGACAGATGGGAGGGATTGCCTGCTTTTCTCTGAGGGTGCACTGAGGAATGGGGCCCCAAGCTCTCAGCTCCTCCAGGGCCAGAGATTGGGAAGTTGCCATCTTCATTCCCATCCTCCAGAGCTCTACGGAAAGAGTTCAGGGAACAAAAGCTCCTGAGAGCAAACCCAAGCAGATTTGTTAGCCTGGCCCCTGGAAAGGGTGGTGCAGTTCTGCCCCAGGCAAAGACATTTGAGAATCACTGCAACAGACTCCTCTCCCAGAAGATCAGCAAAAAATTCCAGCCAAGACCAAATTCACCAATCAATAAGAACTGCGTAACTTGAGAGCTAGGGGAATATAGCACATAGAATTCATGGCTTTTTCCCCATATTTAGTCTTTCAAAGTTAGATTTTTTTAAATTTTATTTCTTCTTGTTCTTTTTTTAAAATTTTTCCTCTTTCCTATTTTAACATTTTTTAACTATTTTGTCTTATCAATGCCCTTTTAAAAGCCTTTTAAATTTTTCATTGTTATAGTCATATTCATTGTATTTAACTTTATTTTTTGTATACCTATAAGTTTTTCTTTCTTTAAAATTTTGGGATACATTTTCTTCTAACAGAGCAAAATACACCCTAAATCTAGCAAAAAGCTTTGATCTAGTTTCCAGCCTGATCACATTCTCTCCTTTTTTTTTCTTTCTTCAACCAACTTCTTATGTTATCAATTTCTTTTTTAAAATCTTTTTTAAATTTTCATTTTATAGTCATATTCCATCCCTCCATCATATTTACCCCCATTTTGTGTGTGTGTATATATATATACACACACAAAGTTATATATATATATAACTTTTTCTTTCCTTAAAATCTTCAGTGGCAGTTTCTTCTAACAGACCAAAATACACCCAAAATCAAGCATGTGATTCTGTTCTATTCACCAATCTAGTCATAGATAGATAGAGACAGAGAGATGGATATTTTTTTCCTTTTTTCTTCCCCTGATTTTGGGTCTCTTCTGATTTTGTTAGTTTATTTTTTCTGAGGTCATTGCTATACTTTTAGTACTTTGTTCTCTCATTCATCTATTTTTCTCTGGATATAATGACAAGGCAGAAAAACTGACCTCAAAAAAAAAGAACAAGATGCAGTATTAATGGCTAGGGACCTAATCAATGCAGACATTAGTAAGATGTCAGAACTAAAGTCCAGAATGATGATTGTAAAGATGTTAACTGGGCTTGGAAAAAAAAAAAAAAAAAACATAGAAAATACTAAAGAATCCCTTTCTGGAGAAATAAAATCCCTTTCTGGAGAAATAAAATAACTAAAATCTAACCAATTTGTAATCAAAAAAGCTATTAATAAAGTACAATTAAGAAATGGGGGCTTTTACTGATAGGATAAATGAGGCAGAAGAGAGAATTAGTGATATAGAAGACCAAATGATGGAGAATAAAGAAGCTGAGAAAAAGAGCGAAACAATTACTGGACCGCAAAGGGAGAATTTGAGAGATGAGTGATACCATAAGATGAAACAATGTTAGAATAATTGGGATCCCAGAAGAAGAAGGGGTGGGCAGAAAACATATTGGAACAAATTATAGCAGAGAACTTACCCAATTTGGGGAAGAGAACAAGCATCAAAACCCAGGATGCACAGAGAATCCCCCTTAAAATCAATAAAAATAGGTTCATGTCCCATCATCTAATAGTAAAACTTACGAATCTCAGTGACAAAGAGAAAATCCTCAAAGCAGCTTGGGACAAGATGTCTGGAACATACAATGGTAAAAATATTAGATTTCCAGCAGACCTATCCACAGAGAACTGGCAGGCCACAAAGGACTGGCAAGATATATTCATAGCACTAAAAAATATGCAGCCAAGAATGCTATATCCAGCTAGGCTGCCATTGAAAGTAGAAGGAGAAATAAAAAGCTTCCAGGACAAACAAAAACTAAAAGAATTTGCAAACACCAAACCAGCCCTACAGGAAATATTTAAAGGGATCCTCAAAGCAAAGAAAGAGCCTATAAGTAGCATAGACCAGAAAGGAACAGAGACAATATACAGTAACAGTCACCTTACAGGCAATACAATGGCACTAAATTCATATCTTTCAGTAGTTACCCTGAATGTAAGTGAGCTAAATGCCCCAATAAAAAGACACAGGGTATTAGAATGGATTTTTTAAAAAAGACCCATTGATATGCTATCTACAAAAAACTTATTTTACACCCAAAGACTCCTCCAGATTTAGAGTGAGGAGGTAGAAAACAATTTACCATGCTAAATAAGCCAAACAATTTACCATGCTAAATAAGCCAAAGACTATAATAAGAGATGAGGAGGGTCTGTCCAATAAGAAGATCTAACAATTTTAAACATCTATGCCCCTAACATGGGAGCAGCCAACTACATAAACCAACAAATATCAAAATAAAAGAAACATATTGACAATAATACAATGATAGTAGGGGACTTTAACACCTCCTCACTGAAAGGGGGTAAAAACACCTCCCTCACCATTTCAGAACAGATCATCTAAGCAAAAGATCAACAAGGAAATAAAGGCTTTAAATAGCACACTAGACCAGATGGATATCACAGATATATTCAAAACAGTCTATCTCAAAGCAAAAGAACACGCATTCTTCTCTAGTGCACATGGAACATTCTCCAGAATAGATTACATGCTGGGTCACATATCAGGTCTCAGCTGACACCAAAATATTGGGATCAGTCCCTGCATATTTTCAGACCACAATGCTTTGAAACTAGTACTAAACCACAAGAGGAAAGTTGGAAAGAACTCAAATACATGGAGACTACAGAGCGTCTTACTAAAGAATAAATGGGTCAACAAAGGAATTAAAGAAGGCTTTATAAATTCATGGAAACAAATGAAAATGAAAACACAACTGTTAAAAATCTCTGGGATACAGTAAGGAGGTCCTGAGAGGAAAGTATATAACAACACAAGCCTTTCTCAAGAAATGAGAAAGGTCTCAAATATACAACCTAAGCCTACACCTAAAGGGAGGTGGAACAAAAAGAGCAAATAAATCCTAAACCCAGCAGGAGAAGATAAATAATAAAGATCAGAGCAGAAATCAATGAAATCAAACCAAAGAACAGTATAACAGATAAATAAAACTAGGAACTGGTTCTTTGAAACAATAAGATTGATAAACCCCTGGCCAGACTTATCAAAAAGAAAAGAGAAAGGACCCAAATTAATAAAATCAGGAATGAAAGAGGAGAGATCACAACCAACACCAAAGAAATACAAACAATTTTAAGAACATATTATAAACAACTATACACCAAAAAATTTGACAATCTGGAAGAAATGGATGCATTCCTAGAGATGTATAAACTACCAACACTGAACCAGGAAGATAGAAAACCTGAACAGACCCATAACCAGTAAGGAGATTGAAGCAGTCATCAAAAATCTCCCAACAAACAAAAGCCCAGGGCCAGACAGCTTCTTGGGGGAATTCTACCAAATATTTAAAGAAGAATTAATACCTATTCTCCTGAAACTGTTCCAAAAAATAGAAATGGAGGGAAAACTTCCAAACTCATTTTACAAGGCCAGCATCACTTTGATCCCAAAACCAGACAAAGACCCCATCAAAAAGGAGAACTACAGACCTATAACCAATATGAACACAGATGCAAAAATTCTCACCAGAATACTAGCCAATAGGATCCAACAGTACATTAAGAGGATTATTCACCATGATCAAGTGGGATTAATTCCCGGGCTGCAAGTTTGGTTCAACATATGCAAATCAATCAATGTGATACTGCACACTAATAAAAGAAAGAATAAGAACCACATGATACTCTCAATAGATGCTGAAAAGGCATTTGACAAAGTATGGCATCCTTTCTTGATCAAAACTATTCACAGTGTAGGGATAGAGGATACATACCTCAATATCATCAAAGCCATCTATGAAAAACCCATAGTGAATATCATCCTCAATGGAGAAAAACTGAGAGCTTTTCCACTAAGGTCAAGAACACAGGAGGGATATCCATTATTATCACTGCTACTCAACATAGTACTCGAAGTCTAGCCTCAGCAATCAAAAACAAAAAGACATTAAAGACAATCAAATTAGCAAAGAAGTCAAACTCTCACTCTCTACAGATTATATACTTTATATGGAAAACCCAAAAGACTCCACTCCAAATCTGCTAGCACTCATACAGGAATTCAGTAGAGTGTCAGGATATAAAATCAGTGGACAGAAATCAGTTGCATTTCTATACACCAAAAACAAGACAGAAGAAAGAGAAATTAAGGAGTTGATCCCATTTACGATTGCACCAAAACTGTAAGATATCAAGGAATAAATCTAACCAAGGAGGCAAAGAATCTGTCCTCAGAAAACTATAGAGTAGTCATGAAAGAAATTGTGGAAGACACAAAGAAATGGAAAAATGTTCCATGCTCATGGATTGGAAGAACAAATATTGTGAAAATGTCTATGCTACCTAGAGCAATCTACACATTTAATGCAATCTATATCAAAATACCATCAACATTTTTCAAAAAAATGGAATAAATAATCCTAAAATTTATATGGAAGCAAAAAAGACTGCAAATAGCCAGAGGAACATTGAAAAAGAAAACCAACGTTGGTGGCATCACAATTCTAGACTTCAAGCTCTATTACAAAACCCTAATCATCAAGACAGTAGGGTACTGGCACAAAAACACACATAGATCAATGGAACGGAATAGAGAGTCCAGAAATAGACCCTCAATTATATGCTCAACTAATCTTTGACAAAGCAGGAAAGAATGTCCAATGTAAAAAGAGATAGCCTCTTCAATGCATGGTGTCGGGAAAATTGGACAGCCACATGCAGAAGAATAAAACTGGACCATTTCCCTACACCACACATGAAAATAGACTCAAAATGGATGAAAGACCTCAATGTGAGACAGGAATCCATCAAAATCCTTGAAGAGAACATAGACAGCAATCTCTTCAACCTCAGCTACAGCAACTTCTTCCTAGAAACATCGCCAATGGCAAGGGAAGCAGGGGCAAAAATAAATTATTGGGACTTCATCAAGATCAAAAGCTTTTGCACAGCAAAGGAAACAGTCAACAAAACCAAAAGACAACCGACAGAATGGGAGATGATATTTTCAAATGACATATCAGATAAAGGGCTAGTATCCAGAATCTATAAAGAATTTATCAAACTCAACAGCCAATGAACAAATAATCCAATCAAGAACTGGGCAGAAGACATGAACAGACATTTCTGCAAAGAAGACATCCAAATGGCCAACAGACACAGGAAAAAGTGCTCCACATCACTCGGCATCAGGGAAAAACAAATCAAAACCACACTGAGATACCAGCTATGCCAGTCAGAATGGCTAAAATTAACTAGTCAGGAAACGATAGATGTTGGCAGGGATGCAGAGAAAGGGGACCCCTCCTACATTGTTGGTGGGAATGCAAGCTGATGCAGCCACTCTGGAAAACAGTATGGAGGTTCCTCAAAAAGTTGAAAATAGAGCTCCCCTATGATCCAACAATTGCACTACTGGGTATTTACCCAAAAGATACAAATGTAGTGATCTGAAGGGCACGTGCACCTGAATGTTTATAGCAGCAAGTCTACAATAGCCAAACTATGGAAAGAATTTGGATGTCCATCAACAGATGAATGGATAAAGAAGATGTGAGATATATATATAGAGATAGATAGATATCTATCTATATATATGAATACTATGCAGCCATTTAAAAAAAAAAACAGTCAAAATCTCGCTGTTTGCAATGACAAGGATGGAACTAGAGGTTATTATGCTAAGCAAAATAAGTCATCCAAAGAAAGAGAAATGTCATACGATCTCTCTGATACAAGGAATTTAAAAGGCTGGGCGTGGGGTCATGGGGGGGAATGGAGGGAAATAAGAAACAAGATGGGATCAGGGAGGAAGAGGTCCCCGTCTTTTGGGATCATAAGAGACTCACAATCTCAGGAAACTCATAAACTGAGGGGGGCTGGAGGGGAGTGGGAGGGACGGGGTGGCTGGGTGATGGACATGGGGGAGGGCATTGCTTTGGTGAGTGCTGTGAAATGTGTAAGACTGATGATTCACAGATCTTATATGTTATATAAGAAACAAATAATACATTATATGTTAATTAAACTACATGAATAAAACAACTAAAAGAAAGAAAGAAAAAAGAAATATTTCTTGGGGTGCCTGAGTGGCTCAGTCCTTTAAGCATCGATTTCAACACAGGTCATGAGATCAAGTTTCACGTTTGGTCTGTGCTCAGCATGGAATCTGCTTGCCATTCTCTCTTGCGCTCTGCCCCTCCCCCCACTCATGCTCACAGGCTCACTCTCTCCCAAAATAAATATATAAAATCTTTATAAAAATGGGAGTATTGGGGTGCCTGGGGACTCAGTCAGTTACATAACAGCCTTTAGCTCAGATTATGATCTCAGGGTTCTGGGATGAACCCAGCATCTGGCTCCCTGCTCACTGGGGAGTCGCCTTCTCCCTCTCCCTCTGCCACTCCCCCTGCTTGTGCTCTCACTCTCTCTGTCTCCCTCTCTCTCTGTCAAATAAATAAATAAGATCTTAAAAAAATAGAGAGGGGTATCTGGGTGGCTCAGTGGGTTAAAGCCTCTGCCTTCGGCTCAGGTCATGATCCCAGGATCCTGGGATCGAGCCCCACATCAGGCTATCTGCTCAGCAGGGAACCTGCTTCTCCCTCTCTCTCTGCCTGCCTCTCTGCCTACTTGTGATCTCTGTCAAATAAAATAAATAAAATCTTAAAAAAAAAAAAAAGGAAGGAAGTATCTCTTAATTCATGAGTTCAAGTACAAACCAGATCCCACGTGATCCCAGAGTTCAAGGGCTTGTCTCATATATGCTCTATGAGACATCATCCTTGTAGGAGTTTCTTTATTTGAAATATGAAAGTTGATACTCAGTAGAAAACAGACATCTCAAGAAATAATCAGAGTGACCTCATAACAAAGAGATAATATTCTCTAGACCATGTGCATCTGTCTTATTTGGGGGTTCACAACCACATGAGCTCCTCTTTACCATCCATTTCAGTACTGTTGTGAATAAGAAAGGAGACAATAGATCCTAATACCTTAGGGGGGAAAAATCCTACCTCCGTGAAATAACGGCTACCAGTGCACTCTTCATATAGCCTCTCACCCGCCCAGCAATACTGCAAATCAGCTACTAGTCCCATTTTAGAGGAATGAATTGAGGCTTGAAGAGGGTAAGTGACTTGCCAAACCACAGAAACTGGAAAACAGAGGCTTGGGATTTTGCCTGAGAATAGTGTTCTCATTCTCAGTGAGCTTGATTCTCCCCTTTGCACCTAAAAAAAGGGGGAAAGGGACCCCCACACACACACCTGTCACGGATGGTCCCTCTGCTCCATCTGAGACCACTCTTCTTTTTGTTCCCTACTAACTCCCTTGTAGCAAAAGAACAAGCTAGAAGGAGCTGAGTGAGGGGAAAGGAGGGAAGGAGAGTGAAGAGAGTGTCCTGACTTGGGATTTATGGGCTGATTTGGGGAGCTCGTGGTATTTCTCTCATCTGACCGGCTGCCTTGAAGCATCCACCAGCAAGCCCCCACAAGGTCAGACACTCTGGTCTTCCTGTCTTTTGTGAGATTTCCTTCGAGCACGATCCACTTCGATGACAGTTTCGGGTTTCCAGTGTTGTTCATGTACATATTTCCTGCACAATACACTGACATGCCAGCATTTATCCGGAAAAGTCTCTTAACTGCAAAGCCCACCAGGCTTTGTGCTTCTGTGTTTATTTGGAGGTTATTGTGATCACATGTTTTCCTCTCTCTGGGAAGGTGCACTCAGTGAGAGGCCCAATTACAGATTCTGTGTTCCCGCTCCCTCCCCAGAGCACTGCCTCCCACATAGGCACTCACTACCTATTTTTTAATTAATGACGAGATAAATGATTTCATCCTGGTGATTAGCTCAGAGAAAGCAGGAGCCATAATGTTCCATAAAAGGATAATCTTTCGGGATAGGGTCCTAGTAAAAGAGAGCCCAGTGGTGCAAGTCTCATTCAGAAGACAGAGGTGGTAAATCTGTTGGTGGTTTTGCTCTTTGCAGTCCCTCGGGTACCAGGCTGGGGAGCAGCTGCCTTCCCTTCTCCAGAGCTCTTGTTTGAGGGCCTGAAACCCATAGTGAATGCTGTGACCTAGAAGCAAAGCACATCACACTCACAGGTCACCAGCCAGACCCCACTCAACCCCAAAAGGCCAGGATGTGCTGCTTCCCGTGGGCCTGCGGGGCACAGAGTTGGGAATATAGGGGGGATTGTGTGAAATGGCCCCATCCAAAATAAACGCAACAACAACTCCACGGGCATCAAAGCGCAATATGGCGAAGCAGGACGCTCTCTGCAGGGCAGTGGCGGGAAGCAAGGGTCCTAAGAAGGTCCGACGCGCGGTCGCATCCCAGCGTTCTTCACAAGCTGTGCAGAGGCAATGCAATCTCGTGGCTCTGGCCCCACTGCACAGCACAGAAGCAGACAGGGGAAGAACCTGGAACGTATTTGAATGAATAAGCCCATAAACATGTGAATTCTGCAGATGGAGAGAAAACAGTGCAAGGTTGCCATTGCTTGTCTTGCTCCGAGCGCTGTGGCCTCATGGAAGCCCGGGGTTTCTGCATCAGCTGCATCTGAGAGCTCCTTCCTCCCTTCCCTTGAGTCAAAAGCGGCCGCACCTCAGCCTCACATGCATACCGCACCTGCAGAAACTCAATGAACCGGACAGTGGCTGCAAGCCCCCTCCCGGGACGCCTGCCGAGCAGAAACCAAGCAGCCGTTCCGCTTGCTCGGGTGGGCGCTTGGACAGGGGCCCTCCTGCGGGTTCTCTCCAGTGTGGAGCTGCTGCGAGACCCTGATCCTGGCTGGGGCGCAAGCCGGAGCGGGCTTCTGCGGCTGAGGTCACCTGACACCCTCGCGAGCCGGCACCAGCCTCGTTTCCTAAATGAAGGAACAAAGAACAGGAAAGGTCATCAGGGGTCCAACATCACACCATGGTTTTCGGACGAGGGCAGGACAGTGAGGCCAGGTTCCCAAAGTGGACCCGAAGTCGGGCCCCAGTAGCATCGCACACGTCCTTCCTCGGTGGCCCGCGACCGCGTGGAAGGCGCACCCGAGGAGCGTCGCTTCTGTGCCGCGGAGATGGCGTTACACATGCCCCGGAGATGGCATTACGCGTGCCCTGATGCACAAAGCCCGGCAGGGATTTCAAGTTCCCCTGCCTGAAAACTGCTGCTGAAGGTCTGAAAGGAGAGAGAACGGGACTCCACGCGCCAACGCGGAGGGAGTTCCGACCCGGGCGGAAAGCTGCCTGTGCTACTGGCCCGGGGCGCCTGACTCGCGGCGTTGGGAGCCTTCGGGGTGTCGCCCGGGGCTCCCAGCGAAGAGCGCGTGGCCACTGGATGGCGAGTACGCGCTGGGTTAGCTATATGGGTGGTGGTGCCGAAGAGAAGCCAAAGAAGAAAGGAACCAAGTGGCCTTTGGCCAGAGAAGAAAATGCTGCTGATGCAGCCTGAGCTGCTTCTAGAACAAACACCTTTAAAAAAAGAAGACGCGCTACGGTATTTTCACAGATTTAACGCTCACCTCGCCCAGCTCATGGCTGCCGTCCTACAGTCCACTCCAGCCGAAGTGTTTTGTGCACATATTATGGTCTCAAATCACTTTCTTAGCTCTCCAATCATTTTCTTGCCATCTTCTTATAGTAAATAGGAACCGAACTAAAGTTCATTTCAGGAATCTGTCAGCCTTCCGGACAGTGTTTATTTGGAAAGAACTCCCTCTCCGTGGTAAAGATAGGGATCCTGGCTCCCAGCCCCAGTGACGTCCAAAGCAGTGGGAGGAAAACAATCTGTTTTGTGCTTGAACAGAAGGCTTGCATCACCTGAACTGCCATTTCAGCAGACGACGGCACACACACACACACACACACACGCATACACACACATCCCACATACATGCAAACCTGCACACGCACCACACATACTCACGCTTAACACACACACAATCAAGCACTTTCTTTTCTTTTCCAAAGTTTTAAAGTTAGCATATTTAAATCAAAAATTAGGATTCAGGGGTGTCTGGGTGGCTCAGTGGGTTAAAGCCTCTGCGGTCGGTTCAGATCATGTCACATCGGGCTCTCTGCTCAGCAGGGAGCCTGCTGCCTCCTCTCTCTCTGCCTGCCACTCTGCCTACTTGTGATCTCTGTCTGTCAAATAAATAAAGAAAATATTTTTTCTTTTTTTAAAATTTATTTTCAGCATAATAGTATTCATTATTTTTGCACCACACCCAGTGCTCCATGCAATCCATGCCCTCTATAATACCCACCACCTGGTACCCCGACCTCCCGCCCCCCGCCCCTTCAAAATCCTCAGATTGTTTTTCAGAGTCCATAGTCTCTCATGGTTCACTTCCCCTTCCAATTTCCCCCAACTCCCTTCTCCTCTCTAACTCCCCATGTCCTCCATGCTAAAATATTTTTTTTTTTTAAATTAGGATTCGGTTTGGTAATTACTCCACACCCTGCCCTTGCCCGAAGATTTTGAATTATGCCTCCCGAGAAAGAGTGTCATTACTGAATAACTCATCCCCCAGGAGCTCACTCTAACCTCAGAAATGGGTCCTGGAGGCAGAAAGGTGCCAGAAATCGCTTGGTCGGGTGAGGTCGATTTTGCAAGGTGGCAGCAACGGTGAATAATGACTTGGGTGCGATTTTCCAAAGTCCAGACACGTGTTTCAAACACCCTTCCTAATGCCTGAAATGCAGAATTTAAGCTCCACTCTTTTTGGCCTAAAGCCATGTATCCCTCTTAAGCAGTATTTTATATTTTAAGTAGTGAATCCTTCATACCTACCGAATGAAATCTCAAAGTTTGGGGCACAAAAAAAAAAAAAAAAAAAAAAAAAAAGCTCAAGTGTTTGTCAAAATTAAGAACCTGACCCAAGTGTTAGCTGAGGCAGAGGTGTC
The DNA here is from genome assembly GCF_964662115.1 of Mustela nivalis. Lineage (NCBI taxonomy): Eukaryota > Metazoa > Chordata > Mammalia > Carnivora > Mustelidae > Mustela > Mustela nivalis. The sequence goes on along the minus strand of NC_139031.1, from coordinate 99,644,340 downwards.
TCAATTTCTTAAGTACCCTAGATGAATCTGTTACGGGCCTATAGTTAAAAATAGTTTAGTTTAGTCCCTTAGAGCAAAGGACAAAACTATGAGACTCTTAAGAGAGAGAGGAGGGAGGGGGGACAAGGGAAGGAATGAGCCTTAAGATATTGGGCATCTAATGTAAAGAGGAGTTGGGGGAGGGGTGACAACAGCAAGTGGGAGATTTCTGGAAAGGAGGGTCTTAAAATGGCCAACCAGAGCCCTGGGTCATCTTACAGTCTTGCTGAGCAGGAACATGGTGTTCTGTTAATGACGACTAGTGGTGGCACTTCTTTACCGTGAGTCAGCCAGTGAGCTAAGTTCCCAATCACTGAACCGTGTGAGGAGCGATGAACCCTGCCATCTCACAAATAGAAAACAAGGTGGGCATCTTACCTGGGACTAAGTAGCTTTGCTCTGGGAAAAGCCTGTGCCTTCTAATGCCCTTCATGCGAGCTACTGAAATGACCAGAAATGGAGTGGTTATAATTTTTTCCACTACTTTTGCCACCAAACTATTTCTGAACAGCAAACCAGATTTTAAAGCCCAAAGCAATACCCTATGGGTGGAAGACCCCCTCCTGGGTCATCTCAAACCCTCTCCCTTCAAAGATGATGAATCTGAAGCCCTCATCTGGGGGTGCCTGTGTGGCTCAGTGGGTTAAGCCTTTGCCTTGGGTTTAGGTCATGATCTCAGGATCCTGGGATCGAGCCGCACATCCGTCTCTCTGTTCTGCAGGGAGCCTGCTTCCCCCTCTCTCTCTGCCTGCCTCTCTCTGCCTACTTGTGATCTCTCTCCCTGTCTCTATCAAATAAATAAGTAAATCTTTAAAAAAGAAAAAGAAAATGAAGCCCTCGTCTGATGCACCAGCCCACCCCACCTCTTATGAAGGCTGGACCAAGAGCCAGTCCTGATTCTAGAAAAGAAACCAAAATGCACATGCATTAAAGACATGAGCTCCTACAATTTCAGTGAGGAACTAGGTACAAGTGTGTCTATAATTACAGTAATTCATATAACTGAACAATATTCATATATTGACATTTTCATTATATTGTTCAGTTTTTCCACTGAGCACATTTGCTAATTTGGGTAATGAAAACCAGCTCTATAGTTAGAAGTTTACAGAATCTATAAAATAGATATGGGTCAATTATAATAAAACAATTCTATTGTAAGCCAAAGGATCAAATGGATCAAATCGGACTCTGAATTTTTCATGAGTAATATATTGATTTATCCCCATCCTCCAGACTTAAGTTTTCAAAGTAGAAGGCCTTCCTTTGCATGAGTAGATTAGGAAATAATCTGAAAAGCACTTGCAGCCAGCACTGAAGAGTCTGTTGTGAAATATACTCGCTTCCTAATTGCTATTAAGAGTTGCTTCACTGTTTTGATCTTTGAATGGTGAAACGCGTTCAGATATTTCTAAAAGAAGAGCACAGAATATGAAATGCAAAAGTGTTGAAATACTTTACGTATCAAAATATTCCATATGATTTTTCTCTTTCGTATCGAAACCTTGGACTCCTAATTTAGAGAATGTTTGTCTTGTCCTTTGCTAAATTCATCTGCCTTCCTGTTGGTTACCCTGAGAAACTTTTTGCTGATATTTCAGTGACTTTGCATTTGAGGTTTCGTCGGGGACTGGTAGGGGGTCGGGGTATAAAGTTTTCAAGAAGAGAGCCTGAGAGAGAGAGGATTATTCAGAGGTTGATTTTCGTATTTAAAAATCAATATTGGGACACCTGGGTGGCTCAGTGGATTAAGCCGCTGCCTTCGGCTCAGGTCATGATCTCAGTGTCCTGGGATCAAGCCCTGCATCGGGCTCTCTGCTCAGCTTCCCCTTCTCTCTCTGCCTAGCTCTCTGCCTACTTGTGATCTCTCTCTGTCAAATAAATAAATAAAATCTTTTAAAAAAATCAATATTCAAGTTGTTAAAGTCAACAACTCAAAACATTTAGGTCTTCCTTCAAATTTCAAGATCAACCTATGCATCTTATTCACTATGTAGGTCTCAGAAGTTTTAACAATCACCTTTTTTTAAATTATAGAAGTGTAATTGACATAGAATGCTGTTAGTTTCAGGTGTACAAAAATTATTGAATAGATTCAACCATTCTATACATTACTCACTGTTCACCACATTAATAGTCACCGTCTGTCACCACAAAACACTGTTTCAATATTATTGACTATATTCCCTATGCTGTGCTCTTCATCTCCATGACTTATTTATTTTATAAGAAGCTTGTAATCTTCATACCCTTTATCTGTTTCACCCATCCCCACCCATACACCTGCTTTCTGGAAACTACCAGTTTGCTCTCTGTATTAAAGAGTCTGATTTTTTGTTTGCTTGTTCATTTGTTTTGTTTTTTAGATTCCACATACAATAAGTACAGCCATATGGCATTTTTCTTTCTCAGTCTCACTTATTTCACTTAGCATAATACCTCTAGGTCCATCCACGTTTTACAAGATGCCAAGATCGCATTATTTTTTATGGCTGAGTAATATTCCATTGTGTGTGTGTGTTATCACATCTTTGCCCATTTGTCTCCTGATGGACAGTTAGGTTGCCTCCTTCTCTTGATGATTATAAATAATGCTGCAATAACAGAAAGGTGTATATACCTTTTTTATTAAGTCTTCTCATTTTCTTTCGGTAAATACCCAGTAGTGGGGTTACTGGGTCATATGTTATTTATATTTTTAATTTTTTAGGTGCCTCCACACTGTTTTTCACAGTATTTGTACCACTTCACATTCCTGCAAACAGCACGTGAGAGTTCCCTTTTCTCCACATCCTCACCAACACTTCAACAATCACTTTTAAGGGGTCTTTGGTTCATATTTGCTTTTAGTTACAAACTTAATTTTTAAACTTCAAATATGTGCATCGGCATTTATGAATTTCAGACAAGTGAGTCCCTTTTAAATCAATTGTCTCATTGAACAAACAACACTTCCTTTTTAAATATTTTTTATTATGTTTAATCAGCCAACATCCTTAGTTCAATGATTCATTGGTTGTGTACAAAACCAGTGCTCATTGCATCCTGTGCTCTCTTTAATACCCATCACCCAGTTACCCCATCCTCCCACTCTCCTCCCCTCTGTAATCCTCAGTTAGGTTCCTGGAGAGCAACAAAGACCAGAAATTAAGAGACAATCTATAGAAACAGGGACTTTACAGGCAATATGATGGCACTAAATTCGTATCTTTCAATAGTTACTCTCAATGTGAAAGGGCTGAATGCTCCCATCAAGAGACACAGGGTTTCAGACTGGATAAAAAAGCAGGACCCATCCATATGCTGTCCACAAAAGACTCATTTTGAACCTAAAGACACCTCTGAATTGAAAGTGAGGGGATGTAGGGGCACCTGGGTAGCTCAGTGGGTTAAGCCTCTGCCTTCAGCTCAGGTCATGGTCTCAGGGTCCTAGGATCGCGCACCACATCAGTCTCTCTGCTCCGCAGGGAGCCTGCTTCCCCCTCTCTCTGCCTGCCTCTCTGCCTACTTGTGATCTCTGTCTGTCAAATAAATAAACAAAATATTTTAAAAATGAAAGAAAGTGAGGGGATGGAGAAACATTCACTGTGTCATCAGACCTCAAAAGAAATCTGGGGTAGCAATTCTAAATGAAAGACTGTGGGAAGAAATGTAAAGGGACACTATATCATACTTAAGTAGACCATCCAACAAGAAGATGTAACAATTGTAAATATCTATGACCCCAACCTTTTCCTTACTGTATAAATATAGGAGTATGTATTTAATAAATTAAACTTATAAATGGGAATTTAAATCTTAAACTTAAACCTTAAATCTTAAACTTAAATCTTAAATGATTTTAAATCTTTAATCTTAATCTTAAACTTAAATCTTAACTGATCTAATATCACTTACAATCTTAGAACAATTTCAACCTAGAAATTAAGCACCTAAATTAGTTAGTCAATCACACATTTTTAATTTATTAACAAGGCTGGCTACTATTCTAACAGACCAGCTCTTATAAACGTATTCTCTTAATATAAAAATATTAACTCAATCATCTTGATTCTGTTAATATTTTTAAATTTAATCTCAGTCTTTTTGAGGTTAAAACATGCTAACCAACTAAAATGTAATTATATCATTCTCCAAAATTTAGGGGATAACTAGCAGTTCTTGAAGCTAGAGTTATCAGGCAAGAAGCTGATTAAAGTCTAGTTAAGGACACCAATAGTCTCCCTTCCACCATCATACAGATTGCCACGGGGGCTCCAAAACATGGTGAATGGGTTGGCATCACAGAGAGCCCACGTGTCTCAAGTTCAAGTTGTATCCAACAGAATTCTGTATGAAAATCTGCTACCTTCATTCATGTCGCTGTATCACTTAGCTGGATTTCCCATTGATTTCTTTCATACAACTATTTAAATGTCTCTTCACAAATGTAAAGACCTTGAACTTGACACATTTACGTTTTTTTTTTTTCATATTCTCCCTGATAGGACCACATAACCTTTATAAAAAATGAGATGATGTCTGGGCACCTGGGTGGCTCAGTGGGTTGGCCCTCTGCCTTAGGCTCAGGTCATGATCTCGGGGTCCTGGGATGGAGCCCCACATCACACTCTCTGCTCAGCAGGGAATATGCTTCCCCTTTTTTCTCTGCCTACTTGTGATCTCTCTCTCTGTGTCAAATAAATAAATAAAATCTTTTTTTAAAAAAATGAGATGATGTCCAACTGAATCCTAGTTACCAAAAACAGACTTGGCAACCAGATTTCCATGATTTGGAGTTCCAGCCCTACCACTGCATGGTTGGGTGACCTTGGGTAGGACACTTCAGTTCTCAGGGAGAGCCTCACTTTCTTATCTGTAAAAGTTATAATTTGGGGATTATTATGGGGTTTATCTAAGTTGATCTGGAAAAAGCTCCTAAAAGCTCCTGGCACATAAGAAGAATTCTATAAGCATTAACAATGACCATTAATCTTTCATGAGGAAGATTATTTTATTGATGGGACGTCTGCCTGTCTTGTAATCATAGAGAATCAGCCACAAGATGGACCTGGTGAGGGACGGCTTCTATAGTTCTCTACTAATTCTAATCTTACTGAGCTGTAATTATTTTTGTAGAAAAGAAAATAATCATGTTAACGCTTTTCAGGAGACTTGCCCTGCTGTTTATTTTATTTATTTTTGTAAAATGATTTTATTTATTTATTTGAGAGAGAGAGAGATAGCGACAGAGAGCACAAGTGGGGAGGAAAAGGAGAAGCAGCCTCCCTCCCCAGCAAGAAGCACAGTGCAGGGCTCTATCCCAGGACCCTGGGGTCATGACCTGAGCTGAGGGCAGACGCTTAGCCAAATGAGCCAACCAGGAGCCCCAGACCTCCTATTTATAAAAAGCTTTAATGAGGCTTTCTCTTAGCCAAAGCTCAGTTTCTCCGGACTTGGTCACTATGGAGAAGTCTGAGGCTCAGGAGGGAGGTGAACCAGTGGAACCGCACACCCTACGTCCAAGCCACATGTGCCTAGAGAGACTTCCTTCACTGCAGAGGGGAAATCTAACCCCCACATTACCTGAACGCCCTTATAACTAGGGTTCAGCAGTGATTTGGTTCCACTGGATGCACGCATGCGAAGTTTGGAACCTGCCAGTGAAGAGCCGGAGTGTGGTAGCCCTTTCCCCGTCGAGGCTGAAGCAGGGCTCCCCATGCCCAGTCCCTAACTTTGTTGTTGAGAATCAGCAATCAAAAAACGTTGCTTTCTTCCTTGCTCTAGTCCAGAGTTTCTTCTGTTTGTTTCCCAAGCCCTGCACAGCCTAAAATAGCGGTTCTCAATCAGGGGTGATTCCCCAGCCAACAGGGGACAGTTGTTAGTACCTGGAGACATTTTTGACGGTCAGGAGCCAGCATGTCGCAGGGGAAGCAGAGGTACCGGTGGACTGTGACTGCCATCTGGTGAGTCGAGACCAGAGAGGCTCTTCAACATCCTACACGATGTCCTTCCACAGCTGAGATTTATTGATCTGGTCCAAAACACCAGTGGTGCCAAGGTCGAGAAACCCCAGAAGCACATAAGGTGCTCCTATCTGCTGACTGTGAGTTGCTTTTCTTCCACCTCGAGGTGAAGAGGTAACAAGTCGGAAGGGACGGGGAGACGAGCACGAGAGCGTTCCAAGGCGCGCAAAGGCTTCCCGGGGTGTCGGTTTTTGGCTGGTGTCTTGATTAGTTGGTCAGCGGTATCTCTCCCTTTAACTGGAGCGAGTGATTCTAATTTCTGAATGCTATTCTCTGTATGGGGGGGGAAAAAAGTAGTCCTCTTTTGTTCCAAAAGAGGAAAGATGGAGGAAATTTTGACTCTCTCACTAATTTGTTGAAATGTTCCCTAGACCCTCACTGCTTGAAGTGTGGTCTGAAAACCAACGCCAATGGCAGCACTGGGAGTTCGTTAGAAGTGAAAATGTCCCACTCCCAGCCCAGAGCCTTTGAATCAGAATACACGGTCTAACAAGATCCCCAGGAGACTAGTGTGCACTGCAGAGGCAAAAACCAGCACACACGTGTGGATTGGAGAGACAACTTTTAATTGGTAACTCCTACATATTGAGTTGCCTGGTTTCGTCCCTTAGCTCCCTGGCCAGTAAAAAGCAAAATTCCCAAATCAGACGCATACATCAGTGTAACTTCAGATCTGCTTTGTTTTCATATCTGATCGCTACTTAAACACCAGCAGCCCAGAACACATCAATTATTTCTTTCTCCCTCTATTAAGAATTTAACGATCTGCAAATAAGCTCCTGAGAAGATCGCACATAAAGAGACCCTATGGTCCTTTTATAATGTGAGTCATTACACCCTTTATTTGTGTCACTTGTGAGAGAGATGTTTCGCTCCTGCTGTTAGGTATACTGCTCGGTCATGTAGAAGGCTATCCTATTAGAGAAAGTCATACCTTCTCAGCAGAAATATTCCCAGCACACACCCCTGCACGCACATCCACAAGGATTTTGTGGATGGCGCTTGGGTGTCCACATAACACTTTGGTCCCTCCCAGACCACGTACAGACGTGGCTCTACCCATCACTACGATTCCTCGCAGGGATTCAGCAGGGATATCTGCCAAGGGGGTGAGACCCCACCAGAGGCAAATGGGTGGTTTGCAGACCATTTCACAGAGGACTAGGGTTCTGTTGAGCCGTCTCATGGACAGAGGGAAAATTGAGTTGTAGGGCTCAAGGGACACTCCATTCCCACTCGAACCAGATAACTTGTATTTGTATCTGTTCTAGAAATTAGAGTGTGTAAAATTTCATTTGAAAAATGCAAAAAACAAATTTGAAGAACACTGGATCAGATTGCCAAGATCTAGTCAAGATTCATTATGCTACACATAACCTACAGAAACGCAAATAGTAACGAAATTTGGAAAAATGCTTGCCCTCAACAACAATCAAACACAATTTCATTTTTCTCACGATATTATTATAAAAAGCATTTTTTATTTGAGTGAGAGAAAACATGAGCAGGGTGTGGGGCAGGGGGAGAAGCAGACTCCCTGTTGAAAAAGAGAATCCAATGTGGGGCTAGAGCCCAGGACTCCGGGATCATGACCTGAACCAACTGAGCCACCCAGGTGCCCCAATAAAAAGTATTTTTAAATACATTTTTATTTATAAAATAAAAAAATTTTTTAAATATTTTTTAAATACCCATGTCTCATTAAGGTGTGATAAAAAGTTAGTCATGCTTATGTGTGATAGGGTTATAAGATGATATACCATGTTTTTCAGAGTAAGTGCATAATAGGCGTCACAATCCATAAGAATATTAATATCCTTTTATATAGATATGCCATATCTTTAACTTTCTCATAGAGAACTAATTTGAAATTCATTTAACAATTCTATGTACCCACATATTTACTATAGTGCTATTTATTATATCAGAAAAATGAAAACAATCTAAATGTTCAAAATAGTTGAATTAAATGATTATAATACTATATAATAACATAATGCTTATGACATCATGTTAGATTAAGAAAAATATAATAGAGAAAATGTGCACACTAGGGGTACGTGGGTGACTCAGTCGGCTGGGCATGCGACTCTTGTTTTCGGTTCAGGTCATGATCTCAGGGTCATGGATCGAGCCCCGTATCAGGCTCTGTCCTGGGCATGGACCCTGCTTGGGATTCTCTCTCTCCCTCTCCCACGGCCCCTCCCCCTTCTAAAAAATGTGCAAACTATATTTTCTAAAATGTCATTATGTAGAGAAAGATGGAAAAAATCACACAATAGTTACATAGGTGACAAGATGATAATTTATATTTTCTTGTCCTATTTCTAAATTTTGAGTAGTTTGAATGGTATTTTAAAATGAAACCAAGTCTTTTTGAAGGAATCTTAAAACTAGTGGTTGCCATTAAACAAGTATCTCTAAACTTGCATGTAACAGCCACTACCCTCGGCACTTAACATTAAGAGAAAAATTGTCTTTACCCTCAGTCAACTGAACAAAGGATACGGTGAGGGAACAGATGTGTGCAGGGTATAGGGACATATGTGGGGACTCGCCACTGAGGGGAGTGCTTCTGACAATTGTAAGGATGTTGTAATAAATAATAATGAGTCTCGGAAGAGATTTTCTGCACGTTGAATCATCAACACACAAGAATACTTCTATCTGCATTCATGTCTAATGATTTTTTTTTTACCCAAAAGGCATAAGAGAGCTAGTCACTGGCTTGATTTCACATAGAGATATTGACTTGGGCAATGGTCTCAGCCCAATTTCTCGGTATTTTTCTGAATATGAGAAATAGGGTCGAAGAATAAGACTGGAAAGTAAGGAATTGCTGTCCCTGGGCAGAGGTAAAGTAGGGGTGGAAGAAGGTGGCTTCCCAGATCACTGAACCAGAACAGAGACGGTGCCAGGTCAGAGAGTCTAGGAGACCTGGGGGGGTCTCTGGTGCCCTTCCCTTCAGACATGGCCTTTTTAGCTTAATATTTATGCAATAGACTCCTGCCTGATTTAATAAATTGAAGGTGTAGTATACATTTGCCACTAATTTTGGGGAGATGAGAAATGGGAAGGTACCCCTCAACAAATTTCTCAAAGACAGAAAATGTTTTAGAACTTTTCTAATGGTTAACACCAGACCAGTCCACGGCTTGCCTGCTTCCTTGTCCAGACTTCTTCATTATTTGTTTGCTTTCACAACCACACTATGCTTGATTTTGTTTGGAGTACGGTACCTGATTCCTATTTAAGACTAAGATAATCATTCCCAAGTTACTATTTGAGGTGTGAGGTAAAAAGCCTTAAACAATGTGTGTCCAGGTTCCTGCCAGGTTAAATTCATTAAGCTAGAAAGGATCATCTATTTTAATCCCCATAAAAAATGTATTAGAGAGATGCTATTAATGCCATTTTATAGACTAAGAAACTGAGGCCCAGAGAGCTTACACAACGTGGCCACAATGCAGAGCTAGTAAGTGGCTGGCCATGATCTGGATTTACGTGTTAGTGAGCCCAGTGGCTTTCGCTCTTCCCACCATGTCCTGCTACTGTCTGCAGCTGACTTGGCCTAGCTTCCAGGAAGAGACAAGTGTACCCAATGTCTTGGGCAGCTGAGCAGCAGCCCTCCCCCATCCCTCGTTGACTGCACCATGTCAGTGCTATTGGCTAGCTACACAAAGAAAGAAATGGAAGGACAGCAAAAGGCACGCGGTCGACCTTACCAGGAAGTCTACACGTGGTTGATGATGTCAGTCCCCTTCTCTTTATGACTGCAAGGAGATGAAAAAATAGCTTCTCTTCCCAAAAATGTGTGGTACACCCAGCTTGTGGTCTGTAAACACCATCTCACCAAAGGAACCAGGGACTAGGATCATCACAAAGGGGCTCCGAAGTCAACACGAATAAGCCCCCACTGGGAAGACTGCAGAATAATTGCAAGGTGTTGAAACACATCAAATGTGTTCAAACCCGTGAATTCCTAATGATACAATAACAAAATCCTTATTGATCACCATTAGTAGATGCTAGGGAATCAACACACTTGAGACAACTGGCAAATAAAAAGAAAGCCTCAACCATGTGTCTTGTCTTTTTTAAGTCATTGGAACCTATGTAAATTTAAATAATATATATACATTTATATAATTATTAATTATATAAATTTAAATCTGTCTTTGGCTACAAAGATGACAAGTTACGCACAAGCCATTCCCACAAGGGAACAAAATGCCTGCACTGTGTTCCTACATAACTTTAAATTGACACTAATTTTAGTGACAAGGCCACCTCGGATGACCAGATTTGGTGGTCCTGCCAGAAGAGGAATTACCCATTTGGTCTAAATGTGGCTGTGGCTCTGGTGCCCACCCCGTTAACATCCAGAGGGTAGGGCTAAGCAGAAAAGGCCGAGAGCTCCCCCGTGTGGCCGATTCGGGTTAAAACAAACCCGAGATGTCAGAAGAGCGCTCGCTTTCCAGGCCTGATACACTCCGGAATGTTAATCCAGCCCTCCCACCCTAACAGTAATAAAACAGATTTTTCAAAGAAATAAATTTCCCTTTTCAGAGCACAACAATCAAAAACTCTTCAATAATAACAGTCCTAAGAGGGTTAGACATGTGATATGTGTTTATGGTCTTAGGTGCCCGTTTTCACAAATGTTTTAGGTGATTTCCCCAACCTCTGGCAAGTAAAAGGCTGGAGACACTTTGTTCTGCTTCGTAACAAATTATTAATGCGTCCAAGTGGAGAAAGAACAACCCCAAAAAGTGAGAATGTCAAAAATCTGACTTTCTCTGAGAGCGCTGACTTCCTATAACTCCCTGGGAATTAGAACAGGAAAGAGGGAGTGACGGCTCTGTTCTCTGTCCCCAGGGCAGCTCCGGAGGGACCATGTGCCTGACTTCGTGAGGCCGAGGGCCTGACCCGCCCAGGAAGACACAGCAGAGTGGACCCCCAAGACCAGGCCTTCCTCACCCCAGGCTGGCTCTTCCCACAGCACGATTCCCCCAGGAGTTCCCTTTTTCCGTGAGGCCTCAGGAAGTCATGGCTGCCTTTCCTTTCCTGCAAAATGAGGGCACTGGGCTTACGATCATTCTGTTCCAAAGTAAAGCCCTTATCACTCTTCTAATGTTTGTAGAGTCCAAGGCTCTTGGCTAGACCAAACTTTAGTCAGGCTTCTGCGCTTTCTTGTAGGCCCATCGATACACTTCAGCAAGAACCCCTACTCTTAACATGGGATCAGGTCCTCGCCCTTCACCATTCCCCAGAGATGGCTGACCCCAGCCTACCTTCAGAAAAGACCCTGCTAGGATCGTTTAGCCAGAACCCACCCCCACCTCTGATGTCTCCTTTTAGTAATTTTCTATCCACTCACCCCACCCATGCAATATGCAGAATCAAGCATAGTTTTAAACTGAGGTTTCTTTTCTTCTACTGTTATAGTCCTGAATAAAATTTGTTTTTACTACTTTTCTGTCCAGCTCTGGCTTTTCTTTGATATGAGGCCCGTCCTCAAATTACTCTGGGCCAGAGGAGTCTCCTTGCCAAGAGGGACACCCCCACTTGGGAGCCATTCACACCCAGTGATTCAAGGAGGGGTACAGAGACCAGAACCTGCTGTCCCGTAGAAGGGGCTGCCCCCGCTCCTGGCTCCCTGAGCCTCCTCTGTGGCTTATCAAGTTTTAACTGATCCCTTTGCCCAGTCTTTTTTTTTTATAAAGACTTTATTTATTTATTTGAAAGAGATCACAAGTAAGCAGAGAGGCAGGCAGAGAGAGAGAGAGAGAGGAAGAAGCAGGCTCCCTGCAGAGCAGAGAGCCCGATGTGGAGCTCAATCCCAGGACCCTGGGATCACAACCCGAGCCAAAGGCAGAGGCTTTAACCCACTGAGCCACCCGGGTGCCCCCCCCCATGCCCAGTCTTAACTCCTTTACTCCTCACAGTGGGGGAGTCATGACCTAGGGTCAAGAATATACCCCAGTAGACCTCCTCAGACACACAAACCTCCATCTCAGAAGCAGCTCATTAAAGACAACCCCAAGAGAAGAAGAGTCAGGTTCTGGGGGTCCCAGGAGCCCAGTCTATTAGTTGTATGTTTGAGACCTTTAGCCCCTTGGGCAGGGAGGGGTCTGCATCTCCACAGTGGGAGGGATCCTCAGGTACAGGCCTCTCATAGGAATTAAACAGGCCCATAGTACAGACAGCTCGGTAACATTTTGTTCTTGTCCTATTATCATGGTGTTGATGTTGAATGTGACCATGATGATGATGATGATGATGAATGAATGAAAGTTAGTGGCTTAATGTCCCACCCATTAGGTTAACTATTGCTGTTCTTTCAAACCTTGACCCAGCTTAGTTGTTCCCAAGCTCTGATTCAGAGCAGGTGGAGGGGAGGTGGGTGGGTGTCGAGTGTCTTTCAGTGGCTCTAAGACAGCCCGGGGTGATACAGTGGTCCCCGGACAGCACTTAGAAACCTGTCCCAAGCACATGGCTTTCTGGAGCTGAGGCCCCACCTACAGACTCTGACCCTGATCTGAAAGGATTAAACGTATTTCCACACTGCCAGCCAAAAGACAACTTGAGCTCCAATCTAGAAAGGGGGTTTCCACATTATTCCAGAAGATCGCAGGATACAGTGTAGAAAAATGAGCTTGTGGAGAACATAGGTAGATGTAACTAGGGAAGCGTAGAAGGGAACAGTCACTCTGGAGATTAAGTATGCTCTTTTCCCAGAACGCAGAAATCCCACTCCTTGGGATGTACCCCAAGGAACTCTCCTGCACACCAATCTTCTCCTCCCAGAGTTCTCTGGACTCATGGAAAGTTGGAGGCAGCAGAAAGCTCCGTTGTAGGAGAACTGATAAATAAATACAACAGCTGAAAGGTGCAATTAGATGTCATAACCTAAATGAGAATAAAGCAGCATGAATGGCTGACCAAAAGAGTACTGAGTGGAAATAATAGAAGAGCTTTATAAACGAGAGCTTTATAGCACAGTTGGGTTCATATTTCCTAGAAATTTATACCCACACCAGAGCACAATAAAGTTCGGAAAGACACATGAGACCATTAAAGTAGTTACACAGAAAGGATATATTTGTTATCCATAAAGAGCTCCAACATTAATATTTTCAAAAATTTGCATTAAAAAACCCAAATCTTATTATTTTAATCTGTTTCTCTTCTTCACAGCCTGTAACACTGGTTCTCAAACTATCCAGTACATCAAGCTCACCCAGAGAGTTGATGGGGGAGATGAAGGATGATGGGGGAAAAGAAGATATTAATTAATTAACTGAAATAAAAGCAGAAAAGGGCCCCACATGGACCGAGGATGGGCATGAATTAAGGAATATGTTTAACACAAGACTCCGTATGTACAGTTGGAAGGGAGGGAAGAGAGAATGGAGAGAAGCAAGGGTAGGGGGGTTGGACACCAACACACTTGACTCTCACCTCTGTGAGATGGCATCTCACTCAAGCTCTCTGATCTTGTCTGTCCAGCGAGAGTGGAGACATGGCCCTGGACATCACTGTTGGGGGTGTTCAGGGACTCTGCCGCTGAAAAGCATCTGGCCCATGGTAGGGGTCTAGGGTTGGTTCCTTTGTCTCCTTTTCTGAGACCAGGTCCCCACCTCATGCTCCTGGCTCCTGGCTTCTGCCTGCCTAACCTACCCAGGGAGACTCGGGATGAGCTCCTGCAGTTCTGGTCTATGCCTGGGAGTGGGTGGGTTTTGATACGTACAGATGACATCCACTGTCGCTGAAATGGCGTGACCTTGCAGCATGGCCCTTTGCTCCAGGCTTCCAGACTGCCCCTCAGAGCAAAGAATAGCAGAGATGCCTCTTTCTAGGCCCAGTGCAAACGTGCAGCAGCGCCATATGAATGTATTTTTAACGGCCCATTCCTGGGTATATGAAGCCAAGGAATAAACATGGTCAACCAACTCCCAAGATGACTTTCATGGGCTGTGTACTTCGGGAATTAATGTGATAGCATGAGAAAAAGAGAAACACCCTGGAATTAAACACTCCGGGATTTTTTCAGGCAAATGTTTGAAAATATTAATTTTGTAGCTCATTATTGATAAGAAATATGTCCAAATGGTACATAAACCGTAAATGGTCCACAGGCCCTTATCTGAAATCCTGAGACCCACAAAGCCCTTAAAGCACACAAAGATATATATCTTTACCTATCCTATTTAATGTGACTAATTATATATGTGTATATTTCACTGCTGAAATATTAATGTGGTTTTTTAACCGAGTGCTGTCCCCGACGCTACTAGAAGGTACATAGTACATGCTATAATGCTTTTTCCTAAAACCCAAAATATTCTGAAATCCAAAATACATCTGACTGCAAAGATTTGAAGTTTGGGATTGTGTGGAATATTCTAGCAAGATAATAGAGTATATTACTGTATGATTTCTCACCAAACTGCAGCTCTTCTTTATTGCTCTCCTCGTCTCTGGGGCCCCCATCTATGGAAACATCCACCTGCGGCTGTGCCTTCAGGAGCCCCTGCCGCCCAGCTACCTCGTGGTATGTGGATTCCCCAAATGTGGTTTGCACACCTGTCAGTGATCCCTATTTGTTCACTTCTTCCGGCTGAGTCTCCAGCAAGAAACTAGGGTACTAGAGCTTGCCCGCCATTTTCCCAGAGCTTCCCTCGACTTTCCTCAGTAGAAAGCACTTTCTCCCCACCCAACGAAGAGCAGCCCACTGCCCTCCACTCTGGCCTTCTCAGAACAATCAAGCGATTGCATCGTGGGGGGCAAAGGGAGGCCAGGCTCTGAGGCAGCACCCCTGAGTCTGCTCAGTCCACCTCCCTGTCCTTGCGGAGGACACATTCTCCGTAACTGTGCTCCCTGTCGTCAGTACCCAGTGCTCGTGACTCAGCACACCCAGCCCTGGTCTGAGAGTTCACTAGTAAAATAACACTGACCTGTTCAAGAGTGTCATCTGAACTTTTGAAAAGTCCAGCAGCTCTCAAACATGATCTGGGAGAAGCCAGGCTAAGACATGAAAGAGATGTCGGAGCAGAAGAGCAAGCAGACTCTTGTTCACATGAAGAAAGGCAGTATGGTATGGACTAAAGGGATGAGAGGCAGAAAAGCACATCAAGACACCAGCATTGCCTCCTGCATCCCTTGGGTTAACCAGGGTGTCCTGGCTCCTGGGACACTTGTAGGGGAACATGGTGGGCCTTGTGGGTGCCACCACCTCCCCAACACCATGTGATGAACCAGGTGCAAGAGCGTTGTGGCCGGCTGGACAGTTAGTCTTCTATAAAGACTAACGCATGAGCATGTCTGGCTGTCATCATTTCCCTGTGGGTTTTGTTTTGGCCATTCTGCCTTTGCTCTGGCCCCTGACATGGATGAGACCCAATTCACAGATGTAAAAAGTTGAAGCCCAGACCCGGTGGTTCGCTGTGGCAACCGCTCCCTAAGGCCAGGCTGCCCGCTCCACTCGCATCGGGGACAGCCCATCTTTTTGGGCACTTGCCAGAGCTTTCTCAAGTTCTGTTTTAGACTTGACTTAATCACTCCCGTTTTCTGGCCAAGGACAAAATCCGCTTGCCTCAGAATGGAGAATCAGCACAGACGCCAGGCCTTTTTTCTTCCCAGCACTGTGAAACCAACGGAATCATTTAGAAAGACTCAGTTAGGACAGTTTCTTCACCCTTTCTATCATATCTTTGGAACAATATTAAACATCTTGTAGGCACTTAATAAAGAGTTATTGGCTGTTGATGCCTGATGTTGATTATTTTCAGATTTTCTGGGTCTGTCCCAATTCAACTTTGCAAGTGAACCTCTTCCCCAAAAGCTCTGGAATGTTCACTGCTCAGCCACATCATCGCTTGTTCCCTGCCTTCCTTCCACCCTCAGGATAATCAGGAAATAACATCATGCTTTGTATAACTTTTCCTCCCCCAATTATACCACTATAATTTGTTTTCTGATGCTTGGTAGCACAGCGGCAGGGCTGACCACCTAAGGCCTCAATGGTGTTGGAAATGAGTCTGGATACATTTAGTTACTTGGTGTCACCTAGCCAGACATGACAAGAAGCATCTGTGAATAGGGAAGTGACACACACCAGAATCTCTTAAAAGAAAATGGCATTCAGGTTGAGAGCCTATGAACATGAGGAAGAAGCAATGTTAAAATTTCCCAAGTCAATGTGTATGGTCTGAGACACTTTCTTCTAAATTGGTGAACATTCCAATTTGTTCTTCACTGTTTGAATTTCTCAATTCCCCCAACAGCATTTTCACAGAAATAGAATAACACTAAAGTTTGTATGGAACCCCAACAGACCCCAAATAGCCAACGCAATCTTAAAAAAAAAAAAAAAAGAACAGAGCTGGAAGTATCACAATCCCAGATTTCAACATATTACTACAAAACTATAACAATGAAAACAGTATGGTACTGGCACCAAAAGAAAGACACATAGACCAATAGAAGAGAACAGAGAAACCAGAAATCAACCCATATCTATACGGTCAACTAATCCATGACAAAGGGCGCAAAAATATACAATGGGGGAGAAAATAGTGTCCTTAGCAAATCGTGCTGGTGAAACTGAATGGCTACATGCCAGAGAATGGAACTAGGGGCGCCCAGGTGGCTCAGTCAATTAAGTATCCAACTGTTGGTTCCAGCTTAGGTCATGATCCCATGGTAGTGAAACTGAGCCCCATGGTGGGCTCCCCAGTCACTGTGGAGTCTGCTTGGGATTCTCTTTTTCCCTGTCCAACTCCCCCTCCCCCCCACTCACACTCTCTCTGTCAAATAAATAAATAAAGAATAAATCTTAAAACAAACAAACAAACAAAAAAAAACACACAAGAAAGGAACTAGACCACTTTCTTACACCACACACAAAAATAAACTAAAAAGTGGATTAAAGACCTAAATGTGAGACCTCAAACCATTAAACTCCTAGAAGAAAACAAACAAAAAAATCTCCTTGACATCAGCTATTAAGTTTTTCTAGATATGTCTCATTAGGTAAGGAAAAGCAAAATAAAAATGAACTATCACAACTACACCAAAATAAAATGCTTTTGCACCATGGAGGAAATCATCAATGAAACTAGAATGCAACCTACTAAATGGAAAAAGATAATTGCAAATGACATATGGATAAGGAGTTAGTATCTAAAATATATTTTAAAAAAACTTTAAAACTCAGCATCAAAAAAACAAATAATCCTATTAAAATGGGCAGAGGACCTAAATAGCCATTTCTCCAAAGAAGACATAGAGATGACCAATAGACCCATGAAAAGATTCTCAACATGACTCATCATCAGGGAAATACAAATCAAAACCAGAAGGAGGTATCACCTTACACCTCTCAGAACGGCTAGACTCAAAAAGACAAAAAATAACAGGTGTTGGCGAAGATGTGGAGAAAAGGGAGCCCTCTTGCTCCATTGGTAGGAATGCAAACAGGGTCAGCCACTCTGGAAAACAGTATGGAGTTTCCTTAAGAAGTTAAAAATAGAGCTACCCTATGATCCAGGAATTCCGCCACTGGGTATTTACCCAAAGAAAATGAAAACACTAATTTGGAAAGATATATGCCCCCTTATGTTTACTGAAGCATTATTTACAATAGACAAGATAAGGAAGCAACTCAGTGTTCAACAATAGATGAACAGAGGCTATGGTACATATATACAATGGAGTATTACTCGGCCATAAAAAAGAATGAGGTTTGCCCTTTTGTAACAAAATGGATGGATCTAAAGGGTATAATGCTCAGTGAAATAAGTCAGTCATAATATGACAAATACCATATGATTTCACTCATATGTGGAAGCTAAGAAACTAAACAAATGAGCAAAGAAAAAAGAAACAAACAAAAACAGAGTCTTAAATACAGAGAACAAGCTGGTGGTTACCAGAAAGGAAGTGACTGGGGGATGGGTGAAAAAGGTGAAGGACATTAAGAGTACACTGACTGGGGCGGCTGGGTGGCTCAGTGGGTTAAAGCCTCTGCCTTTGGCTCGGGTCATGATCCCAGGGTCCTGGGATAGAGCCCCGCGTCAGGCTCTCTGCTCCGTGAGGAGCCTGCTTCCTCCTCTCTCTGCCTGCCTCTCTGCTTACCTGTGATTTCTCTCTGTCAAATAAATAAATAAAATCTTTAAAAAAAAAAAAAAAAGAGTACACTGACTGTGGGGTGCTTGGGTGGCTCAGTGGGTTAAGTAAGCCTCTGCCTTCAGCTCAGGTCATGATCTCAGGGTCCTGGGATAGAGCCCTGCATCGGGTTCTCTGCTCAGCAGTTCACTCTTGTGAACTCTTTCTACCAAATAAATAAAACTTAAAAAAAAAAAAAAGAGTACACTGACCTTGATGAGCCTCGACTCAGGTGTAGAATTGTTGAATCGTTATATTGTACAGCTGAAACTAATTTAATACTGTGCGCTAACTTTTCAATTTAACAAAACAAAGAATATCTCAATTCCCTGTACTTCATAGAATTTAGCTTTTTTCTTTTCACCACGTAGAGCTGGGCGTATAGCTACTGACTGATGTGACCAGAATTTTAATCAAACTGATTCAGTTGGATTTCATCAAAGCGATTCAGTCTTTGGTCGAAGTGATTTTAATCAGAGTGATTTGTTGGATCCACAAATCACTGAGCCCCTACCACAACAGTGGCTGTTTGCCGACCTGCATATGGCTGTTCTCTCTTAGAAGCTGAGTGTCTCCCGTGTGTGCCCCACCCTGCTATCCCAGTACAGACTCAAGCCTCCCTCGCCTTACTCACTCCTCTGTGTCCACTGTCCTGAGTCTTAAGACCCAGCACTTCTAGTCTCCTGGAGGCAGATTGGGTAGAAAAAGGGAAGAAGAAAGCCAGAAGGCAGTGAAAGAAAGGGAAGGGAAACCGCCCGCGATCTCCCTTTCCTGACCCTCTTTCACTCCAGGGCTGCCCTGGGTAGTGGCCTGAAGGAGATGGGGGAGGGGCGGGAAGACAAAAGGAAAGAGAGAAGCAGCCACAGAGAAAACGGACCCTGGAACCCCATTCTATTCTTCCCCTCCGTCTGCCTGCCCTCGCCTCCACCTGAGAGCCTGCCCAGCCCAGCCCGGGACCCTCAGCCAGCGAGTGGACATGGAGGGACTTACAGAGGAGAGATTCTCTGCTTCCCAATTCCCAGCTCCCAGCACAATCTACGAATGACCTTTCAGAACACAGTGCTTTGTAAACAGATACTATTTAAATTCCACCTTACGTTCAAGGATGCATGTATTTATATTTCATACTAAGCAAAACCATTTTCTGACAATCTATTAAATATAGCTGTTTCAGACATTTAGTGTAATTATTTATATCTGCAGGCAAGTTCCATCGTTTTAACCCTATTCGTTATTTTAAAAACCAACTGTCTTTATTATCTATATTTTTTCTTCTTTTTTTTTTCAAAGATTTTATTTGTTTATCCGATAGAAATCACAAGTAGGCAGAGGGGCAGGCAGAGAGAAGAGGAAGCAGGCTCCCTGCTGAGCAGAGAGCCCGATGCGGGGCTTGATCCCAGGACCTTGGGATCATGACCTGAGCCGAAGGCAGAGGTCACCTACTGAGCCACCCAGGCGCCCCTACTATCTATATTTTTATTTTTATAAAATTTTATATTTATATTATATTTATATTTTATATTTTTATAACATTTGAATAATCTTTATTAGTGTTGCTATAACAAATGTACAAATTACCATATGTATTTATATACAGTGATCCTCATATGTATGAAATTTACTATAAGAAATTACATATAATTTATTACATACAATATAGATTTTACACGTGTATAATATTAAACATCACCCAAAAAAAAAAAAAGGCAAAAAAAAAAAAAAGACTGGAATAAAGTACTTAAATGTTAACTATGGGACTGGAATTATGGGATACTTTAAAATTCCTACTTTCCTACTTTCTATGGCTCCCAGATTTCTTCTTACAACACATACTACTTTTATAACTGGAAAAATAAAAATAAGTGTAATTCTATATTTTAATACGTTAATGCCTGTTATCTACAAAAGCTGGCTAAAACAAGCAAAACAAGGGCAGTTTTAGAGCCAACGCTCCAAATTTGGATTTTCAAAAATAGGACTATCTATTACAATGCTTTAAAATATGACAAGAATTTAGAAATTGTTAGAGCGGTAGAAGCCTATAATTAAGAGACTCTAGAAAAGTTATCTTCCCAGGGATTATCTGTGGCAGAAACAAACTCTAGCTTATTCTTGGGAAAACAAACCCTTGTGCAGATACATATCTCTAGTCATAGAAAGTCCCTCAGTTGGTGAACTGTTACTTTCTCGGAGGATTTCTTGATCTAATATTTTCATAATTTCTGAAGCATAAATGTGTTTTTAACTCAGATTTCTCTGTAACACTCATATTTCCATCCTGCCTGTTGTGTCTGTTTCCAGCAGAACTGTCTTCGCAGACAGCAGGAGCGGAAGTGGGCAGGGATTAGGAAAGCTGCCACCCCGCTCCGTCCCAGCAGTGTCATAAGGACCCCATCCCTTTGGGTTTGTCACTCAGCAGCCCAGAGCTGCCGCTTCCTCACCAAGACTGGGTTCCACAGCACTGAGCACCTCGGCGTGCGGCCATGTGGGTCACGCCTGCTAACACCACTGTCTCCAACATCTAGTGTGGCCGTCCTTCTCTGTCCCTCTCACTCAGAAGTGAACCAAGTCCGGGGAAACGGGTGCACAGCCCCTGGGGAGCAGACAGTACTCTCCAGGAACTTTGGGAAGACACTTCAGAGCCCCAAAAAAGAGGAGCACCAGGGCGTAACAATGTCCTGTGGCACAAGAGACCTGACAAAGGCAGACGACAGAATGGAGAAAGAAAAGAGGCACTGGAGGAACATTTGCTCGTCTCCTTCCCCAAAGCAAGCGGCAGCTGAAGGAACAAAGTGACAACATTTCCCAAAGCAGTCCCCATGAAGACCTGTGACACACTGTCTGTCCTTGGGGACAACAAGGACAGACAGTGGGCAGCAGGCTCCCTGGTAAAGTGCTCACAGAGGCCACTCAGCCATTTGGCCCAGCTCTGCTTCATGACTCAGACAGGAGGGGGCCTGAGGGGCCAGGGGCCACGGTGAGTGTCTCCGGTTCACCGGTAGGTGAGCATGTGGGGCTGCTGCGTCTGGTTCCTCAGACACCTCACTAAAACATTGTGACAAGAAAGCTGTTGGTAGGACGCTCCGGGATGTAGGTTGTGTGTATTTTCCCAGATGCTGGTTGGGCCTAAGAGGAAGAGAAATATGAAACCCACCAAGCTGAGCAGAGCAGGGACATCGCCAATCAGAGGGTTAAGAGGTTACTATTATGTCTACGAAGCAGGACAAACCCTCCAGCGATTGAGATCGTGTAGAGGGACCAGGGGCACATTAGGGCCAGCAAAAGTCAACAAAATAATCTTTCAAAGGAAAAATAAAGTGCCCATAAACCAAATGTCTGCACTCACATTTCCTGAACATCTAACCGTGATAGTCAATCAGCTAGCCATCTCCCTTCTCCATCTCCTGTCTTCAGGCCCTTCTGACTTTCCTTTTGTTTATTTAAAAACGTCCTGAATAATCTGCATAAGGAGGAGGTTTCTCTGACAGAAACTACAGGGTCAGGAACCATCTCACGGGCTGTGACAGAAACACTGAGGGCAACAGATAACAGAGGTTTCAGCAAAGAGACCAAAAATTATTTTGGTAGGACAAGGGTTTCTCAGTTTAGAAGTCTCATGGATTTCTTGGCATGTATGTGACAAACCAGACAGTCTGGGATTTTAGCTTCTTGTCTGATGTCTATTCATTAATATTATAGATTTCATGGAAATGTATTGCTACTTTAAGATGGGCTCCCAATGTTTCTAAATCCTTAATGGCATCCTGAAATTTCAAGGAACAAAAACGAATAAAACTTACAGAAATGTGCAGGCCTGGTCTAGGGGAGGTGGTAGGCTCCGTCGTTAGAAAGGCTCTTGCTTTATCCTTGTTCCGGCCTCTTTATCTTAGAGATCAAAGAGAGAGACAATGCACAATGGTGAATTCCTCCAAAACTATTCTATTTAGATAATGCAAAAACCTAATCTAGAAAGAGAAAAGGTGCATTTCTACAGAAACAAAATAAAGCAGAACATTTTTGTCCTTGTGAAAAAATTGGCCCTTTGCCCTGGGGTGGCTAAAGACAGGTTTTTGGAACTGACATATTAATGCCCAAGATATATGCATATTCACTGGGGGTTAGGAGGGGGAGCAAATTTCCCAGCGATATCGGTAGTATTCCCCTCATTCATAACGATGACGAAGCATTTGGGGGTGGGTATGTAACCAAATGGTTGACAAAGAGCTTTCAAGGTCTTATGTTACCTATATCCATGAAGCTGCCATTTTTAAGCTTTTGCGATCAGAATAAAAAGTTGGATTTACTCTGAGGTGCTCTACGCTATGGGTACTGGAAGTAGGTTATTTTGATAATCTCATTTCAAAGTACATATTTGCCCACACCAGTGAAACTAGCAGAGAAAAGCTGCCCAATAACCATTTACACTACAAAAGGCTTGGCCCTGTGTGGAGGTACAGAGGGGGCAAGATGGCGGGCTCCATACCTCTGCTTCCCAGCCCTGCCCTGACTAGGGTTCACTCAGCAGGATGGCAGGACAGCCACCGGGTGAGGGCAACGTCAAGCTAGGAAAGGAGCAAAACTGGTTTGCCAACAAGCCTTTGTTAATGAATTCACTAGCCCAGCGGGGATGGGAGGGAACGTTCACAGTATGCTCGCCTCTTGCCTGCCTCAGAGTCATGTGCTTGTCAGCCTCTGGTCCGGCCGCACTCTGACCAGATGCCCCTCAGCTAAGCAGGAAAGCTCTGCCCCCCAAGACCAGTTCCTGGGGAAGGCAGCTGGAAGAGGACAATCACACAGAGAAAGCGGGTGGGACCAGGAAAGAATGGGGGGTGGGTGCGGAGAAATGGCGGAAGAGGAAGATGAAGGTGGTGCCTGGAAAATGAGTCTGTCCTTGGGGGGTTGAGGTAAAACAGGAAGGGTCCTAACGGGATATTCCAAGTACTCCTGGGGTTGAAACTCTGAACCCCCTCCATGGCTTCGCTCATGACTTCTGCCCGCTGTTCCTAAAGCGTGGCGTGCCCCTGAGCCTGGCCCACTGGACCACTCAGGTCACAGAGGCGACAAGTCCCACAGGGACCCAGGAAGGGCACAGGGGCGTGGCACACAGGAGGGGAGAGCAAGGTCCTGGGAGGCCGCCTCGTTGCTGCAGATCCGAAAACACTCTCCGCCCTGGACAAGGCCCGGACCCGGGTGGCCTCAGGAATGGTACTAAGGCAGGAAGAATTATTAACTAGATCGGAGAAGAAATACCCAATGTGGAGAAGCAGTGGGGATGGAGGGTGAGCTCAGACGGTAACACCTCATCCATCCCCCTCATACCTCGGCCTTCCGGACACATCCTCCCAGGAGGGGGTTGCCCCATGTCCCACCAAGGAAGCACGTAGGAAAGGAGGACGGCTGATCAATGCGGGCGCTGACAGAAGTCACAGACATTGTCATCCAAACTCAGAGCTAATCATCCGCTGCTGGGCAAGGTCATCCCTGTCACCTACATTTGGGGGTTGAATGTCTCTAGCCAGGCACCTGAGTTTGGTCCCTCCCAAATTTAAACTTGAATTTTCAATTTTTTTTAGTGAACCCTTTAGCGAGGCTCCGATTTTCAGAACAAATGAATTTATGCCGGAGTCCTTTACAAAACGTAGTGCTTCTACCCTCTAGTTGACTTTGGGCGGCCAGACATCTTCGCATTCTTTGGACCATTTTTTTAAAACATTGTGACGAGCACCTCCTGCGTGATCAGGTAGAGACTGCTGGCAGAGTGACTCAAAACAGGTGACGGACCTTAATTCTTAAAATGTTAGATTTGGGACTTGTACTTAGAGAACGTGGGCTTCGGGGTCCACTAGCCAAGTAAGTTGCCTCTCTGAGCCTCAGCTTAGTCATCTGTGAAAAATGGATCAGGGTAACAATTCACCGAGCTTTTGTCTGGAGCAAATGAGACAGAAGAGTGTCTGGCACGATGCCCAGCACGTCCTGTTCGCTTTCCCCCCTTTCACGTTCCGAGTTTGCTCTGCAAACCTATCCCCCACCCCCATGGGCAGTGCGATAAAAGGCGCGTGCGCATTTTAGAATTACAGGCAGTTTTAAATTGTTCGGGTCTGTATTAACGCTCGACAGCCAGGTAGAGGCTACCCGGCTCGCTGAAATGCGCAGACTGGCCCCTGTCTCAGCAGGCTGTGCGGACGTTCCAGAAGCTCGGCCTCCCTCATCCAGGGTGGGAAGCGTGCGCAGCCCGCCGGCCAGCCCCACCTGCTGGCCTCTTCTGTAACTGCAGGTCATGCCTGTGCTCCATTCTTGGACACCTTCCCACCTCCGGCTTGGGCCCCTCCGTATGCAAACGCACTGAAACTTCTAGATTTTTCAGTGGTGATGGGACTGGAGGAATGTGCACTTTTACTTACAAAGTGTAGTCACGGGTGCAGCAAGATTTCAAAATATCGAAGGACAGGAGTCTCGCTCAAGGTGACCAATATGAACCAGCAGCCATGGGCCTCAGGTTTCTCCTACTACTCGCACTTTCCCAAAAACTGGCCCAAATATTGAAGCATTTTGAGCTTTTTGTGTTCAACAGTTCTGATTTGAATGGGATCAGTAAGAGATGCGAGGTGGATGTAATTTTTATTTCTCTTCTCTGGCTTGTATTTTGCTATGTCAGTTCTGAGGCTGAAAACTTCCTGCTGTTCTACAGTTTTCTGTTTAGGAGTTTGTTAATAAGAAAATATGCTCGAGGGGTGCCTGGGTGGCTCAGTGGGTTAAGTCTCTGCCTTCAGCTCAGGTCATGATCTCAGGGTCCTGGGATCAGTCCCGCATCGGGCTCTCTGCTCAGCAGGGAGCCTGCTTCCCCCTCTCTCTCTGCCTGTCTCTCTGTCAAATAAATAAATAAAATCTTTAAAAAAATTTTTAAAAGAAAATATGCTCAATAGGACTTTGTTTCTTCCTGAATGAAAGGTCTCTTCTCCACGTTACTGGCTTGCCACAGCCCCACTGATGGCTAACCATAGAACACTCCAGTCACCTAAACCACAGTCTGAATAGATTTGAACCAGGAAAAGCAAGAGTGGTGGGGAAAACTATTTTGGGAATTAACTATGTTGGGTTGGTTGTTGTGTGTTTCTATTGATTTCTAGGTATAGAAAAGAGTATTTCCCTTCCTAGGACACATTCCAATACAACGGCTGATTTTATGGACAGACAATGCCTTCCTTGATTTATCATAGAAAATGCCTTACGAGGTACAAATCTGGTAAATTCATTATTTCCAGACCTGGTGATCTGATCACTTGTACCAACAGTTAGAGGCCAAGAACGATCTTTATGAAAGCAAGTGGAGAAGAGCTTACATTAACTGGACCAATTGTGATGCAGGCAGGATTCTGAAGTGAAAGCAAACTTTTCATAAAATACTTTGTCATTGTCCCCTTTCTATTATCTAATTGCCTTGATCTAAAAATAGGACAAACTCAGCAGAATGGAGGAAACAATCAAATATAGAGCCACATTTCATTCGTTGGCCTTAAGGTTATTGTCATTGTTATTTTTCAGTTATGTTAACCTTGGCCACCTGAGACGTAAGTCCACTGCTTACAGAAGAAATGACCACTCCGCCAGCCAAGGCTCGATGGATGACTAGGCTGTGGTTACAGAGCCACTGGAAAACAAAGCAGCCACAGAGGGACTCTTTGTCACCTCTCCTGAGGAGACCAAACAACAATCCAGGCACCGGGTGCCAGCTGCGTCACTGAGGAGGGTGGTGACAGCTGTCAGAGTCCACTGAGGGAACACCAACCACAGACCTACGTGCGAATTCCATCTTCTCTCCTGTAAGAACATTCTGCTCCCACACTTGACTCAGAGACACCTGGTTGACTTTCCACTTCGAATCTTCTTTCATTTGGATTAGCCTATTTTTGTTATTTTCCTTTTTCACTCGAGGACCTTTTACCCTCCATCACTCTGCTTGGCTCCCACCCTATCACCCTTGATAAACATGGCAATAAGAGCAACCCCTTCGTGGGAGTCAAGCTATAGCCTGCCTCAGTTCTTAGAAATTAAAAAATGAATAGGATCTATTAGCATGTCCCATATGATTTCCTTCCAGCAGGATTTTCTTCAGGATTGTAACCTTGTCCTACTGTCACATTTTTTTTTCTTTTGAACCAATGTTCATCATGCAGGAAGAGTAAGTTCCCTTAGTTCAATATGCATTGCGCAAAATTGAGAGAGAGAGGCACAGCAGAAAATGCACCCTCTTAAGGAGTCAGAACTAAACTTACTTTTGGGTCCCCGCTCATACGTTACCCATTTGTTTTGCATTTATAAACGAAGATCACAAGCATCTTCAACAGAAGAAAGGCCAAGAGGGCTCGAATCTCACCAGACATTGGTATTAATAATGGAGCAAAGAGAATGATGACAAAGTCAGAAAATGATACCAAGAATATAAATACAGTGAGGCGCCTCCCTCCATCCAAAATTGGCCTCCTTGCCAAATATTTTCATTTCGTTCGTACTGTTCATGGTAAAATACGGAACATGGAATCGCATGTCACGTGTCAAAATGCTCTGCGGACCATACTGTGGTCATACGTGTCTTTGAATAATAAATTGATGCGTCTTATAATAAAAGAATATTTAGTAGGAGCTTATTTTCCTCGTGTCACCACTTTGATTCAAAAAAGGGATTTTAGGCCGTTCACAAGTTGAGAAGGACGAATGATTATCAAAGAACTTGAATGAGAAACAGAGCGGGAGCTCCTGTTAACTGGATGCCGTGTAGCTCTTCGTGCTTCCACTAGGTAGCGTCAGTGCGCATGGCTGAGAAGGGGCTGCGTCCTCTTTCCCACCAAGCCTACCGGAGGGCTCCTGTACAATGGTAGACAGAGATAAACCCAGAACTGGTCGAACAGCTAGCCAATAGCACACGTGGAAATGAGTGGTCTTGAATCTGGGGAACACTATCGATTTGTAGAACTTGGAGTCTTTGAATTGTTTGCCACCACCATTGAAACTGACCCCCACATACTGTTACCTGCCCATAAAGGCCTCATCCTCCCCTCCACTCCATACCCTTGAAAGGCCCGAAGACACCAGATGTACAGAAAAGATCCCATGCCAATGTGCTCCTCCTCAAAGAAAAGGATACTAGCCCTCATGAAAACTTGTTAGGGGGCGCCTGGGTGGCTCAGTCGTTAAGCATCTGCCTTTCGGCTCAGGTCATGATCCCAGGGTCCTGGGATGGAGCCCTGCATCAGGCTCCCTGCTCAGCAGGAAGCCTGCTTCTCCCTCTCTCACTACCCCTGTGTTCCCTCTCTCACTGTATCTCTCTCTGTCAAATAAATTAAATCTCAAAAAAAAAAAAGACTTCTTAGAACCCTGTTTGCTCTGGGGTTATGGAGTGCCAGTCTCAACCCTCACAAGCTCGTCCCCTAGCCATGTCTGAATTATCACTAGAATCACTACCAGGAGTTAAAGAAAGGGGAGTATAGGGTCGCCTGGGTGGCTTAGTGGGTTAAGTCTCTGCCTTTGGCTCAGGTCATGATCCCAGGGTCCTGGGATTGAGCCCCACGTTGGGCTCTCTGCTCAGCAGGGAGTCTGCTTCCCCCTCTCTCTCTGCCTGTCTCTCTGCCTACTTGTGATCTCTATCAAATAAATAAATCTTTAAAAAAAAAGAAGAAGAAGAAAGAAAGGGGAGTACAGTTGACCCTTGAACATAGCCAGGGCCTAGGGGGACCGGCCACCTGTAAATAGCACAAAAATTAAAGGCAATTACATATAAAAGGTATAGGAAGCATGATCCTAAGAACTGATGGTTACTAGGCCCAGACTCTGTTTAAAATACTGTACCTACAGTATCTTATTTCATTTAAATCCTCATAACAATCCTATAAAATAAATACTCTTCTTATTTTGCAGATAAGGAAACTAAAGCTTGGGGAGGTGAAGTCCTTTGCTCAGGTAAAGGTAAGCTGCAAACTGAAGAAGGAACTCCAGGCCTGTGTGACTCCTAAGGTCTCACCATTGCGTGGTGCTGCCCCCCAGTGGGAGGAGCTGGTAATTAGCAAACAAGAATTCTGGCTCTCTTCCTCTTCCTTTCCCAGAACTCCGTTTTCACCTCAGAGATGGGCTGGGGGAACATGATCCCCAAAGCCCTTTTTATTTCCAACATTCTTACTTGCACCAGAGATAGGAAAACATGTTCACGTAGCAATGGATTCTTTTTTTTTTTTTAAGGTTTTATTTATTTATTTGACAGAGATCACAAGTAGGCAGAGAGGAAGGAAAGCAGGCTCCCCGCTGAGCAGAGAGCTGATGCAGGGCTAGATCCTAGGACTCTGTGATCATGACCTGAGCTGAAGGCAGAGGCTTAACCCATTGAGCCACCCAGGCGCCCCGCAAATGGATTCTTAAGCATCCTGACTTTCTGACCAAGTTAATGACAATTCATTCCACTTAAATTTATAAATTCCATATTAAGGCTAATCAGTGTGTTTTGCATATTAGTCCTGAGAATATAATTATTGGGATATACATAAAGCTCCCTGAGGGCCAGAACCAAGATGACCTCATTCACCTTTGTATTCCTGGCATGAAGTACAGTGTCTTTCACACCAGAGGGGCTCCTAAATGATTCATGTCATGAGATTAATGTGAGATTATTAAGCCTTCAACCACCTCTGTGCTCACTCTTTTTTTCTTTTTTATTTTTTCTTTGAAAAAGAAAAATTGAAAACAATGGAGTTAGAATTGAAATTAAAAATAATTTATTTAGGGCGCCTGGGTGGCTCAGTGGGTTAAGGCCTCTGCCTTCCGCTCAGGTCATGATTCCGGGGTCCTGGGATGGAGTCCCACATCAGGCTTTCTTCTCAGCAGGGAGCCTGCTTCCTCCTCTCTCTCTGCCTGCCTCTCTGCCTGGTTGTGATCTCTGTCTGTCAAATGAATGAATAAAATCTTTAAAAATAATAATAATAATTTATTTAGTTCACTCTGTGACTGGGTTAGGCCCAGAGAGGACATTTTTATTGTAACTGATATTGCTGTTGTTAGTAAAATTGTAGCTATTAGCCCTATCTTCATCTTCTAAGGGAGTCCTGCTGGCTGAGAATTCTTTCTTCATCCACTGCAAAATATCCCAGGATAAGGCCTCAAAAGCTCTGTGCTTTGTCTTCTAAGCCAAAGACTTAGGAACCACGACCCTCCGTCCCCCTTGACCGCTCCGTGTGTGTGCACGCGCGCGCGCACACACACACACACACACACCCCACTCCAAAACAATTCCACCCTTAATTCATAAATTATGGACAACTATTTTCTTTAGCAGAGATTTTTTGAAGAAACTTTCGTAGGAAAAAATTTTCATTTTTTTAATGTAAAGAGAGAAAACTATGCAAAATAGATACACACATGTGTGTGTACGGACATAACTGCCTGTGTCTGTATTGTGGGTGTTTGCTCTATAGTTCACTAGTCTATGTAGTTGTCCACCAAAGAAAAAAAAAATAGGACAGAAATGTTCAATTTGAAATTAATTTTAGTTTGGATCTATATTTAATTTAGATCTATCATTTTGTATGGCTCTTCTGTTTCTATACCTTTATAGTTGGAGGTGCAAAAAAATTTCTTTCCTAAAATGAAATGTTTTGTGGTAAAAGGGTTCATCTCCTGGGCTAATCCTAACATCCAAGCTGGGAAATCTCTCAGAGTGATATCTGCAATTGCTTTCTTCTTAGGATGACCCAAACAATCAGCCAAAACTGTGGAAAGAGAGAAAAGAACAGATCACTTCCAAAGAACCTTTCAACATACAATCAAGTGCGATGATAATATCCCTAAAAACTGCCTGGAGCTCAAAATGGAGAAAAAAATGGAAGCACAATTCAGTTAGACCCCGTGGAAATGCTCTTAAAATAGTTTTCAATCGTTTAGGGGCACCTGGGTAGTTCAGCCGGTGAAATAACTGCCTTTGCATCCAATCCTGGGATCGAGCCCCGTGTCGGGCTCCCCGCTCTGTGAAGAGCCTGCTTCTCCCTCTCCTTCTGCCCCTCTCCACCCCCACCCCGGAGTAGTGCTTTCTCTTTTTTTCACTTTCGTTCTATCTCAAATAAATAAAATCTTTTTAAAAAATAGTTTTTAAGGTTTAGCAGAATATAAATTTTAAACATCTATGAGTAGAGCTCATTTATATTGGGCTGGTCCTCAAAATTATGTTAAGGGGCATCTAAAATGCTATTTTATTAGTATAATATGGAAGCAAAAAATCAAATTTTGTTGCCAGAGCAATAATATAATTGAATAAAAGGAGCTAAAAGAGTGATACTCACTTTCTTATTTTGGAAAATATTTTATAGGTTCTGAGTTCATATGTAAGTTACATAAATATCAAACATATGCACACTGAAATAAAACTGAATAACAGAAAGATGTATAGGGGAATTTTTAAAAAATAATTCTGGGTGGAGAAGGCCTTTCCCAACATGGCACAAAATCCAGAAGTCATAATGAAAAATAAAAACCAACATATTTTATCACATAAAAATCTAATGTATCTGTGTAACAAAAAAACCCCACAACATATCTGCAACGTATTTAAGGGGAAAAGGTTTGAATCCTCATGATGGATTTTAAATGCCCACAAATTTTACAACAGGCTTTCCATCAAGTGCTGGGCCCTATTTCCTCTCCCACTGAAGTGAGCCGCTGGCGCTATTTTAACTGATAGAGTAGGGTTTCTGGGCTTCACTGGGCCTTAAAGAACCATAGGCTTTCACTTCCTGTTCCTCGTGGAACACTCCCGCTTCCATCCCTAAATTGCAACATAAAAAGTCCAACCACCCTCATGGAAAGCCAACGTGAGGAGGAGCGGGACCTGCTGAGCAGGGTCTTCCTGTCATCCCCACCATGTGACAGCCTTGTGAACAGAACGTCCACTAGCTAAACACCTGAGTGACCCCAGGCAATGCTATTTGGAATAGAAGAATCACAGAGGCAAGCCCTGCTTGAATTCCTAACCCATAAAATCATGAAATACAATACTGTGTTAAAATTTTTTTAAAGATTTTATTTATCCATTGGACAGAAAGTAGTAGTAGACACAAGTAGGCAGAGAGGCAGGCGGGGAGAGAGAGGAAGGGAAGGAAGCAGGCTCCCCGCTGAGCAGAGAGCCTGACACAGGGCTCGATCCCAGGAACTTGGAATCATGACCTGAGCTAAGGCAGAGGCTCTAACCCACTGAGCCACCCAGGAGCCCCAACAATACTATGTTGATTATGTTAAGCCACTAAATTGTGGACTGCTTTGTTATAGAACTATAGATAACTGGTCTAATCCTTAATTTATGTAAAGATTTTATAAATCAATGAAAAGACTGATAAAATCAATCAATTGAGAAAGAGAAGATATTAATAAGCAATTTATGGCAGAAATACAATGACCATTAAACATATTTAAGAATCCCAGATTCACTGGTAATCAAATAAATTAAGATTTTTTTTTTTTTTTTGACAACTGAAAAAATAAAAGAAGCGCAATTCTGGTAAGGCTATAGGGAGTTAAGCACTGCCATCTATTATTTATGGAAATGGGGGGCGCCTGGGTGGCTCAGTGGGTTAAAGCCCTTGCCTTCGGCTCAGGTCATGATCTCAGGGTCCTGGGATCGAGCCCCGCATTGGGCTCTCTGTTCGGCAGGGAGCCTGCTTCCTCCTCTCTCTCTGGCTGCCTCTCTGCCTGCTTGTGATCTCTGTCTGTCAAATAAATAAATAAAATCTTAAAAAAAATTATGGAAATGGAAATGGAAATGGCAATATGACAATAGGACTTCCGAGTCTGATGCAGAAACCAGGAGGGAAGAGAGACTAGTAATTTTATTGTATGAAATGCAAAACATCTCCAAGACAAAAGAAGTACCATTAATTCGGGCAAAGTGTATATTTATCAGTGGATTATCAGTATTTATTTCTTGCTCAAATCACCAAAGAATGGAGGTAAGCAGGTAGATGCTGCTCACCATGGTTAAAAAACAAAAATCCACCTGAGTGAATTTAAAGATCGAACTGGCTTTATTCAATGATTCATGATTGTGAAAGATCCCATCTAGCAACAGCAAGGAGCTCTGCTGAGCTGTAGGAAAGGAAAGATTTTTAAACGTGGGAAGGGGCCCAGCACATTTTAAAAAAGAGGAAAGGGGCCCACCAACTCAGCATCTGCTTGTGGGAAGGAAAATCCCAAAGATAAACCAGACCCTGAGAATGCAGCCTGGGGCGACCAGAAAGTCGGCGAGGCCTTCCAGATGGGCATCGGGCCCTGCAATTGATCAATATATCAATATCAATATATCTCTCTATATATGTAGATATTTTATTTGAAAGAGAGAATGAGAGAGAGAGAGAGAGAGAGAGAGAGAGACACAACACAAGAAGGGGAAGGTCAGAGGGAGAAGCAGGCTCCCCGCTGAGCAGGAAGCCTGAGGCAGGACTCGATCCCAAGACTCAAGCATCATGACCTGAGCCGAAGGCAATCCGTTAACCAACTGGGCCATGCAGACGTCCCATGTTTGTGCATATATTCTTTTTTTGTTTTTAAGATTTTATTTATTTGACCTAAACCAAAATTTTGCTGCAGTTTTTTTTAGGACACTATGTCATGTTTTAGTATCAGAATTATGCTTATATTCCACAAAATGAATTTGAAAACATTCCGGATATGGCGATGATCTGAGATGACCGGCCGAGATGGCACAGATGGGCTCCGGTCCTCCACCAAGGCTCCATGGTCAAGCAGGAGCAAACCCGAGTTCCCCTCTTAGGAAAGGGGCCGGTTGGTAAGGACACCGTGGCTGCTGTGTTGAATACTGTCCACCCCGCTTACGGTGTTGTGCTCCATATTACTTTTTAGAACAAGAGCATTATCTGATATTTAAAAGTAAGCAAAACACTTGGGGTGCCCAGGTGGTTCAGTGGGTTAAAGCCCCTGCCTTCGGCTCAGGTCATGATCTCAGGGTCCTGGGATCGAGCCCTGCATCGGGCTCTCTGCTCAGCGGGGAGCCTGCTTCCTCCTCTCTCTACCTGCCTCTCTGTCTACTTGTGATCTCTGTCAAATAAACAAAAATAAAATCTTAAAAAAAAAAAAAAAGTAAGCAAACACTTATCTAATGAAGCTAACTGAACCTGGACATTTTTTGGAAGTCATTACTTAGTAACTTTAACAATTTTTTTCAATGGCTATTGGTTATTTAGGTTTTCTACTTCTTCAAGTCTAATTCCTATTTCATTTGAGTTTTCCAAATTTATCCAAACAGTGTACAGATACAGTATATTTCCCTGCAATAATTTATCTTCTCCCCGGCTTATCCTTTTTGGCCTTATATGTCTCTCATTTTATGCTTTCTGGGTTTTATGCTTCCTTGGGAACGCCTTGTCTTTCCATATATGATCTGCATATTCTCCAAACTCACCCTTCATTGGAAAGCGAGTCAGCTTGGTTTAACTTGTACCATCAGTCACATTTACTGTTTGACAATTCAAATTATATTGTGCTATTTATTTATCTATTTGACAAAGAGAGGAGTGCAAGAGGGAACACAAGCAGGGGAAGTGGGGGAGGGAGGAGGCCTCCCGCCAAGCAGGGAGCCGGACGCAGGGCTTGATCCCAGGACCCTGGAATGGCGACCTAAGCCAAAGGCAGACGCTTAACCGACTGAGCCACCCAGGCATCCCCTGTGCTATTTTTTAAAGGCAACAATCAGAGTTGCTGTTTGTTGAGTCCCTTCTAAATGAGATGAGGATTTAACATGCTTTTTCTTTCACACACCACTTCACCATAGATTTTACATTATACATCTTCACGTTCATAAACCTTTGGACAGGTGGCTCAGTGGGTTAAAGCTTCTGCCTTCGGCTCAGGTCATGATCTCAGGGTCCTGGGATCGAGTCCTACATCAGGATCTCTGCTCAGCAGGGAGTCTGCTACTCCCTCTCTCTCCGCTTGCCTCTCTGCCTACTTGTGATCTCTGTCAAATAAATAAATAAAATCTTTTAAAAAAATAATCTTTTGGACATTCGCTTTGCTTTATAGCCATATGATTCTTTGAACTTGACAGTTTTTAACTGGTATTTAACAACATTCTTTCAATTTTGCTCATTCTTCTTTTTTCTTTTAATATCATGTCATCCTTGCCCAGGGGCCATGCTAACCTTCTCTGTGCCATTCCAATTTTAATATATGTGCTGCCAAAGCAAGCACAACTTTGCTCATTCTTTTATTATTTATTTTTCACCTTTGCAGATATAATTTTGGACAGCTGTGGCAGGTTAATACACAAATGTCATCGTTTGTGTGTGTTCCTAGAGAAGGCACTGCTTCTTACTTTATATTCTAGGATCCAGTGCCCCACCACATGTCCGTATCTGCTGCTTCCATTATTACGTCATTAGGAACTGTAATCACTGAATGTCCAGGAAAGGAAAATGATCATGGGAGAATCACAGCTATGGCCACTTCAGAAATCAGCTTCTTCCAAGAGTGCTGTGGCTGTATACATTCCGGTTGGCAAAGATTCAAGTTCTTCGGTATTAATGCATCATGGAAAGAAAGGGATAGAAATCTACCTTCTTCCTGCTACTCCCTGAAAGCTCAGCCGTACGTGCTGTGGCAGGCACACGACAGCACTCAATAAAGTAACTACACTTCAGTTACTCAACTCCATTTCAGACTAAGAATTCCTTGTAGCAAAAACCAATTCCTCATTTTTTTAGACAAAATTTTTAAATGCTCAGTACCAAGCACCTTAGTACCTTAATAAGTACTCAAAAAGGCCTAACCCCAATTTTTAACACTATACAATTTCAGTTGCAATGCAAGTTAAATCCACCTCTCTATTCTAAATCAGAATCCCAATCACAAACTTTTCCCCTAGGAAATGTGTTCCGGGATAGTAATGGAATCGCTCCCAAGAGAAACATTCCCAAGTTTACTTTCGCATTTCTCTGCAGTGTTCATGGACATCCTATAAACAAATTCAACCCCCGCCCCCAACAACGAACACTGGGCCTGGAAACTGAGTTCCCATCTCACAAAACAGCGAAGATGGCACAAAAGAATGAGGTCAGGCTGTGGCAATGTGTTCTAATACAGGCTCCCACACTTAGCTTGCCTTAATACTTAAGCTCTAAGACTTAATGTCCCAATTTTTAAAATACAGTCAATACGTATCTCCTTTGCTAAGCTACTTTGCTTTGTTGCAAATAAAGCACCTAGGGCCATGTGGACGTAAAAATTTATTTTTAATTACAACTTGTGTCATGCAACAGGCATGGGATCGCCTACCACCATTTCACAAGAGTGAAGTAATGCAGCTGTCACTTGCCACTTGCAAAAGAGAGAGGAAAGGCAGTATTTATAAGTCAAATACTTGCAATATGGGAAGTCTTGGTACTTAAAAGAAAATTTGGATTCTTCTAAAATGTTTTGGTAATTCTTCTACAATTTCCTCAAATTAGTATTTTGCATGAAATGTCCCAGGTATACAGTAGTGGGACTTACCTTTCTTTTCACAAAGGTGTATACATCGGTTCATGGGTTTCACATGCCCAGTATTCACTTTATTTTCTTCTGTATTAATGTACTCTTTGTAAATGCACGCACCAGAGTATGCCTGACATGCGCAGTCAAGAAGTTTCTTTTCATTCTTAATGGCCATAACTTCATAATCAAAAACGAATTATAAACTTCCCAGCCTCAACCCACATGAATGATGAACCAACATAACAAAAAACAAGCTTCAGTTTTCTCCAGGTATTTTATGCGAGACGCAGGGTAGCCACATCCCATGAAATGCCAATTGCCACTAGGGGGATGTTGCCCTACTCGATCAAATAAAAGTACTGTCACACAGCTAAAAGCTTTATATAGATGTATTTTCTTGGTTGCTAAAACGTAGGCAGTTTGGTAAATCGTTTGTCTCTTGTACTTTTTCTACTTTGGGTTATGTATTTTATAGATGACACACACAATCAACTCTACAGGTTAAGAGTGCTAAGTATTATTTTTACTATAAACCTTTTCTTCCTTCCCATTTAAGATGGGAAGACCCAGCCTTTGGTATCAATAACTTATTTCCATGAAAATATTTAAAGGGTATCATCAGTGTTCATTGCGGTTGTGTGGTCTTTTGGTAAAGGGGTGGCGAGAGCCTCTTTGCTCTCAGTAAGTGCTCTAGGCTGATGGATAAACACACTAAATTTAACACCCTGGTTGTTGGCAGCCCTGACAAAACCACTATTGGCAGTCATCGTGATGGCTTTTAGAGTGTCTCCTGTACCAAAAATTGTTAGCGAGCGGCTATTGATTTTTGAACTGGCCACTAGTCTCAAGGCACGCTCAGAAGGCTGGTCAGGTACCACATTAATTTGCTTAATCAGCATAGTGGCCCTCTCTCTCTCCCCAGGTC
Organism: Mustela nivalis; assembly: GCF_964662115.1. Lineage (NCBI taxonomy): Eukaryota > Metazoa > Chordata > Mammalia > Carnivora > Mustelidae > Mustela > Mustela nivalis. The sequence continues at coordinate 99,607,686 of NC_139031.1, read as the reverse complement.
CTCCTAAGGTATCTAGAATAGACTGAAAGTCTTTGACAGCAGAATGACAGGCAAACAACTCCTTGTCCTTCATAAACGCCTCCAGCTGTGGCAAAACCTGCTCCTTCCTCTCTTGCTCTGCTTGTTCCGTAAGCACTTTCTCTTTGAAGACAAAGTGGCAGCCTCCATAGCTGAGGGCAGATACGTATGTAATTAAAGTCGTAATGTCCAGATTCACTCTTTTGCACACATCGACCTTAATTTCTGTTGGAAAGGCAACACTTGCTAGAATATTTTCTCGGTCCACTTGGGTCACCTGCAAAAATTCAGGGCCCTCATCATCTGACTCACTCTCACTGGGCTGGAGCTCTTCTGGGTGATCTAACAGAGAGTTAACGGCTACTATGTCTCCTCTCACAGAAATGCCCATTTCTTTGAGCTTCTCTGCCATGGGGCTGGAGACGCTGTTGTAAAATGCAAAGATGATGTGAGGGTTGCTGTACTGCACTGGCTGCTGGTGACTGGCCTGGAGGAAGTCTTCAGCCTGCTCAATGATACTTTTGTCACCATACTGGCCCCTGCCCAGCCAGATGTTATGAAGAGCTTCAGCCTTTCGGCCAATGGCTTTCACCCACGTATGACCACCATTGGCAACCACATCCACCACTAGGGTCTGCTTTTCTCCCATGGTATCTGTGTAACCAAAGACATGAAGAACACTAACAACTTCTTCCAAGTTTTCTGCTGATTCCACGATGGCTCTTAGGTGTGTTAGGTTAGTGCTCTGCAGATGGGATTCCTTAATCGCTACTTTCCCGGCTTCTACTTTCTGTAAGAATTTTAACTCTGCCTTCAATTTGCTGCACAGCTTTGCGCCACCTTCTATGCCGCCTTTTCTTGATCTAGACAGTGATTCTGCTCTCTTGATCAGTTCCTTGGCGATGGCGATTCGTTCACAGAGCATGGAGTGTGCAGACATGCTGACAGCATTATTCCTTTCCTATGGAAAGAAAAGAAACAAGGCAAATCGAAACAGTTCTAAGAAATGATGGCAATCAATTCTTCACTGAGGATTATACAACTTCAATCTAGCAACAAAGCTTATGGAGGCTGAATCTTCTTCTGCATGGCTGATTTTGGAGTGACTTCCTCCTGTGACAACTAAGGAAAGGATACCTATATTTCCAAACTCTTCTTTTGGTATGTTGGATTCTGACACGCTTTTTTAGACCTTTATTTCTTCAGTCTGAAGGCCACGTTCAGCATGTCCCGGGTCAGGGTAAAATGCAGGAGTTCGGCAAGCTGCTACATAAGGAGCTCCCTGATCAGCAGCTTTACTGTTTGCTTGGAGAACAATTTTTATAAAAGGCTCGGAAAGTGAAGAGAGCGTGATTAAATTAAAAATATCCACACAGACTAGCTGGTTAGCAAATGGTCCAAACCAAAAATGTCTCCCAAAATGACCACTCTAAGCCCTTCTGGCCTTTCCCTGCCTCGCGAGTGGGTCCCCTCTACCTGACTGCCTCGTGCTATCCCACGGGCACACGGTACACCCGCCACGGAATCACGACTGCCTCGTTCTTGCATCTGACGTCAACCCAGTACATTTTAAAAGACGGAAGGGACCCACCAACTGGGTTCTGGCTCCCAGGAAGGAAAAGCCCGAAGATAAACTAGACCCCGAGAGTGCAGCCCGCGGCGACACGGAGGTCGGCGGGGCCTTCCGGGCGGGCATCGGGCCCTGCAGCCGTACCGGGTCCGCCCGCACAGCTCAGCCAGGCCACGCTGACTCGGGCTCAAGCAGCCCCCGAAGCCAGCGCTGGGCGTGGAGGGCAGGATGGGGGGCGCGCGGCGGCCCGGAGTCCGCCCCTCCCGGCCTCGCCGGCCGGCCAACCCCTCCCGGCCCGGCAAGTGGCGCCCCGCTCCCTCCCTCCACCTCCCCGGCTCCTCACCGGCTGCGCCAGGACCGCGTGCGCGAGTAGGCAGACACGTGCGCGCGCGAGGCCGGGACCCGCCGGGAATGCTCGCCCGGCAGACCCCACCCCACTCCTAGCAGCTGAGGCCGCGCGAGCGCCGCCGCCTCGGGAGCCTCCTGAGTCACGTGGTCCCGCGCCGGGTGACGCCGAGTCCGCGAGTCCCAGGCGGGAGCGTGGCCTCCCGGGCGAGAATGACGCTAACGCGGCCGCCATGTTTGTTGAGGGCACCCGGCTTCTCCCACTCTGGCATCAGGAAGAGATCGCGAGTTCGCAGCAACCTCGCCCCGGGGAAGCAGGAGCTCTCGGGGCCAGGCAGCACTCCCAGTAGGGCGCCGGCCTCTCGGTCTCGCAGGCTGACCCCGCGCTTAAACCCTTTAGCTCGGTTTGGACTTTTCCGGGGGCAGAAGTCGTGCATTTTGGCGGAGACTATCTTCCGGTTGCGCCCAATGACTGTATTTCTGCCGTCAAGCTCAAACCCCTTACCAAGTGGCAGGCAGTGGAAGAATTTTCGGCTCATTTTAATACAAGAGAAAACAGCGTTTTCAAAGGTTTCACTCAAGTATTAAGTGCTAGAGCTAGGACTCTTGATTCCAAGCCAAAGCACTTTCTTCTGCGCGATTCGGAGCTCTCCAGAGAAAAGTGTGGTACCAGAGATGTGCTACCTTTCTGGAGGACATATGATCCAATGACTTCGGAGAGGAAGAAACTTGTATTAGCCTAGTAAGAGTGTCCAAAGTCAACCACAGGCTTAGGACTTTTGATATAGTAAAGCTAATTTTAAAAAATTCTTAAAAGGACTTCAAATTAACATTAGTTCTATGTATGTCTCCTCCCAAACCTTATTTGCCACCCTTAGGAAAGGAAAAGGAATAAACCCACAAAAGTAACAAGAACAAGAAAATGACTGCACATGAAATGTCTATACATTTTTGGACGACAAAGAGCAATAATAACACTTATTCAATGCTTATTTTATGGCAGGTGTTATTCTAAGTGCTTTTCACATATTAACTTATTTAATCCTCTTCACAAAGTAAAAGGTAGATATATTTTATTTATTTTTTTAAAGGTTCTATTTATTTATTTGACAGATCACAAGTAGGCAGAGAGGCGGCAGAGAGAGGGGAGGAAGCAGGCTCCCTGCTGAGCAGAGCCAGATGTGGGGTTCAATCCCAGGACTCTGGGATCATGACCCGAGCCCAAGGCAAAGGCTTTTACCCACTGAGCCACCTAGGCGCCCCTAAGGTAGATATATTTTAAAGCTAACCACCACAAAGAGGTCACCTAACCCAGGCAGCCTCTTTATAAGCAGAGAAGTTTGCACAGTGGAGCAGTGTCTGCAGCAAGTGACTCACAAAGCAAAACCCCAGAAAGGCCGTGGAACTGCAGGTGCCAAGAGGGTAGAAGGGAGGGGAGCAGTGTGGCTGGACTGTAAATGGGCACTGCTTATAACCCTTTAAAAACAAATATTCAAGTTCTCTCTCAAGTCCAGTGCAGCTGGGCATTTAGCCATCCTTCTCCTGGCAAAAAACTACAATGCTGACGGCAGGGAGTCAGAGGGCTTCCAGACACATGAAGAAGGACACTTTTCTGTGGAATATGAAATACTGTTAGTTCCTTCTCTGCCTCTCCCAAGATGCTGACACTCCTCTTCCTAAGCCCTATTTTTTTCTGGAGAAATTGAGCAAATGGAAGACCACTGAAAAATGGTTTACAGCAACAACCCCCAGTAAGTAGGTTTGGAACTCACAAACACAGCACTTCCAAACATTTTTCTGTTTGGAATTTCAAGTAAACCAGAAAGTAGAACAAAATGGTTTTTGAAAGAATTCTATAACTAGCCTCCTCAGATAAAAGGTAATTCATTCAGGAAACATGAGGACTTTAGGACTTTTTTAAAGGGAGGTGAGAATGTAAGAAAGAATTTTTCAAAATTAAAAATGATATTCCCAGTTTTAAAATATCAATTAGGAGTAGGAAAAGGTGGGTAAAACTGTACTAGAATGTACAATAAAGACAAGTAAAAAATACAGGAAAAAAAGGACATTTCTCAAACACTAGGAAATTGACCAAAACTGAAAGATTTTAGTTTCTACAGTCAAAGGACCTACCGAATTCTCAACACAATGTTAAGAAACCCACAGAAAGGGACATGTCAGTGTGAAATTTCACAATGTTGCAAATAAAAGGTTGTAACTGCGGAAGGGAAAAAAAGTTATAAAGAAAGGATCTGGAACACATACACAACAGCATTAGGTTTCTGATCAGCAACAATGGAATCTAGGAGGAATGCCTGTAAAACACGGAGATCATTTCTAACCTAGAATTTTTAAACCCAGCCAACCGAGACAGAATATAGTTTCAAACCTGCAACTAGCCTGGAGCAGAGCAGAAAGAGGGTTCTGAGAGAGAAACTTCTGGAGGTGTCTGGAGGGGAAGAAGGGTGCCAGAGGATTAGGGAGAGAACAGTGAAGATCACTTGACACGATATACTGAGGGAAACAGTTTGTAAAAGGTTTTACAATTCTGTTGGGGGAATCTCAGAATTGGTGACAGCTACACAGAATACAAAAAAGTGAAGCAATTATCACCTCCAGGAAATTTATTTAGGAAATATAGTAACAGTTTACTTGCAAAGCCATTAATAAAAGCGTTTACACTGAACATTGTGATCTAATTAAACTGAGGCAGAGACAAAGTGAGGATAGCATACGAGTTCTAAATTCTCACCTTGCAGAATATAAAGTCTACATAGTGGCTAACCTCCGGGAATCCGGAGAACTGCATAAGCCTACTATTTAAAATATGGAGGACAGTACTTGCTGGAATACCTAAAAAAGTGAAAAGTAATGAAACTCAGGGGCATCGCCTCAAATGAAGTGTTAAAATTATCTAACTTTTAAAAATACACTCATGCTTATTAGGAAGCTGATTATCACTCACCTGGTATCTGATAAAGATGGGGACTTTAAGGACTAGGCTGGCAGTTTTCATCCAGGAACATCTATGAACAGATGAAAACTCCTTTGACCCTCCTTATCACCCAGTCAGAGCCCAGTGAACCAGTACTCAGTAATCACAAAGATCAATATATAAATTTAAACATTTTCCATGTTTTGTAACTAATAATTATTTTGCAAACTTAAGTTTGTGGTTCACTGAGGAACTAGAAAAGAGAAAGGACAGAACAAGCAGAGGCAAAGCCTTTAGGAGTGGGAAGATAAAAAATGAACCAAGATCAGAGAGGGGCTGTGAACATGAGGAGCACTGTGATGCTTAAGGAGGTTTAAACCAGCTCAATTCCACAAGCTGGAATGACTGAAGAGTTGCGAGACATTTAGGGATGGGGTCGCAATTGAATTCCCCAAGAACTGGGAGCAAAAGGAATGGCTTTTCTGGTCAATGAAAAGAAGGAACTGAAAACAAAGGTAAAAGTGTTCTAGGCAGCATCAACTGAACGACACTTTGCATTTAATGGGGGAAGAATCAGAGAACAGAATATGGACACAGATTTGCTTCTGTGAATTTTTCCTCCTTTTATTCTGTGGACTTACTCTGTGAGCCTTCAGTAGGAATTAACACTTTTCTCCTTAACATGCCTGCCTTTACTTTCCATTCTTTGACTTGTAGAATTTTGAAATTCCTCTGGTTTTTGAACATTGGACATTAGAGAGGGCCTGAACAAATCCAAAGGCAGCTAAACCTTACAGAATACTTGAGCATGAGCCCTGCAGACCTTTCATCTGCATCATCAAATTCTGTCCTCAGAAAACCCTCTGAGCCAGTAAGTAAAAGAGTTAAGACCTGACCCAAAAACCATTCCTTTCTACTACTATGTTCTCTTTCTAGGGTGCTGCTGGAGTTTCAATACACCCAGAGATTAGATACGATTTTCAAAATAAACATGCTGACATCAGAGATCAAGCTGCCACCTCCCATCCCAGTAGGTGTCTACTGCCACCTACACAAAGATACAGAGCTATCATGATGGTGGGGAGCAGAACTGGGAATCCGGACCAAAACACTTCAAGGTAAGACTCTGTTCTGCTACACTCAGCTAAATCTTAAAAAACTTTTGAGCCACATTTGAATCATGGAACTGCCTATTACATCTGTTAGTAAGAAACGATGATATTTAGCGGTGCCTGGGTGGCTCTGTCAGTTGGGTGTCTGCCTTTGGCTCAGGTCATGGTCCAGGGGTCCCAGGATCAAGCCCAGCTTCTCCCTCTGCTCTTCACCCCACTTATATTTTCTCTCTCAAATAAATAAATAAAATCTTTAAAAAAATGATATTCATAAACTCTGTTCTATGGGCCACACTAATGATTTCTCTTATCCTAAAAATGTCTTAAAAACAAACAAAATTAAGCAGCATGTCTTCCTGTATAATGAAAACAGAGGTCACATTATTTGCCTACTTATGTAAGTCTTAATTGACAGCCAAGGTTGAGATTACATGAATGAGGGAGACCCTTAAGCCATAGCATTGATGTTTAAGTATTAAGTATTTTATTTCTAGCACTTATGTTCATCCTTGAGTTTAAAACATCTAGGAGAATCTAAGGGACTCCTTTAAATACATTTACCTACTTGTGATGGAGAAACCAACAGGAACGAGTCCACCACTTTTTATTTATTTGCATCACAGATTTCCTATAGGACATTCTTCGGCTTAGCACCCTTCACAGCCACAGTGCAACCTCAGTGTCCTAGGGTTTCACTGATGTACACCTAACGGTGCCCACAAAACACCTGTACTTCCTATCATCTCACAAATCCATGAAAGCCTGCAGATTCTCCAAGCTCTGAATGCAGTGATGTTTACCAAAATCAGCATTTTGCTTTACTGACACACACAGACAACATCTGACAGCAGAGAGTGTAACAAGGTTTGACTGAACCAAAACTGCATGAAGACTAATGAGTGATTTCACCATTCTGCTTTGCAGTGTAGTTTCCAGAAGTCAACTGTGATAAAAAGCAGGAAATAACTATTTTAAAATTTCACTAACTCCTAAAAAGCTAGAAGTTGGATTTAACAGTTTATTATGATTTATAAGTGTCATTTTAAAAACATCAGTCCATTAAACCATGTAGAAATAAGTATGCAAAAAGTCTGCAAAACAAAACATACTTTAAACATGTTTGAGTAGAGGGATTATCTGAGATTCCAGATTTTTCAGTCACTCAGTTATTATGCTATGGCTGCCAAGTAATCCTTAACTTCAGTTGGGGTGAGCCTCCTGAATCCGGCTTCATTGCAGATTCCAACCTCTATGTTGTCTTCTGTCATCTGTCCTTCAAAGCTTTCCTATTGAAGAGGGAGGGCAAAAGGTCAATTTTCCAAGCACTGAATTATAAACTCATTATAAATCCCATTTTTAGAAATTATGCTAACCTTTAGGGTTAATATGGCTGTATGAATAGCATCTTCAAGTTCCAGGTCTTCATTGTATCTAAAGAATTTTTTGAAAAAAACAATGATTTATGGCACGATTTACATTATGATTTAAACCTGACAGCAGCAGCTTAAGAATTTTTAAAAATCTAAAACACTCCTAAAAATACTAAGCTACAGATTCTTTTAGTCCACTCATTGCAATAGTTGTCCCCAAATAAGAATTGTTTGGCATTCAATCCTAGTATCATGGAGCTTGAAAACCTAATAGGAGTATAAATATTTTAATATACCCAGAATATGGTGGTAATATTATAATTTTTTAAATAAAGAAGTCAGACCTTTGCTAAAATTTCCTATGTTTGTCTTCCTAAGTTTTAACTTCATGTGAAATGTTTGAAGACTATTAATATGTAAAAGGAAAATGCTTTAAGAAAGATCTTAAAATTATTTAAGTTTACCAATTAATCCCAGGTTTAAGATTTTTAGTCATCTTAACATTATGTGAAAAATGTACTGAGAAGGTCCATCTGTTGGTTCTGGTCAGTTACAAATTTCTACCATTCAAAACGCAGGACACACTTTAGGGGACTAATGCTCAAGCCGGAATACGGCTGGAAATAAGAGCAGGTTGTTGTGCTAGGTTGTTGATTTTTACATAGTACTCCACTTTTCATCAAGCACACATATCATATATTTAATCTACCATTACTACCAGGTATTTGGCTTCACAATTTCTGTAACTGTTATAATGTAAACTGTTACCACTAACTCCTTTAAACTTTCCTCCCAAATTTCTTACTCCAATTCCAAGAGTTTTTAATTTTTTTTAGAAACAAATAAAGTAGAAGGAGAAACAAGATAAAAAATAGAAACAACATTTAGGAAACAACTGCAAGAATGTAAGAAAAAAAGTTCGTAAGAAATACATAATATTACCAGTTAATATACTGAAGACTAGGAAGCCAGGGTGAAGAGAAGCTTTTGTTTATTTGTAACTAGGCTACACAAATGAGTATTTTTATAATGTTAGTGATTTAAACAGAGTGGAGAACGATGAAGTAAGCTTGCTACATCTAGCTATAGTTAGCCTACCTTTTCTCGAGGAAAGTCTTCCCATTCACATAGTTCTTTCCCATTGCTGTGGCTTTCCAGGCAAAGTAAGCTCCCTAATGAGGAAGAGGATAAACCATATTTTAAATCATTAATCTTATTATATCACCCTGCCATTTCTTTTTTAGTTGTATAAATCTGTCTCCGACTTCTAAGTTCACAGAATATTGGAATGCAATGGAATATGTCACAAAATAGTCTACTTTTACACAAGGTAAGTAACAAAGAGGCATGAAGGCACTTCTGGAGGTTATGGAGAGGGTCAGTATTTTGATTGTGGTGACAGCTTTCTCAGATATCTACACCTGTCAAAGCTCATCAAATCGTACACTTTGAACAGGTGTCATCTACGGTATACAATTTATGTGAAGAAGTTGGTTAAAAGAAACAGATTAACTTAAGGCAAATAAGCAAAAGTATTATTCAGCTTACTGGGATTGAAGAGCTCTAAAAATCTGTCATACATGTACAAAAAACGGTGAGCAAGTCTTTATTATTATTGCCAAATAAATTTAAAAGAGACAGTATCTCGTTAAAAATATTTCATAGTTTAAAAAAAATTTTCCTAGTTTTGGTATTTCATAATCTAATGTTAAATGAAAGCAGCAATATATTGTATATAATATGGCCTCATCTGTTGGGGAAAAAAAAAACCATGCACACACACAAGAAAAATACTGAAAGAAACATACCAAACATACTTTAAAAGAAACAACTGCTTTTTAGATAAAACAGGGAAGAAAAGAGCAAAAAATGAAACCTGGATCCAAGCGATGGTGGCTTCTGCTACCCCAATGGAAGGAGCAGGGCTTGTCATTTAGCCTCAGCAGCTCAGAGATGGGGTAACAGACACTGTGACATCTCAAAATACTTAAGTTTCCTCAATTAAATACCAACCAACCAAAATAGTTTTCTTTTGCTTCTTCAGATTACAAGGTTAGAGTGTAAGACTGACACGGAGTGAACCTGCAATTATTTAATGAGCCACACACTTGGAAAGATCCGTTCCTCATCATGAATCTTTTTTCTTCCGGTTTTCCTCACAGCAAATGAGATGGCTGTGGAGTAGCAGTAGCATCTACAAACCCCTCCTAACTCACATACCAGTCTTCTGCTTTCCAGGAGACAAACTCACCCACTTTACAGAACAATGGCTTCAAGAGTTACATCTGTGTTTGTGCAGGAAAAGTCACATTCAAGTCAGCCCCAGGATTAAGCAGATGGCAAGGAGTACAGCACTGACCTCTAGACACGAACCTTTCATCATATTTGTCAAAGCAGCAAAATTCCACTGACTTGAAGAGATCTGGTAACTACTATTTCAATCAATCTTTTCAAGTATGTGGAGTTCATGAGTAAGAGAAGGCAGGAAAACAGAGGGCAGACCCTCTTCATCAGAAGACTGCATCACCAACATTTTAAATGTGCAAATACATATACACTACTCCACGTGTTCTAAAGCCCCAGTGCGAAAGAAAAAAGGATATCCTGCTAAATTTTAAACTTTTTGTGGTTATTGTTTTTATTAGATGTTCAAGGAGTACTTTAACAAATCCCTCCAATATGTATCATACTTACAGACGGATCGGACTGAAATAAATATGGTCGCCCCTCATTCCAACCACAAATTAGTAGGGAAACTCCAAATGGACGAACGCCACTGAAGAAAAGAAAAACGAAATTACTTGGCATCTTCATGGTGTTAAAGTCGACCTAAAGTAAGGATTTATTAATACTCTTAAGTATTAATAAAGCATATCATGGGGTAAAATGAATTAGACTTTTAAGTTCCTTAAAAAGTACTTCATACCCTTCTGAACAAATCAATTCAAAACAAATTCTCTTTATGGTACTAAGGAACACTAACCACATCATTTAGGTAAATAGAGAAACAAATATTGGGGGTAACTGTGGAGTAACATTTTGGATCTTAACAAAATGAGAACTTTCAAAAAACGCAGCTTTTCCACTAGCTTTACATTTTCAGCAACTACCTTTATATTACCTCATCCCCATGCACACCCAGACTCCAGAGAATTAAAATAATATGGATGTGCTTACAATCGTTTGTGGCTGCAAAGATAAATTTGGAAGCAGCAATAATTGGCTGCCCATAAAGAAGCATTTTAATCACTGGCAAAAGACATTATCTAGAATTTGCTTTCTACAATTATATCAACACAAAGAAACCACTCTATTGTTTTCCTTAATATTCTAGATCACCCAATTAAAAATTCAAAATATCCATCATAGTGATTCTCTATTAAATAAATACAAGAATAGTAAATCCTCTTCTTAAATACATGCACTCCTCTAAAATGGTTTCTTTTTTTCTAATTCATGACACATTTCAAAGTATAAAATCAACTCACCCTGACTGAGTGTATTCTTGCATCACTGAAGCGACTCTCTGCACCAGCTGAGCTGTGGGGATGGGTTCTTGGTAAACGAGATAGTATTGCTGAGCTAGTTTCCGGGCTCTGTGCACCAGCACTCTAACAAACAAGGAAGAAGGAAGATTTAGTTAACACTCGGCTATTTAATGACTCTTCTCCTACAGGCATATACCTACAGTGCAAGTCTAACATGTAGCTGTGTAACAGTAACAAGCAGCTCCAAGTTAGTCTTGCTTTGACATCTGATCCCAGTTAATTTGTGAGAAGAAACCAGAGCAACACACAGAGGAGCTGAGCCACAGGAAATGGAACAAGGATAAGACAAAGGGAAGAAAATTAGGGACAAGGGGTACCAGTCAGGTCAGCACTAACAGATTAAGTAACACAGTCCCTGCAGGCAAGCTAAAGTCAGCTGCCAACGATGCTAAACAAAGTAAAAAAATAAAGGGTTGGGAGGTTAAAGGAAAAACATCCCGTGATTTTTCTCAAGGTAGAAATTACAAACAGTTCGTAAAATGGTGAAATAAACAACTGCGTAAAAGTACCTGTAATCTGGGCCCATGCCACTATACACCAGGCCTATATGCTTGGTAATTGGTTCCACTTTGTGTACACTTCGCTCATCATACAGAATGGATTTCTGTTTCTTCTCAGTTGCTAATACCACACCATTTGCAGCTTTAAAAAAAAAAAAAAAAAGGCGTTAAAGGTTTAATCACTTAAAGACTCTGCTTCAGTAGTTTTCTAATTATGGATGCAATTCACCCAAACTCCTTTATTTCTTTTTATTTGTAAAACCTCTTCTATATTAAAATTACCTAAGAAATAATAAATCCAATTTTCCCTCACTGGTCATCTATACTGTATAAGGAATTCCTAAAGCTAAAGTATTCCAGGACACCTAAGGATCCACACATTTTAAAATAACGGACTTCTGCCTACTTGCTACTGTTCTTAGAATTTGAAATTTAATCAATGATACAGGTTTTAAAAGAAAAAAAGGATATCTTTAGATTAAGTTTTATCATTAACGTTTTCTAAATAACCGAAAGGATAAAAACTGTATGTAATTAGTGGAAAAGCAAGAGAATATTCAGTTTTCTCAATGGGAAAGACCATTTGTGGGTTATTACAACTGAGAGATAAAGGAGCTACATTTATTTTGAAAAAAAAATATTTTAATCATCTTCTTAGACTTACTGGCTTAGTTTTTTTAAACTTCAAAATACTGTAAATCAACAGAAAGAACTTAAAAATTATGCTTCCCTAGCTATTTATTTGTATTATTACTAATTAATTCCAAAAAAACTTTAGAATAACTATTAAAAGGCATCTGAAAAGAATGAAACATTTAATTACCTTTAATTCCTACTGAAGGGGCTCCTCCAGCTACAGCAGCCAAGGCATATTCAATCTGGACAAGTTTACCAGATGGGCTTAAAAAGAAACAAAGATATTTGCTAAATTCACATATCCTCAAATATGTATAATATAAACATCTCTGAGAGAGGGCAGATATGTAAGACAAATCCATTAACCAAATACCTAAGAACAGCTGAGTTTTCACATTATAAAGCTGTACAGAAACTGAGTTTACCAGGCAACTTGAACTTATTCATAGTTAAGCACTTATTTTTCCTCCCCATCCCCCGCAGTCCGCCTCTCAAAGCAGCAGCCATCATTACTGTTGCCTTTTACCACTTCCCAACCTTGTGACTTCAAATTACTTCAAATTACTTCAAATTACTTAACCCCACTGTGTCTCAGTTTTCACATCCATAAAGTGAGGATAATAGGACAATTTCAAAAGATTGTTGTGAAGATTAAATGAAGTGATGCCTTTTGTTCCTGGCACAAAATTAGCAATAAGTAAATACCAAATAGTAATGTAATTAGAACATCTGTGTGTTTGTTAAATACCATACAACAGCATATATTTTGTATGGGTAGAGTTACACATTTTATAAGGTAGGCATGGCCTAAGATGTAAGACCTAGTTATCACCCATGACAAAATATTTTCTATATAAGGCTATTTCACAAAGCTATGAGCTGATGATATGTAACAAATCTGAGTCCATGGGTTTCACAGCCAAATACTAGCCCTGAACTGGCTTTTAATATACTTTGTTTCAATCCCGCTGATGAGTTAAAACATCACAAATTCCCAGACTAACCTAATTTTACAGATAAAGAAAAAGGTTTTGAGTGAAAGTAATTTGTCTAGAATGGCACAGCTTGGTCCATATCTCCGGTCTACTAATGAAAATAAAACCTTGAGTTTCAGAAGGTCTTTTATTTCATCTTCATAAAATTATGGATACTCTATCACTCAATTCTCAACTTTGTTCCAGACACAGACTACTCTTAGAACTCAAAAACCCCTTTGACAAGCTAACATCTCTGCCTGGAATGCATTTCACCTTCCTCTGGTGAACTCTCTCCTGGTCACCCTTCAATCTTCAGTAGAAATGCCATGTTCTTAGAGAAGCTATCCTGACCATTCAGACTAGGTTGAGTCACATGCACATATGCCTATGATGTCCCATACTTCCCCTCTGTCTAGGAGTGATCATGCTTAAATTATTCTTACAATGTTTGTCTTCCTCAACAAAGTGTGAAGAAACTGAGTTCAGTCAGTATGCTAACATATAACCTAGTACCAGGAGTCACAATCATTTGGCTGGCAGAGACACAACTAAACCTATGTACGGAATAAGCCTAGGTGTGGCAGTTTAAAAACTCTTAAATGACAAAACTAGCTAACCTGAGTGAAATAACATCAATAGGTATTCAAATTTTTAAAATTAGGCTGTACATGTTTTATTTTATTAATCACTATTTCAATAAACACATCATGACTCACTGGATCCACCCAGTTTTCAATGGTCCAAGATCTAGCTCAAATACTCCCGGAGAACATTTTAAAGCCTCACGTAAACTTAAATAAACCTTCTCTCTGTTCCCACAGTCACCTGCATACACATCTAACATTGCATCTTCCTATATGAAAGCTTACCAGTCTATGAGCTCACTGAGCCATCAACCATCTTTTTAGTCAGTCATGCCACTGGCCCATTCCAAACTACCGGCATCTTTACCTGGGATAACTGACTTCTACCTAGTTTTTCCTCTTTTCTACCCTTACTTCAATCTCCCAAGCCAGGGATACCATTGTACATTACCTCTCACTTCATTTCTGCAACTTCCTGGTTCATTTAAAATACAAACTTCTTATTCTGGCCTACAGTGGCCCTACACACGCTAACTCATTGCCCACCATACTCTAGCACACTGGCCTTAGTTTCAATTCCTGTAGTTCAAGTTTTTCCCCAACTTCAGGACTTTCACATATCCTCTTTCCTCTGTCCATGGGTCTCTCTACCCCTACATCTTCAAACAGTTGGCTTTTCTCACCTATGGTCTAACAATTCACCCCCACACGCAGTGCCTTGTCCCGACTATCCAATCTACAGTTATGTTTCTTTTTTTACTCTCTTTTAATAAAAATTTCTGAGTAAAGAGAAAAACTTTATTCAAAATGCATTAGCAGACACTAATTAGTAGACACACTGTTTACTCATTGTCAATATTCTCAACTGAATGTAATCCACAAGAACACCTTTTCATCCTATATTATAGCCTCATAACTTCCACCATTAATAGTTTAATTCTGAGTAAAACAGCCTAGAAACAAAAATTCCAATCTAAGAGTTGAACTATTACGTTAAAAAACAAGTTTATTTTAATAAATTATTACAGATGGATCCAGCCCCTGATGATGTTTCAGCTCCACTTATTCTAAAGAAAAGATTATACTTTTTTAAAGAACCAAGTTTGCTTTGTTCACAAATATGAACAGTGATTATTTAGCAAGTACTGTTCTCTATCATTGTATATGGTTACAAAGGCTTAAAAAAATCATTTATTATTGAAAACTACCAAGGATATGGAAAGTATTTTAGTATTTTAAAAAGACACCATACAGTAATAGAAACTGTATTAATTTTGTCATTGGAAAGAACCCAGTTTTAACGTGAACTCAGCTACTCATCTATAACCTCAGACAAGTTTTGATTTGCTCGACCTGTGGTTAGTTCATCAGTAAGATGTTGAAATAACATTTATCACACATGGTAGTAGAAAGAAGTGGAGTAGGTTAAATTGCACCTACACAGAAAGTACTCAACAAGTTGGATCCCGCTTGCCTTCGCTAGCTGTCAGATAGAACATTTCAACTAAATGGCACATTACTGATCCCTAAGAAAATGGTCAAACTAAGTCATTCCCGGGTCGATTTATTAAACCCTTGGCTGATGGTTTTCTTATATCTGGAACAATAGTTTATCTCAACTATATTTTTGAAAAATATATTATTATTAATCCTTTGTCCTAAATAGAAAAGCCTACAATTTTTTGTAAAGTATACATATCCTCCCCCCACCCCCAAAATCGCCAAAACGGAAATGCAGCCTACTAGCCTGGGGCCCACGAACATTGGGGGGCAGAAAGATTCGCACTTTCATTTTTAGTCCTTAAACTTCTAACCGGGGCGGGAAAGAAACCGAAAGCGGGAAGAGATTTCGAAGTAACAAACGGAGACTAATACTCAGACCAAACTGTAACGATGAGGTTTTCCGAAAAGAAAAAGGACCCCAAAGACTCGACAAGATTCCAAGGTCCAGAAGCTCCCCAATCAGGCCTACTTGGGTCAGGAAGGAAATCCTGAGTTCCGAACGGGACACCGGGAGGCAGCTAATCCAAAACTGCCTTATTCGCCAGTCTTAAAAGTGAAAGTAAATCCCTGGTTGAGGACCTCAGCCGCCCGCAGCCCCAAGGTCGCCCTCGATCCCCAAACCCGCGTTCCCGCGGCTTCCCGGCACCGCTGCTCCCAGGCCGCGGGCGGGCCAAGAAAATGACTTTGCAAAGTCGCATTTCCATCCCTATTTGCCACTGGGCCCCCCGGAAGCATCAACCCAGAGACTAGGACGTAAAAATCCGGACAGCGGGAACTCCTACAACCCCCGCTCCGCGGAGGACTTTGCGAGCCCCTTTCATACCTGAACGTAGTCAGCGAAAAGCTGTAACCGCGCTCCGCCATCTTTACCTGGAGTGCCAAAGCACATCCGCACACATGCGCACTGGAACCAGTTTCTTTTCATTTCCCCTCCCCGCGCCTTCCTTTCTCTCTCTCTGATTGGAGGAGAGTCAGAGCTGCTCCAGGGACGTGCTGGGCGATGTAGTTCTAGCAGCCAGGTTTGCCGGACTCTCCGTCTGTACGCATGCTCGAGGCGGCGCGGAACGCAGCAGCCAGGTGGGAGTGGTCTTCGGGCGGCGAGGAAGATGGCGTCGACCATGCTGGTCCTCGTCTTTCCGCGGTGGCCGGCCGCCCGGGGACTCCTCCGGAGCTGTTGGGACCTACTACAGCGGAAACTTCAGCAGACCGGGCCAGGTTTACCCAGTCCTCCGTGGGGTACGTAAGGAAGGCCGCCGTGGAGGAGAGATCGGATGAGGGGACCCCAGGCAGCTTTGTGGGCACAGCTTGTATTTCGCTCTCCTCCTGTGTTTTGATCCGTCGCGGCCAGTAGGAGACGTTGTCCGGGATAATTCCTTACTTGGAAAGTAGAAGTTGGTTTTGCCTCCTCCAACCCCGAAAAACAGAAAAAATCGTCTGATTGTCCCATTCATACACAGAATGTAATCGAAGTTTGTTCGCTTAGATCGGGGTCGCCGCTATCTAGATCCTGTTTCCATCTCAGTACTCCAACCCCCTAAAGCAGTTTGTCCTCCTTTGGGGTGTCTGAGCTCTGCAGCTGAATCCTCCTGGTCTCTGTGTTTTCCTCGGCAACGAATTTTAGTTAGAAGTATCTTGGAGGTTAAAATTCTCATTACTTTCTCATTTACATTCTACGCTTATTTCTAAGGTGTCCCGAACGTATTGTCTAGGGAGTCTGAACGGAGAGCCCACCCTAAGCCAAAGCCTACCGGTGCTTCCTGGGAAATCTCCACACCATCCCGTTAGGTATCACCCCTTTTTAGCGGAAGAAGCAGACTCCTGAAAGTCCCAAGGTCACACGGGCGGGCCGAGCCTGTGCTGCTAACCACTGAGCTCTGGCTCGCAATTCTTTCAGATCTGTTAGAAAGGAATACCAGTTGCTAAATGCTAGCTTTGTATATTTTTAAGAGTTCCTGAAACCAAAAGACATCTTCCAGGTCTGAGGAATAGCAGGGAAAGGATAAAGGAATCTCTTTGATTTTATAAGCAACGTAGAAAAACAACTGAAACGTTGATAGTAGTATAAGTAAATATCATGCAGAATGGTGAGCTAGTTCTTTTCTTTAGAGAACAAACAGTAATCACATACTATGAAGAACTAAGTGACTTAAAGGGCCTACCAAATTATATGGCAAAGGAAGTAACTCAGTTGGAATATAATAAAAAGGGGCCATGATGCAGTTATTTGAATGCAAGTTAGAAATCTATTTGGGGAGCCTCAGGCTTAGATTTACTTGTAAAATAGGAACTGCTTACCAAGTAGAATGTGGACATTTTGAGTGATTCATTCATGTTTACTACTAAACACCTGAGTTCACATATTTCAGAAAGTGAAAAATTCTTGGTAAAATTTTACTGATTCATTTCAGCAGATGCCTCTAAGAAAAAATTATATTCACGTTGTTTAAAATTGCATTGTTTGAATTTTAGTGTATTTCAATAGCTAAGGCTTCTGTTTAATGTCTGTTGATTTGTAGTGTTCTAAATTTTATGTATGTCTCTTGCCATATCACTTGTTAAGAGAATGATATGTAGAGAGTCATTTAGAAACTAGAAATCTATTCTTTGTTTCCACGTTTTGTTTTTGTAGGGCCAGCATTAGCAATCCAAGGTCCAGCTGTATTTACAGAACCAGCAAATGACACCAACGGAAGTAAGGAGATTCCCAGCCTTTCAGATAGTATCTTTTGGATGGCAGCTCCGAAGAATAGACGCAGCATTGAAGTTAACCGCTGTAGGAGAAGAAACCCTCAGAAGCTTATTAAAGTTAAGGTAATATGTTGATTTTTGTGGGTGTGCTTTCTCTCCCATTCACCACTGCATCTCCTCTTAGTACTTATATGGCCTATGAGTAAATCATTCTTAGAGCTTATACATGTACTTTCCTCTGGCCTAAATAAAATACAACTTTCTCATTGTGTATGTCTATATGTCTACTGTCCTGTAGCCTAAATGTTAGGACCATAGTCAAGGAGAGAGTTTGGAGTCTGGATGAAGGACTGGGTTATGAAAAACCTATGTGACTTTTGTTAGGAGCTGGTGATTTGGAGTCATATGTTGGTAAACATCTTAATCATAGCAGAGTCTAAAATTAAATTCAGAAGCAGTAGGTATATTGGATCTCAAGTTTTACTAACCCTTACATGTTTATTCTGTCCTTCACTGTGACAAATAAAATACTGTGAAAGATAATCCTTAGGTTGGTCATAAAAATTGATTTTATCTATCCATAAAATGGATTTTATCTATTTAGTGCCCTTGAAGTGTCTAAGTGCTTTATGTGAATTATCTTACCAAATCCTCACAATAGCCCTACAAAGTATATATATAGCTTTGCTTATTTTTAGGATTGAAGAAACTGAGGCAAAAAGAATTTGCCTTTAGTCACAAACAACTATTAAGTAGTAGTGCCAGGATGTAAGCCTAGGCAGTCTGAATCTTTTTTCTTTTCTTTTCTTTTCTTTTTTTTTTAAGATTTTCTTTATTTGACAGAGAGAGGGAGAGATCACAAGTAGGCAGAGAGACAGGCAGAGAGAGGGGGGAAGCAGGCTCCTTGCTGAGCCCAAAGTCTGATGCGGGGCTCAAACCCGGGACTCTGAGATCATGACCTGAGCCGAAGGCAGAGTCTTACCCACTGAGCCACTCAGGTGCCCCAAATTCTGATTCTTTTGAACTCACATTCTTCTCTTGAATCTTTCTGGTGTGTTCCTGTCCTCAGACAATTCCAGGTGGCCATACCCATTCCCCCTTCTCCCTGCCCCTGTGGATATACTCTTCATTGATCTAGTAAACAAGAATTACATTGTAACCTTTGATTTGTTAACTCATGCTTTTAACAGTCATGATCTGAGTTACTGTTTGCTCCATGACCTTCCACAGCAGGAGCACAGGGCAGATGAAACTCAAGAACAGAGTTGACTTTCATAAACTTCCAACATTCACTATTAAACCATGCCCTTAGAACTTAAGCCAAAAAGTATTACTGAGTCACGTTTGGAACTGGACTTAAAGTCTGGGGCTGAAAAGTATGTCATTAAAGCAATAATACATACAGTTTGATTGAGAGAATTTATAATTTTGGAATGAGATTAAGCTGTTCCATGAATTCCCTCATTGCATTTATTCTGAGGGAAAAGACTAGCCCCCTGTGGACTCGTTTTTTTCACTGAATTGCTTCTGGCTACACATAGTATATTATGCCGGTACTTTGATCAGGAAGAGAGCTCCGACTGGGTATTGCTCCCATACCTCCAATTAGACATGCAATCCAGCGTCCAGTGTAGCAAGGCAAAAGAGAAGTTGGTGAGGCAGGTCATTTGCAAGATTCTTTACTCCTTTCAGAAGGTGAAACTCTTCTTTGTCATTGCCTCACAAACCTTTCTATGTTAATTTTATGAAGTGCTTGGAATTGCTTTGATGCTCCTGTTTACAATTTTTCTTTTCTACTGCAAATCTACCTTTAGAGCACATTGAAAACATTTCTTCAGAGCTTATAATTGTCTTATTGAAGTGAGTGTAAAAACTCATTATCAAATTGTAGCATAAGAAGGGAGTTTTACATTAAGGAATAATCAGTGTTATTCATAAAAGGAAAAATTACACTATATACCAACTGTTACACCATGTACTGTAGTACACCAGAGGCTTCATACAGAAATTTAAGTTACACTGATACATTAGGGGAAGCCAACTGTAATGTTTGTCATCTTGTTTTCCCCAGGGGGGCAAAAAATGAGTTCCCTTTCCTATGGTCTCTTATTACAATGGTGCCTGTCGGGGGTCCCCCATTGTGTTGAAGGACTCCTTATTAGATGTTCAGTATTTGAAGGTGGGGGGAATAGAGTATCATTTTACATAATATGGCTGCTGTGTTTAAGTGAAAATGTACCAGTTTCATAGTTGGTAGACCTGAGTTCTAGTCCCACTTTCTCTATTAATTTAAACTTGTTTATCCTCAATTCCCCTATTAAAGTGGCATTGAGGGGCACCTGGGTGGCTCAGTTGCATGTCCAGTTCTTCTCATCTCAGGTCTTGGTCTCGGGGCCATGAGTTCAAGCCGCATGTTGGGCTCTGCAATGTGCATGGAGCCTACTTAAAAAAAAAAAAATTAAAGTGAGGTTGAACTGGTCTATGACTTTATGTGACATGAACAGTCCAATAGAGTTCAAGTGTAAGCATCATTCCTGTCTGATTGCATGTGCAGTATTAGGCCTCTTCTCAAAATACGTTTCTGTTGTTGTTTTTTTTTTAAGAACAATATTGATGTTTGTCCTGAATGTGGTCACCTGAAACTGAAACACGTCCTTTGTGGCTATTGCTATGAGAAGGTGTGCAAGGAGACTGCAGAAATCAGAAGACAGATGGGGAAACAAGAAGGGGGCCCTTTTAAGGCTCCTTCTGTGGAGACTGTGGTGCTGTACGCAGGAGAGGTACCCTCTGAACAAGATATTGGTAAGAGAATCATTGAACGAGACAGGAAGCGACCGTCCTGGTTCACCCAGAATTAAGACCAAAGGTGTTGGAAGAGGATAACTTCATATAAAACATTTGTCCTGAAAGAGAGGAAAATTCTTTGTTTTCACGTTAGTTTGCACTTGTTTTTAAATTACCAGTCTAGTTTAAAACGTTCTCTCAAAGCAGTTAGTTTTGTGTGGGCAATTTGAAGAAAATACCAGGAGTAAACTCTGAAAATATTTGTTTATACAGAGGCACAATGGACTAACATGTCTGTTTTTGTTATACTGTAAGGTTTTAACTAAACGTAAAATTTCCAGTACAGAAAAATAAAAACAAATGATTTGAAATTCCTTGCAAGAATTATGTGTTTTGTTTCTGATTTTGTTTGTTTGCCAGTGGTTTTTCTTACACAAAAACACACAGATACTTTCATTTAAGTAACACCTGGAAATAGGTTACTTGAATTTTGGGTATTGTTTTTCTAAGATGGCAGTAAGAGGAGGTTTGTTCTGTTCAGTTTTGTTTTGTTTTAGCAAATTAAAATTGCCTTTGGTGAAATCCATTTTATATGGGATGTGTGATGTTAATTTACTTAGAAATAGCTCTTCACATTTTACACTAAATCAAAATGACTTTGAGAATTCCTTAGATGGCTCATGGGATTTGTATTTTATAGTTTGGGGAGAGATTTTTAGAAGGAGATGTGAGTAAATTCACTGGTATACAGAACATGTACATACCTTTTACTTTATTTTTCATTCTGTCATCTTATCTCTATAGCAATGGCCTTTTTAACTTAATATAATTCATTTCAAATTTCCCTTTCCCTGCCCCCTTCATGTATCTGTCCTGAACCGAAGTTTGCTATTTTATGTGTTTCCTGCCACATTTAAAAAAAAATTAAAAAGTGAGATAAGTTATTAAAACACACTGTGAGGGGCACCTAGGTGGCGCAGTCGGTCAAGCATCCGAGTCTTGGTTTAGGCGCAGGTCAGGATCTCAGGGTCCTGAGATGGAGCCCCGCATCAGGCTCCCTGCTCAGTGGGGCATCTACTGAAGATTCTCTCCCTGTGCCCCTCCCCCCCACTTGTGCATGCCCACTGTTTCTCTAAAACAAATAAATCTTTAAAAAAAAAAACCACACACACTCTGAGATGAGTAAGGGAATTACAGTTAAATGGAAAATCAGTAGTAGGTAAAATAATATAAAACCTAGAGATAGATTTAAGTAAAATGCATGCCACATTAGCCTGAATACTTTTTGGAAACAGGCAGTGACTTCAACTCAAGTGTACTTTCCTTTGAAAGAACCTATAGAATAAATCTTCGCAAGGTAAGACCCATGTTCCAGAAATACACGACTATCCTGGTACTAAAACCTGAGGGCCATTTCTCCCATGGGACTTCATAGTGATGATTCTGTGATGGAGTAACCCATGTTAGTATTCCTAGAAGTAAAATGAATCAGTTCCATCGGTATAGTATAGACCAGTACTGTACTGAAGAACAATGTCATAAAAAATCCTTAAACTTCCAAAGTGTTGGAGTCCTGATAGATAATTCTTCAAGGTTTGGCTCTATCTAAGCCTGAAATTGAGATTCTAGAGGAACCGATTATCTGGGTATTCACACTAAGGTGGATTACCTGTAGGTGATGATTTCTTAAACTCTGAATAAGCTTTAGAAGTGCTATGCATCAGACTTTTTATACTTCAGGTAGGAACTGTGAATCATGAAATCTGAGGCCAAGTCCGCACACCCCCGGGTCTTGCACTGCCTACTGAGCGTAGGTGTATCGTGCGCCCCAGCTGACACCGTGTCCTTTGACTCAGCAGCGCGCTCTTCATGCAGGGAGAACCGGGGAGCATATGTGGCCAGGGTCACTTCTCGCCTGGACTGCTAAATGTCATATAAAATAGATCCCCAAAGTAGGTGGCAAAACCAAATACCTAGTTTCTGTTAGGAAACAGCATCCTAAAAGAGTGTTACTTTTTTTTTTTTTTTGAAAAGGTTGTCCCCTCAAAGTCCTCTTTGAAATACGTTTTATTAGTTCATACCACCAGTTTTTTATTGTCGGGGGGAAAAAAAGCATTATGAGTTGGAATTAAATCACTCATGTAACTGATTGGTTAATTTTTCTGAATATTGGAAATGATCTCCCTCCCTGCTTGTCTCCTGCCCTCAAGACATGAAGACATTTTACCAAGTACTTTCAGAGAGTAAGTCTCCAGGAGGGTTCACATTATATTGTGGTTGGGAGAGGCTGGTGATGAGGCGTGTGTCCCCTCTGAGCATACTAGCACTCCCCTCCAGCTTCCTGCCTCCTCTTTAACTGCGTCCTAGCAGATCATCAGATTATGAAAATCTGGTGTCTGACTTCATTCCGTCTCCCTGCCAGTGTCCTCATTCTAACCCCGTCATGTCTCTCCTGTGTTGTTGTTACTCTGCACTTTCCAATTACTAGTTTCTAGTCTTCTCATATTTCTAATTAATTTTCTTTAATAGCTTTTAAATTACAAAAGGGACACGTGATTGTAGTTAATGAAACAATGCAAAGTATATAAGCAAAAATTAGGAATCCGTTCTCTGCCACTACACCTGATATCACACTACGGGGTATACATGGCCTCTAGAGGGGACGGCCCCAAGGTAGTGTAAAGCACATTGTGATTGTATCACTCCCCTGGTCAAAACCAGAGTCTTCATTAAACCCTCACACTTTGCCTTCATAGTGTGTCCAAGTCTTTGTGCCTGCTCCCTCCCCGTCCCTTGCTCAGATTGTTGGAATCAACCACCCAGAGCTGTTTGTTGACACCCCACCTCGGCAGGCTTCACTGGCTTCACTGTCTCTCTTCCACCTCAGTGTCCTGCGGACTCGCTTACTGTTCCTCCTCTTCTCCCTAGCCTTCAGAGTGCCCAAGGCTCCATCCTTGGGGAATGCATCCTGTCATGGCCTTAAATAACACGGTATGTTGACTCCTTCCAATTTGGTGTTTCCGGCAGGGGCCTCTCCCCCGATCTCCAGACTCATGTTCCATTGCCACATGGCATCTCCCATCACATGCCCAGCAGATATCTTAAACTGAGCATCTGCAACTCGGAATCCCTTCTCTCCCAGTCCTACTTCCCCTCCACCCTGGACCTTTCCATCCCAGCTAATGGCAACTCCATTCTCCTAGTTGCTCAGTTCCAAAACCACCCCAGTGATCCCTGACTCTGGAGATAAGTCTGTCTCTTCCTCTCTCACATTCAATTTGAGCAAATCTGTAAATCCCACTGGTTCTATATTTAAGAATATACTTAGAATCTGACCTCTCACCACCATCTGCACTGCTGCCACCCCAGTCAGAGCCCCCATTATCTTGTCTAGAATAGCAAAGTCTCCCACTAACTGCTGTGTTTGCTGCCACCTTGGTCTCCTATATTCTGTTCCCTATGCAGCACCCAGAATCGTTTCAGAACAGGGCAAGTTCTGGCTCTTCTCCTCAGATTTCCTTACTCAAAACTCAACTCTAGTGAAACACACAGATACACATGTGAAGACTTTTGCATTATGTAATATATGTATTTGTCATGGGTTAACTGTTTTGATAAATATTTAGGTGGACTATGGATGACTCCCACTTAAAGAAATTATGATAAATCTATTAAAAAATGATTTTTTTTCACAATTTGTAAATTCAAGATATGTATGACTTACAAATTCAAGATTTCTTCTATGATGTACAAAAATGGGGGACTTTGAGACATTCCTGGTGTGAGGATCATGAACCCTCCCTTTACAGAACTTTACCATCCCAGCCCCCGCCCTCTCCTATGCAGTTGTTAGGTTTCAGGGACAGGGTTAGTCCCTCAGAATTTCTGAATCTGTGCTCAGGACCTCTGCTACCCATGGTGAGTGTTTCGTTCCCTGGCAAACCACAAAAATACCTCCTCTGCCTTTCCTGCAGCCCACAAGGAGCGGGCTCACCCTGTGGCCTGCATCACATTCCTTTTTCAGTCTGTGCCTCTGATCCGAGTGGTGTCTCTCCCCGCTGCTGTCTTCACTCGTCTCTACAGCAGAGGGCAACAGAGAGGGTGTTCTGGCGCCCGGGGCTAATTTATCAGGTATTGGAAACACTTACTGAGGTGGCCATGCCCCTGTGTCACCCCGCTCCTCTCCTGTCCCGTCGACTTCCTTTGCCTTTTCCCTTTCCCTTCTCCATGATCGTGAAGTTGCTAGTGAGTGTTAGGGATGCACTTTGGAGCCAGGTCAGGAGGAAAGCCATCATGATCTGGTCTCCTGGTCCCTGTTACTGAAGCTCAGAACCAGCATGACAGTTTCAGCCTGGATACTGAAGGAATGTTCCCCTGAAGTGCCACAGTTCAGCGGGCATCCCGAGCCGCCTCACTAGGGGGCAGCAGGTGAACTGCATTGCCTCCTCTCCAGAGAAACAACATCCCGCCAGGTCCTGCAAGGCCGAAGACATTTCGTCTGTTTCTACCAAACCCATATATTTAAGGCATGGAAGTGAATGAGACTATCCAGCGCATGCACTCAAGAGAGAGGGGAGAACCCTAAACCGGGGAGGAAATCAGGAGGTTTGTCCAGCCACGGATCCCAAGAGAGGAAAGCATGTCAAGAAGAGGGAGCTCCCATTGTGTCCAATGAGGCCCAAATGAGGCTAGGAGAGGACAGATCTCACTGTGACCTCGCAAAATCCGTTTCATCGAGAGTTGGCAGCAGAAGCCAGATTGAAGTGGACTGAAGAAGAAGTGTTCCTACAGCGGTGTTCCTGGATGGTTCTTTCCAAAAGCTTTCCTCTGCAAGGGAGCAGAGAAATGAGGTAAAGCTAGAGGAGGACAGGGCATGACGGGGTGGGTGTCTGCCCACAGGTGTGTGCTGCAAACGTAGAGCTCAAACATGTTTACGCTCAAGGGCACTATCTAGTAAGGAGACAGGTGATGAAATGACAGACAGAGCTCCAGTTCTGTATTCTTTGAGACTTTGCATGAGATGTTAACCCTAAAACTTAATGAATTTAACATAGTCTTTCCACACAACAGTGTGATATTTTCCTTTATTAATTCCAACCTTATTTCCTAGCCTTAGTGAAGGTTCTTTGGTTTTCCTCACCTAGTCCCACACATTCACTGCAAGAGCCACCCCAGTGCCCTTGACTCAAACCATTGGCCATGGAGATAGATTGTGTCCTGTTCGTTAGCCAGAATGACTTTCACCTCCCTCAGACACGTTTTGTTTACTGAAGTAGCCCCAGGAGCTGAAAGAAATCTGAGAAGCCTGATGCATTTTCATACTTTTCTCGAATATGATTAGAAGCCTAGGTCTCTGAATCTGTTCTCGCCACAGCCTAATCTATATTTTTGCTTTTCCCATTTTCCTGCCATTAGATTTAGGTAAAGCAAATAATTCTGTTCAGTCTAGTGTATTGATGATTTAATGCCAGTGTTATAAGTCAGGTGTCATTTGGGAGGCTTAATGGGTCTTTTTGCTGATACTGTTTTCCAGAACATGAAGGCCAGGGACATCTAATTGTACACTTGGAGTTAGCATAAGGATGTGGCTTATAGGAGATAAAGTGAGCAATAGGAAAGACAAATTCTCAAAGCTTTTAAAGAATTACTATTTCCAGTTAACTTCCTCTTCCAAAAACAATTTTAGTCTTTGTATTAATCTCAAAATCGTTTCTCTTCCATATGAGTGATATTTATTGAACATGTCAGGCATTTTGCATATGTTATAAATATGCTTTAACATTGCAGACCAGATACTGCTAATTACAGCTGAGTATGTACAGTGCACAAGGCATGGTGCTGAATGTTTTATATAGACTACTAATTAAAATTTTAGAGCATATATTGCTGTAAAAATTTAATGCTTTTTCTGTGGTGCTTCCTGTATCTTTTGGCCTTTATCTGATTCGGGGAACCAGAATATTGTATTGACTTTCTCCAGGAAGGATAAGCAGAAAGAGAGGGGGGAAAAAACGTTTTTTTCAAATGCTTGGTCTTTAGGGGAGAAAGCAAAGGATTAAATCCGGGAAAATGATTGGGGAAGGTACATATTTATTTAGTAGGTTGGCTGCCCTGCTCCAGGGAGCCAGTGAAATATCTCTGGGCCAGAGAAGCAGAGGTCAGGACTCTAAGAACGTTTTCTGGGCCCTGCCTATCCCGCCCATCCCCCGTCAAACTCTACTCCTGGAAGGAGGACCAGAGTCTGGTCCTGACGGGGTCTGGCAGACAGGAACCAAGGATGACTCTCCGGGTTGCATGGATGTATATGGTGGGATCTGTTCACCTTGAATTGGCGGGTGCGTCTATCACCTGGTAGAATGGATCCTCACCATAGAAATTAAGCCACGCTGTGAGGTAGACTTAGGCACATGAGCAACGCCTTGCCGTTGTCAGACCAGCAAAAAGGCTAAGGTTTGAGATTAAACCAATTCTAAATCTTCAATCCTCGGGGCTCTCTCACTATGGTAGACTGCTTGGGGATTTATGGATGGCAAATAGGAGGCAAACTCACCTCCAACCCGGAGCTTCTGGAGGGGAGCCTGTCGCCCAAGCCAGCCCGGGCTCTCCCTTGTGCCTCATTGCCTGCCCGGTGTCGGCACGTGCTAATCTAAAAGCTGTACTTTTTAATTCTATAGAACAAATGTTGGCCAGCCTCCCAGACGGCATATGGATATTTATAGTAGAATAGGTTGTTAGAGTTTGAAAGAAAATGATATAGTCCAGTGGCTTCATTTTGGAGCTCAGGAAATTTAAGCCTAGACCAAGATCACAAAGCTGGTGAATGTTAGAGGTGGGTTTTGGACTATCCACTCAGACCACAATCCAGCTATACTTGATTTTTTTTAATGTTTATTTTGTTTTAAAATTTTATTTATTTGTCAGAGAGAGAGAGAGAGAGAGAGAGAGAGAGTGCACAAGCAGGGGGGAGCGGCAGACAGAGGTAGAGAGAGAAGCAGGCTCCCCACTGAGCAAGGAGCCTGGTGCGGAACTCGATCCCAGGACCCTGGGATCATGACCTGAGCTGAAGGCAGACACTTAACTGACTGAACCACCCAGGTGTCCCTTAAGTGTTAATTCTTTAACATTATAAATACCAAGATTCACTGAAAATTGAGATAATCACACATTCTCACTGTAACTTCGAGAAGTAATAATACTTCTCTCAGAGTTAGTACCAATTTATACAAAAAGTAGTAAGTGTAATAGACCTTGTGGATTTCTCCTGATAGTAGGATTACCATGTCCTTTGTCCTCTAGACCAAGTTGCTTTTGAAATGAAATGGAGGGATATATAAATCATTATACTGGGACAACGGGCCTACATATGGACTGTCCCAGGCCAGCCCTAGCTATCACCCTACCTTCCAAACATCCATGGCACCCAGACCCCATGAAGAAGCAGCCATTCTGTTCACATCCACGTGGGGCTGGGCTCTGATAAGTTTGGGAGCTTGAAGTTTTCCTCCTCATCCTGAAAGGTGAAATTGGCTCAGGAATGCCCGTCAGATCATGGCAATCTCCTGGTTAGAGATTCTGCGCGTCACCCAGTGAGGGATAAGGATAGGTTTTCAGAAGTCTTCTGGAAAGAAGGGCCAGCTCTTTGGGATATCTTGCAGGGGAGATCTCTTTCCTCTCCTACCTTGTTTGCAGATGTGAGGCCTAGCATGCTACGGCTCACGCTTTCCTCTGTGTATCTGTCACTCTGTGTCACCGTGTCTCTCTCTGCCACCCCTCACCCTATGCCCATCTGTTTCTCAGATTCTGTGTCTTTTTATTTATGTCATTTATATACCTATCACAAAAATTTTCACAGTTTTCTTAGTGTCTAAGAAATAATTATAAACTAGTAATCTGGTATTCAACTAGTATTCAATTCATAGTGACTATCCAAAGATTATCACTAAAACAAACAAAACTACAGAAGTAAACTTTGTTTTTGAATAAAAATCAGTTGAAGAATTGACTCTTCTTGATAAAATAAAGATCTTAACATTTTTACTGGAGAAAAGTGGGCTTGGGGGAAAGAATGCAAAAATGAAGACAACAGACACCATAGTAGAAGCTATAATGTGTAAAATTGGTTAGAAACAAACAGTTTCTAACTGTTTCATTACAGTTCTAACAGTTTTCATTAAAGCCTAATGAAACAAACACTTTTTCTAAAATACTAATGGATACTAAAATACTAAAATGGATACTACTAATACTAAAATACTAATGTGAAAATTATTTTAGTAAAATAAAAATAAATATTTGAGTAACTGGCAATGGTCTGATTGTGGTTGGTAGCTGTTATCTGATTGGTAGCAATGAGCCACATGTGTCTATTTACATATAAATAAATAATAACTAAAAATAAAATTAGATTAACAGTTTATGTCCTCAGTTGCCATAGCCACCTTCCAAGTCTTCAGTAGCTGTGTGTGGCTATGGGCTACCATTTAAGTAGTGCAGATATAGAATACTTCCAGCACCTAGAAAGTTCTATTGGTCAGCGCTGCGGGATACAAATTGATCAAGGAATTAAGTGGGCCTAAAGGAGTTTACTCTGAACACTATCAAGTATCTTCAAAATGTTCGCAGTGTCAAAATGTCGAGGTCAAAACATCTTGTACTCATTTCTCTATTTTATACTTAAGACGATATCACTTAAATGAATGGTTAGCTTACATTTCCCCAGGCTTATATGTAAAACCATTTTATTGTTAATATCACCAACCCTGAGTATATTTTATAGACGTGTTTCTGTTTTATTATGTTTTCTTTAAAAGGAGCAACTCATTTACTCATTTATAAAATTAACCCTCTTTTGTTTCTCCAATTCATTAGAGTTCTGCCTTCATTATTTTGTAAATATCCATCCATCCAAGGATAATAAAATGAATTAAATCTAAATGTGTTTTTAATCTGTTGTCGCAGACTAGAAGTAATGTGTTAAATCGTTCTGTGACAATTGAGTTTCAGAAGTTTTCTCCTTCCATTTTGAATATTTAAAAATTTCTTGTGATGGTATGCTATTTTGTTACCTGAATATCCAGGAAACTACTATTTTTATTTTGAAAAAATTTTTCAAACATAAATTAATATGTTTTTTTAAAGATTTTATTTGTTTATTTGACACACAGAGATCACAAGCAGGCAGAGAGGCAGGCAGAGAAAGAGAGAGGGAAGCAGGCTCCCCGCCGAGCAGAGAGCCTGACGTGAGACTCGATCCCAGGGCCCCGAGATCATGACCCGAGCCGAAGGCAGCGGCTTAACCCACTGAGCCACCCAGGCGCCCCCATAAATTAATATTTTTTAAAGGAATAGAACAATCCTCCATAAGCCAACAAGTATCAGTATATGGTATATTACTTCATTTTTCCTTTTTTCAATTAACTCTTTTCCTTAAAGTCTTTCAAGCAAATCCCAGACATATTATCATTTTACCCTTATAAATATGGATATTTTTATTAATAGCTACAATGTTATCACACTTAATGAAACATACCAATTCCTTGTTATCCTGAAATACCCAACCCAAATGAAAATTTCTCTGCTTACATATATCGTTTTAGGGGCACCTGGGTGGCTTAGTTAAGAGTCTAACTCTTAATTTCAGCTCTGGTCTTGATTTCAGGGTCATGAGTTGAAGCCCCACATCGGGCTCCATACACAGCTTAAAAAGAATAAATTAATTTAAAAATATATCATTTTATAGGTGGGTTGTTTGAGTTAGGAAGCAAAAAAATCCACTCACTACATTTGATCATTAGCTCTCTTACATGTTGCTAATCTATTGTGGTTCCCAACCCCATCTTTGTCACGCTTTGGTTTATTGTTCTGTGGAATGTTTCACATTTTGAATTTTTATGTTTACTTCCTTATGTTATTTTTCTTCTGTCCCCTTCCATGTAAACAGGAAGTTAGCCTTAATGATTGATTGGATGCAAACTCAATTGTGCTTTTTAAAAAGATCTTATTTATTTATTTATTTAGAGAGAGACATAGTGAGAGAGAGAACACAAGCAGGGAGAGTGGGAGAGGGAGAAGCAGGCTCCCCCCTGAGTAGGGAGCCCAATGCAGGGCTTGACTCCAGGACCCTGGGACCACGCCCTGAGCCGAAGGCAGATGCTTAACCACTGAGCCACCCAGGCACTCCTCAATTGTATTTGAGACAATTCATACATAGCTAGTTCTGTGTCCTTGATCTATTACATCAGAAGGCACATAATGTGTGTTTGACCCACTCTCAGTGATGTGATCAGTGGGCTCAGCTGGCAACAGTCTGATTCTTCCCCTGTCAAGTTCCCCATTAACTTTTCATCTAAGGGTTTCATCTATTGGTGGAGCTTTGCCAGAATCAATTAGTTTATTAGGATTTGGAAAATGATGGGTTTCTTTTTTTTTTTTTAATTAACATATAATGTATTATTTGTTTCAGGGCTACAGGTCTGTGTTTCATCAGTCTTACACAATTCACAGTGCTCATCTACTAGATTCAGTCATTAGCATTTCAATATACTTTTCTCACATGTATCTGTCTATCCATGCTGTACTGATGCACTAATCCTGGCTATTTTTCTAGCGAATTTCAAAGTAAGTTGCAGAAATCAGTACACTTCCCCTTAAATACTTCATTGTGGATATTATTAACTGGATTCCAATATTTATTTATAATTTTTTTCTGATGTTCTTTAGACAGTAGTTCATAATATTTTAGACATTGGTACTTCAGGTCAGGTAGCTTCTCCTGCAAATGTCCCAAAACCTAGTGGCTGAAACTAACAAGCTGATTAGTTCGTGATTCTGCAGGTTGTTGGAGACTGCTCACCTTGTCTCTGTGAACTCACACATCTGTCATAAACAATGCAGATACCGAGACGATCCAAGATAGTCTTATTTGCATGCAGGGCAGGTCTGTCACCATTTCCGGCACACAGAGCCTCATGCTCTAAAGGGCCTTATGCTTGGCCACAGGGCTCTGCTGTTCTGGTTTTGTTGTTGTTTTTTCTTTCTTTCTTCCTTTCTTTCTTTCTTTCTTTCTTTCTTTCTTTTTTAATTTAAATTTTAAGTAGTTAACATATGGTGCAATATTGGTTTCTGGAGTAGGATTCGGTGATTCATCACTTACATACAACTCCCAGCGCTCATTATAACAAATGCTCTCCATACAATATTCTAAACAAAGGACCCCATATTTTCACTTTGTATTAACCCTGATATTTATGAAGATGGTCTTTAAATTTTTTTTATTTTGTATTCCTTTTTAATTAATTTTTAAATAACATATAATGTATTATCTGTTTCAGGGGTACGGGTCTGTGATTCATCAGTCTTACACAATTCACAGCACTCACCACAGCACATATCCTCCCCAATGTCCATCACCCAGCCACCCTATGCCCCCAACCCCCTCCACTCCAGCAACCCTCAGTTTGTTTCCTGAGATTAAGAGTCTCTTGTGGTCTGACTCCCTCTCTGGTTTTGTCTTGTTTCAATTTTTCTACTCTTCCCCTGATGTCCTCTGCCTTGTTACTTAAATTCCATGTATCAGTGAGATCATATGATAATTGTCTTTCTCTAACTTATGTAGATGGTCTTGCTCACATGGCAAAACTTTGGTGGGCCCTAGGCTAGAACACCACGGGCAAATAGGCTGTATTTTTTTTATCCAGTCAGTTTATGGGGGTTCTTCACATATTGACAGTTTTAACAAGTCGCCAGGAGCAGCCCTGAGAATAAATCTCAAGGAGAAAGTGCTTTCAACTCTCTGCTTGCATCACATTTGCTAATGTCCTATTGGCCAAAGCAAGTCACATGACCAAGTCTAGCCTCCAACAAAAACACCTGAGCGTATGAACACAAGGGGAATGGTTGTGATGGTTACTGCAAGCTGTCTGTCCCCAGAGTAATACTTAGAGCTTCTGATCTTTTTTTTTTTAATATAATTTTTTATTTTTTATAAACATATAATTTTTATCCCCAGGGGTACAGGTCTGTGAATCACCAGGTTTACACACTTCACAGCACTCACCAAAACACATACCCTCCCCAATGTCCATAATACTACCCCCTTCTCCCAAACCCCCTCCCCCCAGCAACCCTCAGTTTGTTTTGTGAGATTAAGAGTCACTTATGGTTTGTCTCCCTCCCAATCCCATCTTCTTTCATTTATTCTTCTCGTACCCACTTAAGCCCCCATGTTGCATCACCACTTCCTCATATCAGGGAGATCATATGATAGTTGTCTTTCTCCGCTTGACTTATTTCGCTAAGCATGATACGCTCTAGTTCCATCCATGTTGTCGCAAATGGCAAGATTTCATTTCTTTTGATGGCTGCATAGTATTCCATTGTGTATATATACCACATCTTCTTGATCCATTCATCTGTTGATGGACATCTAGGTTCTTTCCATAGTTTGGCTATTGTGGACATTGCTACTATAAACATTCGGGTACACGTGCCCCTTTGGATCACTACGTTTGTATCTTTAGGGTAAATACCCAATAGTGCAATTGCTGGACAGCCACATGCAGAAAAATGAAATTGGACCATTTCCTTACACCACACACAAAAATAGACTCAAAATGGATGAAGGACCTCAATGTGCGAAAGGAATCCATCAAAATCCTTGAGGAGAACACAGGCAGCAACCTCTTCGACCTCAGCCGCAGCAACATCTTCCTAGGAACAACGGAAAAGGCAAGGGAAGCAAGGGCAAAAATGAACTATTGGGATTTCATCAAGATCAAAAGCTTTTGCACAGCAAAGGAAACAGTTAACAAAATCAAAATACAACTGACAGAATGGGAGAAGATATTTGCAAACGACATATCAGATAAAGAACTAGTGTCCAGAATCTATAAAGAACTTAGCAAACTCAACACCCAAAGAACAAATAATCCAATCAAGAAATGGGCAGAGGACATGAACAGACATTTCTGCAAAGAAGACATCCAGATGGCCAACAGACACATGAAAAAGTGCTCCATATCACTCGGCATCAGGGAAATACAAATCAAAACCACAATGAGATATCACCTCACACCAGTCAGAATGGCTAAAATCAACAAGTCAGGAAATGACAGATGCTGGCGAGGATGCGGAGAAAGGGGAACCCTCCTACACTGTTGGTGGGAATGCAAGCTGGTGCAACCTCTCTGGAAAACAGCATGGAGGTTCCTCAAAATGTTGAAAATAGAACTGCCCTATGAGCTTCTGATCTTTTTGCTTGGAGTGCTGGTTGCTCTCAGGTTGTCACTGCCTTCAGGATTTTTAAATGGGGAAAAAAAAAAAAGAAATATATTGCTTTTTAAAAGGAAAATAATAACGACTTTATACTGTTATTTTCATTTTAAATGCCGTGTTGTGGGACTTTCATTTCTTTGATTTTACATGTGCAGCGTTGTTGCAGAATGCTGAGAATTTTAGTTCCTAACAGTATTAACATAAGCATTTATTTGTATTAACTTACAATTTAAAAAAATGTATTATATAACCATACCGCTATTCCTAAGGATGGTAAGAAATACAGTTTAAGATTTCTTCATTGCTAGAGCATCTGGCTGGCTCAGTCAGTAGAGCATGTGACTGTTGATCTCAGGGCTATAAGTTTGAGCCCCACATTGAGTGTAGAGATGACTGAAAAGCAAAATCTTACAAAAAAAAAAAAAAAAGATTTCTTCATTGCTTAATATGCCTCTATAATATATTTCACTAAGGATGTGCAATCAAAATATTTGTTCTAAAGTTATTTGAAATAATTTTGTTCTTCATATGATTATGTCACTAACTTGAAATACAATTGAATCATTTTATACAATTTGCTTTCATACTTAGGGAATGACTTTTATTCTTCTTGACTTACTCTGATATTTAATGAAATAGTCATAGATTTGCATCCAGTTATAAGATGCACATCCCTCACTCAGTTTCCCCCAACAGTAACACCTGTAAAACTGTAGTATAATAACACAGCCAGATACCAATATTGTTCAATCCACTGATCTTGTTCAGATTTTGCCAGTTTTAGTTAGACTCGTGTGTAAGTGTGTGTGTGTGTGTGTGTGTGTGTGTGCGTAGCTCTAAATAATTTTGTCGCCGTCAAGATACTGAACAGCTCCATCCCCACAAGGACCCTTCTTTTGATTTACTTCCGTATTTTGAATATGGGAGATCATTACATGATTCAAAAGTGAGAACCGTACGTTAAGGTGTAGTCAGAGGAGTCTGGCTTCTCTCTGTGTCCTCTTAACTCTTTCTTCTTGTCCCTCATCAGTAATTTTTTAAAAACTAGTCTTTGTGGTGTTATTCTACTATTTCTTTCTTCCACTGTTTCTTCCAGCAAATATACATATCTATTCATACTCCTCTCCCTTTCATAAAAGGATACATTAAAAAATACAGTTTTCTTACCACTCGCCTTTTCTACTTAAGGATTGCAAGCTATCAGGATAGACTGGCGTCTGCCTGTGTGTGTACTGTTCACCTCCAACACTGAAACCTCAGTAGTTTGAAACATGAGTCCACTTGTCATCTCAGAGTCCATGTCCCTCTCAGGTGGCTGGGGCTCTGCTGCCACCATTGTGCTCCCTCTGGCCCAGAGCAGAGGGAATAGGTCTACCTGGTACGTTGCAGAGGGAAGGGAATGTGGCATGGGCTGCTCTGCTTTCCAAGGGACTCACCACGTTTTACTCCCATCTCGCTGGCTGTAGAAAGTATGGCCATAGCTGTTTTCGAGAAGTGTAACTTTATTATGTGCTTGGGAAGAGAGAAGGCCAGCCCACCTGGGAACAGCCACAGTACTATCACAGCCCACATTTCCTGGCAGTAAATACTTGCTTCAGATTCTTTCCTGCATACAACTACACTTGTCTGACCTCAGGATGCTAACCCATTCCTGGCATTAGTCTCCAAGTCCAGATTCTTCGGATGATTGGTGGTGCCCCCTACAGGTGTATGTCTCTACACTGAATACAGACGTGGCTTTTCTTATTTTTTTAAAAAAATTTTTATTTTTTATAAACATATAATATATTTTTATCCCCAGGGGTACAGGTCTTTGAATCGCCAGGTTTACACACTTCACAGCACTAACCAAAGCACATACCCTCCCCAATGTCCATAACCCCAACCCCCTTCTACCAACCCCCATCCCCCCAGCAACCCTCAGTTTGTTTTGTGAGATTAAGAGTCACTTATGCTTTGTCTCCCTCCCAATCCCATCTTGTTTCATTTATTCTTCTCCTACCCCCTTAAACCTCCTTGTTGCATCACCACTTCCTCATATCAGGAAGATCATATATGATAGTTGTCTTTCTCCGCTTGACTTACGTCGCTAAGCATGATACCCTCTAGTTCCATCCACATCGTGGCATATGGCAAGATTTCATTTCTTTTGATGGCTGCATAGTATTCCATTGTGTATATATACCACTTCTTTATCCATTCATCTGTTGATGGACATCTAGGTTCTTTCCATAGTTTGGCTATTGTGGACATTGCTGCTATAAACATTCGGGCGCATGTGCCCCTTCGGATCACTATGGTTGTACCTTTAGGGTAAATACTCAGTAGTGCAATTGCGGGGTCATAGGGCAGTTCTATTTTCAACATTTTGAGGAACCTCCATGCTGTTTTCCCAGAGTGGTTGCACCAGTTTGCATTCCCATCAACAGTGTAGCGGGGTTCCCCTTTCTCCGCATCCTCGCCAGCATCTGTCATTTCCTGATTTGTTAATTTTAACCATTCTGACTGGTGTGAGGTGATATCTCATTGTGGTTTTGATTGGTATTTCCCTGATGCCGAGTGATATGGAGCACTTTTTCATATGTCGGTTGGCCATCTGGATGTCTTCTTTGCAGAAATGTCTGTTCATGTCCTCTGCCCATTTCTTGATTGGATTATTTGTTCTTTGGGTGTTGAATTTGCTAAGTTCTTTATAGATTTTGGACACTAGTCCTTTATCTGATATGTCATTTGCAAATATCTTCTCCCATTCTGTCAGTTGTCTTTTGGTCTTGTTAACTGTTTCCTTTGCTGTGCAAAAGCTTTTGATCTTGGTAAAATCCCAATAGTTCATTTTTGCCCTTGCTTCCCTTGCCTTTGGTGATATTCCTAGGAAGATGTTGCTGCGGCTGAGGTCGAAGAAGTTGCTGCCTGTGTTCTCCTCAAGGATTTTGATGGATTCCTTTTGCACATTGAGGTCCTTCATCCATTTTGAGTCTATTTTCATGTGTGGTATAAGGAAATGGTCCAATTTCATTTTTCTACATGTGGCTGTCCAATTTTCCCAACACCATTTATTGAAGAAGCTGGGTTTTTTTCCATTGGACATTCTTTCCTGCTTTGTTGAAGATTAGTTGACCATAGAGTTGAGGGTCTATTTCTGGGCTTTCTATTCTGTTCCATTGATCTATGTGTCTGTTTTTGTGCCAGTACCATGCTGTCTTGATGATGACAGCTTTGTAATAGAGCTTGAAGTCTGGAATTGTGATGCCACCAACTTTGGCTTTCTTTTTCAATATTCCTTTGGATGGTACTTTGATAGAAATTGCATTAAGTGTGTAGATTGCTTTAGGTAGCATAGACATTTTCACAATATTTATTCTTCCAATCCAGGAGCATGGAACATTTTTCCATTTCTTTGTGTCCTCCTCAATTTCTTTCATGAGTACTTTACAGTTTTCTGAGTATAGATTCTGTGCCTCTTTGGTTAGGTTTATTCCTAGGTATCTTATGGTTTGGGGTGCAATTGTAAATGGGATTGACTCCTTAATTTCTCTTGCAACTGATTTCTGTGCATTGATTTTATATCCTGACAATTTACTGAATTCCTGTACAAGTTCTAGCAGTTTTGGAGTGGAGTCTTTTGGGTTTTCCACATATAGTATCATATCATCTGCAAAGAGTGATAATTTGACTTCTTTGCCGATTTGGATGCCTTTAATTTCCTTTTGTTGTCTGATTGCTGAGGCTAGGATTTCTAGTACTATGTTGAATAGCAGTGGTGATAATGGACATCCCTGCCTTGTTCCTGACCTTAGCGGAAGAGCTTTCAGTTTTTCTCCATTGAGAATGATATTTGCGGTGGGTTTTTCATAGATGGCTTTGATAATATTGAGGTATGTGCCTCTATCCCTACACTTTGAAGAGTTTTGATCAGGAAGGGATGCTGTAATTTGTCAAATGCTTTTTCAGCATCTATTGAGAGTATCATATGGTTCTTGTTCTTACTTTTATTGATGTGTTGTATCACATTGATTGATTTGCGGACCCTGCAACCCTGGAATAAATCCCACTTGGTCATGGTGAATAATCCTTTTAATGTACTGTTGAATCCTATTGGCTAGTATTTTGGTGAGAATTTTCGCATCTGTGTTCATCAAGGATACTGGTCTATAGCTCTCTTTTTTGATGGGATCCTTGTCTGGTTTGGGGATCAAGGTGATGCTGGCCTCATAAAATGAGTTTGGAAGTTTTCCTTCCGTTTCTATTTTTTGGAACAGTTTCAGGAGAATAGGAATTAGTTCTTCTTTAAATGTTTGGTAGAATTCCCCCGGGAAGCCGTCTGGCCCTGGGCTTTTGTTTGTTTGGAGATTTTTAATGGCTGTTTCAATCTCCTTACTGGTTATGGGTCTGTTCAGGCTTTCTATTTCTTCCTGGTTCAGTTGTGGTAGTTTATATGCTTCTAGGAATGCATCCATTTCTTCCAGATTGTCAAATTTGTTGGCGTAGAATTGCTCATAGTATGTTCTTATAATTGTTTGTATTCTTTGGTGTTAGTTGTGATCTCTCCTGTTTCATTCATGATTTTATTTATTTGGGTCCTTTCTCTTTTCTTTTTGATAAGTCTGGCCAGGATTTTATCAATTTTATTAATTCTTTCAAAGAACCAGCTCCTAGTTTCGTTGATTTGTTCTATTGTTTTTTTGGTTTCTATTTCATTGATTTCTGCTCTGATCTTTATGATTTATCTTCTCCTGCTGGGTTTAGGGTTTCTTTCTTGTTTTTTCTCCAACTCCTTTAGGTTCAGAGTTAGGTTGTGTACCTGAGACCTTTCTTGTTTCTTGAGAAAGGCTTTTACCGATATATATTTTCCTCTCAGGACTGCCTTTGTTGTGTACCACAGATTTTGAACCGTTGTTTTCTTTCTTTTTTTTTTTTTAATATTTTTATTTATTTATTTGACAGACAGAGATCACAAGTAGGCAGAGAGGCAGGCAGAGAGAGAGAGAGGAGGAGGAAGGTGCCCTGCTGAGCAGAGAGCCCGACATGGGGCTCGATCCCAGGACCCTGAGATGATGACCTGAGCTGAAGGCAGAGGCTTTAACCCACTGAGCCACCCAGGCGCCCCTAAAGGTTGTGTTTTCATTATCATTTGTTTCCATGATTTTTTTCAATTCTTCTTTAATTTCCTGGTTGACCCATTCATTCTTTAGAAGGATGCTATTTAGTCTCCACGTATTTGGGTTCTTTCCAAACTTCCTCTTGTGGTTGAGTTCTAGCTTTAGAGCATTGTGGTCTGAAAATATGCAGGGTATGATTCCAATGTTTTGATACCATTTGAGTCCTGATTTAGGACCGAGGATGTGATCTATTCTGGAGAATGTTCCATGTGTGCTAGAGAAGAATTTGTATTCTGTTGCTTTGGGATGAAATGTTCTGAATATATCTGTGATGTCCATCTGCTCCAAGGTGTCATTTAAGGCCTTTATTTCCTTGTTGATCTTTTGCTTGGATGATCTGTCCATTTCAGTGAGGGGAGTGTTAAAGTCCCCTACTATTATTGTATTATTGTTGATGTGTTTCTTTGATTTTGTTATTAATTGGTTTATATAGTTGGCTGCTCCCACGTTGGGGGCATAGATATTTAAAATTGTTAGATCTTCTTGTTGGACAGACCCTTTGAGTATTATATAGTGTCCTTCCTCATCTCTTATTATAGTCTTTGGCTTAAAATCTAATTGATCTGATATAAGGATTGCCACTCCTGCTTTCTTCTGATGTCCATTAGCATGGTAAATTCTTTTCCACCCCCCTCACTTTAAATCTGGAGGTGTCTTCGGGCTTAAAATGAATGTCTTGTAGGCAACATATAGATGGGTTTTGGTTTTTATCCATTCTGATACCCTGTGTCTTTTGATTGGGACATTGAGCCCATTAACATTCAGGGTAACTATTGAGAGATATGAATTTAGTGCCATTGTATTGCCTGTAAGGTGACTTACTGTATATTGTCTCTATTGCTTTCTGATCTACCACTTGTAGGTTCTCTCTTTGCTTAGAGGACCCCTTTCAATATTTCCTGTAGAGCTGGTTTGGTCTTTGCAAATTCTTTCAGTTTTTGTTTGTCCTGGAAGATTTAATCTCTCCTTCTATTTTCAGTGATAGCCTAGCTGGATATAGTATTCTTGGTTGCATGTTTTTCTCGTTTCGTGCTCTGAATATATCATGCCAGCTCTTTCTGGCCTGCCAGGTCTCTGTGGATAAGTCTGCTGCTAATCTAATATTTTTACCATTGTATGTTACAGACTTCTTTTCCCAGGCTGCTTTCAGGATTTTCTCTTTGTCACTAAGACTTGTAAATTTTACTATTAGGTGATGGGGTATGGGCCTATTCTTATTGATTTGGAGGGGCGTTCTCTGCACATCC
Source organism: Mustela nivalis (assembly GCF_964662115.1). Classification (NCBI taxonomy): domain Eukaryota; kingdom Metazoa; phylum Chordata; class Mammalia; order Carnivora; family Mustelidae; genus Mustela; species Mustela nivalis. The sequence continues at coordinate 99,567,438 of NC_139031.1, read as the reverse complement.
TGAACTTTGATGTTTGTTCCCTTTGCCATATTGGGGAAATTCTCCCCAATAATTCTCTCCAGTATACTTTCTGCTCCCCTCTCTCTTTCTTCTTCTTCTGGAATCCCAATTATTCTAATGTTGTTTCGTCTTATGGTGTCACTTATCTCTCGAATTCTCCCCTCGTGGTCCAGTAGCTATTTGTTCCTCTTTTGCTCAGCTTCTTTATTCTCTGTCATTTGGTCTTCTATATCGCTAATTCCTTCTTCTGCCTCATTTAGCCTAGCAGTGAGAGCCTCCATTTTTTATTGAACCTCATTAATAGCTTTTTTTATTTCAACTTGGTTAGATTTTAGTTCTTTTATTTCTCCAGAAAGGGCTTTTATATCTCCTGAGAGGGTTTCTCTAATATCTTCCATGCCTTTTCCGAGCCTGGCTAGAACCTTGAGAATTGTCATTCTGAACTCTAGATCTGACATATTACCAATGTCTGTATTGATTAGGTCCCTAGCCTTTGGTACTACCTCTTGTTCTTTTTTTTTGTGGTGAATTTTTCTGCCTTGTCATTTTGTCCAAATAAGAGTATATGAAGGAGCAAGTAAAATACTAAAAGGGTGGCAACAACCCCAGGAAAATAGGCTTTAACCAAATCAGAAGAGATCCCAAATTGTGAGGAGGGAGAAAGGGGATAAAAAGAGGTTCAGAAAGAAAGGAAAAATAAAAGAAAAGAATTTAAAAAAGAAAATGAATACAGAAAAGTATAAAAAAGAAATATATATATATATATATCTAATATATATATACATATATATATTAGATAAAGTAGTTAAAAAATGTTAAAAAAGAAAAGGGTAAAAGTTTAAAAAATTTTAGCAGAAGAAGAGAAAAAAATGAAAAAAAAATTAAATTAACTGCAAGACTAAAGAATCATAGGGAGAAAGCCATGAGTTCCGTGCTTTGATTTCTCCGCCTCTGGAATTCTGCTGCTCTCCTTGGTATTGAAACTGCACTCCTTGGTAGGTGAACTTGGTCCTGGCTGGATTTCTTGTTGATCTTCTGGGGGAGGGGCCTGTTGTAGTGGTTCTCAAGTGTCTTTGCCCCAGGCGGAATTGCAGCGCCCTTACCAGGAGCCGGGCTGAGTAATCTGCTGGGCTTTGCTTTCAGGAGCTTTTGTTCCCTGAGCGCTTTCCGTAGAGATCCAGAGGACGGGAATACAAATGGTGGCCTCCTGGTCTCCAGCCTGGAGGAGCCGAGAACAGTGCCCAGAGAACAGTGCCCAGAGAACAGTGCCCAGTAACTCCCGTCTGCCTGACCTCCGGCAGCGCTCCAAGCTCACCGAGACTATGACCGGTTCAAGGTAACCCCGAACTGTGAGCTCACTGTTGGCTCTGTCTCTGTAGCCGGCTTCCCTGTTTTAATACTGTAAGCTCTAGGACACTCAGACACCCCCCGATCCTTCTGTGACCCTGCGGGACCTGAGGCCACGCTGACCCCGCGTGGGCTTCACCCCTGTTTAGTCTCTGGAACAATGTCCCTCAGTGGAACGGACTTTTAAAAGTCCTGATTTTGTGCTCTGTTGCTCTGCCGCTTGCCGGGAACCAGCCCCTCCCCCCGGGGTCTATCTTCCTGTCGCTTTGGATTCACTTCTCTGCCAGTCCTACCTTTCAGAAAGTGGTTGTTTTTTGTTTCTAGAATTGCTATTCTTCTTCTCTTCAATCTCCCTGTTGGATTTGTAGGTGTTCGCAATCTTTAGATAAGCTATCTAGCTGATCTCCTGCTAGCTGAAGTAGTCTCAGCCTGCTACTTCTCTGCCATCTTGACTCCTCCGGCTTTTCTTATTTTGTTTATATTTTATTTTATTTGAAATTTTGTGGCTGAGGTATAACAGAACACTCTAGAGCCCTGGAAGATTTCTTTGTGCCTTTTTCCCAACACAGAGATAGCTACTACGCTGATTTCTACCAATATAGTTTGGCTGTTCTTGAATTTCATATAAATAGAATCATACAGTATATACTCTTTTATGTTTGACTCCTTTCACACAACATCATATCCATGATATGTTGTTATGTAGGAAGTGTTCATTCCTGTATATTGTTCAATTCTATTCTATTATAAAAATATGACAATTTATTTATTTATTCTACTATCGATGGACATTTCAACAGTTTCTTATTTTGGATTATCTTGGATAAAGATGCCGTATCATCTTTTAGTGGTTATATACATTCTTGGGTTTTTATCTCGGAGTGAAATTGCTGGGCTATGGGACAGAAATATATTTTATTTGTAGTAACTCATGCCATAGTAATATTTACCTATTAAATAGTTCTCTAAGATGGTTGTATCTCTTCACATTTGATATGATTCCTGGACTCAGAGACTTACAAGCCAAAAGGACAAGTTATCTGAACATTCACCCACCACGCACATTCATACTCCCACCAACATACTCTGAAGGGCTGGAGGAAGACTGTCATGGTGGACATCCTCATTTGGAAAATGGACCAATGGGGGGCACAGAGCAATCTCTGTAGCAGCTCTGGGATCCTACTGTGCAGCAGTCATGAAGACCCTCTACAGAGGGGCTGTTTCTTGAGCAGGACAGCTCTTTCTCTGCAGGAGCTCCCAGGCTATTCTTTTTATGACTCTCTGGATCTCAGGAAGGTCCTTCTCTACCCATTATCTTCTTGGATCAAATGTGACCAGATGTTTTACCACTGCAGAGCAGGAATCACCATCCTTCCAGCTTCCACTAAGTTTTCAAACCCCTACTGCTGGGCCTTAGACAATATCCCATCCCACTTTTTTTTTTTTTTTTTTTTCAATTTTAACCACTGCTCCCTACTTCTGGTCACAAGTTTATGTATCTGCTAAGATATTATGTTAAGGTACAGCAACAAACTGACACAAAATCTCAGTGGCTTTTATGCAGCGAAAGTCTGTGTCTCACTCATGTTATGTGCCCCTTGCCAATCGGCTAGGAGCACCATTTTGTGTCACAGCCATCCTGACTTTGGGACCCAAGCTGAAGGAGCACCTGCTATCTGAAGAACTGTGTGGGCTCAGCAAAAGGAAAAGAAAAAGTCCAGTCACACACCACCTTACAACAGCTCCACACAGAGGTGAGTCATAACTCTTCCACTCACACTGGATTGGCCAAGGCAAAATCCAAGTGGCCATGGAAGTGAGCTCCTGTGCCCATCTGGGGAGAGAGTGTATAAATGAGCTAAATGACTCCCACGGCCATGTGTCCTGGAGGCCTCTCCACAGCAGAATAGAGATATTATCTTTAGACCAGTAAAGGCCTACAGGGCACACAGCTCCACACTATGTGGATGTGCCAAGTTCATCCAACAAATGTCATAGTGGTAGACATTAGGTGTTTGTATTGCTTTGGTATTACTAATGTCATGATGAAAAACCTTGCATACAAGTCAGTTTACCTTTAACATTTTTGCTGGTGTACCTATTTTTTAACTTTTCTGTTACGATATTCTGTTTTCTTTAGAACTAGCATTTTTAGCCCAATCTGGTATTTTTGCATTTTAATAGTGCTGATTAACTGACTTGCACTTAGAGTCAAATTAGTAAATTGTCTATATTTCCAGTACCTATTAAAGCATATTAAAGCATTGTTTCCTCCTTTTTATTCTTCTTTTGCTGTATGATTTGTGTTCTGATATATATTTTCATTTATTTTTCTCTCTTGAAGTCACAGATATTAGAAATCATGCTTTAAACCATTAGTTGAATACCATTTGCTCTTAAGAGTATCAAGTAAATAATAAACTATATCAGAATAATATAATAACTTTTGCTTATTCTTTAAATGTAAAGATACTTTTAATTCTGTGATTCACTCTTTATTTTATTTCTAACTTACAGGTCTAGATTACTACTGTAATGTCCCCATCTTTATACCAACAACTGCCCATTCCCCCAAATCTTTTCTTTTCTTCTTTTTTTTTTTTTTTTTGCCTTTGCATTCAGTTTGTTAACCACACTTTCAATGGTCATTTTTACTTAATAGTAAAAGACTTCCCAGTAAGTTATAACTTCTCCTTTCCTCATTTTTTAGATAGATCAATTGCAGTGTATTTTACAGGGCTATTGGTTTTCTTTTGCTTTATTTCTTCAAGGAGAGGGCAGGTAGGTTATACCAAGCTTCAGTCATATCACTGTTTCTCCTCCAACCTCTTTAAGTCCTCTGGTTTCTATGTTATTTCCCCTCATACACCCATGTCTTCCAACACTGTGTCCTCCACCTTCTTCCTTCCTTCTCTTTTGGTCAGTATCTTCTACGTCCAGGACTCCAGCCATTTTCCACCTCTGACAAGAACTCTAATACCTCGATCTCTAATCAGATGCACTGTCCCAAATACCACATGTATATTTTCCAAGGCTTTCCAGATGTCCTGTCCAGACTAGTTGGAGGATAACGCAAGTGTAAAATCTCATTCTTCTCTAAATCTGCTCTTTGTCTCACCTTAATTTTGGTCACCACCATTCTTTAGGTCTCTTAAGCTAAAATCCCTGAAAAATCCTATTAAATCCTTTGGGTCTTTCATTATATCCAGTCTGCTCCTAAATCCCATCAATTCACTCCTTGGTGTCTCTCAGATCCACTGGTTTCTTTCTGTTTCCACAGTTGGCACCCTATTGGGTCCCTCTTTACTTTCCCCTGAACCCAGCAATAACTTGTTTGGCTTCCCTTTCCCCACTTTTTCTCTGATCTAATTTTTAATATCTAGTGCTCCAACCAAGACATTTACATAAAAAATTTCCAGCCTGACATTGAAGGGCTTCCACATTCTGGGGCTCACCTGCATTTGAAGTAGATATTCCAAAAACCACCTTGTCCAGGAAGTCTTTTTTGACACTTCCTCCACAGATGTGGCATTTCCTATACACATACCCCTCTATCGCATTTTTAAAAATTTTTTTTAAATTTTAAAATAGTTTTAGATTTCCAGGAAGATTTCAAAATTAGTACAGAGAGTTCCCATATACCCCTCACACATTTCCCTCTATTAGTAGCAATTTACATTAGTATAGTGCATTTGTCCCTCAATAAGCCAATATTGACACATTGTTTTTTTTTTAAAGATTTATTTATTTGACAGACAGAGATTACAGTCAGACAGAGAGGCAGGCGGAGAGAGAGGGGGAAGCAGGCTCCCTGCTGAGCAGAGAGCCCGATATGGGGCTCGATCCCAGGACCCCGAGATCATGACCTGAGCTGAAGGCTGAGGCTTAACCCACTGAACCACCCAGGCGCCCCGACACATTGTTATTAAACAAAGTCTGTGCTCAGATTTCCTTATTTTGCCTGATGTTCTTTTCTGTTCCAAGATCCTATTTAGGAAACCACATTATATTTATTCATCATATTTCCCTAGGTTCTGTTATGGTTAATTTGATGGTCAAACATTATTCTGGGTTTTTTTGTTTGTTTGGATGGTTTTATTTTTGCTTTTCTCTTTGTTTGTTTACTTGTTTGTTTTCTGCACTGAAACCCAGAGCAAACCAACTGGGTGTTTCTTTGAGGATGTTTTTAGATGAGAATAATATTTAAATCAGTAGACTCAGTAAAGCAAATCGCCCCCACACTGTGGTGGGTCTCATCTAATCAGCTGAAAGCTTAAATATACCAAAAGGATGACCCTACCCCAAGTGACACAGAATTTCTTTTGCCTGATGATCTTTGACCTGAGGCATCAGCTCTTCCTGGCTCTACAGCAATCTGCCATGCCAGACTTTGGACTTGAACTGGGACATATAGTGGCTCTGCAGATCTTGGACTTGCCAGTCTTCATAATTTCAAGAGCCAATTCTTTATCATTAATTCATATATGTGTGTGAGTGTGTGTGCATGTGCGTGGACACATATATACACATCTCTAGGCTTAGTTATCTTCAGACTGCGATAACAAAATACCTAGCTGAGGTAATTTTTGCCGAGTTCCTCCACTGTCAGGCTACTTTCCCCCCTCTTTCCTTACTCTGCTTTTTGGAAGCAATCACTAAACATACCTGCACCCAAGCTGTGAGGTTCTCCGCAGTGCTAATGACCAAAGCATGTATGTATTCATTCATCTAATCATTAATACAGCTGTCTCCCACCATGTGCTACATTCCATGAGTAAGGACTCTGCAATGATTAGCTTCAGTCTCACAGAGCTTACTCTCTAATGGAGAATAAACACACACAGAAATATGTACTTTTAGAAATTGTAGTGGTACCTGGGTGGCTCAGTCAGTTAAGCAGTCAACTGTTGATTTTGGCTCAAGTCATGATCACAGGGTCGTGAGATCAAGCGCCATGTTGGGCTTCACACTCAGTAGGGAGTCTGCCTGAGATTCTCTCCCTCTCCTTTTGCTGTGTGCTCTGTCTCTCTAAAATAAATAAATAAATCTTTGAAAAATGAAATTGTAGTTAGTGTTATGTAAGGAAACCAACAGAGTGTTATGAGAGAAAATGGTGATGGAGCCTGCTTTTGCAAAAAGCTTCTCTGTGGGCATGGAGGGTAAGCTGAGTTGAAGGGGAGTGAGAGGTGGGCCATGAGCAGAAGAAAATTCCATGCAGAGGGCAAATAGGAGTTTCCCAAGGTAAAAAGGAACTTAGAGTATAAACAATTAATATTTTCCAAACTGAATTGCCCTTATATAAACTTTATTTTAAAGGATACCATCCACTGTTTTTTTTTTTAAGAAGTAGATGAAAATCTTAGTCATGGTCTATGTTAGGATGATTAATGCGAATCAGTCGATAATGTGTCTGTCATATCTCGATAAAACAGTTATATCTCATGAACATTACAACCTAATGAAGAGTTTAGATAGGTCTCCAGGGTGGTTTCTCAGGAGCCTCTTCTCCAAGTAGTTTTCTGGCTCCTTCTACCATGTGGACTTTAGATTCCAGCCATGGGCAGAGGACAATTGGAAGATCTCATAGGTTTTTGGAGGTAAGAAAGGTGGTTACATTACTTTCCTCTACATTCCATTGGCTAGAAGTCACATGACCCCATTTCTTTTATAGGTGTAAAAACTATTTATTAATAGAAAAGTCCTGCAGTTTTATTTCTTCTTCTTGGGCATATCTATGGTGCAGCCACAGCAGCCTATGATCTTTGTGTGCTGGCCTTTGACACAAAGTCCAAGGTTGTAAAGGTAAATTATGGACAATTAAGAAAATTACTGCAGGGACACCCAAGTGGTTCAGTTGGTTAAGCGTCTGCCTTCGGCTCAGGTCCCAGGGTCCTGGGATAGATTCCCGCATTGCACTCCCTGCTCAGCTGGGAGTCTGCTTCTCCCTCTCCTGCTGCCTGCCACCCCCTAGCCCCGCCTGTGCTCTCTCTCTCTTTCTCTAATAAATAAATACAATCTTTAAAAAAGAAAGAAAGAAAGAAAGAAAGAAAGAAAGAAAGAAAGAAAGAAAGAAAGAAAAAAAGAAAGACACTTACTGCAATATGGGGATACAGTATGGGAAGTAGTGCAGCCCTCATGGCCCAAATCTTCTGTCAATCCATTTCTTGACAGAGCTTGTCATCTAGACCATTGACCTGAGCTGGCTGTACTTTCCATCTGTCACTCCCTAACTGTTCAAGGACGAGTCTTAGATCTTGTACGAGTATGGATTCTGCATAATGCTGATCATACGTTCCACTGCATCCTGAAGTGTTGATGAGGTTGACCTCTGCTTTCCTCAACACCACAGGAACATATCTGGCCCCATACTCTCAACTACCATGGTGGCAAAGGCTATTTTCCACCACCCATTGATGTTGGTATGGAATGCTCACCAATGCACTGGAGCTTCTCAGAGATCACCAGAGACAAGCAGTAGCACCAGCAGCAGTATGTGGACCTCCTGTGGAAGACAAAGAACTCTCTGGGACATGTGGTTTTTTGGTACTAAAAGAGAAAGGAAGCAGATGGGCCAACACACAGCACTGTCTCTGCCACATGTTTCACAGTGCAACATATGCAGAATCTTGAGGAACACTATTGTAAAAATACTTTTGAGGGGCACCTGGGTGGGTCAGTCAGTTAAGCATCTGTCTTCGTCTCAGGTCATGATCCTGGAGTCCCAGGATCGAGCCCCACATAGGGCTCCCTGCTCAGCAGGGAGTCTTCTTCTCCTTCTCCCACTCCTCCTGCTCATGCTCTCACTCGCTCTCTCTCAGTAAATAAATATAGTCTTAAAAAAATACTTTGAAACAACTGAAGAGTCAGTTGTGTGCATTTCAAACTTTTACAGTTCTTTCATTTAAAGGTGGAAGAGAAATGTTTTCCTTTAACCCTCAATGTTTGCCCTGCCTCTCTCTCTGGCACTGGGAAGACCTCCAAGCCATTGGTCATTTCTCACCAGTCAGACTTCCCACAGTGCTGTTCACCCTTTTCCTCAAGGTTGTGTCTCACCGGACACAAGTGTAGCTATTTCTTTTAGAATGTACAGTAAATCATCTCCCTTAGCAAATATAGAACGCACTATGCCCTCTGCAACTCTCCTACCATGACTGCTGCCAAGCCAGAAGCACAGGAAGGCCAGAGGATGTGCATACTTCATTGTAAGCACCATCTTTATTTATCCCAGGCCTAATGGTGGGAGTCAGATACAGAAAATAGTTCTTCCAGCTATGACTGGGAAAGATTAGTGGCTTTAGAATTGAAAGAATGAATTTGGCATTGGCTTCTTTACCTTGAATGATTTGAGCAAGTCATCAGTACTAAAAGTTTATTAAGCACCTACTGTGAGCCAAGCACATACCAGTGGAGGTTGCAAAGGTAAATTATGGACAATCAAGGAACTTACTGCATTGCAATATGGGAAATGTCTTCCCATTGCCCTGATGTCTCTATCTTGGCTCACAGTGACAGGACTTTCTGTCCCCTCAATCTTGTAGCCACTGCCAACTTAACATTTGGATTATTTTTGCTGCTGCCCTCACCAGTCAAACTGATAACTCACAGGAGCCCATTTCTTTTCATTGTTGACTTTCAAATTAAGATCTGACATGGATAAGCTGAACTGGGAGCACCTAAATCATAGGTCTGTGGTTTAATTGTAAACGAGGGCCAGGAATAGGAGGATGTAAATTTTTAAATTCTCCAACTATTAGAAAGGCATTTAAAATGTGCCAGACAGGAAAGTATCACATAAAAAGTTTTGAAGTGGCACTGAAGAACCACTTGATCCTTTATGAGGCCATGCTTTTGTTTTAGCATGATTGTGAAATCACTCCCAGCTGTGATTTGCTGAGCAAAGACAAGTGGAAACATAGACCAGGGATGGTTTGTTTGGTCCTGGGTTTGGCACATGGGATAGTTGCCAAAAGAATAAGGCTACTAGATGTCAAGTGGCCTAGAAAGAGGTAGATGAAGTAATGATGCTCTCGGGAGTAGGTGGAAGAGTAGGTGGAAGGAGAGTGAGAACAGTTTCCTGGAATTTAAGATCTCAGGCATTGTGAAATTCTGGGTAATCACTTAGTCCAGGAATGTAGCTAAGATTCCCCTAAGAAGCACTATGTTGCGAAGAGTCCTAATACCCTTTCCAGGTCAAAGGAAAGAATGATAGGACATCTCAAAGGTCTCAGGCTACGGGAATTTTGGCAATAGTGCCACATCATTGCCATCCCCAATGCAGGATATGATCGTAGGAATGGTGGCTAATGAGAAATGGTAATGAAGACAACACAGAGTTCAGAGAACAAATGAATGCTGAAGTTTTCAATGATAACCAGCCTTGAGATGGAAGATTCAGGTGCCTTAGTCCTCAGTGAATGAGGGAGAATGACCAAGAATCTGTGGCAGGAAGATGGGGTTAAGTGACAGACCTCAAAGGCGGAGGAGGTTCAGCCTCTGGAGGAAGAGGAAGTCACAATGCAGAAATGGGATGATGTGTGCAGACCTGGATATGGAGAGAATATTCTTTGAAGAAGCTGAAGATGAAGGAAAGTTTATTGGGATGGAATGAAGGATTCAGATGATGATGGGTCAAATGAAGGTCCTAATTAGGAAAATTATGGAGAAGATACAGAATAGTGAATGAAAGTTTAGATGAAAAGAGAGGTTTTCATTGTGGGCAACTGATGGCCAAAGGCAGGTGGGATTCTGAACAAGTGGAGGTGGAACAAACATCTTCTCTCAGGAAAGGTGATAAGGCTTTATTCCCCATGGGGCTGGCATTTAAGGTTGTGTATGGTAGTAAGGAGCCTCACCTCCCCTCCTTAGAAAGCAGGGGCAGGAATGATCCTGTGTGGGATGGTGTCTAAGAGTGTCCAACATATCATACACATCTACAAAAAAGCTGGTCATGAGACTGCATTTCCTGGTTCTGTGGTAGAGGATACAATTAAGAAGTGATTTTCATCATCACGGAATCCTCTACCTGAATACCTCTCAGCTCTCTACCTCATCTTTCCTTACAGCAATATCCTAGAGCAGCTTACATTTTGCCATGACATCAACAGAGCAACCCTTTTGTGCTCTTGTGACCTCTTTGTGCTCCACAGAACCCCAGTGGTTCTACTTGTCATGGTTGCTGTCCCCAGAAGGTTCCCTGGTGGCCTCACTTAAGTCACCATCCACATCATCTGGCTTGTTCACTTGTCAGAACTCCTCCTTATGTGGGACTAGGCTCTCTTACACTCCAAAGTTCCCAGGGTAAACATACTTGTTGTGGTGGTTGTTAGACTATAAAGCAGGGCAGGTCTTTAGTTTTCTGACATTTCCCTCTGGGGTACAGCTCCTTCACTTAACTTGCTCAGCTTATTTCAGTCACCTTTTCCTTAAGAACTAGACCCAAATCCTCAGCAGCTTGTCCAAAGACACCTAAGTGACAATCTAAGGTTCTGCATACGAAGCTCTTTCTAGTCCCGGGACAAAGGTTATGCAAAGGGAAGTAAGCATTCAGATGAGAGGGGGCTATCAGAGGAAATCTCGTATGGACAGTTTTTATGGGGGCAGGGGACCTCAACAAAGAGAATATAGTAAAGGACAAAAACTAGAACCATCTGAGAGTAGGTGTAAAATCATGACACACCATGCTGAGGACACTGCAAAGTCTCCATATGCCTCAAAATAACCCCTTTGCAGTCAACCCCACCCCTAACCCTTAAGCCCTAACAGTGATGTTGATGGCTTCTTTATACCTCTAGTTCGCCTTTTCCAAAAATCCATATACATGGAATCATACAATATGTAGTCTGGAATCTAGGCTTCGTTTACTTAACAATTTGCAGTGGAGATTCCTACGTGTTGCTGAGTGTATCCTTAGGTCTTCCTTTCCATTGCTGAATACTATGCCAGTGTATGGATGTACAGCCGTTGTTCATCTGGTCCCCAGCAGGAGGACAAGGAGGAAACTAATGGCAGCCATTTTGGCAAACAATCTATCACACATGTTAATTGATTCAAATTAAACACAGTTCTGTATCCTTTGTACAAAAAAAATTCAAACAAATGTAGAGAGAGTAATACTATGATTCCTTGTATTGTCTTCACTTAGCTTCAACAATCATTAAGATTTGTTTCATCAAAACTGGGTTTTTTTTTTCCTTTGCTAAAGTTTTTTTTTTTTAATATTTTATTTATTTATTTGAGAGAGAGTAAGAGAGAGCATAAGAGGGGAAGAGGTCAGAGGGAGAAGCAGACTCCCCATGGAGCTGGGAGCCCGATGCAGGACTTGATCCCTGAACTCCAGGATCGTGACCTGAGCTGAAGGCAGTCGCTTAACCACCTGAGCCACCCAGGTGCCCCTCCTTTGCTAAAGTATTTTAAGGCAAGTTGTAGACATGCATAATAAAGAACATAGGGATTACTCAGTTTACACTTCCAAAAGTTATGGATGTTTTTCAAATAGCATCAATGGATGAACAATTTTTTTTTTCCTATAAAGGGCCAGATACTAACTTTGTTGACGTTGTGAGCACTATGTTCTTTATTGTAATTACTCAACCACTACTATGCTATCAAGAGAAAGCAGCCTTAGACAATACACAAATGAAGGAATGTGGCTGTGTTCTACTACACTTTATTTACGAAAACAAGCATCAGGCCATAGTTTGCAAAATCCAATCTAATATCCAGTCCATAATCAAATTTCCCAGATTGCCTCCAAAATGTCTTTTTACTATTTAACAATTCTAACACCAATTCTCATGGGGGTTTTCCCACACCACCAACCAATTCTGGAACACCAGCTGCGTGTCTTACAATGCTACTCAATTCTGACACTAGAGGCCCAGAGGTAGTCTCAGATTCCAAGGCTAAAGGCTCAGTCCCACAAGGCTGACCTCCACTTGACAATTACAAGTCTATGTTGTTACCTGTGCTCTTGACCAACTGGTTTTAGATTGTAGGTTCCGATGATTCCCTTAAGTAATTTGCTAGAGCAGTTCACAGAACTCAAGAAACAAGTTTTCTCCCTAGGTTGTTGGTTTATTATAAAAGCATACAACTCAAGAATAGCCAGATGGAAGAGATACATAAGTGCAAGGCACAAAAGCTTCTGTGTCCTCTCCAAGTGCTCCATTCTCCCCAAATTTCCAGGCGTTTACCAACCTGGAAGCTCTCCGAACCCTGTCCTTTAGGTTTTTATGGAGGCTTTACTACATAGGCATGATTGAAAAAGTCATTGCCCATTGGTTATTGAACTCAATCTGCCTCCCCTTTTCCTTCCCCAGCGATTGGAGTTGGGACCAAAAGTTCCAGTCCTCTAATCGCATGGTTGGCTTCCCTGGCAACCATACCATCCTTGGGTTTTTTTAATAGGGGCTTCTCCCAGATTGCCTCATTAACATACAAAAGACATCTGTATTGCTTTAATCACTTAGGAAATTCCAATGGTTTTAGAAGCTTTATGCCAGAAATGGGGAGGAAAACCAAATATATAATTCTTTTTGTAAATTGCAATATCATGCTGGTTTTTCAGCTCACATCAGGATCCAAACAAGGTTCTGAACCCAGTCTTTAGGTGATTTTAAAGTTTCTAGTGATAAAATTAATTTTGCATCAGTACCCACAAAATAGAGGCCATCCCAGTCTACTGACGCAAGTTACAAATCTAAACCTAAGTAAACTGCAGCACTTACAGGAAATGCCTCATCGTCAAGGAAACCTAACCTACACTAGTGAAATCCTCCAACTTAGCTTTGGCTAGCTTACGCTATCCTAAAAAATAGTACCTCCTAGGCAACTATTTCCGCATTACTTCTTCTAACTGTGTACAACTTGCTCTCACCCTAAATCTCTTGGGGAGAGGGTTCCACTGTCTGTGAGACACGACTTTCCCCCATCCATGAGTTGTCTTTCCTTAAATAAAGAACATCAAACTCATTATGAATTGTTTTAGTTTTGTCATTTGACACTAACACAATAGCTTAATTAACTATACTTTCCAGTATATATTATTTCTGCTGTCCCCAGACTTTCTTCCTTAAGAAATAACTATGCTATAAAATGAACAATATGTATTTATCACTGAGAAATTAGGAAAAAAGCAATAAGCAAAAGGTAAAACATAAGTGCCTCTAATCCTATCATTCAGAAATAACCTTTATTTTATTTTATTTTATTTCATTTCTTTTCAGTGTTCCAGAATTCAGTGTTTATGCACCACACCCAGTGCCTCATACAATATGTGCCCTCCATAATATCCACCACCAGGCTCACCCATCTCCCCACCCCCTCCCCACCAAAACTCTCAGTTTGTTTCTCAGAGTCCACAGTCTCTCATGGTTCGTCTTCCCCTCCAATTTCCCTCAACTCACTTCTCCTCTCCATCTCCCAATGTCCTCTGTGTTATTCCTTATGCTCCACAGTAAGGGAAACCATATGATAATTGACTCTTTCTGCTTGACTTATTTCACTCAGCATAATCTCCTTCAGTCCCATCCATGTTGATACAGAAATTGGGTATTTATCCTTTCTGTTGGAGATATAATACTCCATTGTACATATGGACCACATCTTTATCCATTTGTCCGGTGAAGCGTATCTTGGTTCTTTCCACAGTTTAGTGACTATGGCCATTGCTGCTATGAACATTGGGGTATAGATGGTCCTTCTTTTCACTACATCTGTGTCTTTGGGGTAAATACCCAGTAGTGAAATTGCAGGTCATAGGGAAGCTCTATTTTTAACAGAAATAACCATTGTTAACCAATATTTTGGTGTATATGCTTCAAAATATAAATCTGTTGATAGAGATCTACACATACTGATATAAACCCACAGTAAATTGTTTTAAGGTTTTATTTATTTTACAGAAAAAGAGAGCACAAGCAGGGGAATGGCAGGCAGAGGGAAAGGGAGAAGCAGACTTCCCCCAAGAACAGGGAGCCCGATGCGGGGCTCAATCTCAGGACCCTGGGATCATGACCTAGCTGAAAGCAGTCACTTAACCAACTGAGACACCCAGGTGCCCCCCCACAATAAATTTTTAAACTAACAAGGGATCAGGTTTGTATATTATTTTATATTGCTTGTTTTACTTCTAATGTTATAAACATCTTTTCTTGTTAGTGAAGATCCTTCTATAATTTCTGTGGATGATACTGTGACAAGTGTGTTCTATCATTTTCTTATAATTTACTTACTATATCATGCTTTTGAGATCCTGTGTATATGAAGAAACTAAAAATCCTGAAGGCAGCTCTCCACTGATGTCAAAACTTATCTTAACAGCGTTTAGTCTCATGACTGAAAAGAATAAAACAAAAACAAAAACTTTTCAATATCAAGAGTTCCAAGAAGTGGGTTTCATCGTAACTGAGCAATAGTGATCAGGTAGTCAGCCACTCACAGGGACACATCTGTTCTTAGCATCCCCGATAGGTCCCTTTGTCATGTATGCTTTTGAGGACTTGTATGTGGTCAGATTTCTCAACAGGACTTGATTTGGGGTTCTCAGAGTTTTGGGTGACTATCCTGGTAGATAGGCCAAGATTAGTGAGGTTTCAAGATGACAGAGGCAGAGTTGATACTGTCCTAAATATTAGAACTTACTGGCTCAAGTCTCAGTCACTACTTGAGGCCATTTAACAGTATCTACAATTCTTTGTCAGCCTCTCCCTCAAAAAGTGGAGTTCAATTTCTCTTTCCTTGCATATGAGTGGGACATAGAGACTTAAATCTAACAAATGGGATTTGACAGATTTGACAGCAGGTGACTTCTGACACTAACTGTAAAGGATATAATGGCTTCAACCTTGCTCTCCTGAATCACCCACTCTAGGGAGGCAACCCTATGGAGAGTTCTGTGAGTGTAAAACTTAGGCCTCCCACCAACAGCTACCCGAGGGAGCCATTACGGAGGTGAGCCTGTGGCCAACCCTGAGGATGACTGGTCACCATTTGACCACACCCTCAGGAGAGACCCTGAGCCAGAACCTCCCAGGTAAGTGCTCCCAGATTCTGAGCCCTGTGAGATATTAAATGCCTATTGTTTTATGCCACAAAGTTTTGGAGAAATTTGCATAATTAGGAATTTGATAACTAATACACCAATGAACTAGTGTTTTCAGGGAGACATAAAGAAAGAATATGGGTCCACCTGATGGAGTCATCCCAGGGTCCCAGAGGAGAGGGGTACTGAGAGGTGACATTTCACCAGCAGAGCCCCCCAGAATACCACATGGCTGAGTCCATTTCTTTTTTTTTTTTTTTAAAGATTTTATTTATTTATTTGACAGACAGAAATCACAAGTAGACAGAGAGGCAGGCAGAGAGAGAGGGGAAGCAGGCTCCCTGCTGAGCAGAGAGCCTGATGCAGGGCTCGATCCCACGACCCTGGGATCATGACCTGAGCTGAAGGCAGAGGCTTTAACCCACTGAACCACCCAGGCGCCCCGCTGAGTCCATTTCTAAGTCAAGATTTCCCTGCAGCCTCTCAGCTCCTTAGATTGCATTTTCTCTCTACCCCAGAGATGTTATGATGATCTCAGGACTGGCAGACGGACGACGACAATGACAGCTCGCCCTCATAAGCATTTGCTTCATACTCAACATCATTCTAAGCACTTTGTTCACATGAAGACATTTAGTCTTCGCCACAACCTTCTGGAGGAGGTTTTATAGGTACAGAAACTGAGTTACAAAAAGTTAAGTAGGGGATGGTTGAGTGGCTCTGTCGGTTAAGCGTCTGCCTTCGGCTCAAGTCATGATCTCAGGGTCATGGTTTCGAGTCCTGCATCTGGTTCCCTGCTCAGCAGGGAGGCTGCTTCTCCCTCTCCCACTGCTTGTGCTCTCTCTCTCTCTCTCTCTCTGTCAAATAAATAAATAAAATCTTGAAGAAAAAAAAAATTAAATAGTTTCTTCCACGTCACAGACCAAGTATGGGTGGGTTCCAAAGTCAGGCGGGCAGGCTCCAGAGACTACACTCAACCGCAGCTTTATGTAGCAAACAGGATTAATCTGTAGGAAGAATGCCAATGTATTAATCAGTGATTATTGTGAGGTGGGGAGCCCCATTTCAAGTAATACAGATACTTCTGCAATTTAAGGCACTCCTTTTCTCAGAAACAAGATCCTGCAGGTTCACTGAGTAACATGGAAGCTGGTCCCAAGTCTGAGCAGTGGTCAGGTTGCTCTTCCCTGCACCGAGGTCACCTCTTCAGGGACTAGACTCCCTGTGTTCTCCAAGTCAATTTCCCCCAGGACTGAACTTCTGTCCATGTGTTTCCTCCTTTGATGTTGCCTCCACCTGCTCTCCCTGGGTGCCCAGGAGGAATGGCCTCCTCCCACTGAGTGATGATCAGACCAGCTCTTGGATTCATAGAGGTGCCCTCTGAAGTTGAACATATGGAGCCTTGAAGAAGTGGGATGGAGTCAGATTACTCAGAAACTTAAATGCCAGCCTGACAAACTCAGCCTTCATTCCATAAGCAATTATTTTTCTCAATAGGAATCTCTCTCATTGCTCAGAATGTAAAGGCTCTCAGTCATACTGCATATGAAGCATATGAAGAGTAATCCAGACACACTCTAGAGAGGAAGAATTTGCTTTTTCCCAAAACAGTTTTCTAGTGCCCACATAGTGTTCTAGGAATTCCTGGTTTGCAGGTTTGGGGCAGGAGAGTTCATAAGGTATATTCTTAGGGGTGGGAATAAGGGGAGAGAAAAAACTGAGACAAACTTCCTATATAAATAGATTCAAATGTAAGATCTGTAGACGCCCAGAGAGGCTTGGCTCACAGTTCATCCTAACCTCAGCTCTGAACTTCATCTGCACCCTCATGTCCAACAACCCTCTAGGTTAATATGTCCAAAAGAGAGCCTTTGATTTCTTCCTCCATCTCTCTTCCTTCAGGTTTCTCTCTTGCAGTAAACACCAACATTACCCATGTAGCTCTGCATCCACAGCCCTTGGAGTTCTTCTGTCTCCCAACCTTCCAGCAAAGCCTGTTGGCTTCACCTTCGGAACCCTGCTTGAACCTCATCCTGTCTGCCTTCCCTTTCCAACCCCTTCCTGGTCCAGCCCCCGTTACCATTCATGGGGGTCATTGTGTATCTCCTTCCTGGCTTCTACTCTTACTCCTATAGAGCATTCTCCTCTTTACAGCTGCAGTGACTCTATTAAAACAAAGGTCAGATTATGTCTCCTTGCTCAAGACCCTCCAGTGGCATCCCAACTTTATCAGAATGGAATTTAAGTTGCCTTTTTGGTCCACAAGGCCTTCCATGAATCTGTCCATCAGCTGTTCTCAGCCACTTCCCCAACACTCCGTGTGCTCCAGATCTTGTGTCCTCTCTGTTCCTCCCACATGCCACCCCCGCTCCATCCTTGGGTCCTTGACATGGGCTGTTCCCTGGGTTTGGAAGGCTACCCAGCAACTGCAGTGCCCAGCTTCATTCAGGTCAGCTTTCTGGAGTGGCCTTCTCTCTCCACTGTGACCTCGGTTCCCTTCCTCCCCTCATGAACCCTTTGCCCCTTCCAGTTTGTCCCCCTGGATATCTCATCAGTAGATGGTTGATCTGTAATCCTTTTTGCTCCTTGCTTGTTAGCCCCCTGAGAACAAGGATTTTGTTGCCTGTTATCTCACTAATGTCCCCTGTGCCTCAACTGGTATCTGGTCCTTGTTTGAATGAATGAGTGTCATCGTTCTGGACTGTGAGCCGTAACAAATGTGAAGTGAAGCAAAAGACTCACATTAGGTCAGCTTAATAGCTACTCTTAATTCCCTGACTGACATTGGAGAATGAAAGTTTCTGGATGATAAATTAAAGCTACTGAATGTCATTTATCGTAATTCTTATCATAATCAACTCAATAAACTATGAGGTGCACATTGTGCATCTAACTGAATGTGTGCAAACCAGGCATGTAATGACACAAACGTAGAGCTGGGGGGTTGGAGTTAACGCAGAAAAGGGTAAGAGACTCAACGGCACGTTCTCTCCACTGGCAGATCTATACACCATTACATGGAATGAGGAAAAGAAATCAAAGAGATTTCATTTCTGGTGAAACAGAAAAGAGTGAAACGGAGAGGGCATGATTGGCACCATTTAAATCTAGGCCTTTATGTTTTACCTCATAATAGTGATGTAAGGTTTTTAAATCAAGATGATAAAAGCTGATCAATGCATAAAAGGAAGAAAGCAGCAACACAAATCTCTCTGGCAGAGCCTTCTCATTACTTTTCATTTTGCTTTCTGCCACTCAAAGACAACAGTACAGTTTTCATTTGTCTGAGAGGTTGCAAAGGAGAGAGGGCCTGTGGTCAAATTGTAATAACAAAAGCAGAGAAGAGGCCACAAAGAGAACGCATCTTTTAGAATGAGAGGTTCAGAAGGGTTCTACATGATGCTGGAAATCTTGCAAATGGGCTCTTTAACAACACAGCTGTGTGCATTGCACCCCGCAGCTCTCACAGCGAGAAAGGAATGTTCCCTAGGATGGTGCATTTTGGAGGTTTTGGCAGAGGGATCAGAAATTTAACCAAAGTTGGAGGGAATTAGTCTTCAGTTTGAGAGAGTTCCTGCTAAATATCTACCTCCCAGGGTTCTACTGCCCAAAGGGAAGATACACTAGATAATTAGCCTTTTCTCCTTCCTTATTAAAATGAGACAGATGTTTAAAAAATAATCACAGGACATTCTTTAAAATAGATAACAGCAGGCCTCCAACCCAACGTGTGTCTCCCAAGTCACTTTTATCTGTAATGAGAAATAGGAGAAGAACGGATAGTATGGGTGGTTTCTTAGATTCCTTCAAAATAGAAGATTTTAAGTTTCTATGAAGTCAGAAGGTTACTCCATAAAACCAACTCAAGCAAATAATTTCTGTCTACAACATTTCTCCAGAGCGTCCAACAAAATCCCACACCAGAGTTCTCCTTGGTCCTACCTCAGCTTTCCTGGCTAACAGTCTTATGAAAGAATGAGTAAAATGATCAAAACCCTGAGGACAGGCAAAGGAAGAAATCAAGCCTGAATAAAGCACAGGCTGGAGCATCTACTTCACAGAAATCGGGAGTTAGCTTTGGTCCCTGGGTTTCCTCCTGTTTCCAGAGCAAAAACAGAGAGGATCTGCCTGCAGGACTCACTCTTCCAGACCTGGATGGACAGCAGGCTGGTGATGCTCTGAGAAGTAAATGGTTGGGACAGGGGGAGGGGGTGAACTGGGTCCTGCTTCCCTCCCTTGTTTGTGAGATCAGCAGTATGAGCCTCAGTTTCCTCTTCTGTCAAGCATGCACAACTAAATAATGTATAAATATGCTTTAAACTGATGCACACTACCTAGCAGGTGCTCAGTAAATGCCAGCTTTCTTATCTCCCTGTTACCTTCACTTAGGTACAGAAGGAAAGACCTTAAGGATTTAGTAAGGTGAATATACCCCCCAAGAGATCATAAAGCACATCAGTAGCTGTGCCATTAAATAGTCACTAATAGGGAAATTTAAAGCTGGAGACAATAGCTAGAAGAACCACAGAAGCCTTCCAGAAAATAATATCCCAGAGTGTAGCTCAGTTCCCATTCACCTTCTTTTGCTTCCTAAAGTCCTCTTCAGCCTTCGTCCCTGATCCCACTCTATCTTCACTTCTCCAAGTATTTGGTCCTTAAATTTCCTTTATGGGTCCTGGATTATCCGATTGCTCCATTCTCTGGTTTCTCCTTTCCTCTTAGGTGGCATTTTCCTGTCCCCAGCCCCCAGTCTGAGAGACCCAACCTCACTCTGGGCAGTTGGCCCCACTACCATACTTGCTTCAGGGTAATCTCTTCCCGTGGTTAGGTAGAAGCGAGTAGAAATTCTAGGTAAAATAGAGGGAGAGACAGGGTCCCATCCCCAAATCATGAACTTATCTTTGCACACACCGCTGTAACCATATGAGTGTAAATACCATATTAGAGACTTGAATGAGTTTCATTTCTATAACTAAGGCTTACCTGATTTGAAATCATCATGGTCCTTTGAGTGTTTCAGATTTTAAAAAGGCATTCTATTAGAATCTGGTAAAGTTAGCTGAGGCGTGAGTTAATCTTCAGTTGAATGCTGAAAATGTCTTTTGGAGGAACCAATATTATTACAGCTCAAACATGCGAAGCCATATCAAGTCAACAACCTTTCAACTGTTTCAAGTTCAAAAATTAATTCTATTCTCAAGACTTGTGAGCAGTAGAAATTGCTGCTCATCCCTGGATGTGGTCATGAATAGAGGGAAAAAACACTGCGTGGCTGAAGTGTTAAATTATTTACTACTGTGCACACGCTGTGGGAGTATGTGTGAAACGCTGGTTGTGTTTTTTGAGTCTAGAAAAACTCCATGATTAACATAACCCCTTGCGGATTCTCCATACCGAATATTAAGAAAACAGTTCAACTTTGTAAATAAATCTCTATACTGACAGTCAAATGCATGTTGAATTAAAAGCAATGGAGAAGCCTGGCTCTGACGCTCAAACTGACTATACCCCAATTCTAAGTCTTGTATCTCAGCTCCTCTCACCAAAGCGTCCCAACCTAGGCGTTAATCTACTACTACGGTTCTATACCATCAGATCAATCACCTCCTGAACTTAGACGGCACACCAAGCTCAATGTCTGGCATTAGGGTCTCTTGCTAAAACCATTGTTTCTCCCCTAGATGTTGATAACTGCCCTCTTTCAGAACATCAAAATCTGGATTTCTTTACCATTTTTGGTAGAAAGGGAGGCACTGATAATTTCAGTCCACTTGGGAGATCTTCTTTACCATAAATCCATAGATCTATTGCTATGCTAGGTGACACCACTCAGACCTCCCAGGGAAAAGCCATTGCCCAAAGTCCCTATGACTCTTTAATGCCTACTTTTGAATTTCTGGCATAT
The DNA here is from genome assembly GCF_964662115.1 of Mustela nivalis. Taxonomy (NCBI): domain Eukaryota; kingdom Metazoa; phylum Chordata; class Mammalia; order Carnivora; family Mustelidae; genus Mustela; species Mustela nivalis. Next base: position 99,546,142 of record NC_139031.1, on the reverse strand, counting down.
AAATAAATCTTATAGATCACTCAACATTCCAGTGGTTGTGTTGCATTCATTGATTTTCATGTCTGTTTCAAAAACAGAATACTAAAACATATAGTCTTGGGGGGAAAAAAGCAAAGGGCATTTGTTCATGTTCCAGTGAAATAGTCCTAAATATACATTTTTTGAAGACAGAGTTCTTTTCTCTAAGCATCTTCTTTTCAAAGTTCCTTTTGATTTCCTAAGATTATTCCTACATGGAGAAAAAGAACTTGTCCCTTTATGTCATAATTGGTGCCAGATCTAATATTTATGGTTTTTCTAATCTCAGACATTAAGTATACCTTTCATTGTTTGCCACTTAAAATGTTTACTTTTTTTTTTTTTTTTTTTTTTGCCCCATATAGTTGTGAGCTGGACTAATGTTATGTGAGAATATGTACTCAAATGCTGCAGGCACTGGGCTGAATTCCAGCAAATAAATACACACTTAAAACACAGTAACTCTTAGTATTAGATGGGAATTTTTTTTCATAGGGATAAGAGATCATAATCTAAACCACAACTCCTTTTCCTTTCTAACATCTTTAAATACATAAGAACTGATTTTAAGTGAAGCCACTCATTTACATTTGTAGTGTTATCTGGACATTTTTCTTTATAGCAAGTCAAGAACATTAAACATTGAATAAAAAATAATGTTACTTTATTTAAAAATGTTATATTTTATAATGTTACTTTATTATAATAATGTTACTTGCATCGAAGTTAGAAGCATTTTAGGATGAGGGAGTAGCTGGAGCGTTGATACTTCAATGATTGCTTTTTTTCCTTCCTCTTTTTCCAGTCTTTGAGCTATTTTGAACATCAAAGAAGTTCCTAATAAACTTTATTTTGTATCAGCTCATATTGAACCAGACTGGAGCTATTGAAAAACAACACTGTAAAAAGATGCTGAAATCTGATTTTGACCAACTACATGCACACCTTCATGACTTCTCTAAGAGTAGCATTAGAATTAAATAGTCAAGTACATAATTGGTATTCCTAACAATTCACTCACAAGGAGAAATTTCTATTGATAGGAAATCTTCTCCCCCCAAAGAAAGTGAGATTGCGCCATGAATTATGAAGAGTCTGTCTCCAAGTACAGTTCTTTAATAGCATCTGACAGGCTGCTGCTCTGAAGCTCTCCTAATGCATTTGCTCCTGAATTAGTAATAGGTTTCCAGCCTCAGTGTGCTTTCCTTCAATGTTCTACCTTTTATTGTACAGTGGGCTGAGTCAAGATACATGACTAATGTGGCTTCCCTCTTCTTTATTTCTTTATTACTTTGTTATTTTTAAAAGAATCATCAAAAGATGCAACCTGAATTTACAATGATCTGGGTGGAAATGTCTACTTACAGTGCTTTAGCATGACAGGGAATGTTTTTCTTCTCCCCGCGAAATCTTACTTAGAATTTACTTTGACATTAACAAGGTTCACAAAACCCATTCACTAACCTTTCTCGTCCCTCAGGTCCTCCTGTGCTTCTGAGTTCTTTTGCTTTTGAAAACATCCAGATGAAATATGAGAATGAAAATCTGATTCCTTTTATAACTTGGAGTGGGGGAGGATGAATTGTCTAAAAACAAAACAGATTTTTAGAATTTGAACGCTACATACAGTCATTAGGTCGTCCTCAGCCAAGCTTGGAATAATGCTACTGGAAGGATTCTGTAAATCACCTCTGGAATTAAAAGAATTTAAGGAGGCTTCTACTCCAACATTGGGATTCTTGTGCAGTAAGCCCAGATGGCAACTCAGGTATTCAACTGAGAAATTCTATTTAAAAAGACATACAGGCTATTTCCAGAAGAAAACTTTGTCCTCCTTCTTTCAAAAGAAAAGCTACAGGGTGACATTCTGGAATAAGGAAATATTAAGAATGGCTTGGATCAGGGTGTTCTGCTTATACAACTATGAATTTCTATGTCCAAATCAAAATTCACCTGCAAAGTGGGATAGTCTCTTGGTAAACCTACTTATTTCTTTATCTTTTACCTCCTTCTATCTTTAATAAACACAATACTGTTTAGTTTTTTTTAACACTTTCAGGTTTTTAAAATTTAATTTAATTTTAATTAAACTCAACTAATTAACATATAGTATATTATTAGTTTCAGAGGTGAAGTTCAGTGATTCATCAGTCCTCTATAACACTAACTGCCCATTACATCATGTGCCCTTCTTCATGCCCATCACCCAGTTACCCCTTCCCCCACCCACCTCCTGTCCAGGAATCTCTTATGGTTTGTCTCTCTGATTTATTTTGTTTTTCAATTTGTTTTATTTCTTGTTTTATTTTCCCTCCCTTCCTCTATGGTCCTCTGTCTTATTTCTTAAATTCCACATGTGAGTGAAATCATATGATAATTGTCTTTCTCCAATTGAGTTATTTCACTTAGCATAATACCCTCTAGTTCCATCCAGGTCATTGCAAATGCAAGATTTCATTTTTGATGGCTGAGTAATATTCCACTGTTTAGTTTTATATTTAGATTTCCCCTATTCTGTAGATTTGACAATACAGATATAACTGGATCCATGCCAGTTTTCCTTTTGTTCTATTTTATATTTCCTACATCTTATTTATTTAAATATTTTAAAATATTTTATTCATCTATTTAGGAGAGAGGGAATACACAAGCAAGCAAGGGGAGGAGCAGAGGGAGAGGGATAAGCAGACACACCCCCCCCCACACTGAGCCCCAGCCCTACATTGGGCTAGATCCCAGGACCCCAAGATCATGACCAGAGCAGAAACCCAGAGGCCAGTGCTTAACCAACTAAGCCACCCAGGTGCCCCGTTTCCCACATTTTAAATATTGTCAGTTTCATATTAGTGACTTGGAATGTCTTTTTTTTTTTTCTTTCTAGTTCATCTAATCAACCCCATGAATGTTCTACTATTCTGTGACTTACTGGAAAATTTTCCCAGAAAAGAATTTTTTATCTTTTCTTTTTTTTTCTTTAAGAAGAAAAAAAAAAAAAAAAAAAAAAGAAAGAGAGAGGGAGTCTCACTGCTCTGTGCTAAGGTTCAGCCACCATCACCTCCTTGTTTACCACTAGGCAATTAAAGAAAGAGCAGATCACTCTCAGGATAGTAAATGTCCATTGTGTCCAGGAGTTTTCTGTTCCACTCCTGGGTATGATATTACAGTAGAGTTGTGAACTTCACCAGCTGGAATAGAGTGGGAGAGGAACTCTCCCACTGGAGTCTGGATTTCTGCCCAGGTATTCCTGGGTGGGAGTGGGAGAAGGAGAGAACCCTGGACCACCAGAGCCTGCAGGGGAACCATCTTGCAGGTGACTTCAACCTTGATGACAAAGGAGGATGAAAAGGAAAAGTAATTTCTCAGGAACACTGGCTTCCCCTACTTCTATTAAATTTATTGGTACCATGGGAAGCGATTTCAGAAACGTCCAGTCTATAGTTCTGGGGCTTTAAAATATTTCTAACCCTTCCATTCTCAGCGTAAATTACCCAAAAGATATATTTATTTTAGACATAGATTTCTGAAAATGAGTGCGCACCCGGCTGCCACGATGGTGGATTCTGCTCAGAGAACTTCACTTCCTTATCTTTGTTTTATTTTGTATCTGTTCCCCTTTACTAATACAGTTTGCTTGGATGTCGTCAGGACTCTTATTTAAACATCTGATTTTGAAATTAATAAAGGCCAAACTCATTAATTTTTTGAAGCATCACTTGAAATATGCAAGAGCTTTTTCTAAAGCCACCACTTTTCTCACTGTCAGGGCACAAGGAATTCGGAGCTCGTTCCCTGCTGTTTGTAAAGGGACCCCTTGGGCCTCCCCACTTCCCAAGGCTTCAGGACGGTCGCTGTCCATGGTCCAAGAACTGCGTTTCTCTGCAGGCCTCCTGGCAGGCTCGGCTCCTACTTCTGCTTGTCTTGGGTTTGCTTTCTCTTATATCCATGCTGTCTAAATTAGCAGCATGAAATTCCTGGTGAACAGCATTCCCCTTAGAGAGAAAGACGCCCTTAAGGGGAACTTTTGGAAAATATGAAAGATCCTGAATCTGTTAGTACAAATTATTTCTTGGCTTTTATTCTGACTTTTAATTTAAGCTGTGCCAAATCCATACTCTCTTGATGACTAACTTTATAGTAATTCATGATATCAGGTAGTGGAAGTCCTCTACTTTTGTTCTTTTTCAAGATGGCTGTGGATGTCCTATGTCTAGGTTTCCATAATGATTTTAGAATCATCGTGTTAATCTCTGCAAAAAAAAAAAAAAAAAAAAAAAAAGCCCGTTGAGATTTTCACAATTCATTCATTTCACTAACATAATCAAAGCTCTTGATAATTAGTGAGAAAATCTGGGTTCCTTGTCTGAGTTCTACTGGTAACTAGGTAACTAATATATTTGCGAGTTGGGGTGTGTCTTAGGGCTTAGGATGGCCCAGGGCACTCTCCAGGCTCTGTCATTTACTAGCTGTGTGATATGCACAAGCTATTTTAAATCCAGGCTTATCTGTAAAAACAAGGCTAATAATAGCACCCAGTTCATAAGGTGGTAGTAAGGTAGACGAGTTCATGTATAGAAAAAATTTTCCCTGGTTTTCGATATGAAATATTGACATTTAGGTTGAAAGATTTTCTGATTTTGGGACGCCTGGGTGGCTCAGTTGGTTAAGCGGCTGCCTTCGGCTCAGGTCATGATCCCAGCATCCTGGGATCGAGTCCCACATCGGGCTCCTTGCTCGGCAGGGAGCCTGCTTCTCCCTCTGCCTCTGCCTGCCTCTCTGACTGCCTGTGCTCGCTCTCTCTCCCTCTCTCTCTCTGATAAATAAATAAAATCTTAAAAAAAAAAGATTTTCTGATTTTCATTACATTTTCTCTTTAATTTCAATTTAATTTTAAATTATTATTACATTTCTTAGCTTTAGATTACTTATAAATGTTTTCTTATTTTCCAAATGTTTTGCTGACTGTATTTTAGAATTTATATTTAGCCTAATTGCCTTATGATCAGAGAAGATACTGTATGCTTTTAATCATTTGTAATTTGTAGGGATTTGCTTTATGACTCAAAATATGATCAGTATTCGCAAGAAGTCCACTTGCCATTGAAAATAGTGCTTTTTCCTCAGTTGTTGGATGCAGTAGTCTATGTATGTCCTTTCAGTCTGATTTGCTGATTGTGTAATTCAAATCTACATCATTACCGATATTTTGCCAATTTGTTTTGTCATTTGCTGCTAATTGCTGATTTATCCCTATATTCCTCCGCCTTTTCGTATATATAAGATTTTTTTAGATACACACATATTTAAAATTGTTATATGTTCCAGGCGAATCAAATATTTTATCATTTTGAGGCAACTTTCCTCATTTAGTAATTTTTTCCCTTGACATCTACTTTGATATCAAAACTGCCATTTCAATTTTATTTTGGTTTGTGTTTAAGAAATACTTTTTCTATTCATGTATTTTTGATCTGTCTTCTTGTGTTTTAGACATATCTCTCCTAAATTGCATATGTGTTCTATCAGTCTTAGAAGCTTTGTCTTTTGAGTTATCATTCCTTTATATTCAATATATCTGTACATTTGAATTCAATCTAAAACCCTAGTATATAGTCTCTATTTTTCTTGCTTTTCTGTATTCTTTTGTTGCTCCTCTCTTAACTATGATTTCACTTATTGGCAGTTTGGAAAATAAGCATAGTGCATGCTATGATTCTTCCAGCAATTGTTCCTGAGGTCACAGCATGCGTCCTGACTCATCAGAGTTGAACATTACACGTCCACCTTCTTCCTGGGCAATGAAGGGACGTTAGAACACTTTAATTCAGTTTATTCTCCTCATGTCTTGCAGTTTTAACTCTGCCTACAATATAAACCTTATGAAAATAATAATTGATGGTCAATATTTACTTTGGTTAATCTCTATAGTCATCACTTTCATTCCTCCTGCATCTCAAATTTTCTACTTAGGATAAGTTTTCTTCTGACTGAAGAATAGCTTTAAGTTTTTCCTATAGGTCAGATCTGCTGAACTATTTCAGCTTTTGTTTGCTGAAAACACATTTTTAATTCACCTTCCTTTTTGAAGGGCATTTTTGCTGCAAAGTAGGGTTCAAAATATTAAAGATAGTATCCCACTAACTTTAGGCTTTATTACTCTTTTGAAAGTAATCTTTGACTGCTTTTGTGATTTTTTTTTTTTGCCTCTTTTCTCTCTTTTCTTCCATATTCCTCTCACTTCCATTTTACTTGGATATTTTTTTTTCAATTTATCTTTATATTCTGTCCTGGGTATTTTTTGGAATTCTTGACTCTGTGCATCTATGCTTGTCATTAGTCTTATAAAGTTAAAAGCCATTACATATGTTAGGAATTATAACTGTATCCCCTAGGCTTCTTACCCTCTCCTCTGTGTTTTTCATCCTTTTATTTTATGCTTTCTTCTAGATATTTTTCTCCTGCTATTTTATCTATTTCACTAATTTTCTCTTCAAATGTCTCTAATATTCTATAAACCTTGAGTTTTTAACTTTAGTTATTATATTTTTTATTTCTATAATTACATTTTATTTTTTTTTTTTAAGTAATCTCTAAGCCCAATGCTGGCTCAAACTCATGACCCCTAGATCAGGAATTGCATGCTCTGCTGGCTGAACTAAACAGAGGCCCCCATATTTTATTTTTAACATGAATTTTTTTTCTAGTTTTTTTTTTTTAAGATTTTATTTATTTATTTGGCAGAGAGAGAGAGAGAGGAGGAAGCAGGCTCCCCGCTGAGCAGAGAGCCCGATGCGGGACTCGATCCCAGGACCCTGAGATCATGACCTGAGCCGAAGGCAGCGGCTTAACCCACTGAGCCACCCAGGCGCCCCAATTTTTTTTTCTAGTTTTATGCAGAAATATTCAATCTTGTGTTTTAGTTCCTTGACCATATTAAGAAGACTTACCTTAAATTCTGTCTAATAATTCCAGTGTCTTGAGCTCTGTAGATCTGTTCTAAACACTGCGTGTTATTTCTGCTGGTTCTCCTTCTTGTAGTACTGACTCCTACTCTGATTTAAGTTTTTCTTTCTGTGGGGTGGGAGGGTCCCAAGAATTGTATTTGAAATTTGTAGAAATCATTTAAAGCATAAAGACATGTAATTTTCCTCCAAAGACAATTTCATGTGCTCTTGTCACATTCCTGGGGAGTCCTAGAAATACAGGCTTATGTTATTCCACTGGGTCACTCAGATGATTTGAAGCTGGGATTCAATCTGAATGAGTGCTAGTTTACCTCTAATTTCCCCTTACTCCTAAGATACCAATCTTTTAGGACCCAAACCTAGAGCACATTGAGTCTACCAGAGGCCTCATCTTCTTCAATGGTCTTAAATTCTCATTTTCTTATATTTTCTTATATCTCACAAGGCTGTAGCTGTCAGCTACATCTTCTGGGCTGACAATTGTTCCTGGGCAAAAAGTGTCCAAAGTGTTAGGATTATCTTCTGGGTTTTTTGTTTTGTTTGTTTTCGTTGTTGTTGTTTTGTTTTGTTTCAGTGTTTTGTTTGTTTTAGTTTTGCCTTTGGTTGTCTTTTCTCAGACTTAACCAAGTAATCTTCACCTTCTGGTCAGGCCTCTGATAAGTTCCAGCAGATTTATTTGCATATAACACAAAACTTACTATTTTAACCACTTTTAAGTTCAGTGGCATAACGAACATTCAGGCTGATGTGCAATCATCACCACTATTCATTTCCAGAAAATTTTCATCACCCCAAACTGAAACTCTGTAACCATTAGATAATAATTTCCTGTTCCCTCTTCCCACCCCAGCATCTGGTAATCACCATTTTACTTTCTATCTCTATGAATTTAACTAGGCTTGATTCTTCATGTAAGTGGAATCATATGGTATTTGTCCTTTTATGTCAGATTTATTTCACTTAGCATAATGTCTTCAAGGTTTATCCATGTTGTAGCTTGTGTCAGAATTTCATTCCTTTTTAAAACTGAATAATTCTCCACTGTATGTATACACCACATTTTGTTTATTCATGCATTAATGGATATTTGGGTTCCTTATACCTTTGACTATTATGAATAATGCTGCTATGAACATAAGTGTGCAAATGTCTCTTTGAGATTGTGCTTTTAATTCTTATGGGATTATACCCAGAAGTGGAATTACTGGTAGTTTTCTGTTAATTTTTTGAATAACCTCTATATTGTGTTCCACAAGAGCTGCACCATTTTACATTCCCACCAGCATTGCACAAGAATTTCAATTTCTCCACATCCTTCCAAAGCTTTTCTTTCTTTCTTCTTCTTTCTTTCTTTCTTACTTTCTAATAATAGCCATCCTAATAGGTATCAATTTACATCTCATTGTGGTTCTCATTTGCATTTCTCTAATGATTAGTGATGTTGGGTATTTTTTCATATGCTTATTGGCCATTCATATATCTTCTTTGGATAAGATAAAAATCCTTCTTTTGGATTTTTTAAAATATATTTTGGATATTAGTTTTTTATTATATATGTGACTTGTAAATATTAATTTCATTCTGTGCATTGCCTTTTTATTCTGTTGATAGTGCCCTTTGATGCATAGAAGGTTTTAGTTTTGATCAAGTCTGATTTTTCTATTCTTCCTTTTGTTGCCTATGCTTTCAGTGTCATATCCAAGAAATCATCGCCAAATTCAATGTCGTAAGGTTTTTCTCTTATATGTTCTTCTAAGAGTTTTACAATTTTAGCTACTTCTGTAGATCTTTGATCCATTTTGAATATGGTACAATGTAAAGATCCAACTTCATTCTTCTGCATCTAGATACCAAGTTTTGCCAATACCACTTGGTGAAAAGATAGCCTTTTCCCATTGAATGGTCTTAGCACCCTTGTAGAAAACCACATATGTGAGGGTTTATTGTGGGGGAGGGGTGTCTCTGTTATTCCATTGGTCTTTATCCCAGTACCACACTGTTTTGATTATTGAAGCTTTGTAGTAAATTTTGAAATCAGCAAGTGTGAGCTCTCCAGCTTGTTCTTCATTTTCAAGATTATTTTTGCTATTCAGGGTCCTTTGAGATTCCATATAAATTTTAGGATGGACTTTCCCATTTCTGCAAAAAAAAAAAAAAAAGTCATTGAGATTTTGATAGGTATTGCTCTGAATCTGTAGATTGCTTTGGTAGTATTGGCATTTTAGTAACGTTAAGTTTTCCAATCCATGAACATGGGATGCATTTCCATTTATTTATCTTTAATTTCTTTCAGCAATGTTTTGTGATTTTCAGTGTATAAGTCTTTCATCTCCTTGGTTCAGTAAGCAGATTTTTTCACCAACATTTTAATTCTATTTAGTATAAGAATTTGTCTGAATTACCTGGAATTTTTCCTTTTTTATATAGCACCTTACTGGTGTTTTATAATATTTTATTAAATCTCTGCATAGAACACACACACATATTTGCACACACACACATATGTAATTTTCTCATGATCTTTTTCCTGTCACGGTTTCTTTTTCTGTTTGGGTTTGTCTCTATTTTTATTTAGATAAAATTTCATTAACAATACATTGTTAAGAGTGATACACATGAAAATCGATCACAATCCTTTTATGTGCTCAAATATTGTCCTTTGTGAGTTTCTAAGTGGAGTAATCTGGAGGGAAACTTGCAGTTTTTTGGAAGGTGACTTCAGAAAGAACCTTGGATTCTGAGGTTCATTATGACTTGACAGTTGACCTTCAATACATCCAGATTTGTAGTGAAATTTAAGAATATTTTGGGGTTGCTTTGTAGTATTGACTTCTACCTGGTGATTGTGTGGACTTATAAGCAGTTTGCAGAACACTGAAGGAGAAAGCAAATGGTGACATCCTCAGTTTGGCAGATCCTCACCTCATGCATGACAAATGATAATGTCAGCTGTATCTTTTATAGAACACTTAGGAGACCCAAGAATCTTTCATGTCCATCTGGGTTCATGCTATATTTTTTTCTCCTCATGTAACTTTCTCTCTAATTTTTCACTTTCCATTAATGAAATTTAAATATGTCTCTCTCTTTATATCAATTTTATTAATATAACCATTCAGTGAGTAGACTTCCACTTAATCCTCTTGCTTTAGTGTGCCCTTCACATTTACCTTCTGGGGCACCTGTTACCTCTGAGTTCTGTTCTACCAGTCCATAATTTCTTCAGAAGATACATTTCCCTACTCATGTGAAGTAGGAGAGAGGTAGTCACCTGGCTGTGTCAGAATAGGAGTAGATTTATGGGTCTAGGTATTCCTCATTAAAGTTTATCATAAATCCCTCCCATGTCTAATCCACTCTCCACCATGCCTCCTGTTTCTGGATATTTCTGAAGTTTTGCAACACAGCTGGCTATTTCTTTTTGGTTACCTCTTCTTTAATCACATTGGATTTAACTTTTTGTGTTAGGTAAGTTGCCATTTTTTCTTCCAATTTTACTTTCTTTTCTTTTTTTTTTTTAAGATTTTATTTATCTATTTGACAGAGAGAGATCACAAGTAGGTAGAGAGGCAGGCAGAGAGCGAGAGGGAAGCAGGCTCCCCACCGAGCAGAGAGCCCGATGTGGGACTCGATCCCAGGACCCTGAGATCACGACCTGAGCCGAAGGCAGCGACTTAACCCACTGAGCCACCCAGGCGCCCCACTTTCTTTTCTTTTTTTAAAGATTTTATTTATTTATTTGATATATATAGAGAGAGATCACAAGTAGACAGAAAGGCAGGCAGAAAGAGGGGAAGCAGGCTCCCACTGAGCAGAGGGCCTGATGCAGGGCTCAATCCCAGGACCCTGAGATCATCACCTGAGCCGAAGGCAGAGGTTTAACCCACTGAGCCACCCAGGCGCCCCTTTCTTCCACTTTTCATCTTCCAGAAACTGTGTTGCTATCCTTCATCTGCTATCCTTTTCTTTCCTGTTCTGTTTTCCCTTTAGGATGTATATGCATTTTACTCTATTGCTTTCATTTTTATGAGAGAGTAGTGGTAATAATATGTGTTTGAGCCCTCATGTTTAACCTGAAGCTCATTTAGTTCCTCAAGAACACAAAGAATAATTGTACTAATTTTGTATATGGAATTTAATAATCGCTCAATTAGTAGAGAGTAAAGCTATATTTGGAACACAGATCTGTCCTAACACTGAAGCATATGTCATCATGCCATACCATGACAAGACTGTACTTATGAAACTCCTCCTCTAATTAATGTTTGCATATAAATAAAATACATCCATTAATTTAGGATAGAGCCAGCTCTAGACAAAAATTGAAATTTTTAAATTTTGTTTTCCTGATAAAAAGAAGGAATCTTACTCCAAAGTCTTCAAGTAATGATGCACATCTCAGAAAAAATCTTTCAGATTACATGTATTGTACATATTTATTGCTGCATTAGTATTCAACACAATAGCGATAATGGGAAGTATGTATCTGTTTAGTAAACTTAATATGGATCTTCAAAGATTTATTATCTTACATAATAATTTATTATATTGGAACCTCTCTCCCTGATGTATATTTCTTCTAGTCAATGTGACTTCAGGAGACAAAATAGCAACAATTAACCCTTGGGATGTATGCATTTTGCCAGTGACAACAACCCCTGGCAAGAACCAGAAGATTATGTGGACATCTGTTATCTATGAAAACCCATTGCCTAAATTCTACCTTCTTGGTTTTGATATTTTTACACTAGGAAAAAGAATGTTGTCCTTTTATTCTATGCCTTCTGTGATAGTAAATTAGAAGTTATAGAGTGGGGGCACCTGAGTGGCTCAGTGGGTTAAAGCCGCTGCCTCCAGCTTGGGTCATGATCTCAGGGTCCTGGGATCGAGCCCCACATTCGGCTCTCTGCTCCCCGGGGAGCCTGCTTCCCTTCCTCTCTCTCTGCCTGCCTCTCTGTCTGTCAAATAAATTTTTTTTAAAGATTTTATTTATTCATCAGAGAGAGAGAGAGGGAGAGAAAGTGAGCACAGGCAGACAGAATGGCAGGCAGAGGCAGAGGGAGAAGCAGGCTCCCTGCCGAGCAAGGAGCCCAATGTGGGACTCGATCCCAGGATGCTGGGATCATGACCTGAGCCCAAGGCAGCTGCTTAACCAACTGAGCCACCCAGGCGTCCCATTTTAAAAAATCTTTTTAAAAAGAAGAAGACATTATAGAGTGGTGGCTGATTGCATGGACTTTAGTACTTAACTAAGCTTTGCTCAAATATGGGGGCCCACTAGTTATGTGATCTTGGAGAATTATACGTCTCTAAACACAGAAGTTCCTTATTTAGAAAATATGGGCAGTAAGAATAGTGTCTACCTCATGGAGTTTTTGTAAATATTACAAATCTTGTTCATTCTTTCAACAGATGCTCATTCACCTTTTATCTTTGAAAAACAATGAATCTTATTGATGACCACAGTGAAAAGTGGTATGATTTCTTTGGTCAGTTGTGGATGGGGAAAGAAGCAGTGGCCCCAACTCTGCCTCTCCATGCATGATATGCTGTGCACAGTGCATAGGAGAGGAACTAAACTTCTCATTTTGTCCTTATTAGAAAGTGAGCAGGTGCCAATTACAATAAATACAGAATGTAATTACAGGTAAAGTTTATTACAATACAACTGTGGTTCAAAGGCTTGACTGAATAGGCCCCTAGAAAGGCTAATGAAATGAAGATAGAAAGAACAGAGGGTGGCTGTGAGAGAAACAAAGATTCACTGAGGTCTTCTGTACACCAGACACCACACTAGTCACACGGCTTAGTCATTTCAGTCCTGCAACCACTCTGAGCTGTGCACAGTCTTCCACCTCCTCAACAAGGAAGAAAGAAACTTGGGGTCATGTGGAAATGGAGCTGGAATTCAGATTCCTGTTTTCTTTGCTCCAAAGTCTATTCTTACTCTTTATAGCATGCACTTTACACAAGTCAAGCCATCTGTGGATTTGTATTCTATTTCTGGTTATTTCATTAATGTTACGTTATTATGTGTAAAGAACAAAATTAATTCCTCTTTCTTTCTTTAATCATCCTTAAGGAGGGTTAAGAATAGTTGTCTCTCATTTCTCATGGGGTGTTAAAAATAATTGTCTCACGAGCTATTTGAGAGGGCAAGTCTGGATAAAAAGAATAATCAAATTTTAGAACTAGAAGGGGCTTTAGAGATTGACTGGAAGAATTAGCTCATTTGATAGAGGAGGAAACCCAGGCTTACAGAAAAATATCCCTTGCCTGTGTTCTGACAATGTCATTTAAGGGGTGGTTGGCTTCCCTGCTAGTGAGGCTTGGGCTAAGGCAAGTAATGTTTAGACTGAGAGTGATACATTTTGCTTTCTTGTGACTCTTAGACTCAACCACCCACCTTCAGGCATTCATCCCTCTCTCTCTGGAAAGGGAGGAGAGAAACGGCTATGGCTCCCTTGTGGGATTAAGACATCTGGTCAACTTCAACATTTTATAATCCATTCTGGAAAACCTTCCCTAATACGACCCATAGCCAATCAAAGTATTTTCTAATATTTACAGTGGACTTATTATATGTATAGCACATAAAATAGATCTAGTACGTGGTAAGTCCTTACTTAACTTTTCATTGATTTTCTCTTATCCTTTCATATGTCCCTTGGCCAGAGGCTAGGCAATTGGGTTTCCAGTGCATCCCAAAAGTTATAGAAGAGACACGTGCACAATCTAAGGGTTGGATGTGCAATAGATACTTGTTGGGAGGGCACAAAACAAAAAGGCCATCTTAATGATATCCCAAACCAAATATTTGTCTTGCTTTTCAAAACTGACACTTCTGTTTTTGCTGAAAAATAAAATCTTGTTCATTCTTTCAACAGATGCTCATTCACCTTTTATCTTTGAAAAACAATGAATCTTATTGATGACCACAGTGAAAAGTGGTATGATTTCTTTGGTCAGTTGTGGATGGGGAAAGAAGCAGTGGCCCCAACTCTGCCTTTCCATGCATGATATGCTGTGCACAGTGCATAGGAGAGGAACTAAACTTCTCATTTTGTCCTTATTAGAAAGTGAGCAGGTGCCAATTACAATAAATACAAGTTGCTGGCTCAATCTGTTGTGCTGAGAGCAGCAGAGTAAGGACAGGACCATTACAATGGCTCCTATAAAGATCAGAACCGTGAAGCAGTATGTATAGATATGTTTCATTTTGTGATTTGGACCCAATTTACTTACACATACATAACCCTATCATTAAACATCAAGAAAACACCTTTTAAAACTTCATCTTTCTTTATAAGAATGCTTTTAATTCTGAATTGGCCTTTCTGGAATAGTTCACCCAATCATTACTGTCAAAAATCAAGACATGTGATTGCCCTACATGAGAGCCCCTTCTTAGAGAGACATTGGAAAAATAGAGAAAAGAGTCTCATTGCTTCTGCCATTAGTCCCTTAATTTGATTGTGTTCGTTGTTTTTGAAAAGCATGGGAAAGAAAGGAACAATTTAGGAAACAAAGGGGTTTGGAAGTGAGGTCCAAGACCCTGCACAGAGAAGGGTACCTCTGACAACATGGGACTGTCGAGGTCCTTACTACCACACAGAGGTGGCCTGATTCTTATTTCTTTAGCACTTTTTGTTAGATTCTCTGGCAGTCAGAGAAGAAAGAAAAATTACTTTTTTTCATGAGACAAAAATTATTAGGGGATGCAACACTGAGCACTGAAATCGGGAATTTTTCTGAAGTCACAGGAATTAATGATCACTTACAAAGTTTTTTAAACCCCATTTATGAGTCTCCTTAGGGAAAAAGAGTCTTCAGTATAAGCAAGGGAGGAAGAAATTTTTGGTGCTTGTTGATCAAAAAGTGGCTGTGGTATTTCATTTAAATGGGCTGACTCTTAGCTTTTTTCATATAGTGACCCCCATCATTTTAAAAGGAAAAGTTGGACTTTCTTCTTGATCACAGATTCTCTTCCCTTCCCTGTCCACCACTTTGCACTCTCTGTCCTATTCTCCATTATCCTAAGCCTTCTTCCTGGTTCCCTGAAGAACAATGCTGCCTCTAGCTTTCAGGAATGGAAAGAGGAACTGAAGCTTGTAGGGATATTCCAATGACCAGTAGAGAACTCCAAGAAATGTCACTCATGCTCCACCACTGCCTCCCAACCAATACTGGAGAGCCAAAAACCACGGCTCAAAATTCTTAATGCTCACCTAGCTCTTGATCTAATCCTGTACTCAGGCAAGAGGGATCAAAAGGGCATTGGATTAGTCATTCAAGTGACTCCACAGCAAGTAAGCCCAATGGCTATCCTTAGCTAGTACGATGACCCATCTTGGGGGCATCTTCTCTTTTTATCAGTCAGACACCTATCCCCTCACTATAAAACAGATACTTACCAAGAATGCAACCTAATGCAACCTACAGTCAGTCGAGACCCAAGCTAGTGGTTACAATTGCTCTGGAAAAGTGAGTCTCAGGGGAGGACAGAGATGTTACATTAAACAGTTTATGGGAAAATCCCCACTTCATGTCTTCCCACCTATTGGTAGTGTCATCCACCTGTCCTACTCTTTCCTCACTTCCAAAACCCTGCCCAACATCACCAGAATTCCACCTGACCTTTTCAGCCCTACTCTTCTCAAAATCCTGCCATAACTTTCCCTGTTGGTGAGAATTTGTTTTCCTTCACCCAGCATGAATAAATTTAATTTAACCAACAATTCTCCTTAGTGGTTTTGTGGGGCTCTTAGCATTCCCATTTGGTAAGAAGACCTCAAAGTTCCTTGGAGAACTACTCCATAGTTTTCACCCAAATGTTTCAGGTGTGGCTGACTGCACTTCCATTTCTAGCTGTGACCATGTGACCCAGGTCTAGGCAACTATCACATTCCTCTGACACATGAACTAGTTTTAGGAATGTGAAGCAAGTGAGACATTCAGAAGCAATGAATGTCGTTGTCATTAGAGCTATTGGTCAACAGGCATTTTTCTTTCCACTGGGGTTAAGCTGATAAACTGTAAGCCTAGAGCTTTCAGAAGTCATCTTGAAACTGTGTAGAAGAGGCCGAAACAGGAAGTGATTCCTGGGGAAATTATTTGTGAGCATAGAGCTTGCATCCCTCAACTCCATCTGGAGATGCCAACACATTAGGTCATTTTCAATGGAGCTAATTTGAGTTAGATGTCTATTGTTTATCATAAAAAAAATTATACTATGGAAATTAGTAACTGACTTACTGCCCATCTCTTGTGGACCAAACCCTGCTTTGTACCCCATTCTAGTCACTGAGATCCTGTCACCTTCTCCCCTCTCTTAACCTATAGTCCTCACGATACTGTTTACAAATATTTGCTATCTCTTTGAAATAGGATTATGTGTCTCCACCCTGTGTTAAGTGATCCGACCCACTTCGGAGGATAAAGTGATCAGGACTTGGCCCACTGTGCTTTAGCTAATGAGTTGCAAATGTCCATGCAATTAGCTTTATTTAACTAGAAGTTTTACATTGTGTGGATTGGCCCCGGGCTCTACTGCATTCATGTCCTCTGCTGTGAGAATAACAGGTCTCATATAGAAACTTCTCTTTCTCTGGGAGCCAGAACTGAGCAGAGGTCAGAAAAACTTACCCATACTGGCAGAACTGAAGCAAATCTGCAGTCCTCCTTTTGTAACTTAAGCAAAAAATATTTTTGTTGTTTTGCAAGCCACTGGATTTCTTGGGGTTGTTTGTCACTGTTGCAAAAGCTAATATATCTTAGTTCAACTTGTCTAGTACTGCCTTGACTCAACAATTCTGTTCTAAAACTTTCAATTGACAAGCTCCTCATTACCTGAATTTCTTTGTCTGAATTTCATAACCCTAAAAGGGCAGATGGCTTTGGGGAAACGGGAATCAGAGCTGGGGATCTTCCTCTGAGTCAGCATGAGTTCAAAGACTCTAGTGCAAGGACCTCCAGGAATAATTGAAAAGCTATTTGCAGAAGTTGGAAATTATGCAGAAAGAGCTATTAAACTGTAAGTACCCAGGTCCTCTGTGGAGTTTAGAATCAAGCTGTTGAAACTACCAAGGACAGGAGAATCAGAACTGTCAGGTCTGGGGAAGATGTAGGGTGGGCAAAGTAAGAAATGAATAATTTGTTAAATCCTCAATAAGTGTCCTTGATAGAGCAGATGACATCACTACCTCATCCCCTCACAAATTTCCCCAGGGCTGGGGATTATCCAGTGGACTGCTTTGGTGTCTTTCAGGCCATTCTTGAGATGGTGGGAAGATTCAGTAACAGTTTTTCCAGCCCACATCTTTTCTGTCATCACTCGCAGTAGAACTGAGTGTGATGCTGGCCAGAGTCTCCTCTTCTTCCTCCTTGTGCTCAATTATTCTTCTCTTCTGTGTCATTGAGGTTTCACATTGGGCCCTTTTGTGGATGGTTCTAGAGAGACCTGAGCGAAAAGGGGTTGAATCTTACGATGCTGCTAGATAGCCAGACTGTCTCCCCTGAACCCTTCACCTGTTTGCATTTGTTTTGTGTTTGTTGTACCTCGGTCTGTGCGAGAGTGTCATGTTGGTGATCAAGAATGCTACAAGAAGGGCACCTGGGTGGCTCAGTGGGTTAAAGCCTCTGCCTTTGGCTCGGGTCATGATCCCAGGATCCTGGGATCAAGCCCCGCATTGGGCTCTCTGCTCAGTGGGGAGCCTGCTTCCTCCTCTCTCTCTCTCTCTCTGCGTGCCTCTCTGCCTACTTGTGATCTGTCAAATAAATTAAAAAAAGAATGCTACAAGAAGTGGGAGAGGGCATGGTTGCTGTGGAATGGTGTGTTCTGGGTAGAAAGTGCAATGAATCGCTACAGCTCAGTGCTGACATGGAGAAGAAAGTCAACCCCTTATATAGCCTGACTGAGGAAGCATGATGGCTGCTTCATTAGAAATGACCCACCTCTACAACGCATGTATGAGTGAAGGTATAAAACACAGAGGACTAAGGGCTTGTGTCTTGGACACAAAGACTTTGAAAAGCACCACTCTTCTGAACAGGAAATGAGGTCTAGATTCAGGTGCTGGGGAGCCTGGTGAGGAGGGAAACTCTCATGTGCAAAGTGGTGGTGGCTAGAATGGACAGTGTTGGATGCTGGGAATAGAATATGGGAGGCCCAGCACTGCAAAGTGAGTAGGCAGGTGGGTGACATTTCCAATTCTCTGTTTTTATTGTGGCTATTCGGGCTACCTGTTCTACTCTGTTATTAAAATCTAAACTCTCCAGTGCTTGCTTTGGCAGCACATATAGAATCTAAACTCCTTGTATACTTAAGAAAGTATACATCTTCCATCCCTCTCAACACAAGCATTGCTTCTTGTACAATGAGTGCTCAATAATAACTTAATAATAATAATAACAGTAGTAGTAGTAGTGGCAGCAAATGTTTAATTAAATGAATGCATGACCTAGATCTACACAACACTGTCAGGGCAATGATAACCGTGCTGTTTTCATAAAGTAGACTTATTCATAGTGTTTTCATTACTGTTAGAGATGGGACATGTTTTATTGGAAAAAAAATGTTAGATGATACCCACCAAAACACGTTTAATTGTTAGTTCCAGGATTAGAAAAAGAAAACACAGTAAGCAGGAAGACATTAAATAAAGGATATTGTAAATAGCTTTCACAATCATCATTTGAAAAGGGAGTCATTTTCCAAAGCAGTTCTCATTTTATCAGTTCCATTAAAGACAGCACACCGGGGAGTTGTGGCATCTTTCTAACAAAGTCATCCAAGGTATTCAAGCCATTGTTGTCTGATAGCAAAGCCCTTAATCCTGCAGCCTATCTTTCAGTCCTGTGTGGCAACAGAGTTAGTTCAGAAAGCTGGAAAGAATTTTTTGAAGAGTTGATTAATTATCGAGGACTCCAGGGTAATTCTTAGAGGAGGGAGAGGGGTGTTAATCTCATGTACTTCTTGGTAAGCCTCTGCTGAGGTTTTTCTTGCATCAAAGTAAAGAGTTCTTGTACCACTATAGGTTAGATTCTCTGAAGACCTACTCTTTAGAATAAAATGCCTTTGAAGAATTTAGGCTATACCCAGTCTCAGTAATTGTGTATTGCACAACATAATTATGTACACAGAAACATTACATTTAGAAGAAAGTTTGAAGATTTTCAAAGTGAAGGTTGTTGGGTTTTATTTTGTTTGTTGTTGTTGTTGTTATTAATTGTGGTCCCATTAGTACTCCTGCCCCTTGGAGACAACCAACATCTTGGAAGTATACAAAGTGGGAGGCAGGAAGAGATAAGCAGCTTAGTTCTGAGTGTGTTGGGATCACATGAATGGCGATATCCTAGAAACAGCTGAAAACAGAAAACTGGAGGACACAAGAGTATGCGTACTATCTAGGTGCTAGTCAGGATATAGGGACCAAAGTTCAGGGAAAAGAAAACCCTACCTTTCTAGGTTCTATAGCTGGCTCAATGAAATAAACTGACAATGAACAGATTAGCAAGAGAAAAACTATACAAATTTATTAATTTTTAACATTACACACATAGGGTGGAGAAAAAATGAATACCCCCAAAAGTAGTGAGATTTGAGAGCTTGTATAAACCCATCTTAATAGGAGAATGGGAGCAGAGGGCAGGTAGACAATCTGGAAAGCAAGTGATTTTTAGGAGAGATGAATGGGCCCTTAAAAGAAGAGACGGGAGTTGTGATAATGTGTGACCATGTGTTTCTGGGTGTGCTGTTGACCTCTAGTCTCCTCTCCTGTGACCAGTCCATCTTCCTGGTTGATGAAACTTCTGGGAAAGGGATTTATGACTATTGAGTTCCTTTTAGAGGACGTGTCTTTAGGTAGATAAGGAAGCTCAAAAAAAGAAAGCCTCCTTGTGCATTTGCTGTTTTTCAAGTGTCTTCAGTTCGAAGTAATCAATACACCAAAGTGGCACATTTGGGGGTGGCTTGTCCTGAACCCCTTCCACAGAAAACAAGAAAGTGAACAAGGTCTTTGTAGAGCCAAGTACAGTGAGAGACAAGCAGATGTCCTTGAACAGAGCTGCAGGACATGGCAATGACTTGGGGACAGGAAATAGAAGTTAGAAAAAGAATAGTTGTGGGGCGCCTGGGTGGCTCAGTGGGTTAAGCCACTGCCTTCGGCTCAGGTCATGATCTCAGGGTCCTGGGATCCAGCCCCGCATCGGACTCTCTGCTTAGCAGGGAGCCTGCTTCCCCCTCTCTCTCTGCCTGCCTCTCTGCCTACTTGTGATCTCTGTCTGTCAAATAAATAAATAAAATCTTAAAAAAAAAAAAAAAAAGAATAGTTGTCTCCAAATTGTACTCTCCATTTCCCTTAAGTTCTAATTAATCATAGACTCCTATTATTGTCTCCATAGTTATACAAACAGTGTTTGAGAGTTTTGGAAGATCAAGGGCCAAAAACACATTCAACTAACTTTCTTGATGATAGTGAAACATATCACGGCTGGTGAAACTCAAAGACTGGGGGATTATCTGTGACTAAATGAAAAAAACTTTGCATACTTCCAAGATGTTGGTGTCTCCGGGGGGGCAGGAATACTAGTGAGACCACGATTAAGGATGGAGTATTTGAAAAGGCTGTTTATTTGCAGAATAGTCTCTACATTTTTGGTAATAAGTAAATAAACACGTTAAATAAATTACAAGCTCTGTGCCACTGGCCATGTGGGAGCAAGAGGCAGATGAAGGAGTTTAGTGCAAATCCCTTTCAATCAGGGAATAAAAGATAGCTCAAATAAATACCCCTGCATGAATGCTTCAAGTGTTCATTTAAACTATAGAGGGAAAAGAGTCTTCTCTGAATGCAGGATAGCATTTTATTTTGCTGTCTATAAACTACTCATAATGATTTCATGGAATTTACAACTACTTCTTTAAATTTCTCAGCAGCTCATTTTTGAAGAAAAGTGTCAATTTCTCAGCCTTCTTATCTATTTCTCTAGACGCAGGAAAACTAGGCCACTATCAGAATAAATATTGTCTAGGGCATTGTAGTGTAATTTGGGTAAGTCCAACAAATTAAGCCACAGTGAGCTACAGGAAGCCATGTCATCAGCGCAGTATGGAAATGGGAAGAATCTGGCTCAACGCCACCACACTGAAATACCTGGTATAACCCAGCAGGCCCTGCAGTGGGAGGGGTTCTGACTTTGACTCAGGACAGTTATTCCCCTGCCCTTGTATGGGATGCATCCTTTGTGTCATGTCTACATGCTTTGTGTGGCGTGCTCTCTGTGCCTACCACTTTGCTTATCTAAGCATGAAACACCACAAGAATTTCACTAGTTGGAAACAGCTTAGTATAATTAATCTGTGAGAAATTATAATTTTACAGATTGTATTTTTATCACTGTCAAAACATAAGCAAAAATATTATTTAAAAATTTCAGCCCACCCATGAACATTTCTCTGAAAGAGACAAGGCTTCTTACACTTTGTGCAAGTGCCCCTGTCTGGGTTTTCATAATGTTCAGAACTGTTTTGAGAGCAAGTGAGGCTTTTTTAACAACAGGGAAAGATAGGAAACACATTTTTGACCACATACTCTGACCTAAATGTTGTGGGAGATGCTTCACAGATATTATTTCCATTTTTTTCATTTGTGGGGTGCTTTAAGTGCACTTCCAATTGGCAGAAATTTCAACTTTCATCAGGGAAATAATGAATAGAATTGGGGATGACTGAAAGGACAGGGAAGCATTGGGAAAGCTATTTTGAGCCAGGTACATTTGGAAAGGACCTCAGAATCGCACATGAGAGGCACTTTAGGTCAACATTAACAGTCATTTCTCAGAGCAAGCTTATTTTATCAGGAAATGCAATAGTAGATGTTGGTTGGCCAGCTGAATCATAATTAGGTAAGAGGAAACACAAATCAACTTGTATTAAAGAGGACAAGGAGAGTCAGAAATGAACAATGGAAAAGGAAGACTGAGACAATAAGGGCATGGCGTTATCTAACTGCTCTATGAACATCTGCATAAATTTACATGCTCCCTAGTAGTGAAGATAACTTAGCTTCCCCCAACAACCCCAGGACTGAGCACCTTTTTGGTTCTTCTTAAGAAAGGAAGCAGTATGGCAGAGGACTAGGGGATCCCCTTTCACCTGGTTCCCTGAATTTAACTGGATATGTATCGAACCAACATGAGATGCAACAATATATTTCTGGATCTCTACAAGCAGAAAAGTGACCGCTTCTTGCAAGGTAGGACTTGTAGTTTTGAGTCTGTGGGGAGATACCAGAAGATAAACAAAAGGGGGAGGGAGCCTCGATAAGTTGGCTCCTGGAAAGTCACATCACACCCGATTGCAAAATCAGAACCCTTAGAATTCTGCTCTAGGGAGAGACATCCCTCTCTGAAAGAGGCTCTGGAAATGAAAAGATACAATTCTAGGGTTTGGAAATGAAAAGACCAAATGTGGTCTCGGGATCGGAGGGACTACAAAGCAAAAGGGGGACCCTGAACCTGCCTGAGCAGTGGAACCAGGAAGCAGGTTATGGTCACTGAGCCCTGGAAGGGACTCTCAGCTCGGATCACCATAAACCCCAAACTGGGCCAGTCGATAATTGCTTTTTTCCTGACCAGCCTGAAAAAAAATGGGAACCTATGCCCACGAATGGGCAAAAACTTGCAAGTAGGGTAGCGGCCTGAGAAGGGCATTACAGCAGCAGCCAGACATGATCCACGAGCTATGGCTGCAAAAATGAGTCCCTGGCGGCTAGAGGTTTTAGAATTATGAAGAGCAGGCCCCTGGGACTACCTCTGAGTTGCACTGGAAGCCTCCAATGGGAGGCTACATTTTTCGTTGCAAACGAAGCTGGAGACTGTTTGTCCTAGAGGGTTTATTAAAGAGGGCAGACTGCAATCTTTCTGCTCTGGGTGCAGCCATGTTTGCTTTGATCATCAGAAGAGAAGCAGAAAGCCTCCAGGGAAGGAAAACCACACAGAGGACCAGTTTCCACCGAGCTCCTCGCCCTGACAGGGAGTAGGGCAACTCCGTCTAGGCAGGGTTACCTGAGAAACAGCCAGCAAGCTCCTCCTGCAGAAGACTGGAAGAACAGGTGGATGGCACCCTATGGATCCCGTCAGACTGTAGAATCTCAATGCCAGGAGAAGACAGTATCTTGGGGCGCCTGGGTGGCTCACAGTGGGTTAAAGCCTCTGCCTTCGGCTCAGGTCATGATCCCAGGGTCCTGGGATCTAGCCCCGCATCAGGCTTTCTGCTCAGTAGGGAGCCTGCTTCCTCCTCTCTCTCTGCCTGCCTCTCTGCCTACTTGTGATCTCTGCCTGTCAAATAAATAAATAAAATCTAAAAAAAAAAAAGAAGACAGTATCTCGCGCTCCAGGTATGAGCACACAACTTATTCATTTTTCAGATAAAATACTCCTTTTCTTTTTCTTATGCTTTTCTTTTTTTTTTCTTTTTACCTTTTCTGCATTTCAACTAGATGTTCATTACATCAATTTATATTTCATAGTCGCTTTTTTCACATCTATATTTTTATAGCTATAATTTCATTCTATTCAATTTTACCTTGCATATATATATATTTGTTTTACTTTCTTGTAATTTTGGGACATAGTGTCCTCTAACACCCTGCTTTATCCACACTGAGAGATTAGAGTCCCCATTCCCCCCCTTTTTTCCTTTTTTTTTTTTTTAATTGTATTCTTATGTTCCATTTTGGCTTTGTTTTTCAGTGGTGGCTTCTGACTACTCTGGATTTTGTTTGGATCATGGTTGGTATTTTGGGATTAGTCATCATGACCAGGTGGGATTTATCCTGGGGATGAAAGGGTGGGTCAACCTTTGGAATAAAGAAAAGACAAGGACTGTATGATCCTCTCAACTGATATAGAAAAAGCATTTGACAAAGTACAGGATCCTTTTCTGATTTAAACTCTTTGAGGTATAGGGATAGTGGGAATATACCTCAATGTCATAAAAGTCATCTATGAGAAGCCCACAGAGAACATCATTCCATTGGGGGAAAAACTGAGAGCTTTTCCCCTAAGGTCAGGGATGCCTACTCTCACCATTATTGTTTAACACAATACTAGAAGTCCTAGCCTCAGAAATCAGACAACAAAAAGAAATAAAAGGCATTCACATTGGCAAAGAAAAAGTCAAACTCTCTCTCTTCACAGAAGGCATGATAATTTACATAGAAAACCCAGAAGACTAGAACTCATACAGGAGTTCAGCAACATGGCAGGGTACAAAATCAATGCACAGAAATCAGTTGCATTTATATACACTAAAAATGAGACAGAAGAAAGAGAAATTAAGGAGTTGATCCCACTTACAATTAATTGCACCAGAAGCTTAAGATACCTAGCAATGAACCTAACCAAAGAGGTAAAGGATTTGTACTCTAGAACTACAGAACACTTTGAAAGAAACTGAGGAAGACACAAAGAGATAGAAAAACATTCAGAACCAATGGATTGGAAGAATAAATATTGTTAAATGTCTATGCTGCCCAGAGCAATCTACACTTTCAGTGCAATCCTTATCAAAATACCATCGACACTTTTACAGAGCTGGAAGAAAAAACCCTAATATTTGTATGGAACCAGAAAAAAAAACCAAATTGGGAATGGGGAATGTTGAAAAAGAAAACCAAAGATGGGAGTATCACAATGCCTGACTTCAAGTTACATTACAAAACTGTAATCATTAAGACAGTATGATATTGGCACAAAAATAGACATATACCAATGGAACAGAATAAAGACCCCAGAAATGGACTCTCAACTCTATGACCTACTAATATTTAACAAATCAGGAAAGAATATGCCATGGAAAAAGATAGTCTCTTCAATAAACGCTGTTGGGGAAATTGGACAGCTACATGCAGAAGAGTGAAATTTGACCATTCCCTTACATCATACACAAAGATAAACTCAAAATGGATAAAAGATCTCAATGTGAGACAGAAATCTATCAAAATACCAGAGGAGAACATAGGCAGTAATCTCTTTGACCTTGGCCACAGCAACTTTTTCAAGACACATCTCTAAAAACAAGGGAAACAAAAGCAAAAGTGAACTTTTGGGAATTCATCAAGATAAAAAACTTCTGCACAGCAAAGGAAACAGTCAAAAAAACTAAGAGACAACCAACAGAATGGGAGAAGATATTTGCAAATGACATATCAAATAAAGGGCTAATACCCAAGATCTATAAACAACTTCTCAAACTCAACACGCCCAAAACAAATAATGTAATCAAGAAATGGGCTGAAGACATGAACAGACACTTCTCAAAAAAAGACATACAAATGGTTAACAGACACATGAAAAAATGTTCAACATACTAGCCATCAGGGAAATACAAATCAAAAGCAAAATGAGGTATCACCTTACACCAGTTAAAATGCCAAAATTAATAAGACAGGAAACAACAAATATAGGCAAGGATGTGGGGAAAGGGAAACAATCCTTTTACACTATTGGTAGGAATGCAAGCTGGGGAAACGACTCTGGAAAACAGTATGGAGCTTCCTTAAACATTAAAAATAGAGCTATGTTACAGCCCACCAATGGTAGTACTAGGTATTTACCCCAAAGATACAGATCTAAGGGGCACTTGCACACCAATGTTCATAGCAGCAATGTCTACAATAGCCAACCTGTGGAAGAAGATAAGATGTCCTTCAAGAGATGAATGGATAAAGAAGATGTGGTTCATATATACAATGGAATATTACTCAGCCATCAGAAAGGATGAATACCTACCATTTGCATCAACATGGATGGAACTGAAAGGGATTATGCTAAGTGAAATAAGTCAAGCAGACAATTATCATATGGTTTCATCCATATGTGGAACTTAAGGCATAGTATGGAGAACCATAGGGGAAGGGAGGGAAAACTGAATGGGAAGAAATTAGAGCAGGAGACAAACCAGGAGAGACTCTGGACTCCAGGAACCAAACTGAGGGTTACAGAAGGGGGAGGGGGTTGAAGGGTTGGGATAAACAGCTGATGGGTATTAGGGAGGGCATATGTTGTGATGAGCACTGGGTGTTATATGCAACTAATGAATTGTTGAACCTTGCATCATAGGCTAATGATGTACTATATGTTGGCCAACTGAACACAATAATAATTAAGTTTTTCTTAAAAGTGTCATTTGTATTGGGGTGCCTGGGTGGCTCATTCAGTTAAGCATTTGCCTTCAGCTCAGGTCATGATCCCAGGGCCATGGGTTTGAGCCCCACATTGGGCTCCTTGCTCAGTGAGGAGCCTGCTTCTCCCTCTCCTTCTGCCTGCCACTTCCCCTGCTTATCCTCTCCCCCACCCATTCTCTCTGTCAAATAAATTAATACAATCTTTAAAAAAAAAAGTCATCTGTATTTCCACTCCAAGCATTGATCAAAAGATACCTCAACAAATTATAGTGAAATGTTGAATTTTCAAAATTAAAGAATTTAGCAGATCATTCAGACACTCACACATACACATATACAAAAGAACCCCACATATAAAAATATTCTACTTCAGCATAGGAAAAAATTTCCACCTCACTCATCCATAGAAGGAAAATCAAGCTTGCTTTAGATTTCACCTTCACAATATTACAGAATATAAAACAAGAGGGCCAAAATATGGCAACAGAAAAATGGTCACATAGGAACCAATTCCAAAATAAACCTCATATGTAACTTTCCTATAAATATTTATCAAAAAATTCCAGTTAAATGAGAAACTAATAAAAGAATAGGAAAATTGTGGTATAAACAAATTCCAAGTTCATATAAATGTTGCATATATAACATTAACAAATAAATATAGAATTTAAAACTAGTGCATATACCAAAGTCATTCTTATAAGCAAAAAATATCTAAAGAAAATAAAGTAAATACATAACACAAAATGGAGAAAAAAATAATATGGAGAAGGAAGATAAAAAAAAAAAGAGAAAACAAAACCAAGGCCAACAACATGAAGTTATTCATACGATTATGACCAAGAAGTATAAGTGTATTGGATATTCTTATTAAAAGATAAATTGAAGGCTAAAAATTAAATAGAATAGGCACCTTCAAAGATGGTCATAGGGAATTCATTTTAATAGCAAGAAGCATAAACTTCTACTCCTTGCTTTGTTTCGGCTTGATATATGTTCAAATATTTTTGATACCATTTTGGCAGGTCCCAGGTCAATTCCCAGTATGAAACAAACACAAATGCCTTCAATGTAATGATGAACAAACAGGAAATTTAAAGACCTGGAAAAATGTAGTAGTTCAGGGGCGCCTGGGTGGCTCAGTGGGTTAAGCCACTGCCTTCAGCTCAGGTCATGATCTCAGGGTCCTGGGATCGAGTCCCACATCGGGCTCTCTGCTCGGCGGGGAGCCTGCTTCCCTTCCTCTCTCACTCTCTCTCTCTCTGCCAGTCTCTCTACCTACCTGTGATCTCTCTCTGTCAAATAAATAAATAAAATCTTAAAAAAAAATGTAGTAGTTCAAAAGAAGGAATAAAGTCCTGATTAAATAATGGATAAATACATTCTCTTAATTTTATTCCTTCCCCAAACCATGCTAAAAATCACATTAAAAAGGACATTTACGAAGAACACATAAATCCACAAGAACAGGAAGAACAGGGAAAAGACAATAGCAACACATTTCCGGAAAATGGATGCAAAGAAATCAATTAGGTGGACTCAAAACGGTCATAAAGGAAGCTGAGAAATAGGGCAATTTTGTGTGGCTTATTCATTGCATAATTGCACCCAATCAGCTGAGCTGGAGCTGAAATCCTGGCCACATCTCTCCAGTCAAGCAATGCACCCCAGCATGCAGATATGTCTGCCCAGATTTATGTAACTGCCTTTGTCTAGAATGACACTCTCATACACTCATATGTATTGTTTGGGATCCTGCTGACAGTCACCTTGACTTACAGTGCAGAATCCTCAAAAGTTTTGAGAACTACTGGCACTAAATCTCTGGCTCATGAGGCAAAGGGGACTACTAAAACAAGGAGGTTTGCATAAGTCGCTTGGGTGATCTATAGATCCCCTACTCCATTCACTAGCGGCCTACCCTTCTGAAGCTGTTTCAAAAAATGGAAATGGAAGGGAAACTTCCAAACTCACTCTAGAGGCCAGGATTACTTTGATCCCAAAACCAGACAGAGATCCCACCAAAAAGGAGAATTACTGACCAATATCTGTGATGAACATGGATGCAAAAATTCTCACCAAGATACTAATGAATAGGATCCAACAGTACATTAAAAGGATTATTCACATGACCAAGTGGGATTTATTCCTGGACTGTGAGGGTGGTTCAACAACCACAAATCAATCAGTGTGATACACTACATTATTAAACAAAGGAGAAGAACCTTATGAGCCTCTCAAATGATGCAGAAAAACATTTGACAAAGTATAGCATTCTTTCTTCATCAAAACTCTCCACAGTGTAGGGCTAGAGGGAACATACCTCAATATCATAGAAGCCATCTATGAAAAGCCCATCACTCTCAACGGGGAAAAGCTGAGCGCTGTGAGCTTTTCCCCTAAGGTCAGGAACATGGCAGGAATGCCCACTAACACCGCTGTTGTTCAACATAGTACTAGAAGTTCTAGCTTCAACAATTAGACAACAACTCAGAATTGGCAAAGAGGAAGTCAAACTCACTCTTTGCAGATGACATACTATATTTGGAAATCCCAAGACTCCACCCCAAAATTGTTAGAACTAACAGAGGAATTTAGCAAAGTGGCAAGATATAAAATCAATGCACAGAAATAAGTTGCATTTTTTTTTTAATTTTATTTATTTATTTGTCAGAGAGAGAGCGAGCGAGAGCAAGCACAGGCAGACAGAGTGGAAGGCAGAGTCAGAGGGAGAAGCAGGCTCCCTGCAGAGCAAGGACCCCAATGTGGGACTAGATCCCAGGATGCTGGAATCATGACCTGAGCCGAAGGCAGCTGCTTAACCAACTGAGTCACCCAGGCGTCCCTAAGTTGCATTTTTTAAAAGATTTTCTTATTTATTTATTTGACAGAGAGGGAGATCACAAGTAGGCAGAGAGGCAGGTAGCGAGAAGGGGAAGCAGGCTCTCTGCTGAGCAGAGAACCCAATGTGGGGCTCAATCCCAGAACCCTGAGACCATGATCTGAGCTGAGGCCTCACCCACTGAGCCACCCAGGTGCCCCTCAGTTGCGTTTCTGTACACTAACAATGAGACAGAAGAAAGAGAAATTAAGTTGATCCCATTTATAATTGCATCAAAAGCATAACATACCTAGGAATAAACCTAACCAAAGAGGCAAAAGATCTATACTCTGAAAACTATACTCATGAAAGAAATTGAGGAAGACAAAAGAAATGGAAAAAATATTCCATGCTCATGGATTGGGGGAACAAATATTGTTAAAACGTTTATGCTACCTAGAGTAATCTATACATTCAAAGCCATCCCTATCAAAACACCATCACCTTTTTTCACAGAACTGGAACAAATAATCCTAAAAATTTGTATGGAATCAGAAAGGACCCCAAATAGCCAAAGGAATGTTGAAAAAGAAAAAAACAAAGCTGGTAGTATCACAATTCTAGACTTCCAGCTCTATTACAAAGCTGTAATAATCAAGACAGTAGGGTACTGGCACAAAACAGACCCATAGATCAATGGAATAGAATAGAGAACCAAGAAATAGACATCACTCAACTCTATAGTCAACTAATCTTCAACAAAGCAGGAAAGAATATTCCATGGAAAAAAGAGTCTCTTCAATAAATGCTGTTGGGAAAATTGGACAGCCACATGCAGAAGAATGAAATTGGATCATTCTCTTACACCATGCACAAAGTAAACTCAACATGGATGAAAGACCTCAATGTGAGACAGGAATCTATCAAAATCCTAGAAGAGAACATAGACAGCAACCTCTTTGATCTCAGTCACAGAAACCTCTTTCTAGATACCTCTCCAAAGGCAAGGGAAACAGCAAAAATGAACTACTTTGACTTCATCAAGATAAAAAGCTTTGCATAGCAAAGGAAACAGTTGACAAAAACAAAAGACAACCAACAGAAAGGGAGAAGATATTTGTAAATGTCTTATCAGATAAAGGGCTAGTATCCAGTCTATAAAGAACTTCTTAAACCCAATAC
This sequence comes from Mustela nivalis, assembly GCF_964662115.1. NCBI lineage: Eukaryota > Metazoa > Chordata > Mammalia > Carnivora > Mustelidae > Mustela > Mustela nivalis. Next base: position 99,515,972 of record NC_139031.1, on the reverse strand, counting down.
CCACAGAACAAATAATCCAATCAAGGAATGGGTAGAAGACTTGAACAGACATTTCTGCAAAGAAGACATCCAAACGGCCAACAGATACATGAAAAGATGCTCCACATCACTCGGCATCAGGGAGATACAAATCAAAACCACAGTCAGTCAGAATGGCTAAAATTAACCACTCAGGAAAGGACAGATGTTGGCAAGGATGTGGAGAAAGGGGAACTTTCTCACCCTTGCAGGTAGGAAGGCAAGCTGGTATAGACACTTTGGAAAACAATGCGGAGGTTCCTCAAAAAGTTAAAATAGAGCTATCCTAGGACTCAGAAATTACACGACTAGGTATTTATCCCAAAGATACAAATGAAGTGACCTGAAGGAGCTCATGCACCCCAATGTTCATAACAACAATGTCTACAATAGTCAAACTATGGAAAGAGACTAGATGTCCATCGACAGATGAATGGTTAAAGATGATGTTGTACACACACACACACAGGAATATTACTCAGCCATCAAAAAAAAAAAAAGAAATCATGCCACTTTCAGTGATGTAGATGGAACTAGGGGGGTATTGTGCTAAACAAAATAAGTCAATCAGACAAAGACAATTATCATATGATTTCATTCATATGTGGAATTTAAGAAACAAAACAGAGGAGCATAGGGGAAGGGAGGGAAAAATAAAACAAGATGAAATCAGAGAGGAAGACAAACCATAAGAAACTCTTTAACATAGGAAAAAACAGTGTTGTTGGAGGAGAGTGGGGTGAGGGCAATGGGCATTAAGAAGGGTATGTGATGTAATGGCACTGAGTGTTATATAAGACTGATGAATAACTGAAGTCTACCCCTGAAACTATTAAGACATTATATGTTAATTAGTTGAATTAAAATTTTAAAAATATTTTGTGTTTTAACATTTTCTTTTTTTTTAATGTAAGGAGTTACTCACTTGGAAATTAGTTTTTGTTGTCATATGTGTTAGCAATCTAATTTCATTTTGCCCATGTGCATAGACAATTGACCTAACAGCAGGAATGAAGAGACCTTCTTTTCTCACTAATTTGTAGCAATACCTCTGCCAAGGCTTCTGTTTGTATCTTTCCTTTGAAGAATTGCCTGTTCATTTTCTTTAGATTTTTGTAAGGATTTATTTTTCTGTTTCTTATCAATGCTGTCCAGAAACCATCATCATATTTTCAAGATACTTTTATTTGTAATACATTTTGTAATTAGTTTCTTCTATGCAGTCATTTGTCTTTGGTTTTGATATCTCACAACACAGAGAAATTTTAAAGGTTCACGTAGCCAACTCTGTCCATTTTCGTGACTTCTAGATATGAAGAAGACTTTATCTAAGCCAAAATTTTGAAAATATTATCAATATTTTCTACTGGTTCTTTTACAATTTTATTTTTTATTTGTAGATTTTATTTCCTCTAGGAATTAATTTTATATGTGGTATGATGAAGCAGTCTAACACTTTACTTTTTTCCCAAGGGGATAATGAATTTTTCTAACACTTCGGTGTGTTAGAAAATGTTTCTGCATCTCCTCCCCCTACTCACGAGGCTCCTCCAGTGTTAAAGCACGGCCAGGGAAGAGAGCTAGGGACAGAAGAACTTTGACCTGGCTGTCTCCAGTATAACCCATTTAATCTGCTGTTGGTTTCCTCAGACCAGGGCAGTCGTTTCAAACTGCCTCTTTCTGTAGAACACTTGCAGATTTCCAACTCCTCTGCTGGAGTGTTGCAGCTTCAACTCCCCCTGGCTGGGAGTCTCACTTTCACAGCCACTCACAAGTCCCCTCACCTGGGCCCCAAAAGTACATATTTAGGTCGTGAAGATACACACAAAACTGTCCTTTCTAAGAAATAATAGTTCCTTCCCCCTGCAGTGTGACTTTTGGATGTCTTACCAAGCATTCCTATAATTGAAAAAGCTATTTATAATTATATAAACTTGGGACCACTTCCAATTTACAAAGACACACAAAATATTTTTGCATGGTTTTCATATACTCTGATTTTCCAGAAGTGAAAACATTTAGGAAATCAAGGGAATATTGTCCTTCACGTTCAGCACTTTTTCAAGATTTGGGTTTTTTTTTTTTTTTTTTTTTTTTTTTACATTCCAGCACTGATGACGATGAAGTCCTTGAGTCACGCCGTATCGTGTGTATCTGTAGCTGTTACATCCCTAGTGATTCTGTGTATAGGTTCAAACATCCAGCCACTTCATTTTGTCTTCTATTTTAGTGAGGTCCAGGCATTTACATATTGAAAACGTATTTTCCATTATGTTCTCCTTCATGTCATAGCTAGGGCAGTAAGGGTCTTTTTTTTTTTATGTAATTTTTTATTATGTATGTAAATAGTTTATAGTAATATGAATTTCATTTCAGACTGCGCTGTACAGGAGACACTACACAGAATTTGTTATAAGAAGGGGCTCTGGCTCTGACAAGGTTGAGAATCACTGCTGCTGAGGATGAATTCTGGACTTAGCTCGTCATCCAGAGCTCTTTATTTCAAGTTCACCTGTCTTCTCAGACTTATCTCTCTGGTCCCTGCCCACCAAGCACTTTACAGCCAGGCACAGGGAGCAGCCTGTCCTCCCCTAAACATTCCACACTCAGATGTGTTTCTATGTCTTCCTACTTACCTCTGCCTGGTCAGTCTGACAGAACCCCACTGGCCCTCAGTCCTCAGCCCAAGGGCTCCCCACAGAGCTCCCCACCTTGACCTCGGTACGATCAATACTGTGCTCCTGCTGATCTTGTTTATTTCTCTTTCCACACCTGATTAAGACTCCGAGGACAAGTCTAAGGACTCATCTTTGTAGCCCTAGATTTTTACCCCGTGACCATATGGCAAATTATAGGACCTTAGATAGTATTTATGCCATTTATTTGACTGTCATAAGACAAAGTCAGGAAACATCCACATTCTGTGGTGATATGAGCTCCCTGGAAGGTAGGTGACTAAGTGGTGTTGCAGGGGTGCTAGGAAAGGGTCAAGGGGGGAGATGAATCTTCTGTCCTCTCCCCCATTCCTCTCTCTTACCCCTTGCCAGTTAAAGTCATGTCAGAGCACTTAAGTTACCCAATGCGTGTGATCAGAACTCAAAGCATGCAGGAGATGCTGAAGACAACACGTGTGTGTGTGTGTGTGTGTGTGTGAGAGAGAGAGAGAGAGAGAGACAGAGAAAGAGAGAGAGGGAGGGAGGGACAGGGCCCCAGGCAAGGTCTGAGAACTCTGGAGGATGCTTGTCTTGAAAAATAGGCCTTGGATCTTTGTGGAATTCTGGTCATTTAGAAGTATCTGTGAGTGTCACAGTAACAGAATCACAGACTTAAAGACAGAAGAGCATTAGAACATATCTGATGTGTTCCTGCTCCCCGTTCTTCCAAAGGAACAACTGAGCTCTGAGAGCCCAGAGAGTCTCCCAGGATTTCCACCCAGAGACAGCCAGCAGTGAGAGAGGTCTGTGCAGGCTGCCTGGATGGGGTCTGCACTCACAATGTGCTAATTGTAGTTCTGGAATATGATTTCATCTCATTCTGTCATCCTAACTGATGTCTTCTCCCTCATGTCCCAGCGGAGAGATGCTCAGAATCACAGTGTTTGCTGGAAGTCCCAAAATGTTAACCATAACAAGTCAAGTAACTATTTTTTTCCTTTTTAAAAAATTTTATTTTATTTTTTCAGTGTTCCAAGATTCATTGCAAATAACTATTTTAATGATATAGATATGTAGCTACTTTTTGCAGTGCTTTTACTGTAAAAATTAAGACTTTTAAGCAAGTTATCTCACTGAAAATGAGTTCAATGAAAAAGATTACCTAAAAGCATGTCTTGTATTAATAATTAGGTTACATAATTAGAATATTTTTCCAAGTCTTGCGTTGTTTCCCCTTTGTAATATGCATCTCAGAATTCAGATTCCTTTCCGTAGCACTCCAGGTTGTCTCCATTCTTCAAAGTTCAAAACTATAATGCACTATTTCTCTCACTGAAATATATCTAATCTTTTCCATCAATAAGCAAAGAACTCTAGTGCTACTTTCAATCAGACTCATGACTTTACAATAGCTGCAAGGATTTTTATGCCAATTAATGCTCATATCCCTTGTCTCTTAAAAATAGTACATGCTTATTGTACAAAATTAAGAAAATTGACATGAACAAGAATGGTGCTTGTTACTAGAGATTTTTAATAAAAATTTACATAAAATGTTTATCTCCTAAATCATGCTATGGCTCACCAAATGTTTGTTCTTTCTTTGAAGAGGAAAAGAAATAAATGTCTAATAAATGTCTCGATATAATTGTGCAGTATTCATGTATAATTAGGATGCAGTGCATAAAAACCCATTTTGAAATGCCGGTACCCTGTTCACTATAGCTCTCTGAAAAGCAGTGTGAATGATCCATTGCTTTAATTAGACTACCTTAGCCTATGGAGAGCGGTAAGAGGAAAAAGCACTATGCCTGGTGCTGGGAAATCCTGCATGAAAATAAGACAGAGACAGCTAAATGAAATCTCCTGGGAAGAGAAATTTTTACTATCATTCTCTTTTCCCAAGGGAATTCAGCAACTAGAGTTAAAGAACTAGGCTTACTCCATGGCAACTGGCCGTCACATTGGATTCATTTAGCTGCATTTGCTGATACCTGCCTGGGTTTTTCTCGAAACACTTCCAAAGAAGAAAGGCAAATCCGCAGTTTAGCATTGTGGACTATCAGTGCAAAAGTGGGAGTCTCTGGAGACTACAGAGGTTGGTAAAAAAAAAAAAAAAAAAAAAAAAAAAAAAAAAATCATTCAATTATGGCAAATCCTTAATTACCTGACTTCAGGGTTTCCAGTCCTAACTGGCTTCCTGATAGGGAGAGGAAGACAGAAGGTCATTTTCGTGACAAGAGGAAGAACAGAGTCACAATCCTCTTAAATAATTGAGGTCAGAGGAAAAAAGAATATAAGTGTTCCCGGCCCTGGTGGCTGTCCAGCGGTACTCCCGTGCTAACAATTGCTGTTCTGGCAAGTAATTAGTTAATACAAACCAGACATCAGTTTTGCACAACTAAGAGGTAGGATTCAGCTGCATACTGTGATGCCAATGAAAGGACAGAAGCCTGAGAAGGTTTCTAGATTCCGTGGTAGAATTTGGCCATCCCAGGTAAGTACTTATCTCTTGGTAGAGCTACTGGAGACTCATGGTGAAAATGTAGGCAACTAAAGGAAGGGGCTCAATTAAGATGTCTTGGAGAAATTACCTATAAACATAAAAGGACCTTTAACCCCTAAGCTTAGTTAGCTGGCCGAAGAAAGGTACTCCTTAAACTGAATTTGGGGTCAGATGTATCAAATCATTCCTAAAAGAGGATAACTGAGGGTAGGGAGGCAGAGGAATCAGAAGCCAAATACGAGAGATTAAAAGATGGTGCTTGGACACCAACACTTTGATCTCCACAGGAATTAATAAATATGTGACTATCTTTTGGCATTTTGCTTCTCACAACATTCTGGAAGGAACAGAGCCGCAGGACTAAAGGACTCCTACATCTGGGAAAAGCAGGATGTGATTCACAGTGGAAATAAATGGAAACCCATTTTCTTCACTTTGGATTATTTCTGAACACGGGTCATGAATGGGAATATCATTTCTGTCTTTTTAAGCTATTTAGGGCATTTTGGAGGCCATATGCAAAGACCATTTATGGACTTACTGGCTAAAAAGTTAAAACAAACAACCCTAAAGTCAACAACATGACCCCTTCCAATTTTCATATCACCTGAAGTAGGAATCCCTGGTCAAAACCTGCAAACATTTCATTGGGATTTTGGGTGGGGAGCGGGAAGGAAACAACCATAACAAAAGCTTCAAAGTGAAAAAGTTCTGACCAGAGGCATCCAGAATTAAAGTGAGAGATGGAATGGCCGAGGGAGCCCCACTGTGGGTCAGAACTCTGCGAAGGCAGCTAGATATATTCCTTCATAGAATGCATTTCTGGGAAAGAAAGAAAAAGAAATTGCCCAAGATAATGATTGAAAGTTCTGAGCGTTGTGTGTACAGCAGGCTAATGCCAGCAGCTTGATCTCACTTACTAAGTGGAAGATTTATGACACAGAACTTCAGGTGCCACAGAGAGATGGATCTGGAGAGGCCAGAGGCAGCCCAAGAGTGCTGGAGATGCAGGTGCTGGGAATCCAGACTCCTCAAGCACCATCTCCGAAGTCTGGGGAGGCCACCCCCCCTCCAGTGATGCTAATTTGCAAGACAGCTGAAGCCATCTCTATGTCTCCCCGCCTCCTTCTCAACCTTACAACCTTCCAAATGTGCTGGAAGAAGAGATTTAAATAGAAACTAAAATACCGGGGCACCTGGGTGGCTCAGTGGGTTAAGCCTCTGCCTTCGGCTCAGGTCATGATCTCGGGGTCCTGGGATTGAGACTCACATTGTGCTCTCTGCTCAGTGGGGAGCCTGCTTCCCCCCACCCCCCTCTCTCTGCCTACTTGTGATCTCTCTCTGTCAAATAAATGAATAAAATCTAAAAAAAGAAAAAGAAGAAAAGAAACTAAAATACTGGTGAAGGGACAGTGGAATTGAGGTTATGGAATAAGAAAATTCACAGAGAAGAAATAGAGCAATGGAGGGAGAAAATATCCACACAATTAAATAAATAATAGAAGAAATTCTTGAAACTTCAGACTGAAGAAGCTTTCAGAATATCAGGGTTTGTTTAGGTTTTTACCTTGAAAACAAGAGTATCGCACCTAAACTTATCCTGATAAAACTTCAGAATTTCAAACAGAAAGGACAAAAGCAGTAAAATCATGTTAACTACAGACTTAGGCTCATCTTCTCTGCAATGGAATTATGCCAAGACAGTGGAACAATATCCACAGAATTTTTCAGGGAAAAGAATGTGGCCAGGGATTCCCAATTATAACAATTTATCATCACAACATAGGAGATGATAACCATACTCTGATGTAGGTAGGTATTCAGAGAGCAAAACACCCACGCCATGTTAAAAATACTCAGAAAGGTACGTGAGGGGAGCAATAGGGATAACAACAAGACAAAATAAGGTCTTAGTGAATAATTATTGTTTAGATGATTATATGTAATTAAAAGGTCAAAAATGGTTTTAAAATCTGAGATCATTCTCACACAACCGGAGAAGCAGAGAAAAAAATTAAAGCAATCGAAATTCTTCACCTTATGCCAGGCACTGAGGCTTTATTGATAATATTAAGATGACAGGACAATAAATGTTTCCCTATTTTTAGTGAAAGATATTCTCAAACAGACTATGTTTTCCAAATCAGTAGCAAGACAAAATACAACACATCAGAAAAATAAATAAATAAAACCTATGAAAGCACCAAAAAAGTGAATGATAAACCAAACAAGCATGAAACACAATTGCATTAACTAAGATAAGAACAAGTGGGGCGAATTCCATCTTCAGAAGAGAACAGTTTTCAAACCGGGTTGGGCAAACCAAAGTAGCTAAATGTTGCTTCAGAAAAACATGTAAACCAAATTGAAGCGAAGCTTATTTTTCACAGAGATGGACCAGGACACACCAGATGAGCGCAAATATGGAGCAGAAGTGACTACTAATACAGGACCAACTAGCATGAAAAGAAGGAATCACTTGAACAAGGAGGGCCCATTTCATAAATCAAAAGCAGAATCTAAAACAAAGCTGTAATTGCCGTGAATAATGAAGAGACCAATGAAAACAGCACTATAAATTACGGATCCAATTCTCTTAGGGATTCTCCTCCAGTGAGCAAAACTAAAAACAGTGGGGGATTAGCTGGTCTTAAATAAACGATTCTATTCTTTGTGGGCTTGTTTAAGAAGTTATTAATGCTTAATCCTATTTTTTCTTTACGGTGTCTTTTATTTATTTGTGTTGCCCAGATTATTCTATTGAATGCTTAACCACATATTGTTTCTTGTTGAATAATCATATTAAAGCCAAGGCTTTTCCCTCTCCACTGAGGCCACCACCTCTTCCTGGGGCTGCCTCGCTGGGTGTGGACCTATCACCCCTTATGTGAAGCAGCACCACAGGTGACTCCAGCGGTTGCCATGGCCAACAAAAAGCCCAAGGATGGAGTCAAGACCGAGAACAAGAATCAGGTTACTGTGAAGGTGGAGAGGCGGGGTGGTTCTGTGGTGCGGTGTAGGATTAAGAGACGAACACCAATTAGTAAACTGAGGAAAGCCTAATGACTGCAACAGGGTTTGTCGATAAGGCAGATTCTGATTTGATGGGCGGCCAGTCAATGAAACAGACACCTGCACAGCTGGAAATGGAGGGTGAGGATACAGGTGATGTGTCCCAGCAGCAGACAGAGGTGTCTACTGAAAAGGGAACCTGCTACTTGACTCCAGAACTCTGTTCCTCCAAGAAGACAGTCTCAATCACAAAACCACAATTTGGTTCTACCACATCCTGACTACTACAATACAGTTTTCTCTGTCCTTTCATTTTCCTCTTCCCCACTCCTTTGTTGTACATAAAATAATTGTGTATGTGCACACACACACAAAAAAAGATAAATAAAGCTAATGATTTTCTTTTAACCCAATCTCATTATTTCATCTACTATAATGTCTTATCTAATAGTCTGTGGTTTGATTTTAACTTTCTTTTTCACTTAAGACTTATTTAGAAGTATCAAGTTTTTTTTGTTTTTTTTTTAAGATTTTATTTATTTATTTGTCAGAGAGAGAAAGAGAGAGCACAGGTAGGCAGAGTGGCAGCAGAGGCAGAGGGAGAAGCAGGCTCCCTGCCCAGCAAGGAGCCTGATGTGGGACTTGATCCCAGGACGCGGGGATCATGACCTGAGCAGAAGGCAGCTGCTTAACCAACTGAGCCACCCAGGCATCCCAGGAGTATCTAGTTTTAATTCTCCCTTCATTTTATTTTTAAAATGAATTCGAGTCTATCTACTATACTCAAAGATTGTGACCTGAGTAATTGATATAAATAGTTCATTAATTGAAAAAAAAAGCATTCTCTCTATATAATAAGCAGCATTATCCTTTGCCTGAATTTTCTTAATTTTCTACAATAGCAAGTATAATTTTTGTTAGGAGAAAAAGTATATATATAAACGAATTGATAGAAACACACTTCCAACCATATTTAAATTGTGAGCCTATCTGTTGAAAACATCATTGTGGTTCTTGTTGATGAAAAGTTTAGAAATAATTCAAAGAAAGAAATAGTGCATTTTAGCTTTATTTGCAAGCATTAAATTTCAGGCATCAGATTACACTTTTGGAATATAAGATAGGAAAATTCTCTTCCCTGCAATCACAGAAGAAATATTTTGGCTATTTATAATGTTAAGATTCTGTTGTTTTGTGTAATATAGTTATGAACTGGCATTTTTGGTGCTGTAATTGGTCTCTTTTAGAAAGCAAAGCTGAAATCAATGTGATCTTCTGCTTCTCTATTCTTTTTCCATGAAATGCACCTTGAATTGCTGGGCCTAGTACAACACTCTTTGAAAAATATTCAGCATTTCAAGACCATACTTTTTCTACATAAAGGAACTGATAAACTGGAAAAATATATATGCAAAGAATATCTTCATTATATACTATATAATTGTACATGCAATGAATACAACTTTAAAAGTGTTTTAGGTGCAAACTACTAACATATAAAAATAATACAGGAAAAATATTGATACACAATTCCAGATTATAAATTATGACAAATTAGAAGAAATGAATAAATCTTTTGTTACAATTTATGGTATTCTGAGTTCATCGTAATGTGCAATGTGAACTTTCTCATTAAATTAAAAATACATCCAGGAAAGCTCCAGAAGCTCAGTTAACTGAACCCTGTCCGTGCATGAATGAGAACTTGTTTCAGGACATTTCTGCAGAAGAATGTGCTGGAAGATTTACTCAGGATGACTGGTCCACACATGTTCCACATATGCCAGCAGGGGGAGAGGGCACTCTGACTGCACCTCTCGTGGGTGCCAGTGGGCAAGACCTGGGAAGGTGGGAATGGTTTCCCAGGCAAGGCTGATTTTCTGTCATACCCCTCCTTCACCGAATATACGGGTTCCCTGCTTCTTTTTCATATATCCCTACATTATTAGCAGTGTTTCCATGGCAAGAGGTAGAAGCCGCTTGGGATCAGGTTCTCCTTTGATCTTTGTATTTTTTAAAAGAAGCCCTAGAGATTTCAACACCTTGAGCCACTGTACCAGAATCAGATTCCAGATGGGTACATCTTTTGTACGGTGCATGAAAGGATATGCTGACAGGGATGAGAGAAAGTGTTGTTGCTGCAGGTGAGTTCCAGACCTTTCAGTGCTGACGAAGAGTTTTAAGATCCTCAAGACCTGAAGACTGAAGCCCAGGACACATGAACCCCTATCAACAACACTGCTCTAGGCTAAGCATCCCCAAGGCAAGTGGAATATATCCCACTGGGCTGTGGCAGGACAATATCATAATTCTTTATTTTTTAAACACCCATTTCTAGTTTTGCTACATTTTCTATGGTGTAGAATATTTTCAGTATTTTTTTTTTCAGATACAGTCATAAAGTAGGACAAGGCATCAATGTGAAAATCATTCTCTGGAGCAAATCAGTTATAAGCATGATTATAGAGTCACATTAATCCATCTCAGTTTGAAGTTGCTCCTGGTTGAGTTGGTGGGACAAGATTTCTCAAATGAGGATCCACAGATGATGATCAGGGGCTCTGAGTCCTCTGGCATGACATATAAATTATGTTTTCACTCTAATGATAATTTGGAACAATGCAGTTATTGTGTCGTCTGGACCATCTGATTGCTACTCTGAGACCTCCTGCAAGTTTCAGGAAATACATCCTCCATGTTATGGGGGAATCCCGGTTGTGACCTTTGTCCTCTTTCTTTCCCTCTAGCTTCATCTACTCCCTGTGTCTCCTTCATTCAGTCCCTTGGCTTTAATGCCATCTGTACACTCATTGACTCCTAAATCTTTATCTCTGGCACAGACCTCTCTCTCAAGTCCCAGACCCTTGTGTCCAACTACTCCTCCACTTGGATATCTACCAGAGGTTCCCAAGTTAATCAGATCAGGACTGAACTCCTTATCTCACTTCACCCCCATACCTGCCCTACCTGCCACTTCCCCCCTTGGTTGAAGGCACCTCCATCCTTTCAGGGTGACCCTTCCAAAATGCAAGTCAGATCACATGGTGCCTCCACTCAAAAAGCCGCAGTGGCTTTCCTTTCCTCTCAGAGTAACAGCCAATGTGGCTGCTGTGGTTTCTCACCATTTACACAGCCTTGCCCTCATTTCACCACCCTCCTCTTCTACCCTAACTCACTCATGTGCAGCCACACTGACTATTTCCTGAACCCACAAGGCACATTCCCATCTGGAGGATTTGCCCTGACCCCATTCTACTTTTCTTTGCAAAGTGCATTTATCGTTTTCCAACACACTATAAAACTAACTCTGTCATATATCTCTTATTTTCTGTCTATCCCTGCTAAAGTATGAGCTCCATGAAGACCAGTATCTTGCCTGTTTTGTTCAGTGAGGTGCACAATTGCTTAGAACAGTGCCTGTCACATGATATGTGCTCAGTCAGTGTTTTGGGTGAATGAATGAGTAAGTGAATGAATGAATGAAACAATGGCCAGATCACACATAAGTTTTATATCTTTTCATGTTTTAGAAAACAGTGGTGGAAGATGTAGGTTTTCACACAGCTCATGGTACAGAGTTCATAAAACTCAAAGAGCCCACACCAAGTGGGCAATGGGCCTTCTCTTCTCATTTCAGGCATGTACATGACATACAGTTTAGCCTATCTTGCTCTGTACTAATGAACAATTCACTAGCAGCAACTCCTGGAATTACAATAAACACTTTTTCTTTTTGCAATGCTGGGAATACATGGATTAAGCACCTGTTTATTATAGATTCAATAACATCGCAATGCTGACCTTATTTTAAGATGAACTAGTCATCTCTGACTAGTTCATGCCACCATGTGGCATCTCTTCAAAATATGCACTCAACAATTACTTGCTGGCAGAATTTTGGTTAAATAGGAGGTCTACGTACTAAAAAGGCCTTAAAGTTATGAATAACACTTTGCCCATTGAACTTCTCCAAACAGGCATTCTCTAAAATTAATATCTTTCCAGTTACAATACAGAAGTAGACTAACATACTAGCGAAATTAAGGCTACTCTTTTCTTGTATTAAACTCAATTTGGATGCTTTGGTTTCACCCAAACAACAATTGATTATTATATGACATTAATGTTGTTGGTATGACTTTTTTATACTTGTACTCAATTTTAAAAATTTAGTTTCCTGCTTGTAGAAGAGCCAAACTCAGGGCATTTTCACCTAGTTTCATGTTTGTCATAGAAACTAGCTCCCAACACTCTCCATCATTGTTTGGGACAAATTCCATAAGGAAAATGATAAAAGATAGGGCATATCGAGCAAAGAAAAAACTAAAGAGGCCAGATTAATATAAGGGAAAGCACAGGATCACCCTTTTTCCATCACCCCATGGAGAGGAAAGCCAAGGCCAGTGTAATGTGATGGACATGTAGGGGAGATTCCCCATGTGGGTGTCCCCTTTACTGGGCAGGTATGTGAATAAAGTTGTCCATGGGGGTAACTGGAGCAACACTGGGGATGTGGGCACCAGCAATCTCGGGAGTTGTCTGCAAAAGGCAGTCCAGGTCTTGTGTCAGAAGAAGGGAGCTGCTGATGGCAGGGGGAGAAGATGAATCTCCTGGTCCCTTCTTGCAGATTGCCCAGGCAACCCAGTGTGTGCACATGATGATTCTGCTCAGTGCAACACAGCGTTTGTTGTATTTTAAGTAACAGTATAATAAAAATAATCTAAATCAATAGCAAGTGTCTGCTACTTTTCTAAAATGGGTTTTATATAATGCTCAAGTTTCTAAAATGCTGCCTGATAAGCCCTGACACTTAAAAATAGCCTCACCTACTGAGATATTTTAGTTTACAAATGGAAAATATTTTAGGAGACCTGACCACTATGTTAGACCAAATAAATCCTTCACTGCAAGAAATTGCATTCTTGGGATCTGAGCTAACTGCACAGTATGAGAAGCGCCTGTCTACTTTCTCCTTCATGGCAGTGACATTTTCCTTGAAGGCTTCTTCCGGAGCAGGTGGTTTTCCAGAGAAAACTAATTAAACTAATGCCAACCAAGGACCTTGTCAGATAGGAGCTGATCCATCTCTAATGTCGTGTTCAAACAGCACATCCTACAGTGTAACCAGTAAAAAGTGAATATTTTTCCTTTGTCGCAAGCCATTGCCATCAGCTCAACTAAAGACAAGACTTTTGTATGTCACCTGCTCACTGACCAGAGGAGAGCAGTGAAATCAATACAACTGGCATTCTCTAAATTAAGGGCTTTTTAAATTAATTACTCTTTAAAAAATGACATCTGTTTATCTGACAGATGAAAATCCTAAAGAATGCTTTTATCTCTTTGGTTTTCCCATCAGATATATTAAGGGACTATTTCAGTTTGCAATAGCTAGGACATTTTTAAAACAGAGATGACCAACTTCTAGTCCAATTAGTTAAGATACATTGGTTCTTTAGTTCCAGGAACTGGTGCAACTCTTTCATATCCTAAAGAAATAATTATTTTCTCTATGGAGCATTTTCCGTGTCTTCGTTATTTTGACACTGCTACATCAATGAAACTCTTGCACAATTAGCTAGCTGCATTTGAGGTCCATGTACCCTTCTCAAGAAGCTTTGTTGCAAGCTACTCTTTACGATTATTTTGCATTTTATAAGGGAGAACTTCTCAGTGAAGACCTCTAAGGATTTCCTTCCACCATCTTTTTATATAGTTAGTGTGTTTTAGAATAACAGGCTACCACTAAAAATGCAACCTCGATATTCTCTGGGCTTCTAGAGAAGTCAGCCTCAGCTCCCTGCAGAGCCTCATCAGCCCCATGGTTGCACATTGATCAAGGGAAGAACTTGTTTTATTTGCAGAGCCCTTTGGCAGTTTTCAAAGCATTTCCCTCTGTGATTCAATTTGTTCTTTCCGACAACCCTGGGAAGAATCTATGGTTATTTCTATTGAAAGAATGTAGTTAATCAAGACTTACAAGCGTTGAAGCTTACCCTGGTAATAAGTGACAAATGAGAAATCAATGCCTTTTGATCAATCCTGTGCACTTCCTTCTGTGTCATGCTACCTTATGATATGAGTGTGAGGCACAGCGTAAAGCACGTGCTCCCTACCACCACTCTATACACATAGGCGGCCTCCTAGTGATGACTCCCAATTGGTGAAAGGTTGAAATATGCCTTAGATATACCACCATGCAATAATCTCATAAACAAGAGGACTACCACTCTACTTAGAAAATGTGTTGGGGTGAGAAATAAAGCTCTTATTTTAAAACAGCCTGAAGGTTTATAGTGTTTGAAAATCTATTTTTAAAAATCTTTTTTTTTCCCATTATTAATTTACTCTAGTACTGCTCAATCTTCCCCTGGTGGATTTCTGGTGGAGAAGCAGAATGAGTTACAAAGCCAAAAATAAATCACATGCAGATTGGTATTAAATACTGTCAATACAACTTCTGATATATGGTACTTTTGTCGCCCTTGAGCTATAACTACCTTCAACCAGTAGGCAGAAGATGAAAGGAAGGAAATGAAAGATGAAAGTCAAAGGAATGCTCTTTAAATCCAGTGGCTACCAGCAAGTTTGGAACTAGGGTGTGATGAGTGAGGATTTGACTTGGGCTCAAAGTTTAAGAATGCTAAAAGACTCAATAGTAAAGAAAAGTAATATTTTAATGCAGTCCTTTGAAGAATCAAGTGAATGCAAAAAATCTATGATCTCGGGGCACCTGGGTGGCTCAGTGGGTTAAAGCCTCTGCCTTCAGCTCAGGTCATGATCCCAGGGTCCTGGGATCGAGCCCCACATCTGACTCTCTGCTTGGCGGGGAGCCTGCTTCCTCCTCTCTCTCTGTCTGCCTCTCTGCCTACTTGTGATCTCTGTCTGTCAAATGGATAGGTAGAGTCTTAAAAAAAAAAATCTATGATCAAGAAATTAAGACTTTTATTTATTTATTAAAAACATGTAATAAAGACAGAATTGGCATAATTGGTTTTTCCTTTTGCTACGAGCTCCCATCTGGCTTGACATGACACCATGACTGATCCTCTCTTCATTTAAAAATTTTTTTTTTCATTTAAAATCTTGATATCTTTTTCTGCACACAGTTTGTGTTTCAAAAATATTGCATTAGAATATGACTTACACATTTCACGGCCAAGATGAATGCCTGCTTACTTCACCCTAGTCGTGGCACCCAATATTCAACAATGTCTATCCCTGGATCCCCACATCATGATAAACTGTGGGCTGTGCAAGTAATCCCGACCATGGGGAATGTCCCACCTCCCCCAGCACTTTCAGAACCCCTGAACTCACAAGACCCCTCACTGCAACTGAGTCTCTGTGAACACAGAGACTGTGTGTTCTGGTTGACACAAGAAATTAAAGGAACCAAGTAAGCTGCAAATGTAAAACAAATGCCCTACCCTACAGAGTCCCTTCCACCACAGATCAGGAAATCTGTGTGACTGGAAGCTTCTCCTTGCTCAACATTCATTTCCTTCTATGACTTCATGAACAAAAAAGCAAATGTATGAAGTAAGCACACAGCAAGTCTGCCCCTCTGCAAGTGTAACAAAAAGGCCTTTTAAAAAAACTTCAGCCAAAGTTCTTTCAGCCTCTGTCAGGAAAGTCCAACCCAACCACTTCTCAAAGACCACACAGTTTGTAAGAGAATCTCCCAGGGTGTGCGATAAGCAGGAGCTCCAAGGTCAGGTCACCTAGTTTGTATGGCTGCTTCTGAGAGGCAGGAAACCAGGTAAAAGGGCATTAAGGATTTCCATCAGGCACATTCCACACTGTTAGGACCCCCTTCCCTGGTAGGATATATAATTCAGATGTGGCAAAGCAGGAAATTAGTGAATGTAGTAAAGAGTTTAGGGTAAATGGTATTTTTTTAAAAGATTTTATTTCTTTATTTGACAGAGAGAGAGGTCACAAGTAGGCAGAAAGACAGGCAGAGAAAGGGGGAAGCAGGTTCCTGCTGAGCAGAGAGCCTGACTCAGGGCGGGTAAACAGTATTTAAGAGCAGGAGAAGATGTATTCAGCCATCAAGAAGAATTAAATCCTTTCAGAGGACTAGAACAAACAATACTAAAATTTATATGGAACCACAAAAGACCCTTACTAGCCAAAGCAATCTTGAAAAGAAAAGCAACATTGGAGGCCTCATGATTCCAGACTTTAAGCTGTATTACAAAGCTATGGTCTAACGAGTATAGTACTGGTGAAAAACAGACACATAGACCAATGGGACAGAATAGAAAACCCAGAAATGGACCTACAACTGTATGGTCAACAAAGCAGGTAAGAATCTCCAATAGAGAAAAGACAGTTTTTAACAAATGGTGTTGGGAAAACTGGACAGCAGCATGCAAAAGAATGAAACTGGACCACTTTCTTATACCATATACAAAAATAAACGCAAAATGGAGGCAAAACATAAATGTGAGACAGGAGACCATCAAAACCCTAGAGGAGAACACAGGCAGCAATCTCTGTGACCTTGGCCACAACAACTTCTTACTAGAAATGTAGTTGGAGACAAGGGAACAAAAGGAAAGGTGAACTTTTGGACTTTATCAAGATAAGAAGCTTCTCTACAGTGAAAGAAACAATCATGTTTCTATGGAAAGGGAGAAGATATTTTCAAATGACATATCTGATAAGGGGTTAGTATCCAAAATCTATAAAGAACTTATCAAACTCAACACCCAAGAAAACAAATCATCCAGTTAAGAAATGCACAAAAGACACAAAATAGACATTTTTCCAAAGAAGACATACACATGGCTAACAAACACAAGCAGAGATGCTCAATGTTACTCATCAGGGAAATACAGACCAGAACCACCATGAGATACCACCTCCCATCTGTCAGAATGGCTAAAATTAACAATAAGGAAACAACAGGTATTGGCAGGAATGTGAAGAAAAGGGAACCCTCTTACATTGGGAATTCTGTAGCTGTAGTATGTAGCTGTAGTATGGAGGTTTATCAAAAAGTTAAAAATAGAACTACACTGCCATCCATCAACTGCACTACTAGATCTTTACCCAAAATGTACAAAAATTACAGATTTGAAGGGGTACATGCACCCTGATGTTTATAGCAGCATTAGCAACAATAGCCAAATTATGGAAAGAACCCAAATGTCTATTGACTGATGATTGGATAAAGAAGATGTGAGATATATATATGAGAGATATATATGTATTATGTATATACAGATATGTATTATGAAATATGTATTATTATATCTATAATGGAAAATTACTCACCATGAAAAAGAATGAAATCTTGCCATTTGTAAGGTTGTGGATGGAGCTAAAGTGTATTATGCTAAGTGAAATAAGTCAGTCAGAGAAAGAAAAATACCATATGATTTTACTGATATGTGGAATTTAGGGAACTAAACAGATGAACATGGGAAGGGGAAAAAAAGAAAGAGAGAGTGAAGCAAACCATAAGAGACTCTTAGCAACGGAGAACTTACTGAGGGTTGTTGGAGGAGGGTGGATGGGAGATGGGCTAGATCCGTGATAGGTATTAAAGAGGGCACTTGTTATGATGAGCACTGGGTATTGTATGTAAGGGATGAATCACTAAATTCTACTTCAGCAACCAATATTACACTATATGTTAACTAACTAGAGTTTAAATGAAAATTTGGAAAGAAAAAAAAAGAATGAAATCTTGTCATTTGCCATGGCATGGATGGAGCTAGAGAATATTATACTAAGAGAAATAAATCACAGAAAGACAGAAAACATGACTTCACTCATACGGAACTTAAGAAACAAAACCAATGAGCAAAGGGAAAAAAGAGAGAGAAACTGAGAGAGACAGAGAGGGAGACAAACGAAGAAATAGATTCTTAACTACGGAGAAAAAACTGACGGTTACGGGGCGCCTGGGTGGCTCAGTGGGTTAAGCCGCTGCCTTCGGCTCAGGTCATGATCTCAGGTTCCTGGGATCGAGTCCCGCATCGGGCTCTCTGCTCGGCAGGGAGCCTGCTTCCCTCTCTCTCTCTCTCTGCCTGCCTCTCCATCTACTTGTGATTTCTCTCTGTCAAATAAATAAATAAAATCTTTAAAAAAAAAAAAAAAACTGACGGTTACCAGAAAGGAGAGTGGTAGGAGGATGCGAGAACTAGGGGATGGGAATTAAGAGTGCACTTGTTGTGAGGAGCTCTGAGTAATGGATAAGATTGTTGAATCACTATACTGTGCTATACTGTACCCTACGCTAATACAGCACTGTATGTTAACTACTCTGGAATTATCATTAAAAATTTAATTTAAAAAAGAGCAGGAGAAGATGATGATGAGAGCCTTGGTAGAGGAAGAGTTTATAGGAGATGAGCGAGAAACCAGGCAAGAGGGGCCATGCCATATACACAAGCCTGATTGCTGGCCCCCAGGCCCGTAGACTGGTCCGTGGTCCAGATGAATAAGACCTGAGGGTGACGCTTCCTGCACTCCTGGGCTTTTTCAGACAACACTCCCTCACTGTTACAATCATGGGACAGTGTTGGGCGTGAGGGGATGGAAGAGCAGTTGGCACATGAGCTGAAGGACAGAATGCAGGAACACAAACCATGGGAGGCCATAGGTTGTCAGCACAGGCATTGCTCAACCAGCTGCTGAGGGGCTGTGCTCAGCACCGGAGCGATCTGGCCGGCCAGCTTGGGACCTGGGCATCTCTAGTGACCCTATGCGAGGAGACAAAATGCCAGTTAGCGTAACAGTACAGATGGGGACCCTCGGGATCCAGATGGTGTAGCTGCCTCATTTCTTTCCCACAATTTCCACCTACAAGGTGGGAGTTGTTGTTCCTAAATTATAGAGAAGGAGCCACGTTCAGAAAGGTTTGTTGGCCTGTCTAAATTCATGCAATGAATATGTGGCAGATATGATGCACTGAGGTCTGTTTGACCTCAAAAACCATGGTCTCTGCGTCACATGACACAAAACTTCAAAACTTTGCAAAAATGCTAAAAATATAGACAAATAATTAAGCCAGTAAGGCCATCTGAAAATAGAGAATTACAGCAAGCAAAGAGCAAAAACAAACACTCAAGTTTCAAACTGGCAAAAGGCCAATAAGCCCCAACGGCCTCAAATTAAACTGATATCCTTCTTTGAAAGATATCAATAAGGCTGGACAATACCTTGAATTCACAGTGACCTTGATTTCAATGGTGGAAAGACATCAAGTTTGATATCAGTTCAAAGATACCAATTCAGGATTCTCAGAAGAAATAAGAGTCACATTAGGATATTGCTCATACTTTCCTTTATACTCTATATTTTGTGTGCTATTTTGTTATGAAAGATTTTAAAGCTTTGCTCTTTTTTTGGTAAATGCATTTCATTGCCTTTAGGTTGGAATCAAGCACTGAATATATAAACCACAAATACGTTTAGATTTTGGACTAAAGAATTAGATATTTTAGGGATTTCACAGTAACGTTTCCAAAATCTAGTTCTACCAAAAAAAACTCAACATTTCCTGATTTGGGCATAAATAAGATTCCAATTTTTACTGTTAGTAAAAAAAATGTCAGGAAGATGAATTCAAAGAGGCAATGTTTTAATGAAGATGTGAAGAGAGCCTACGGCAGCCATGAGTGCATCTCCCGGCCTCCAAGTTCAAGAAGCATAATGACCACGAGCCCAGCTACTTATTCTGAAATTCATTGCCATGGTTTAACCAAAGCCATGTTTTTCAGAGCCTTTCCCAGCCATCAGCTGAGCAGCAGGGATAGTAACACATGCCTGTTTAGGGAGGCATGGGTCTCCTGAGAGGTACCTGTTTCTCAAGGAGCCCCTGACAGTCTTGCTTCATCTTCCTTATTGGCTGCCTGGGGATCAGGAATGTGTCCCACTCAGCCTCCCTTCCCTCTCCCCGCCATTCAGGGGCAGGTTTGCAGTGCAGTCTGATGGCTCCCCAGGCTTTCTCAGCTCCCAGCTCCTCATTTTCTATTTTATTACCCAATAAAATTCTCATGTCGAATCTTGTCTCAGTGTCTGCTTCTCAAAGGTCATGGGCAAACACAAAGTATAAACATGAGGAAAAATGACTTGTTTTAAATTTTGCATTTATTTCTAAAGTTTTAGAGCTCGACATAGTTTCTTCAATCAAATTTTCCAAAAGAACAAGTGAATCAGTGAATATTACGGTTAAAAAATAATGTGTGGGGGCACCTGGGTGGCTCAGTGGATTAAGCCGCTGCCTTCGGCTCAGGTCATGATCTCAGGGTCCTGGGATGGAGCCCCACATCGGGCTCTTTGCTCAGCGGGAGCCTGCTTCTCTCTCTCTCTCTCTGCCTGCCTCTCCGCCTACTTGTGATCTTTCTCTCTGTCAAATAAATAAATAAAATCTTAAAAAAAAAAAAAAAGAGTAAGATACCTAAGGAAAAACGCTAAAAAAAAAATAAAAAATAATGTGTGGAATACATAGCTTTTAATGCTACTAACCTTATATATTTCCTACAGTGTTTTATTCATAGAGGAGAGGAAATATGTCTACTGAGATCTTTGGCTTAAAAAATGTTCTTAATCCTAACCGGAAACCAAATACATTTTAGGCATCAAATTTAAAAGGGTTTCAACTCACTGTGTCAATATAAATTAGATAACATATAAATCTATAATACTGAAAAAGAAGCAACAAATACTTGTTACCTTACTTTTCTGTCATTTGTAATGTTATATATCCTAAATATGGGGCTTGGAAACCACCCTTCATTTTCTAAAATAGCATGAAAACGTCAAATCTACGTTACCACCAGCTGAGTGGGTGCCTTGGAAACCGTGAGGGAGCCTTTACTTTCCAGTAACAATCCTTTTATTTTTGCTGGCAATTCTAGGATGCTGCACGAAGAGCCAAATGTTATCACAGTTTAGCCTAAGCAGAAAATAAAAGTCCCTTGTGTGCTTATCTTACCGTTTTTAATAAAGTACTTTCTCACTTTCATACAAGCTAGACAAAGTTAATTAGCTTGGATATAAGAAGCTGTTCCTTGTCCTCTTTCCCCTCCAAGCACTAATTAATATTAATGAGTAAAGGGATAAAATTACTAAGTACTCCTATAATTGTACTAGTGGATCATTTCCATAGGATGATCCTGAAATCCAGATAAATAGGACTGAATGTGGACTGTCAACCATGAGAGAGTTGACAGACCTTGGTATAGATTTCACCAAAGACCCCATTAAGAGGGCTTTCCCCACCTTGAGGGATGGATTTAAGAGGATTATTATACAAAAACTGATTGATTTACTAACAAGGATGTTCCCCTTTTCCTTCTTCCTTCTTGTTGCTTTGATTTTTTTTTTTCTCTGTTTGGCAGGATGAAACTGTGGGATTTGATATTCTGCCATGCAGATTGTTTTAACTCTTTCAGTTGCAAAGCTTTGAGGCTTTTATTCCAACACTTCTTGGGGCTAAGAAGACAAAACAAAAACAAAAACAAAAACACATTTTTTTCAATCTCTTTAAAGGAGGATGTCAAAGAATGTGATAAAATTGAAAGCTTTTTCTGCAACTTAGCAATCATGTCAAGATTTTTTTTCAAAGAAGACCCAAGCTCCTTGCCTTCCCGGTGGGCAGCTGAAAGTCATCTGCAAATGTCTTAAGCACAATTTGAGTTGAGAAGGTATTTTCAGCATGTTAATTAGGCTGCTGCACCTTGCAAGGATGGAAACCCACAGTCTCTGAGGAATTACACCAAGCAATTGTCTAACCTCTTTGGCTCTCTACTTTAGGGACTCTGTGCACTGAAATCTGACCCAGAGGTGGTCCAGAAGGGCTAAACAGTGCTACTTTCCCACTGAATATTTAAATCAGGCATTTTGTGGAAGTGTTAGGTCTAAAAAATGAGAAAAGTTTATGAGAAAACAAAGAGGCATCTTCTAAAAGGAAAGCTATTATGTAAGAATAAAACAATGCTAATTTATAGGGAAGTGTATAAATACTCATAAAGGCTATAGTTGTATTTGTTAAGAAACTATAAGGGAGAGAATATCTTCTGTAGATATACATACTTGGAGTGTTTGAGTACCTTGCTTGGGTGGCATGAGGAATAGAAAGATTGTATGGTTGACAGAAAGAAGAAAAAATTCTCCGTTACACTTACAACTAATTAAGGATATGGCCAGGATTCATATAAATGGTGGAAAGTTCTTTACAAATATTTTAGCTCCACATGTCTCCCTCATTACTGTCTTCGTTACTGATTCTGGCTTCATCAGGAAAACTATTCATAAACAAAGAGCCTTGAAGAGGGTGGAAACCAAACTTGGAAGGGTTTGTGCAATGATCTCGGGGTTATGAATAAAAACCATGGAGTGAGGCTTGCTCATGCAGGTCTGCTGTGTACCCCACTGACTTGGACAACCAGGGCAAACAACCACACAGGTTTCTCCTGGGGGCTGCTGATACACAGGAGGAAAGCCACAGGAAGACGCTGACACTCTTCTCCTGGTAAGGTGGCATTTGTGGACTGTCTTTACTGGCAACTTAGGCAGCCTGCTACTTTGACAGTTCTTCTTGTCCACTGCTTTTTCCAAAAGGGTGTGAAATGAGAACAGGTGGCCAAAGGAGTTAACACTTCATCCCATTTTCCTTTTCTACCCTCTGAAATGCTATTTGGACAAAGCTGGAATATAGATCACAAGTGAAGTCCAACTCCAAACAGTGCAGGAAAAAAAAAAAAAAGAGAGAGACTAAATAGAATAAGTGTTTCCTTTTATTAAATGCTAACAGTAAAACCATTCCTTTACTGAAGAATATATTTTTCTATATGTCATGATACAATAACTTTTAATACAGCCATACCTCATTTTATTGCCTTTGCTTTATTATACTTTGCAGGTATTGTGGTTTTTTTACAAATTGAAGGTTTGTTGCAACCCCGTGATAAGTCATTTTTTTCCAACAACATTCTCTCACTCCATGTCTCTGGATCACATTTTGGCAATTCTCATGATATCTCAAATTTTTAAATTATTATTGTATTTATTACAGTGACCTGTAGACAGCAAACTTTGAGCTGTTGTAATTGTTCTGGGGTGCCATGAACCCATATAAGACAGCAAGCTTCACTGATAGCTGTTGTGTGTGCCGACTGCTCCACCAACTGGCCTTCCCCCATCTCTTTCCCTCTCCTCATGCCTTCTTGTTCCCTGACACACAACAATATTGACATTTGGTTAATGAATGACCCTACAATGTCCTCTACATGCTAAATGAAAAGAAGTGAGGAAGTGAGGAAGACATGTCAAAGATGAGACAGATCAAAATCTAGGCCTCTTGAGCCAAAAAACCAAGTTGTGAATGCAAAGGAAGAGCTCTTGAAGGAAACTGAAAGCGTAATCCAATGAACACATGAATCATAAGAGCATAAAATAGACTTATTGCTCATGTGGAAAAAGTTTTAGTGGTCTGAATCAAACTGGCTTTAATATTCCCTTAAGTCAAAGCCTGTTCCAGAGCCAGGCCTTAACTGTCTTCAATTCTATGAAGGTTGAAAGAGGTGAGGAAGCTGCAGAAGAAGCGTTTGAAACTAGCAGAGGTGGTCTCATGAGGTCTAAGGAAAGAAGCCGTCATCATGATACAGAAGAGCAAGGTGAGAGGCCCCGGGGTGGCTCAGTCATTAAGGGTCTGCCTTTGGCTCAGGTCATGACCCTGGTGTCCTGGGATGGAGACAGATATCCAGCTCCCTGCTCAGTGGGGAGCCTGTTTCTACCTCTCAAGCTCCCCGTGCTTGTGTTCCCTCTCTTGCTATCTCTCTCTGTCATAAATAAATAAAATATTTAAAAAAAAAAAAGGTGCAAGGTCAAGCAGCAAGTGCTGATGTAGAAGCCACAGCAAGTTTCCCAGGATGTCTAACTAAAATCCTTAATGAAGGTAGCTGCACTAATTAACAAATTTTCAGTGTCAATGAAACAGGCGTCCATTGGAAGATGGTGCCATTTAGGATTTCCATAGCTAGAGAGGAGAAGTCAATATCTGGCTGGCTTCAAAGTTGCAAAGGACAGGCTGATTCTCTTGTTAGAGGCTAATGCAGTTGGTGACTTTAGGTTGAAGCCAGTGCTCATTCATTCACATTTCTGAAAATCCTAGGGCCCTTAAGAATAATACTAAATCCGGGATGCCTGGGTGGCTCAGTTGGTTGGGCAGCTGCCTTCCGCTCAGGTCATGATCCCGGCATCCTGGGATCGAGTCCCACATTGGGCTCCTTGCTAGGCCGGGAGCCTGCTTCTCCCTCTGCCTCTGCTGCCACTCTGTCTGCCTGTGCTCGCTTGTGCGCGCTCTCTCTCTCCCTCTCTCTCTCTCTCTGGCAAATAAATAAGAAGAAGAAAAAAAAGAATAATACTAAATCCATCCTGTGCTCTATAAATGGAACAATAAAGGCTGGACAACAGCACCTCTGTTTACAAAACAGTTTACTGAATATTTTGAGCCATGGTTGAGACCTACTGCTCAAGAAAAAAAAAGATTTTTTTCAAAATATAATTGTTCATGAATAATACACCTGGTCACCCAAGAACTCTGAGGGAGATGTACAATGAGATTATTGTTTTCATGCCTGCCAATATAAAATTAGTTCTGCAATGTACGGATTGAGGAGTAATTTCAACTTTCAATTCTTATTAATACATTTTTTAAGTCTATAGCTGCCATAGTGATTCTTCTGATGGATTTGGGTAAAATAAATGAAAACCTTCTGGAAAGGATTCACCATACTAGATGCCATTAAGAACATTTGTAATTTGTGGGATGTGGTCAAAATGTCAAAATTAATGGGCATTTAGAAGAACTCCAGCCCTCGTGGATAACTGTGAGGGTTTCAAGGCTTCAGTGGAGGCACTAACTGCAGATGTGGTAGAGACAGCAGAACTAGAATAAGAAGTGGAGCCTGAAGGTCTGCAATCTCATGACAAAGTTTCACTGATGAAGAGTTACTTTTCATGGATGAGCAAAGAAAGTGATTTCTTGAGATGGAATATATTCCTACAGAAGATGCCAAAAAAGGTGGTTGAAATAACAACAAATGATGTAGAATATTACATAAACATAACTGATAAAGCAGGGCAGATTTGAGAGAATCAGTTCCAATTTTGAAAGAAATCCTATTGTGGGTAAATGCTATCAAACAGCACGGCATGCTACAGAGAAATTGTTTGACAAAGGAATAGTCAATCAGTGCAGCAAATATCACTGTTGTCTTATTTTAAGAAAATTGCCACAGGTACCCCACCTTCAGCAGCCATCGCCTTGATCAGTTAACAGCCATCAACCTCAAGACAACACCCTCCAGGGGCGCCTGGGTTAAATGGGTTAAAGCCTCTGCCTTCGGCTCAGGTCATGATCCCAGAGTCCTGGGATCAAGCCCCGTATCGGGCCCTCTGCTCAGAGGGAGCCTGCTTCCTTCTCTCTCTCTGCCTGCTTCTCTGCCTACTTGTGATCTCTGTCAAATAAATAAATAAAATCTAAAAAAAAAAAAAAGACAACACCCTCCACCCACTAAAGATTACTGCTCACTGCAAGCTCAGATGATAGTTAGCATTCTTTAGTAATCAAGTGTTTTTTAAAATAACAGTTTCTTCAGACATAATGCTGTTGCATCCTTAATAGACTGCAGTACAGTATAAGAAACTCTTACATGCACTAGGAAGCCAAATAATTCACTTGACTTGTTTTATGATGATATTCACTTTTTTTGCTGTGGTCTGGAACTGAACTTACACTACCTCTCCAAGATATGCCTGTTATACCCATACAGTCAGAGTTAGCAGAATAAGGACCAGCAACAAAGAGTAATTTCAGGGGCTCTAGAACTTTTTTTTCCGATTACCCTTTGTTTCACAATTAAAAACCAAGGTTTACAAAGTGATTCTTCCTGAGAGAGAGAATATTAAATTCATATTAAGCCATTGACAAAAGATCTTCACTTTAAAAAATAAAAATGAAAAAGTTCTCCAATGCCTTCATGCCTTTGTTCATGGGTTGAAATTCTCTTCCTTCTTATTGCCTTCCTAATAAAATTTGCCCTCGATTTTGACTGAACTAAATGAAACGTACACTCAGTAGATGCATTTGTTTTTTTCTCCAATCCAAAGCATTCTGGCTTTGCCCTTAGTACTCCCCTAAAGGACCTGTGTGAGAAGCTACCATCTTCTCATTGCCAAATCCAGCGCCCTATATTCAGGACACATGCAGCAGAAATGTGGTTACCTTGGACTTTCGGATGACCTCTTACAAATGATAAAATTCTGTCTTTTCTTGGTTTCTACAACACCACTTGCCCCTGCTTGCCATCCTCTCTTTGTGACAATATTTTTATGTAAGAATCCCAACTGCAAGACAGGTTTTTCATAGAAAGGAGGAAGTCCCTGGCTGAAACTAAGGAAAACAGGGGTGTGTGTGTGTGTGTGTGTGTGTGTGTGTGTGTACACGCCCATGCATGTACATAGACAGATGTCAAAACCAGATGCCCTATTCCAGCTATTCTTCTCCATTCCCAAAGTGAGTGGACCTGTGGAACTGGAAAAGAGCTCTTGTTTTTCAGGAAGGTCTGCAAACTGAGGGACCCCTAAATTCCTAAAAGACTAGAGCTTTAATGGCCAGGTGGTATGGTTCTACCTTCCCGAAAGTCTTATCTTCTCCACACTCTGCTCCTCCCAAAACATTTTCAATAAAAATTTCAAGACATCCAGTCCCTCCAGAGCAGTGGATTTCTAATACCTCCTTAAGTCATTGACTTTGTCTCCTACTTAATCTGCTTGCCTTATAAAATTTTGTGGGAAAGAAAGGGGCAGCATACACATGTTCGGCTCTCCTTCAAACAGAATCCTGGAAGATCACTATAGGCTCCTTTAGAATATCTAGCATTTCAGTGACACATGGGTTCTTCTTGGAACTCGTTGTATACCATCCCTTACCATTATTCGGTCTATTTATTCTACAAGGAGATTTTATAGAATTATGAACCCTAAGTAGAGTTTCCCTTCTCTCTTGCATCCTTTGATGGAATTGGTCATCTGAAACCCCCATTCACCTTGAGTTCATCTGCAGACATCCCATTTATAAACAGGTTAAACATGCATCAGAGTAATCTCAACCACTTTCCCTTTTTCCAATAGAGACTCTTGGAAAGAATGAAAATTCATTTCTGACCAAGAGCACCTATATGTTCGCATAAGAATATAGTTTATAAGCATATAATCAGTGCAAGAAATTCTTGGCCCTTCTCAGGCATATTGGCCCCAAGTACCAGAGGTGCTTGGGTGACTGGTGCCAAGGGGCAATTAATCCACTATACCATCAAGGGCAAGAACTCCAGAAGACTGGATTCAAATCCTGACTCCATTACTTATTCACTAGGCGACCCTTGAGTAGGTTATTTTTATCTTTCTGTGCCTCCATTTATTCATCTGGGAATGGGATAATAATAGCATCTACTTCAGAGTTCTATCGTAAGAATTAAATAATTTAATAAATTCAAAGTGCTTAGAATAATGTCTAGTACATCAAAAGTGCTGTATGATAGAACCCATTTATTATTATTACTACTGGTACTATTATCATTATAAAGATAGAAAAACTTCTGAAAATAAGCATCAGTGTGCTAGTTAAGGCAAAGAGAAAACTGGCCAGTATGTCTAAAAAAATACCACTTATGATGGAATTAGAAGCAAAGATTTTTAGAAACTCAAATTTACTAAACAATCTGAGGTCTGGGAAGTTCTCTGAAATTTCAGTTCTTTGTAAATTCCCAAGTTTCAGTAGATAGATAATGTAATGGTAGAAATGGTTTTGTTGGCTGAAAATTGGGAAGCTTCGTCTATTCATCTAAAACAACTTAGGTGCTTTATCTACCCTTTAAAAAGTGAAAAAAACAATGAAGACTTAATATGTGTTTGTTATATTATTATTATCATTACACTTCTGGTAACTAGCCCATCCAATTAAATAATCACTGATCATGCACAAATTCAGGGATTTGCAAAGGATAAGGACTTGCTATTCAGGTTTCTAGAGACCTGAGAGAAGCAGAAATTTAAGCATATTTTGGCCAAATGCTGAGATCAAAGCTGAATGTCACTGCATCCCTATAAAAATGACAAATTCCTGACAAGATGGATCAAGAAAAGAAGGGGAAGAAAAGAGCGAGAATACAAATAAATGAAATTATACATGAAAAATGAAAGGGGAATAATACCATGAAAAAATTAATGCCAACACATTTTAAATTGTAGACAAAATCAACAAAATTCTTGAGTAATACAATTTACCCAGAACTAACTCAAAGGGTGAAATACAAAGCTAGAATATTTCTACAACCACTAAAGAGACTACAAATCTTCCCGCAAAAACATCACTCTCAGACGGTTTCGTCAAATCCTACAAAATTTTCAAGGAACAGATCTTTTCAATCTTATATAAAGTTGACAGTGAATTAGAAAAGGAAATTTTGATACCAAATCCAAAAAGTGGCACCAATGAAAAAGAAAAATTCATAATCTAATATCATTTATAAACATACGGCCAAAATCATAAACAATTAATAGTAAGTAGACTCTAAAAATATTAGCAGATTATGAATATAAATGAATTTGCTTAACATATAGATGGTATCTATTAAAAACCCTACAAGAATATAATTATTAATGGTGAAACATTAGAATTTTCTTCTTAAAACCAAGAATAAAACCAGGGTATCTACTATGACCACTTTTATCCTACATCATACTGGAGACCTTATCAAACAAAGTAAGGGCAGGGGGAAGAGAAAGGTCAAAAGAATAGAAAAGAACAAAACTGTCATTATTTGTATATGATATGGTTGCTACACAGAAAATTCAAAGGACTGTACATACAAATTATAAGAAATAAGAGAGTATATAGCAAGGTTTCTGGGTATAAGATCCATAGACCTAAGTTAATTTCTATACAGAAATCAAGGGGAGCTGCTTGACTGGTGTTGGTGTCTCATAATCTTTGAAGAGGGGACACACAGAATGGGGCTCAGGCTTCTGAGAAGGAGCCCTACCCAGGTGGTGGTTATACCTCTAAGGGGAGACAATTAACTTGGGTATGAGAGGGAGGAAGAAAGCTGGAAACTGAACCTACAGCTCCTGCCATGATAAAAAAAAAAACAAAAAAACAAAAAAAAACTATTGCCAGAGTGATACCGGCAAAGACCACAGAACCTAGATGAAGGTTCTTCTTCCTCTCTTGTCTCCCACCTTTCCTCCAGTATCCTTTATTGCAGAACTTAAAAAGAAACCATTTGGCAAAGGAGAACTACAGTTTGCAGAGACCTAGCCCAGTATCACATAGCAGCATATGGAGGGATGGGCTTGGAACAAGAGACAACAGCTTAAAAATCTAACCTATTTTTGTATAAGATATCTTAATATTTAATATTCAGGTACTCAGAATGTTAGAATATTTAATTACAAAATGACATTAAGGTAGACGTAACTAAATGGAGAAATATACTGTTTTCATGGATAATACAAAACACCCCAAAATTTATCTCCTGGCTCAATGTAGCTCCAATCAAAATCCTGACAGGTTTAGTTTTGATGGAATTTTCAAAGTAGGATTCTAAAATGTATACAGAAAAGAAGAAGCCCAGTAAGAATGGAAGTCATTCCTAAAGAAAAATAACAACATATCAAATTAATGTTTTGGAAATTTTTCTAAATTAGTTTCTGAAGTAAAATTTATATCCAATAAAACTCAGTCTTTTTAATTGTTCGGTTTTGAGTTTTGACAAATCTATATAGTCTATAATCACCATAATCAAGATGTAGGAAATCCCCATTACCGTCTCTCCCAAATTCCCTGTCCCCTTCTCATCAGTCCCTTCCCCAGTTCCCAGCCCCTGGCAACCTCTGATCTGACTTTTCTCTGTATAGTTTTAACTTTTCCAGAATGCTCATTTTTAAAATAAGTTTTTTGATGCAGAATTGAACATATTGACCAAGGAAACAAAATTAAAAGCCTAGGAATAGACCAGTGCACATAAGAAAATTATATACTACAGAGATGGAATTGTCCAACCATGGGAGAAGTAAGATTTTTCAGTAAACTATCCAGAAATAATTGGCTAATCCACACGGGAAAAAATGAAGTTTAATTTCTCTCTCATATCACACACAAAACTTAATAGATTAATGACTTAAATATAAAAGATATCTATAAAAGTCTTTTAAATTTTCAGAAGAAATGCTAGACACTCTTTCTTACTTAAAGATAGAACAGTATTTCTTAAACAAGAGCCAAAACTTATTAACATAAAAGACTGACAAATTTAAAGAAGTTAAAATTAAGACTTTCTGTTTTTCAAGACACTATAATAAAAAATTTAAAATAATTCACAATCTGAGAGAAGATACAACACATATAACTGATGAAAGAATAAAATCTAAAATCTATCAGTATAAAGAATCCTTGTGGTTTAATAATAAAGAGATTAGCAATTCAATGGGAATTGTGCAAAGCACCAAACAGGCATTTTATAGGAAAGGAATAAAAATTTAAATAGGTGGATAGATAAGAAATACATAGCTAAAAAGAAGCACAGATAAATACCAAAAACAAAACACAGGGTGTTCATTGGATAAATACACAAGAGCTCTAACAATACCAAGTGTTTGGAAAGATGTAGAAGAATGAAAACAGCAAAAGATGCCGTTGATGAGAATGTGAACCGGCATCACTTTAAAAGCTTGAGCATTTGAGTTTCCCGCAATCCAGAAATTCTATTCCCAGGTATACACTAGTGTATATGTATTCTAGAAGTCTGCAGCTAAGTAAAACAAAATGGATGAATCTTAGCAATAATTATTCACTTTGAAATGCTGAGTAAAAACAAAACAAATTACAGATTGTACTACAAACTACAAATGTATTACAAATTATAAATGTATTTATTCCATTTATAAGACTATAAATTACACTGTAATAATACAAATTACACTTGCAATAATACATTAATATAATTAATGTGTTAGTAAATGTAATAATTATATATTAAATATAATTAATGTATTTTAAAAGTAAGAATTAAAATATATTAATGTATAGTACATTCAGAATTATAGCTTTTTTTTTAAGGTTCAAAACCAAGTAAAGGTGAACAGCATTACATTTAAAGATCCACAAATATGTGGTAAACTACAAGGATTTCAGAGCAGTAGCTACCTCCGGGGAGGGAGGCAGGAGGTGGGAGCATGAAAACACAGAGGTAAAATTCCGTGACATTGGCAGGGTCTTAACTCATAATTTGAATAGAAGGCTCACTGGTGTTTATTTCATTATTATGTTTATAGCTTAAGTAAATATTACAAAAATTCAACTATTATATGACAAAAGGAAGTCAGTAAGAAACATTTTTTTTATGTTGCCTAACTTTAAAAAGAATTTACTAGTTTTTGTTCTAAAATACCTTGCTTTTCAAGATATTTGTTATCAATGTTAAACACTTGAAGATGAATTTAAATTTGCCTTGCATAAAAACTAATTTCTTGTTTAAATCGTCAATAATTTTACCTCTGAAGCTATCAGTACACATGAGCGTGGGGGTGGTTTTCTTTAGGAATTGTGTTAGAGTGTGCTCTGAGCACTTTCAGAGGGCTACAGGGAGATG
Organism: Mustela nivalis; assembly: GCF_964662115.1. Taxonomy (NCBI): domain Eukaryota; kingdom Metazoa; phylum Chordata; class Mammalia; order Carnivora; family Mustelidae; genus Mustela; species Mustela nivalis. The sequence goes on along the minus strand of NC_139031.1, from coordinate 99,484,107 downwards.
CCTTCTTTCTAAGAGAGAAGTAAATGTGTTCTGTTAAAATCATGGAGAACAATTTTCTTCTATAGTCTCTTTTGCAAATTTTGATGCTTTAGGGACACAATTACTATTTCCCTTATGCTTCCCTTTTCTTAAAATAGCCTTTTATTTTTCCAATAAAGATTTACTTGTTGGCCCAAATCTGTCAAAATCTGGTTTAATATTCTTTTTAAATTCCTGTGATAAGTACAAGCATAAAGATTCAGTTCAGTGTCACTATTACTCTATGGATCAATGAGTGTAACAGATTGAGTGGGAAGTTAGCATAAACTGCATTGTCTTTGAGGACTTTTAAAAGTCTTTTGGGTAGCAAAGAAAAATAAAAAACAGTTCCCTGATCAGACACAAAACATAACAATATAATTAATATAGTTTTTATATATTGGACACATTAATGTACTTTTTATATGTTTGATACAATTTTTCCCAGCATGTTCAGTATTTTTAATGAAACAATCTGGTATCCCAATTTCCTGTTTTGTTTTTCTTTTGCCCATATTTTTTTTACCTACTTAGTTTTAATGTAATTTTTAAATTGATATTATACTTGTGAGTGTCCTTAAACCCCTTGTAAGAAGATTTCAGGGGCAAATGAATAAAATAACTGATAAACTACCCTATATGCCTATACTTACATACTATTTAAATAAGAAACTAGAAATAATTAAAGTTGAAAGAGTTATTTTACCTAAGGAAAGGGGGGGGTGCCTGCTCAGGCAGATCTGGAGTGACTTGCAGGTATGATTGAGAACAGAATAGCAGAGCATCAACCCAGGGGACCCAAGACTCATCAGTGGATGAAATGAGGATATGACCCTATCAAAATATTGGTGTATCTGTATAAATGCATAGTTGCAAACTTCTATAAAAATAAACATGGGCAAATATAAATGCTTGACAGCAAGGATGTCCTTAAAATGACAGAGAACTCAGAGGACAGCTGGAAAGAGAGAACTCTGTATAACACTGACTGAGCATCAGGTGTTAAGACCTACTAGTTGACCTACACATAAAATAACCAATCTCCAAAACAATCTTACAAGGTAAACATAACTGCCCTCATTTTACAAGTAAGGAAGTTGAAAATTAAAAAGGCAAAGTAAGTTGCTTACGGCTTTAGTAAGTTGCTCTTTTGAATTTGTACCACCATATAGGATATATGAAATACAATTGTAAGAAATATATTTTTTTTAATTTGCTAAATCAAATTTAATTGCAGTGCTGGATCTGGATCCCTGGCTGGTCTTCATACAAAAGTCCCGAGGAAATTGTGCTGTCCAATACAATTCCTGTGGCCTTTGATTCACACTAGTAATCGGAGATGAGCTACTATTTAAATCCCCGTGATATCTTTTTTTAAATTAACATATAATGTATTATTTGTTTCAGGGGTACAGGTCTGTGATTCATCAGTCTTACACAATTCACAGCACTCACCGAGCATGTATCCTCCCCAATGTCCATAGCCCAGCCACCCTATCCCTCCAACCCCGCCCCCAACAACCCTATTTGTTTCCTGAGATTGAGTCTCTTTTGGTTTCTCCCCCGACTCCCCCCACCCAATCCGTTGTTTCATTTTTCCTTCCCTTCCCGCCACAACCCCCTGCCCTGTCTCAAATGCCTCATTTCAGAGAGACCATATGATAATTGCCTTTCTCTGATTGACTTATTTTACTTAGCGTAATAGCCTCTAGTTCCATCCACGTCACCAAATGGCAAGATTTGGGGGGTTTGGGTGGTTTTTGTTTTTTGGTTTTGGGGTTTTTTTGTGTTGTAGTTGTTGTTGTTTTTGTCAAATCCCCATATCTTAAAAGTAGTGAGGCACTAAAAGGTCTTTCAGAAGTCTGGACACGTAGGTGTTTAATGATTCGTCTTCCCAAGGTCCTACATGTCATTCCCTTCTAAAATCTGAGCAATGCTTCCCTCTCTGACTTCCAGGTGTTACCAGAAATAGAGCTGGCTTCCATTCCCCTCTCTCAGAGATGCTCTTTTAATATTAGCCCTTCCAACCTGAATACTGTTTCCCAGACTGTACATACATTCAGAAATCACAAACACCAGAAAACCAGAATACAGGTAACAGGTAGCCCATAGTGGGAGACTGCAGTCAAGTAGGTGTAGATACCACAAATTTAAAATGCACTTTGGTAAATGTTGCAAGATATTTTATAGTGTTATAAAAATATTTTATTAGACCCTGTTTATAGTTTTAAAGCTTAAGAGCAAGAAAGACTAGAGAAAATTATACCTTAATCCAATCTCAGGAAAATGTCCATTGGATAGGGCAAGTGGCCTCAACCTGCCTGGCACTTGGGCAGTACTGAATACATAATTTGCTGTATGCATTCTGTAAGAAATAGATATCAGTAGATGCTGAAAAGGGAGGGAAATTATGTGATCGTATCTATGCTACATTAAGATAGTTTGTTGGGTTGGATGGATTTGACATGGTGGTAATGAAAACAGAAAGACCCAAATATCTTTTAACATCTACAGCATTCTTTATTATTTGCGAATTCAAAGTTAGAATTTACCTACTCATTACAATGTATTTGTAACCTCCAGATCAACACTGACAGTCCTTTCACAGTCATTCCTGGGCACGTGCAGAGCAGTGGAGAATTTGGGCTGCCCCCCACACGTTCCCAGCTGGATAAGCTAACACTCTACCTTCTGCATATACTTGCATACACATGCCTCAGCCTATTTAGTGACACATTTTTCATGTGTTTGTTCTTCTTGATGGTGATTTCTCGGTTTAAGAGCAGTGCTGAAGTACTATCTAGGTGTCCCAAGTACAAGAAGGCCATGATATGCCTTATGGAGAAAAAACTGCATATAGGTAAGTCTCAGTCTCATTCAGGCATGACTTACAGTGCAGTTGGTCATAAGTTCAATGTTAATGAATCAACAATATAGATGAAATAATTTGCCTTTGAACAGAGACACATAAAATAAGGTTATATTTTAATCAATTGACAAAATGTTGTTTCTAGAGGTATAAAGGGAGTTAACCTCAAATTTCCCCAGGAGCAGTGGTTCTGTATTGACTAACTCAGTGTCCAGGGCAACTTTATAGAACGTAACTATCATGAATAACATGAATAGACTGTATAACAACAAGAATAGACTGTATAACATACAAATATTTTATCTGCTACTTTTATTTGAAAATTTGGCAATAAAAATTGTGGGTAGTGAAAAGGGCCATACAGCAAATTAAAAAACATCAGGTCTACAAATAGCCTTTTACAGCAGCATGAGTTACAAGTGTCATAGGGATGAGTACGCTAAGAAAAAAGTATGAAAAATCAGGCAAGTGGAATAAGTTCATAAGGTATCAAAGGGAAGACATATAATTGAAGCTCTTTTACTCATGTATCTTTCAGATCAAGAGGATTTTTTTTCCATATCCCCAAATCAAGTTGAAAACATGACCTCTGAAATAAATACAAAAGGAGAGAAGAAGCTGAGCAAAGTTTAAAGATGCAGAATAAACTTGTCAAAGTAGGAAAATCATGCAAGGAAACCCAGAATACAACAGAAGAGTTAAAGCACTCATTATGGCAAGAAATGAAGAAAAGTTTGTCACCACAGCGTAAGTAATATGAGAAACAAATCTGGTTAGGTTTCCCAGAGAGCAGGACAAAAGGGCAAAAATATGTTACAAGGGACAGTAGAATCTAAGAGATGCAGAGAAGAGGGGTGCTACCAAGCAATTACAGAGTCCCTGAAGTAAGACACAAAGACAAATGAAAGCAGCAAAAATTAAAGACATCATTTAAAAATTTTCCTTAGCTGTTAAAACATAAAAGTATAAATTGAAAAGCTTCATAGTATTCCAAACAAAAATCAACAAAAAAAGAAACTTGTATCGAGACCCTTCCTAACAAAAAATATGAATCACACACACACACACAAATTTTATAGGCAAAAGAAGAAAAAATGTTCAAGGATTCTGAAAAATATATGTTCAAATGTCCTATAGCTAACTGGAAAAAGGAAATAAAATTAAGAACCTAGGAAGAGAAAGTCATGTTCCAGAAGACTTGCGGTAAATAGCACTGAACAAATAAAATTCCAACACAAGACTACATAACTGTGGCCATTCTGAACATAAAACTGAACGTTGAGATGAAGAATTATTTTTTTAAACAATATCTCTTATTTTTAAGATTTTATTTATTTATTTGACAGAGCATGCACAAGTAGGGGGAGCAGCAGGCAGAGGGAGAAGCAGACTCCCTGCTGAGCAGGGAGCCCAGGACCCTGGGATCATGACCTGAGGCGAAGGTCGATTAACCGACTGAGCCACCCAGGTGCCCAACGAAGAATTATTTTTAAAAAAGTATACATATGGTATAAAAATATTGATGTTTTAGCAATAATCTAGGCCTAGATCTAAAATCATATTATATTAAGTTGTATTATATTGTATTATATTATATATTATATATCACTAATAAGTTATATAACAATATTATATCAGAGATTATACTAACAAATATAATAAATGGAACTGCATGGAAAGGGAAGAAAGACAACTCGAAAACTATGGTGTCCTCATCTTAAGTGGTGTGGATAAAACCATACTATTTTGCTCTTCACTATGACATCAGAGAAACTTAAAGAATACTTTTGAAACTTGATGGTAAGTGTATTAGTCTGAGTATACAACTAGTCACTGTAGCAAGTGGTTTTACTAAAGCACAGGTTTATTTCTCATTCATCCAAAGTACAGTGCTAATTTTCTGTTTGAATGGCTCTTATTAAGAATTGGGGCTTCTTCTCACATACGGTTCCACCATCCTAGAGATTCACTCCAGCCATACAGAGGAAAAGAGGGGATGCATGAGGAAGCTCAGACCGTCCCATGGCCGGGGCTGAGCTTCCACCTGGCACTCACAAGGTCAAAGCCAGATGTGGGGTGGGGAAGGGATAGTTGCTGGGACATGTAGTTACCTTTGGGCCCAGGAAGGAGGGTAGAACTGGATATTGGTGAACACTGGCCTTTTCTGTCACAATAATCAATCTGGACATGTTTGTTTTCAAAATGCTAGAGAATGGGGTGTCTGGGTGGCTCAGCCAGTTAAGCATCTGCCTTCAGCAAAGGTCGTGATCCCAGCATCACAGCATCCTGGGATCAAGTACCAGGGCAGGCTCCCTGCTCAGTGGGGAGTCTGCTTTTTCCTTCTCCCTCTGCCCCACCCCTGCTCCTTTCTCTCTTTTGCTCACACTCTCTCTCCAATAAATAAATAAAATCTTAACAACAAATGCTAGGGAAGACAAAGATGAAGACAAAGATGAAGAAAGCCACAGAAGGAAGATAAAGAAAATAGTATGCTCAACAATCATGTGAAAGAGCCTAGTTTAACCTACTGAGTGGAGGGGTGAGAGGCTTTGAAGAGGCAACAGCCCCGACAAAATGTGCACTAACAGCCAGACATAGGAGCGAGGTCTTCCTAGACCAGCCAGCAGCCAAATTGCTAACGAAATTCAAACACATGAGTTAGCACAGCTGATACCATGAAGAGCAGAGTTTCCCAGCTGAACCCAATGTTCAAGCATTGTGAAAAATCTGGGCTTGAAAGCATCTTCAGGGAACTGGGTGGCTCAGTTGGTTAAGCTACAGCCTTCAGCTCAAGCCATGATCCTGGAGGCCCAAGATCGAGTCCCTCATTGCGGCTCCCTGCTCAGCGTGGAGTCTGCTTCTTCCTCTGATCCTCCCTTTTCTCATGTGCTCTCTCTCACTCAAAAAAAATAAATAAATAAAGTCTTTAGAAAAAAGAGAGAGAGAATCTTAAAAAAAAAAAAGAAAGAAAGAAAGAAAGAAAGAAAGCATCTTAAATCACCAACACATAGAATTGTGGACAAATAAATGGTGCCATATTAAAACCACGTTTTGGAAAGGTTTTTTTTCTTCAATTTTGTATTTAAATTCTAACTGGGGGCACCTGGTGACTCAATCTTTAGGCATCTGCCTTCTGCTTGGGTCATTGTCCCAGGGTCCTGGGATTGAGCCCCGCATGGGGCTCCCTGCTTGGCGGGAAGCCTGCTTCTCCCTCTCCCACTTCCCCTGCTTGTGTTCCTGCTCTCACTCTCTCTCTCTTTGTCAAACAAATAAATAAAATATTTTAATAAATAAATAAATAAATTCTAGTTCAGCAACTCACAGTGCAATATTGACTTCAGGAGTAGGATTCAATGATTCATCAGTTACAAATCATACTCAGTGCTCCGCATAACAAGGGCCTTCCCTGATACTCGCCACCCACCTAGCCCATCCCCACCCACCTCCTTCCATCAACCCTGTTTGTTCTCTATCGTTAAGAGTCTCTTATGGTGTGTTTCCCTTTCTTTCTCTTTTCTCTTCCTCTTGGGGAGGTTATTGTACAAAAGTTGGTAAACGGGTAACTGAAACAGTTATATAGAAAGTGATAGTTATATAGAAAGCTGATTTCAATGACATTTTCTGGAGAGCCTTCTATTGCCAAACACAACAAAATAATGGAGGTTAGTTATGGAGGAAAGTCAGACAAAACAAACAAAACCACACATACACACAGAGAGAGATTTTCAAACCTTAGATACAGGAAGCACAAGACCTAAGAGAAGAGGAACAAATGAGATAAGCCCAAAGATTGTCTCAGCTTATTGCCTGAAGAGTTTCTAGACTATAATGCAGGGAAATGAAACCCAAAAGGAGCCTGAAAATCTCACTAAGTGAAGGAGACAGAGAACTCAGTAGGCCACAGAGGCTAGAACAAAGTACCAGAGTAGAGAACTTCTTAGAGAGGAGAGAACTGCCCAAAGAGAGAGCTCTGGGTTTCTCTAGAGGGATCCTCTTCTATCTCCCACTAAGTACTCATCATCGCAAGTGTGTGAGAAACATCTCAGGCTAATGAGAAACCTTCCCAAGAGGATTAGAAGGAACAGTCCTGGGAATTCACACAGGGCCTAGAACGGTTTGTATTTTTACCATTCAGAGTGGAACAACTCTATCGCAGATATTCAAGTAGGTAGAGAAAAGAATCAGTATGTGAAGAAGAAACACGGAGGGCATAAAAAAGACCCAAATTTAGCTTCGAAAGATGAAAAAATCAATATCAGAGTTAAAAAAATATATATGATGGGATTAATAGTAAATTAGACACTGCAGACGATTTAGAAAAATAAGATATCAGTGGCCTTAAGTAGAATGTCAAGCTGCCTAATATACATGTTCCTAAAGTCCACTCCCCTCCTCTTAACTGAGAACTTAGCTACTTGCTTCTAATGAATAGAATGTGGCAGAAGTGATGATATGTAACTTCTGAAACAAGGTTTCAAAAGGCATTGTGGCTTCCTCCTTGCTCTCTCTTTTGGATCAATCGCTGTGGTGAAAGCCAGTTGCCATGTCATGAAGATACACTGAAACATCATTAGAGGGAGGTCCATGTGGCAAAACTGAGGGCTCCTGTCAGCAACCAGCAGACATGTGAGAGAGGCATCTTGAAGACAGGACTTTCAGTCCCCATCTATTCTTCATGTGATTGTCTCCTTGGGTGACATATCTGTCACCTCAAGAGAGACTGTAAACCAGAGCCCCCCAAGTAAACCACTCTTGAATTCTCAACACACTGAAACTGTGACATAATAAACTGTTACTGCTTAAGCTACTACACTTTGGGTGATTTGTTATGCAATAATAGCTTAGAAATACAAAGTTAAAACAAACAAATCTCAAATAAAATGATATGTTAAACCTGTTACAGTGTTAAACCTATTAAGAAGGGAAATGCAAACAACAGTTTGTTGGGTTCGTGATGTTACTATTAGTTGATGTAGACTTCAAGTCTTAAATTATGAATATGAAAACCCCTTTCATAACTACACCTGGAAAGGAGATCTAGCCACCACCTTAAATGATATTAGGTTTGTGGTATAATTCATCATTGTCCAAGATGGGGAAATGTATATAGAGAAAAAGGGCTGGTATCTGAGTTTTCTCAGACTCAGAAGACTTAGTTCCTGCTGCTACAAGAGAGACAGCTACACAGAAAGTTAGGCAAACATATACCATTTGTTATTACCAAATTGGATCATTTTTCTTTTATAAAAACTGAAAATCAAAATGAGGCAATGAATGCCATGGACTTTGATATCCCTAATAATACCTGGAAAAAATATATAAAACAGAGACTGTTAGAAATATGAGAATTGACAAAAACACAGAATTAGTGGTAAACTTTGCCCAATTCAAAAGGCAATTGGAGTGATCTATAAATAATTAGACTTGGAATTACTTGCCATCCCAGCAGTTTAATAAAAGAAACTTTGGCTAGCAGACGGGTCATTGGAGAGGTCTGCTGAGCCCAGGGCCAGGACTCAGGGCTCCCACATGCCTGAGAAGTGATGGCTTTACACAGATGGCTGCCTGGGCCTCAAGTTAAATGTCAGTGAGCTCTTTAGCAGAAGAGGTTTTTGGAGTTCTCCAGCAAAGCATGAAAAATTGCCTGCCTACACTGTTGCAAAGAGTTTTTCGGTTTTTGGTTGTTTTTTTTTAAACTCTTGGCAACTGTTTTGGTTAAATCCTTCTGTGTGGGTGAACTTGGCCACCTTGTTTTAAGCATCTCAGCCAGCTCTTGCTTCTGCACATCAATAGTGTTCTAGAAAAAATTAGTAATTATAAAAAGCAATATATATGCGCATTTTTGTATCAAGGAATTAGGGGGAAGAAGGTAAAGTTATATCTCAATATGAAGATGTTCATAAAATGTTCTCCATGATGACAAAGAAGTGGTAAATCTGGGTGATGGGTAGATAATTGTTCTTTGAACTAGCCTTCCAACGTTTTTTATAACTTTGAATATTTGAAAAACTCAAATGTTGGGGAGAGATGCTATAGATTAAAAATAATAATAATACACGATATGGGGGGTATGTGGACAGGTAAGGGTAGAGTTTGAAGCAAGATGAAGCATGAGGTGATAAGTGTTGAATTTCTGTGGTCAGTATGTAAGAATTCATGCTACTTCCACATGTTTGAGATTTCCTACAATTAAGCCTTCAGAGAAAAATAATTTGTAGACTGGGTAGACTATGATTCCATCTTAGTAAAAGGCGACAAAGACACAAAAAAAGCACGCACATTTTAAGGTACGTGTATGAATGAGGGAGCAGAGGGTGGATATGCTGTTTATCCTGTTTATCTCATGGGGATGCATGAGGGGGCAGGGAGAGGATTTGCTTTGGCATTATATACATTTGTAATGTGCTGTCTATCTGATTACATAATATGCATGCATTATCATTATAATATTCAAAGATTAAGTAATAAAAACATGGTGCCATAAAAGGAAACAGACTAAATTCTTTCAGGAATTCTGGGGTGCCTGGATAGTTCAGAAGGTTAAACTTCGGCCTTCAGCTCAGGTCATGCTCTCAGGGACCTGGAATAGAGTCCCACATCTGGCTCTTTGCTCAGCAGGGAGCCTGCTTCCCTCTCTCTCTCTGCCTGCCTCTCGGCCTATGTGTGATCTCTCTCTGTCAAATAAATAAATAAAATCTTTTTTAAAAATTAAAAAAAATAAATTCTTTCAGGGATTCTGGAGATGATATGAATATGTACAAAGGCCTAGAACTTTGAGGAACTGTAGCAAACAGAGATGAATCAATTTAATGAAGAAGAAATCCACTCAACACCTCAAACCAAACACCTCCAGTATTCATCTCTGGACAGACAGCTTCTCAATATAGACAGCATAGGTAACTTAACAGTGTGACGGCCTTACTGACAACCTTACCTTGCCAAACTGAAAGAGTTTCTGTTACACACTTTCTAAAAACAATGCATTTACAATCTCTATCACTCATGTTCATGGACTACAAACCAGTTCTTTCTGGCATCTGACAGCTTTTAACATCCTAACTTCAGCCCTTGACATTTTCTAAGACATTGACTCCAGAAGACATATAAACCTGAAGAGATCAACAATCATGAAAAATTTTTTAATGTTGTCAAAGAACTGTCCCAAAATAGACTGGGTTGTTTTATTGATCATTTAGACCAATCCTTTCAAGAACAGATGATGCTCTTCTTATATGAATTTCTCAAGGGCAGAAATAAAATGGGAAATGTTTCCAACACAATTTATATAACTCTGGAAACCCTGACAGAGTTAGCACAAGAAAGAAAATTCTTGACCATTCTCAATGATAAATATAGGTAAGTATGAATAAATTGAAAACAGAACTATATATAAAGAATAATGTAGCCAAGTAGAATTAATTTTCCAGATATTCAACATTAGGGACTCTAGTTTACTTTTTCACATTAATAGGTTAAAGGAGACAACACATTCATTAGTCTTAATTAAAGTGGATGGGCCATCTTTTTGACTGCATGTGGGCTACTGCCTTGCATCTTCATATGTTTGGAGAATCCTGAACTTTGTGGGTGTTGGTGTGAGGTAAAAGATGAAATCCATTCTCCGAGCTTCTCCTGCATCCAGGGCTTGGGTACAAGTCCTAGGATTGGTCAACCACACGGACACTGGCTTTGAATGGAAATTTAACTAAGTAAACAAAGAAATGGGTGAGTAGCAGCAGTCATGCCCCGCCTCTGGGGCAGCAGGGCAGTTGTGCCAGGATGAACACAGTAGCTGCAACTGATCCTGGAGCTAGGCCCACTCACCAGCATCCCTGTAGTGGCTACAACTGCCCCCACCCCCTCAGCCAGACCAGGGGCAAACCCTGCCCACCAGTGCACCCACTGTAGTTGCAGCCAGTCATTGGTGAAAGCCAGGCTGGGGGCTGGTCCCACCTGCTAGTGCACTCACAGCCGTCATGCCCAGGCACAAGAGGGGTTCCATGCAGCTCACACAGGGGACACCTCTAAAATGCATGACTAGGGTGACCAGGTGATTGCACTACTGGTCACCACAGGACACTTTCTATGTAAGGCCACGACTTTCAAGACAAGGAGACATAGCTGACCTACCTAATGCATACTAACAAATACAGAGAGACAAAACGAGAAAGAAAAATATGATCCAAACTGAAGAACACCACAAAACCCCAGAAAGAAAGAGCTAAATGAAACAGAGATAAGTGATCTACTTAATGAAAAGTTCAAGTTTATCACAAGATATTCACCAGACTTGAGAGAAAAGTAGATGAACTCAGTGAGAACTTCAATAAAGACAACATATAAAAAAGAACCAGTCAGTACTGAAGAATGCAAAATTGAAATGAAAAATCAACTAGAATGAATCAACAGTAGATTAGAGGATGCCAAAAAATGAACAGCAATTTGGAAGATGGGGTAGCGGAAAGCAACCAAACTGAAGAGCAAAAAGAAAAAAGAAAAAAACAAAAATGAAGATAGATTAAGGTATCCCTAAAAGAATATCAAGCATAACATTCTCATTATATGGGTCTCAGTGGAAGGAGAGAGAGAGAAAGGAGCAGAGCACTTATCAGAATAAATAACTGAAAATTTTCCTAATATGGGGAAGGAAGCAGATATCCAGGTCTAGGAAGCACAGAGAGGCCCAAATAAGATGAATGCAAAAAAGGTCCATATCAAGACACATAATGGTTAAAATGGCAAAAATTAAAGATAAAGAGAGAATCTTAAAAGCAGCAAAAGAAAATCAAACAGTTACACACTAGGGAAACCATTAGCTAATTTTTTAGCAGAAACTTTGCAGGTTAGAAGAGAAAAGGACAATGTATTCAGAGCACTGAAAGGAGAAAACTACTTTACCTGGCAGATTTATCATTCAGAATTGAAGGAGAGACAAAGTTTCCCAGACAAACAAAAGTTAGAGTACCACTAAAATGTCCTTACAAGAAATGTTAAAAGGACTTCTTTAAATGGAAAAGAAAAGGCCATAACTAGAATTAAGAAAATTATGAAAGGAAAAAATTCACTATACATTTATACAGTAAAGGCAGTGGATTAATAACTTATAAAACTAACATGAATCCTAAAGATGAAAGTGGTAAAATCAATTATATCTACAAAAATTAATCAAGGGAATCACAAAATAAAAAGATGCAAAGCATGAATTTACACATACATAAAAAGTGGATAAGGGAGTACAAATGTAGTGCTTTTAGAATGTGTCCAAAGTTAAGCAACTATCAGCTTAATATAGAATGCTACATACACAGGATATTATATATGAATCTCATAATAACCACAGATGAAAAACCTATCATAGATACACAAAACAATAAGACATTACCTCATATAAGTTAGAATGGCTAGTATCGAAAGGACAAGAAATAGCAAGTGTTGAGAAAAAGGAACCCTTTGAATGCTGTTGGTGAGTGTGTAAATTGGTGCAGTCACTGTGGAAAATAATATGGAGTTTCTTGAAAAAATTAAAAATAGAAATACTGTACAACCTAGTAACTGCACATATGGGTATCTATCCAGAAACACCAAAACATATGCACCCCTATCTCTATTGCAGCATTATTTATAATAGCCCAGATACAGAAGCAACCCGAAGTATCCATCAGCAGATGAATGAATAAAGAAGACATAGTATATATATACAATTGAATATTACTCAGCCATAAAAATAAAGAAATTTTGCCATTTATGACAACATAAACAGATCTAGACAGTATTATGCCAAGTAAAACAACAAAGTGATGGTTAAAGACAAATACTATATGATTTTACTTATATGTAGAATCTAAAACAAACAAACAGAAACAGGAAGAAGGGCGCCTGGGTGACTCAGTGGGTTAAGCCTCTGCCTTCGGCTCAGGTCATGGCCTCAGGGTCCTAGGATCCAGCACCGCATCAGGCTCTCTGCTCAGCCAGGAGCCTGCTTCCCTCTCTCCCTGCCTGCCTCTCTGTATACTTGTGTTCTCTCTCTCTGTCAAATAAATCAATAAAATCTTTCAAAAACAGGAACGAATTCATTGAGAGAACAAACTGGTAGCTGCCAGAGGGGAATGGGCTTAGGTGGGACAGGCAAAAGGCGATCAAAAACTACAACTTTCTAGTTATAAAATAGTCATATGGATGAAAAGTACAACATAGGATATATATTCAGTAATATTGTAATAAATTTGTGATATAAAGTAGCTAAATTTATCATGGTGGGCATTTTGTAACATAGATAATTGTCAAATCACTATGTTGTGCACCTGAAATTAATATATTATATGTTGACTTTAATTAAAGATAAGTAAATAAAAGAATTTAATTGAATAAATGTACAGACGTATCCTATTCCTAGATGTAAAAAGTTAATATTATAAACACATCACTTCTTCCTAAACTAATTTATATTTTCAATTCTACTGAGAACATAAGTCTAGTGAGGCTTTTTATAGAAAGTCTGACAAAATTATTTTAAAGTTCATACCTGTGAATTTATAAGAGTCAAGAGAATTGTCTATAATTACTGCATGGAACCCACCTTACTTTGTGAGTTATAAAACCATCTTATAAAGTGAGTAAAAGGAATAAACAGAAAAATAATGGGATAGAAAAGGAACTCCAGAAGGCACCTGGGTGGCTCAGTGGGTTAAGCCGCTGCCTTCAGCTCAGGTCATGATCTCAGGGTCCTGGGATCGAGTCCCGCATCCGGCTCTCCGCTCAGCAGGGAGCCTGCTTCCTCCCCTCTCTGCTTCTCTGCCTACTTGTGATCTCTCTCTGTCAAATAAATAAATAAAATCTTTAAAAAAAAAAAAAAGAAGAAGAAGAAAAGGAACTCCAGAAACAGAGTCAAGTGTGTATAAGACTGTGACAATTCCAAAGCAGTCCAGGGGAGGAGTAGGAGACCTAAGCTTCATCTGGTCCCAGGAAATCAGCTAACTAGTTATCAAACCACTCTGAACGCCTACAAACTCAACAGGAAAATGAAGAAAAGAAGAGCAGCAATTCTAGGAACAGAAAAGCGACGACTTTCTGGGTGGTAGGACATGTGGAGAAGTGAATCCGAGGCAATATGTGGGAATACAGGAGCCTCCATCGGCCACTTACCGGCAAGTAGGAGAGCTGCGGAGCAAAAAATCAGAACTTTTAGAAGTCTGCTCTGGAGAGGGACGTCATTCCCGAGGCTAAGTTGGGGGTGGAAACTCAGCTGGGTCAGTGTGGCCTCAGGTCCCTCGGGGTTACAGAAAGACCAGGGGTGTCTGAGTGTCACAGAGCTCCCAGGTACCAGAGTGGGGAAGCCGGGTACAGAGAGGGAGCCGAGGAGTGAGCTCTCAGCTCAGGGTTGCCGTAAACCATGATCCAAGATACAGTCGGGCCACTGCTCTTTGAGCAGGGACCCCACAGTGGCAGGTCTGGGACACTCACTTTCCTCCAGGAGGAAGAGTGGCACAGGAGAGCAGTGCAGGAATCTGCTGGGTTTGGAGACTCCCAAAAAGCCTCGTGCGCCAAAGATAGAAATGCTCGGTCACAGGCGGGTGAGCTTGGAGGTTGGCCAGAGACCAGGGCGATGGGAGGGATTGACTACCTCTCTCCGAGGGCACACCGAGGAGTGGGGCCCTGAGCTCTCAGCTCCTCCAGCCAGAGACCAGGAGGCCGCCATCTTCATTCCGGTCCTCAGAGCTCTACAGAAAGTGCTCAGGGAACAAAAGCTCCCAAGTGCGAACCCAAGCGGATGACTTAGCCCAGCCCCTGGCAAGGGGGGGGCAACTCCGCCTCCGGGGAAAGACGCTGGAGAATCGTGACAACAGGCCCCTCCCCCAGAACATCAGCAAGAACATCCAGCTGAGACCAAGTTTACTGATCAATGAGAATGGCAGACTCCAGTGCTCAGTCTTTCGAAGTTACATTTTTAACATTTTCTTTCTTTTTCTTTTTTCTACTTTTTAAATTTTTCCTCTTTCCTTATTTTTCTTATTTTAGCAATATGTTTTTAAAAATCTTTTTAAATTTTCATTTTTATAGTCATATTCTATACCTTAGTTATATTTAACTTTATTTTTATATATGTTTTCTTATATATAATATCTATATTATATATACAAACACACACAATAAGGCCATATATATATATATATATATATATATATATATAACTATTCTTCCTTTAAAATTTTGGGATACAGTTTCTTCTAACAGACCAAATATATCCTAAATCTAGTGTATATTTTTGTTCTAGTCTCCTGTCTGATAACATTCTCTCTCTTTCTTAAAATATTTTTTCTTTCTTTTTTCAACGAACTTCTTGTCAATTCCTTTTTTAAAATCTTTTTAAATTTTCATCTTTACAGTCATATTCCTTCTCTTCATTATATTACCCTTATTTTTGTATATATATATTACTATATAAATATATATATATATATATATATATATATATATATACACACACACACACACACACACAGAATAGGGAGGGAGAAATTGCCTCCCAAAATTTTAAAGAAAGAAAAACATATATATATGCACACACACAGAAATAAGGGTAAAATATATATATATATGTTTTTCTTTCTTTAAAATTTTGGGAGGCAATTTCTTCTAACAGACCAAAATACACCCAAAATCAAGTGTGTGGCTCTGTTCTATTCACCAGCCTGATTTTTTTTTTTCCCTCTTTCTCCTCAGTTTCAGGTCTCTTATGATTTGTTTAGTATATATTCTTCTGGAATTGTTGTTACCCTTTCAGCATTTTGTTCTCTCATTCATCTATTCTTCTTTGGTCGAAGAAAAAAACAACAACAACAAAAAACACAAGAGGTTGTACCAGCCGCCAGGGACCTAATCAATATGGACATTAGTAAGATGTTGGAAATAGAGATCTGAATGATTATAAAGATTACTAGCTGGACTTGAAGAATGCATAGAAGAGACTAGAGAATCCCTTGCTGGAGAAATAAAAGAACTAAAATCTAACCAAGTCACAATAAAAAAAGCTATTAATGAGGTGTAATAAAAAAAATGGAGGCTCTTACTGCTAGGATAAATGAGGCAGAAGACAGAATTAGTGATACAGAAGACCAAATGATGGAGAATAAAGCAGCAGAAGAGAGACAAACAACTACTGGATCACAAGGGGAGAATTCAAGAGGTAAGTGATATCATAAGATGAAACAATATTAGGGGGCGCCTGGGTGGCTCAGTGGGTTAAGCCGCTGCCTTTGGCTCAGGTCATGATCTCAGGGTCCTGGGATCGAGTCCCGCATCGGGCTCTCTGCTCAGCAGGGAGCCTGCTTCCTCCTCTCTCTCTCTCTACCTGCCTCTCTGCCTACTTGTGATCTCTCTCTGTCAAATAAATAAATAAATAAATAATCTTAAAAAAAAAAAAGATGAAACAATATTAGAATAATTGGAATCCCAGAAGGAGAAAAAGAGAGGGGGGCAGAAGGTATGTAGGACCAAAATATATGGTGAACTTCCCTAATTTGGGGAAAGAAACAGGCATCAAAATCCAGGCCCCTTTACAGTGTGGGATGAAGATTGAAGTGGGAAGAACAGGACACCAGGCCCGGCCCGCCCAGCACCTACCCGGTTCTGTCTCAGAAATTCCCAAGAATCTGGATTCCAATCTGGTTTTCAAGATATTAGGGAGGCATATTTGTTCATTGGGATAATAAAACATACTTCACATGAGTTGGTTTGACTTCTAAACTTTAAAATGTTTAGACACAGATATGCAGGTCCACATTTAAAGTCTGCCCTAGCCCTTACGTAATACAGGGGACAGATGGCTCCCGAAAGCCCAGGTGGCAGAATGAGCTGGAGGCTAGAAGAGGGAACGCCTCAATCATTTTCACAAAAGAGAACAAAGTGGCCCTGGGTAAGTCGGGAGACTTGTAGATGTCATGATCGAGGTTTAGAGGGGTCCTATCTGGCAGATTTTTTTTCCCTTTAATTAAAGTAAGAGTTGAGAGGTTTACCTGTGAATGAAGAAAGTGTATTGAATAAGGAATTTGAAGAGTGATGATGTTTTGAATTGTTTTAAGAAAGCATAACTAAGGAGGTAGTTTTCTCACCTTTGTCTTCCCCTAAAATGCCATAAATTTTTTTTCCATATCATACCTAAACATCCTACATCAGCATGTTCAAACTTTTGCATAATAGCCCATTTTAAGAGTATATCATATTATAAGGGTGTCTGGGTGGCTCAGTCAGTTAACCTTGGTTTCAGCTCAGGTCATGATCTCAGGGTCCTGGGATCCAACCCCATGTCAGCCTGGGCACTCAGGGGGAGTCTGTTTGAAGATTCTCTCTCAATCTGTCTCCCATTGTCCCTCCTCCATTCTCTCTTCTTTCTTTCTCTCAAAAATAAATAAAAAAATCTTAATATATATATATATATATATATATATATATATATACACAAAATATTTAACAAATATTTTATTTTGGATTTTAAGTTGTTTATAACTTTTTTAATTACAAAAAAAATACTCCATTAAGCCTCTCCAGGAATACATTTTTAAGTATATCTTAGATATATTTCGAAGATAAATGGAAATTTGGGGGCCAAAGAATAAGGTCTTGAAAGCATTGCCAATTTTTCCTTCTACAAAGTTTGAACCAACTTATCCTCCTGTTCTATACAATAAGAGAGTGCCCTTTTACCCTCATTGTCACCATAACCCAAATCAGATTTTTTCTTTTTATTACTAGTATTGGCACATTTCTTAGGTAAAAATGACTCATCATTATTGTTCTTAAATTCGTCCATCTTAGATTACTATTAAGGTGGAACATTATCTCGTGTTCCTTGGTGACTTGCAGTTCTTTCTTAACTAGATCGTCTTCCCCTCCCCCCTTTAATAGATTGTTCCTTTTTCTCATTAATTTGTAATTATTCTTTAAATATAATGGATTTCTCCATCATGTGGGTGACAAAAAACAATATTCTTAGTTTTTCTTACCATTTGCATTTTATATTTATTCTCAACTTATACAATTCAGGTCACAAGATGAAATTGGAGGGAACAAGAAGGCTCTTTGAGACATTTTTCAAAATGGTGCCTAAAAACATAAAACTACTTTTTCTCAAATTTTAGAAAATTATGCTTCTCAGGAAAAAAAATAAGGCACAAATTCCAAAATTAATCTTTGCATTCATATTTCTAATTATAAGAATGCTATTTAAGGGACGTTGCTGGTCTTATCCATCTGACAAAGGCAAATGTTGAATGTTAGTTGCTACAGGGGGCCAAAGAAAAAGAGGAGCACAGTCCCCCAGCGAGACTCTGCCAGGACTTTGGCAGTACATTATCCCAACATTCCTTAAAAGAGAAAGTATGTGCGCACCTGGGTGGTTCAGCTGGTTAAGCAACTGCCTTTGGCTCAGATCATGATCCTGGAGTCCTGGGACTGAGTCCCACATCAGGCTCCTCGGTTGGTGGGAAGTCTGCCTCTCTCTCAGACCCTCCCCCTTCTCATGCTCTCTCTCTCTCTCTCTCTCATTTTCTCTCCCTCTCAAATAAATAAAAATCTAAAAAAAACAAGAGAGAGAGAGAGAAAAGAGAGAAAGTGTTGAGCATGCGCAGAAACAACATTGTGTCAGATGGGCTTTATCGAAGAGGAGGTTCTGAAATCTAGCTGGTATTGGCATGGCCAGAAAAGGTGTCACAGGCATATTCTTCCCACTCTCTCTGACCGTATGTAGCCCTCTCTTTTCCTCCATCGTGTGTGTATGTGTGCATGCATGTGTGTATATGTGTAGGGAACATGGCCTTCAGCATATTTTGTAGTCTCTAGCTGGAGAGGCATGGAGTAGAGTTTGATATGAGGGGGAAAAGAGGAGAATGAGAGAGGGTGCTTTATAAGGAGTACTATTTTAATTCTATAGTGACATTTTCAAAATAACCCCTATCCAACACCTAGTCGGCATTCAATGACATTATGCTGTTTTACTTTCTTCTTTCTGGCAATGAGGAGACTCTTGAATTCAGAAATGATAATCATAATCAAAATAAAAATGAATAACCAACATTGAACCCTTTTTGTGCTAGGTACATTGTTCCAAGTGTATTTGTTTATTCAATCCTCATAATAAACTTATGAAAAGGACTTTTTGTAAGATTTTATTTATGTATTTGTGAGAGAGAGCATGGAGGAGAGAGAGAATGGAGGAGAGAGCATGAGAGTGGGGAGGGTCAGAGGGAGAAGCAGAGTCCGAGGGACAGGAAGCCCGATGCAGGACTGGATCCTGTGACTCCAGGACCATGATGTGAGCCGAAGGCGGTCGCTTAACCAACTAAGCCACCCAGGTGCCCTGAAAAAAAAAATTATTATGATGATTATTTGCATTTTCAAATGCGAGAAAATGAGACAAAGAGGCTGAAAAAATGTATCTAAATGCATGCAATCCCCTCTTCTGGGAATGATCTGGAAAAGACAAGGTTGAGGGGACAAGACAGAATAGGCATCTTTACCTTGGGGTAAGGAAACCTTGACTTTCTTTGTGAAAAGGGACTACTGGATGATAACAATGACAAGAGCAGGAAAGTGTTAGAGATAAGCAAATTTTATATTTATAATTTGTATAGCTGATACTGAAAGTGAATTCCATGGAGCAGCAGCCCTTGCCTGCTGGACTGAGGGTTTGTGTGGGAAAGTTCGGGAGTAAGAATTAAAGGAAAGCTGAACTTTAGTTCTCTGTAACCGTAAGAACAAAAAGTCTTTTGGATTTCAAGGCAGTCTGGGTGGGAGGAAGTGAGGCAACACTGGAAAGAAAAGAGTCCATGAGATAGATGGGGTGGCAGGGTGACCCAAAAGAATTTTAATAAGATTGTTAAATGCAGAGTCAGGAATCATTTGTAATGCTACCTCCCCTCCCCACAACCTACCTCCAAACATCCAGAAATGCTTTTATAAGGAATTTTTTTTCTTTTTATCTCCCCCCCCACCACCCTTTTGACAGGGATATCTGAAGAAAAGCATCACATCTGTGTCAACACAGTGCATTACAAAAAACAATGAGGAAGTTGTCCATGGGCAGAGGTGGCTGTGAAACTATAAGCACACTGGGAATTTGAAGATCTTAGTAGGTTTCAAACTTCCACACAGTGTGGAATTGAAGTTTGAGCCAATTGTGAAGATACTATTAACCCCAGAGTAGAGTGGTCCCAGCTGACATCTAGGTTACAAAAGCATTGAACATTTGGGTAAAGATCTTGTCAGTGAAGAAGGTTGTCTTTTTTGGTGCATGCTGTTCAAAATAAAGCAAAACAAATTTTAACTATTTTTTAGGTACATGAGATTGACATCCTGGCTGGGTTTTCTTGATTGCTTTGGAATCCTTTAACAAACCATCCACCTGCTGAGTCCACCATGCAAGCCAGAGATCTCTAAGACAGGATTTGGGGAAACCCTTAGATCTTTCAGCTGCAGGGAAGACACCGCTGAAAACCAGGCCGGGGGTTGTGTTGAAAGAGATTGCTGCTGAAGGATTCATTTTCAACAACAGGTCTGCTGATGAATATGATGTCCTCTAACACCTTACATTTTCACAGGGTTGGTTCCTTTGTCCAACAGAACATCTTCTGATCCATACACATTCCTGCTACCCTGGGTTGTAATACATCTTAGCAGATTCCAGGGCACTGAATGCACACCTTAGATAGGCTATCTAGGTCAAAGTGAGGTCTCTGATAAGAATGGAACCCTGAGATCTGCGAATGGGACATTTGGTTGACTTCCTGGAACATCCCGAGCCTGCAGCTCTCTCTCTCTTGATAAAGGAGAGAAATCTTCCCTTGCTTTAGCCCTTACAGAGGTTCACCTAAGGCAGAGACCTTTCATGATGATGCTTTTCCTTCATCTCCTGTCATTATTTCCATCCTCCTAAGTTAGAGTCAGGTACTGGTGATTACTGTCTGTCTTCCAGCAGGAAATAGGTTTTACACTGGAAGAACTGCAGGACCTGGCTAATTTACACCAGCAAGATATGAGATTTTGCAGTTAAGAACTAGGAAGGAAAAAAAAAAGACAGGGAATATTTATCCTATAGAGGGAAATGTGAGGTAATGCAAAGATGTTGTAATCTGTTAATCTATTGCAACACATGGGGTATAAAATGTCTCACTTTAGATGTTCTGAATATTTACTTTGTAACCTTGTTCATTTTTATAGATGTTTCATGACTGATTCAATTAAACGTATGTTTGATTTTTAGAACTATTGATAATATGTCAACTAATCGAATTTTTCACCATTATTTCATCATTATTCTAACCATAAGTACTTCAAATTTCTCTGGTGTCATATGGTCAGTCATCTAGATCCCGCAGGGTAGAGCACGTGATATGTAATCCAGGAATGTACTTCTGAGTCTTCATATCAAGGATGCAATTGTGAGAATCCTGCTCAGGTTTTGGTCAATGCAATCTTGTCTCTTGCTTCTCATACGACCACCACTTTTGGCTCCAATTCTCTATCTTTCTCTGCGTTCAGACCCTTTAACACTGTGAATGCACAGTTACTCCCATCAAGAGGTGGAGTCTATTCCCCATCTCGTGAAGCTGGGCTGGCGTCATGACAAGCTATGGCCAATGGAATATGGTGGAAATGACAGTGTGCCAATTCTGAGCCTAGACCTTGGAGGCCTGACATACTTCTCACCCTCCACACCCTTGCAAACCCTAACTGCTTCCATGAGAACAAGCCTGGCCTGTTTGCTGAAGGATGAGTGGTCATATGGAAGATGGCCAAGCAGTCCTGGAGGAGGTCGTCCTAGATCAGCCAGCTCCCAGGAAACCTGCCAGCAGTCCATATGGATGGGCCCAGCTGAGATCAGCTTAGTCTGGCACAGATCACCGATTTATAGCCAATCTACAGACAGATGAGAAATAATACATGGTTGTTGTTCTAATCAGCTAGATTTGGGGATGGTTTGTTATGCAGCAAAACTAACTGAAGTAGATACATTTAGCACATGAGCTATTTAGAGGTCCATAAGTAAGTGACAAATTGCACTTCGGATATGTTGGAATGATTTAGCTATCACTAGCAGAAGTGGACTGCATCCCAACTAGTATTTTTTTTAATGTGTGTTTAAGGGGGCACCTTAATGAATGCAAATGTTCTCTCAATTTAATTTGCATTTATTTGATTCACAGGGCTATTAAAAGTTTTTAATGCTTTCATTGTTTATTTTAAATCATCCACTATAATTTTTTAGCATACTTTGTCCCACTTTTCTTTTCTATAACTGGTTTTTAAAAATCTCTTTGAAAAACCTTTTGCTTATTTTAAGGAGCGCCTGGGTGGCTCATTTGACTAGATATCTGCCTTCGTCTTGGGTTGTGATCCATCCTGGGATCCTGAGATCAAGCCCAGCATCAGGCTCCTTACTTGGCAGGGAGTTTGCTTCTCCTTCTTCCAATCCCTCTGCTTGTGTGCTCTCTCTCTTAAAAATAAATATTTTTTTCAAAAAGTTAAATAAAAGAAAAATATTTTGCATATTTTAAACATTCAACTTTTGTCCAGATGCTTTTAAACTCAGTATATGCATTGCAGTATGCTGAAATTCCCAAATGGATTTATTTTAAAAATATTACTGATGGAACAAGCTGAGGGATATCAAATGCCATCATGCTCAATGCTACGAATGTCACATTTATCATCTCACTTCAACCTTAACAATTTTTAAGGTAAATAATATTAATAAGCCAATTTCATAGATTAAAAAATTGAATTTAAGTAACTTTTTTTAACAACATAAAGCAATAGTAGAACCATGTTTTCAAACCCAGTCATTGATATGAGTCCATATTGTTTACCACTATCCTCTACTTCTTTTTCTAAAGGATGGCTTTGCATTTCCAAGAAAGGGGAACACAGCAATATCTGTTTCTGTATTTTGTTTTTTCTGTCTGGCTGTCTTTTAATGCCTAAGCCAAACTTTGATCAGGGAAAAGTCCTTCTAGAGTGTGATAAATTGTTGATAAACATTCATAGTTCATAACAGTCTGTCACTATTCTTTGTCTTATGCTCCTTAGTATCATGATGGAAAGGTGGGTGAAGGCAAATTAGCCCACTGCCATCCTGTCCTGACAATTCTGTTATCAATACATCTTAATAATCTAAAATTATTACAAACTTAAAAGCACACTCTAAATTTTTCTTTACTATACATTTCAACAACAAATCTTCTTGTTTTACTTCCTGGCTTTTAAAAGCATTATGGTTCTCCATTACTTACAGAATTAAATCTAAAATCTAGAGTACGGCATACTCAGCTCACCACAATCTATCCCAAACCTTTCTATCCTGTTATCTTTGATCACCTCTTTTTTTGCTCCATCTAAATTGAATGCCTCACCATTTCTGAGCACATTCTATTCCTTTAGTATTTCTGCACTTTCATATGCACTGTTATTTTTTCTTAGGCTGTATTTCACCTTTTGGCCATTCAGCAAATTCCTATTGTTCCCTTAAAGCCCTATTATTGGAGGCTTCTCAGAGTTCCCAGCCATAATTAGCAAGCTCAGTCCTGTCACACTGACAGCACATCTCTGTCCCAGCACTTACATCATAACATCATACGGTATTTATATATTAACTTGACCCCAAATGCATATTCTCCTCAGGTATTATTCATCCTTACACTGAAGCTCAATGAATAATAAATTATTGAGTTAATAACTTTAATATATATGTAAGAAATAGAAAAAATAGTCAGCGAGATAATACTAAAAAATATATGAACTGAAAAAGAAGAAATAAAATTCTCCCTTTTCATAGACAACATAATTGTCTTCATTGAAAATTCCAAGTAACTTATACAAAACTGCTAGAATTAATAAACAAATTTAGCAAATCACAGGATAAAATATAAATATACTAAAGGGAAAAAAAAAGCTTTATTTTTTTCTCTCCATTCTAGCAATGACCAAGTCTGTATTAATCATGTTTTTAAATTTTCTGTATTTCACTCTATTTTGACATTTTGGAGGCCTTGCTGCCTGGGAAGTGAATGACCTTCCTGTGAATACACCTTTCACATACAAGCGGGCTAATTCTGACTCCTAACTATCTCCTTTATCTAATTTCCATACACCAAGAGAATAATTCCCCAGGGCCAAGTACAGTACAACTTGAGGCCACCTCTCTAGCCCAGAGCCCACTAAAATTATTCAAACTCTCCAATTCTAAGTTTGTGCCAACTGGCCTGTCCTACTCCCCTGATTCCTTCCTGCAGAGAACAATGTAAGGGCTCTGGACTATGATTTCCCCTTGTCCTTTCTGCCTCCTGACTGATCCAGCTACTTTCCATGCGACTCTACATGGCATGTCCTACTTTTTGTTTCTAGAAATCTGTAACCTTTCTCCTTCTTGGCAATAATTTCTGTGCCTACATGTCTGAATCCCAGGTACATTTTAATATATAGTAGAATTCAAAATTAAAATTAATATCTTTTATAGTAGGACCCCAAACTATAATTTTTAGGTATATACCTAAGAAAACATGTGTATGACCTATATGCTAAAAACCTCAACACTGATGAAATAAATTAAAGAAATACAAAGGTACAGTAAGCGTATGGACTGGAACACTGAAAGAAACGGGAAGATTATTAAAA
Source organism: Mustela nivalis (assembly GCF_964662115.1). Classification (NCBI taxonomy): domain Eukaryota; kingdom Metazoa; phylum Chordata; class Mammalia; order Carnivora; family Mustelidae; genus Mustela; species Mustela nivalis. Next base: position 99,459,557 of record NC_139031.1, on the reverse strand, counting down.
GGTCAGTTCTCCTGAAATTGTTACATAAATTTAACACAATTAAGTTAAAACCATAGCAGGAATTTCTTGTAGGGATTGATAAGTTGATTCTAAAATTTTACGTAAAAGCAAATACGCGAGAATAAACAAAACGACTTGGGAAAAAAACAAGTTTGGAGGCCTCTACCTGATCTCAAGACTTAGGATTAATCTATGTAATTAAGATAGTGTAATATTAGCAAAAGGACTGACAAACAGGTCAGTGGTAGAGAACAGAGAATCCAGAAAGAGACCCTTATCAATATTTATTTCTGAAAAGTTACAAAAGCAATTCAATTAAGAAAAGATAGTCTTTTCAATATATAGTGTTGGAATAATTTAATACCCATGTGCAAAAACACGCAAAGAGACCCCATGACTTAAACCTCACATCTAAAATATAATATAATTCCAAGTGTGCCAAAGACCTAAGTGTAAGATGCAAAAGTTGTAAAAAACAAACAAAAAACAAAAAAACAACCAAACTCTTTGTAACCTCAGGTTAGTCATATGATTCATAAAAGAAAGTTGGTAAACTCCTTCAACCTTAGAAACTTTGCTCTGTGAAAGAAACTAAGAGAATGCCGAGGTAAATCACAGACTGGGAGGAAATATTTAGAAATCACATTTCTGACAAAGAGCTTGTATCTGGAACACATAAAGAACTCTAAAACTCAACAGGAAAGAAGCAAACCATTTAAAAGCGGGCAAAAATTTTGAACAGACTCTCCACTAGAAATGGAAAATAAGAGAGAAATGAAAAATAGCATGAGAAAAAGCTCACCTTCATTAATTAATAGGAAAATACAATTTAAAACCATAATAAGACACGGCTATACACCTTTGTCTTTGTCTTTTTTTTTTTTAAATGATTATTTATTTATTTATTCGAGAGAGAGTGAGAGAGAGCGAGCATGAGAGGAGAGAGATCAGCGGGAGAAGCAGAGTCTCTGCCGAGCAGGGAGTCCGATGCGGGACTCGATCCCAGGACTCCAGGATCATGACCTGAGCCGAAGGCAGTCGCTCAACCAACTGAACCACCCAGGCGCCCCTTTGTCTTTGTCTTAATCAGACTGAAATTTTCTTCAATATAGCATACATCACTCTGCCCATCTTCTAACCTTGCCATGTTAATCTGGCTCCTTCTCCTTTCCCCCTTCACCTGCCAGTTCCTCCTGATCCTTTAAGACTAACTCTTAATTTAGGCACCATTAATTCTAAGAAGTTTGTCCTTTGACCTCACTCTCACTCCCCACGTCTGGGTCTGAATTTGTGGCCCTTGTAATAGGTGATGACGGGCCTTCCATTTTACCTCTCACCTCATCTATCAAATACAGAGCGTTCACTTCTTTAATTAGAGGTTTTAGTACTCTTAACTCTGATCTCCATGATGTCAGACTCTGTCTTCTTCAAGGTTATATCCCCAGAAATTAGCACATTAAAAATATAGTTGAATGAGTAGATAAATTCATATAAGAAAAGTTCTATGTTCCTTCATGTAACCTCTGTCTCTGTTTGACCCACCCTTGATCCCAAACCCCCTTAAGTTTCTGTCAATGCCATGATAGTCTGTCAATCCCTAGTCATTTGCTAATTAAAATCCTTTTTCCTTCATAAGAGGAAGGCCTGGTTTCTCTAGGTAGCTTGTTCAGCTGACCAAAATTGGACACCCTGTCCTCTGAATTACTATCCTTAGCCTTAGGTGTCCTCAAATGAGAATTCTGTATCATGGATACATTGGTCTTATGGAGACAATGTCAGACATGACAGCATGAACACAGTTTCAGCTGCTTGGTACTTCACTATAAGACGTTGACTTCTGGGTCTCCTGGGTGGCTCAGGCAGTTAACTGGTTGCCTTTAGCTCAGGTCATGATCACAGAATCCTGGGATGGAGTCCTGCATCAGGCTCCTTGCTCATTGGGGAGCCTGGTTCTTTTCCTGCCTGCAGCTTCCCCTGCTTGTGCTTTCTCCCTTTTTTGACAAATATATAAATAAAGTCTAAAAAAAAACAAAAAACAAAAAACAACCAAAAAAACCAGATTTCTTCTTCTGCCATTATGATGGAGGTCTGTTCCTAGGTGTGATCCCTTGGTTGGTTCAAGTCACCAGCTTTCTCCGCACTGTAGGCGCTGATAACAAAGGATACTGTTTGTCTGTCTTTATCTGCATGTGGCCTGAGTCGAACATGCGTACCAGTCCCTCCCTGAGTTACAAAAGTTGGCAACACAAGGTGACATCATTATCATGATAAGACCCAGTGTTTGCATATGCTTCATCGTCTTAGCCCTCTTATGTAAGGTTAGTGCTGTCGGGGGCACTAGGACTGGGACTTGATTTTATGGTACTTATAACACTGTTTGGAGAATATTAGAAGCTTCATAAATGTGATTCACAAATGGATGGCTTTGAAATTGATTATTTCTCCACCCAATATGCCTCGCTTTAAGGTTCGGGAAGCCAAAGTCAGTTAATTCTAGACTTGAGTCTTCTGCGGGCCATGAGACCTTGAAGCCACTGGAGAACCCATGTCGCCTTGGTTTTCTTCTCTGGGAAACAAGATGCTGTTACCCAAGCTGCGTGACTCACATGACGATGTGAGTGTGGAGAATACAGGGGACAACAAGTGTGTGAGTGTGTGTGCTGCCATTGCCTCCAACGTGGAGAAGCAGCTTCATAAAGAATTTACTCCATGTGCCAAAAGGTGAAAGTTGGTGTACTTCTGCTTTCTTATCTTTTGCCTTCAGTATGAAAAAGGAAACTCCCCAGAGGAAAATAAAGCACACTTCAGGATTGTTGCTTCAAAAACCCTACAAAAGATGTTCACTTGTCCAGTTATCTCCGTGACAGAGAGAACAGAAAAGTGTCTCTGAGCCAGGTTGATGCTGTGACCCTGAAAATAGAGAGGTGAACCTCTTGACAATTAATTGAAGTAAAGAATTTTCTTCACTGTGGTTTTCCAACTCTTCCACTCCTGAAAAGTTCTGGTTGTGAGAGAGAAGTCAAGACTTGGGCCAGTGAAGGAAGAGTCACTGAGAAACATCCCATCTTACAGGGTTGGGGGAGAAGTCTTGGTCTAGAGAAGTCTGTGCACTGACTTCAATGAGGAGTGAGAAGTTCTGGAGTCAGGGCCACCCTTTGTTTATTCTAGAGGAAGACTGAGCTTGGGGTGTGGGAAGGAAGACTGAGCTTGGGGTGTGGGAAAGATTTCTCCTGGTGTGTAAAATGTCTCACTTAGGAGATGCTGGGCAGGAGAATCGGAATAAATAAATAAGCATTCTGAAGAATGCAGTTCATGGGATTACAGATGATGGAGAGCACGTGCTCAAAACCACTGCATCTTATGTGAATACATCAAGCCAGATCCCGACCAAACGCACATAGATTTACATACACGGGGCAGCCAGCAGCCAACAGCGACCAACATTTCAGTTCTCTATGCATCTTGGTTGGCTGTACAAGGAGGGATTTATTCTTCGCTTCCTTCCAGTTCTAGCATCCTGATACTGCGAGCAGTTTAGTATGAAACCCTGTTTGAAAGCTGGTCTTGTTCAACAATAGATTGGAGGGGGGGGGTAGTATTTTCACCCTTTGCATTTGTAATTACAATGTTTGTTTTGTGTTTTTGCGGTGCAGACACAGGATGGTGCCCAGACATGTGTGAGTGTTCACAACTGTGTATAGGGTAGGTGGGGAAAGTGTGTAAGACAGAGGCCAAGAACACTTGTCATCTGCTAGGGTGTCTCTACCAGATCCTTTCTGGACATAATGTTTGCTCCGACACAAAAGGGCCAGTGGGCCGGGGCCGGTGCTGGATATGCCCGGTGTGCCTGCTGGGTGTAGGAAGGACGGGGCCGGCGGTAACAAGAATCAATATATATTTACGGCGGGGGCGGGGGGGGGGTGCGCGGAGGCTGCAGGGCGGGGCAGCGCTAATGAGAGCAAGCCCGGCTTGTGGTTGGTTCGGGAAGTCTGGTACCCACAGAGGAGCAGGGAGGGAGGGGATGCGGGCGGGAGGATAAAGCGATGAAGTGTGCTGCGTTACCGCGCGTCAGGCGCCGTTGTGGCTGCCCGAATACGGTGCGTCTCTGACCGAGCCGGCCCAGTCCTCGCGCGTACACTACCGAGCAGCGCGCGCCTCTCGCCGTGGCCCTGGCGGCGGCTACCGCGAGCCGCTGGAGCGCTGCGAGAGCGGGTGGGCGCCCCGGTCCCCCGGCAGGTGCCCGGCGCGCCATGCAGGGCACGTGCGCCCCCCGGCTCTAACCTGCGCGCTGACAGGAGCATGATCTGTGCCCAGGCCGGGGCTGCCAAGGTAAGCGAGCGCCTTGCGGGGACTCTGCCTGCAGCCCCTTCCCCCGCCCTTCTCTGGGCGGCTTCCCCGCCGCTCCCGAGGCCCCGGCAGCGCCCTCCCTCCCCAGGGCCCGGGATCCACCCTCCTCCCCACCCTCTCGCTTCTCCCGCGAGGTTCAATTGTCAGCGTGGGACGTGCCGCCGCCCGGGCCGGGCAGGCATCCCGGGGGGGCGACCCCGGCTTGGGTACGGCAGGCACACCGGGCCCTCCTGCGGGGCACGGAGAGAAACAAAGAAGCCCCCAAGCGGGTTGGTGGCGCCTCCCCCGCCCCCCGGCGCCCTCCCAGCGGCGAGGAGGTGTCAGGGGAGGGGGCGGAGAGACCTACGTAATCCCCCTTCCCAGCCCACACCCACCCCTTGCGAACCAAGGCTCCGAATTTGGGCTTTGCCTCGGGTTCCCTCGTAGACAATTGTGTCCCATGCAATGCCGTGGTTAGCCGAGCGAGTCCCCAGCCCCGCGCGAGCTTGCCAGTGCTCTCTCAGGGGGCGCGGGGCAGGTCGGGGCCGTGCTCCCCTGGGTGGTGGCAGGATGCGCGGTGTGGGTGCTGCTCCAGCGCCTCCCTGTCCCCGGCCGGCAGCACCGCTCAGCCGGGCCTGCCACCTGAGTTTTAGCGGGAGCAGCCCGTTTCGTCGCCTACCGTATTGCGAGCCGCACGCAGGCGGGGAGGGAGCCACTGGGAAAAATGCGCGCGGTCCATTTTTAGCTAGAGGTGCGCTTCCTTCTACCCCTACATTCCCCGGCCGTGACAATGCAGCAAAATCCGAGGGCTCAAACAATGTGGCCCCTCCATCCCCGCTCCGCCAGTGCCTTGTGATCGCTCTGCCGTTTTGACGTCTCGGCCACTTGGCAGATTTGCGGAGTGTGGGTGCGTGGTCTGTCTCTCTGTCTTGCACACAGAGACCATAACTTCCCTGCCCAATTTGAGCGCGTGGGGGGGAGCTGGCAGGGACACAGGCTGCGGAGATGCCCGGCTTCCTGTGGTTCCGGGCACAGAGCGCCCCTGTCTGCATTGAGCTGACACCAGATAGCAAGTGGGGATTTTCCTAGTTGCTGAAGATATTTGACGTTGCTATAGTTTTGTGCTTACTTCTCTTGGGATCTGCAGTGGTGCACAATTCTCCCCCTTGTTTTTATTTTTTTCTCTTTGAAAAGATAACAAGGCTGTGTTCAGCAGAAATGTAAACAGGACGAGCAGCCTAGTTCAAAGACTAAGGGAGGCATCTTCTCTCTTTTCCTGGGATTTAAGCGCGATTTAGGAGGGCAGATGCCCTACCTGAAAAGGCCAGACTTTAAAGACTCAGGCAGTGTCGCGGTCCAAGGCGTCTCAAAGCAGGTGGCCAGATCTGCATTTCTCATCAGCGGACTCGCGCCGGCTGTGGCTATTACGGTAATTCGTTCTAGATCGGGGATTCATTTTGAAAATGTGTGTTTTCCACTAAGAAGGGATTAGAGTCCAAATGCCTACCCTGTGTGTATGAATGTGTGTGCGTGCTTGGAGCAAAAGAGAGTGGCAGAATTCCCTGCTGCCCCTTCCCTCTGTTTGCCGCCTCCTCTGGAATGTGGCATGGGGGGGGGGGGGAGTAGGACTATTTTAGTTCCTAGACCCACAGGCAAATTGAACTTCAGAGTGTTTCATTTAATAAACCATGTTCTGACTAATTCTGGAGTCCCAGTCTAGGGAAGGTTAGCAGCTTTGTGGAATGACAGTTCATTTTGTCTCAGGTAGTTATTTCATGAAGGCAAATTGCCCAAGTTTGTTTAGATTGTGACATTATTGACTTGGTTGGGAGACCACCAATAGGCTGAGCTGGCACAGCCTATTAATGGATCAGTACAGAGAGACTGCAACGCCTGTGACTTGTGTCTGTACCGTCATTTGCTTCCCTTTGCGCTTCTGGCTTTTAAAGAAGGGTGTTTTAAAAAGATCATTTAAGCGTTAGTCTCTGTGATGCCTGCATCAGATATGATTATCAATGCAGGGAGGACTAAAAGGACAGATGTGATTATGGGAGGAGAAGCCTCTGCCATCTCCCCTCCTTATCAGTGAAGTGAGGAAGTTGGACTGGCTGATTTCTGGGGCTCCTTCCAGTTCTAGCATTGTGTGATAATGGTAGAGGAGTAAGAAAAGTTACCAAGTTTATCAAGGCCAATAATTATAGCCCAAATTATACAAACAACAAAGGGACAGATTATAGAATCTATGGTTTGTTTTAACACCTTGCAGTTTGTTTTAACTCTGGCATCTGCATTTTCTTCTAGATGAAATTAACCAATGACTCAAACAGGTCAAATTTGTTTGCTTTTATTCCCTAGGGCAAAAGATTTGGTAGGGTCTGGGGTACCTAGAGGAATACTGGGTAACAGATTTTCTCCTTGTTTGTGGATTAGTTCTTTATTACAGTCTCATCTTTTGTTAAGTAATGGACAATATAGCTTATTTCCAATGATTGATTTTTTTTGTTTGTTTTTAATGAAAGCCTCTAAGTGGCTGTTTCATTGGCAATTGGTAATAGCGTCTGATTTACTTTCCCTGACAGAATTTGATATTGTTCACAAAACTTGCTAGCACTGATGCTCTTTATAGAAATGAGGCAACAATTATGCTAAGGCAAGCAAAGCATTTTCAGGTGCTTGTAGTAATTTCTACAGTTTGGGAGTGGTTGGGGTATTTGGTCATCGATTTATGCTTAACTACTCAATTTTCCACTGTACTCTGCTCATTGTTTTAAAGTTACAATTATAATAACATCCGGGACTAAGGATACCTGCCAGGCGCAATAAAGTATCCCCTCTCCTGTTTCCATAGCCTTCTCCTTCATACCTCTGAGGTAGCTCTTATCATACTGCAGTTGCAGGAGGTATGAAAGGACCACAGCCTCCTTGAATGTGCTGCGAGCACTTTGAGGACAAGGACATTGTTCAATTCATCTCTCATCTCTCTGGCACATTGCACTTCGCCCAGGACAGGGGTATGTTCTCAGGAATGTTGGTTGAGTGCATTTCAGGTCATAACAATGCCCTCTACTCTTTTAGGCAGGAGGTAGGTGGGAATTCTTCCCTTCGTGAGTCAGATGGGCCGATCGGAGGGGTTATGTAAGCCTCTGAGGGAACAGGTGAGCCAGGACTCAAATCTGTGCCTTCCCTCATGCTGCCCCAGAGAAAAGTTTCCCCGGGCTCTCAGGGAGAAATCACGGAGATTGCAAGACTGCCCGCTTGGGTTCTTTCTTACTTGAAAAACCTGGGTTATCTTTTGATAAAATTGATCTGATAGCTGCTTGGTTCTGTCTTGCTGTGGCCTTAAAAGGGAACTTATTCAGCCCCTGAACTCCAGCCCACAATTAGACGGGTGAGGGTGAGCCCCACTCTGCCACTTCCTCTCTAAGATTGGAGCTTGCTCTGATGATGGACTTATCTAGGGAATGCCCCTGGCGGAGAGTTGTTCTGTTGGAATCACATTTAACCTCTGAAATGAGCCAGCAGCTAGACCAGAGACAACCATCATTGCTGGGCCACCAGCCCACTCTGACTGTCTCCTCGCAGTCGGATTTCTACGCCAACAGGTGTGACTTACAGACAGACCCCTTGCTTCCATCCAGTCACCTCCTTACCTTTTCATCCTGAAAAGCAGGACGGGTTACTATTAGGAAACCAGGAAGTTCAAATCCACATGCCTTCCTGTAAGGCAACCCTAAGCATGTTTGACACTCATGGACTTTTAGAGAAAACAGTGTGGAATGTTCCACGCAGCTTTTTTCAAGTCACTTTCCCTCTCTGAGGTTTGATTTCCTCCTCTTTAAAAGTAAGGAGTTGAACCAGGTAATCCAAAAGGTCATGTCTAACGCCGTGATTCTGGGATGGTTTTTGTGGGTTTACTCAATTGAATTAGAGGGAGACAAAGATTAGTATTAATTATAATTATATTAATATTTACACTTATTTATAAACCTAACTTTGCAATATATCTACTAGAAACACTTAAGGCTATGTGTGCTAGCCTCTGGGTTATCTCTGTTAACCATATTGTCCATAAGTAGCTATCACAGTTCTTTCTTATTTGTAAAATTAGATTTACTATATGAAAGGAAAAAATCTGTGGCATTTCTGTTCCCAGTGAGGAGAAAAGTGGATGATCCCCAACTTTTGTATAAAATGTCTGTTAGTTTATGGTTTGATAGTCAAGTTTCGAGGCCCTAGAGTAAAATGTTTTTATTCTCACCATGGAGTGTGTTTCACAGCTGAGTAACCATGGCGGTCAGAAGTGTTCCCTGGGATTCATCTAACAATGTTCCCATTGCCTTCTGGTCCCTCACTTTGCTCTTATTTATTTACTTATTTACTTACTGTTTTGTGTTTCTGCCCCTTCTTGAGTTCGGCTGATGTCCTGCCTCAGCCATAACACATTGGGGGCTGGTAGCTCTGCCCACTCACCCTTACCCCATCCCACTGGATGCAGGCAGGCGTCTCATAATCTTCCATCTGTCTCAACACTTTCTATCTTCTTAAACTTTTTTTTAAAGATTTTATTTATTTGTTTGACAGACAGAGACCACAAGTAGGCAGAGAGGCAAGCAGAGAGAGAGAGAGAGGGAAGCAGGCCCCCACGCTGAGCAGAGAGCCCCATGAGGGGCTCCATCCTAGGACTCTGGGATCATAACCCCAGCCAAAGGAAGAGGCTTAACCCACTGAGCCACCCAGGCGCCCCTCTATTTTCTTCATAACTGTTGCTTCTCAAGTTAAGATACAATGAGGTTTAGAGGCAGACTAGCTCATCTGATGATTTTGTTGGACATCAACATGGACTTTCTAATCACTGGGCATTTGTCCTAAAGCCTCCTTCAACACTTTAGGAAACAAAGCAGTATGTTGGTGATTTATATGTCCCATATCATAATATTTGGATGTATGGGCATTTATTGGTAAGTGGTTGTCATGTTCTGTGACATGGGCATTGTAGAGAAAATGATAAGCAGTCCATGCACGATGACAATAATGTCACTGCTTATGGGCAGGGTATCACCAAGGCCACTGAGCACCCTGGTCACTAGACAATGACATCTGGATTCCCCATAGCAACCAGGAGTTGTGCCCTGTTCACACTCTTCCTGATTTGTTGGCCCAAAACTTGATGTACACAGAGGATTGATAAATAAGGATGTACTGTACAGACAGGCTATTCTGGTGTTACCCAGTATCTGTTGCCTTGCAGTATTTTGGGGAGAATTCAGTGTATGGAACTTAAGCTGGTGTTGTTGGGGTGGGGGGTGCTGGAAAAGGACGCCATCTGTGCCCATAATGACGAATGCCATCATGGAGACTTCACTCGGGGTCCCTTTTATATATTTAGTGAAGCAGATTTTCCCTTTCACACTTTCTAGATCTATTTGGATTGAACAGATGTCAGGGAAATATCATGTGTGTGGAAGGGAAAAAAAGAAGACCAGAATTCACATCCATGGCCAGCGATTGTGATTCAATTAGTTTGTCCTTAAACTGACACTCATTTAACTTTTGTACACATGTTCCCTGCTTTTGCTTTCGGGGTTTAAGTCATGACAGTTTGAGAAACAGAAGTCTCAGTCCTGCAATTCAGAGGTTCAGGTTAAGGGGAGACTAGGGTTGGACACATTAGACCTCGCTTGCTTGCTGTCCGCAGCCACAGCAGCCGTCCATCATGGTCCCTCCTGCAACACACTGACCAGCCAGAAAACCACAGGATGTGATCGATAGGTGTTTACTCTTAAAAGAACTTCTCTTTTAAAGTGTTGTTATTCTTAATTCCTTTTACCATCAAAATGTAAGACTACTCAGTTAACAAAATCGTCCCCTCTATTTTGTGCCTAAGTAATTTTTGTGGAAATGAGCTTTCTGAAGTTGAGAAAGAAGTAGTTTTGAGGGTCACCCCTGTCCCTGACAAGACAAAGGACTGGCTTATAAAGGGACTGATGGGAACAAACAGTTGACACAGAAACATGCTGTGATAGGGGACATTTCAGATGCCTCTCCAGACTCCACACCCCTCCCAGCTGGTCAGTGTTCTGTTCCCTCTTACAGAACACACCTGGATAAAGTGGTCCACGCTGGCTTTCTTTAGTCCCCCTGTGTGAGCCTGTGAAAATGTATTTTATTGTGTAATGTTTAATTGACGCTAACAAGATGTTTAACATATCTGTGAATTATGAAGAAAATAAAAAAAAAAAATACCAGCCAGCCGTGTAGCCTGAGACCAGAATACTGTGGGTTCATTGGAAGCACCATGTGTGCTCCTGCTTCGTCTCTCTGTCAACCTCGCAGAGCACCCATTCAAGCTCTAGTCCCCACCCTTCCTTCCCACTGTCTCCATGATGGTCACTGGCAGTGTCTGCTTATCCAGTACCAGGCCAGCTCCCATCTGAGTGCCGCTGATCACACCCTAGGGTCCGTTTTCTCTGTCCTGAGACCTTTGCTTCTAGGACAACAGATTCTCCTGGCTTCCTACTGTGTCCCTGGATCTCTTTGTTAGGCTCTCTTGATGGTCCCTGATTTTTTTATCCCTACATGATGGAATTCTCTAGGGCTTGGCTCTCACATCTCTTCTTACCTATATTTCTGCCTTTGGTCTCAATACAGCTTTTATGCCAATGATCATCAAGTCTATCTCAGTGGTCCTGGCTCACCTTAGAATGCTACCACTGGCATCTCCCTGAATGCCATGCAATCTAAAATTTGTCTGTGCAAAACACAAACCCCAATTTTCACTCCTCAAAGCTGCCTTCCCTTTGGAGCTCTCCATCTGTGTAAAGGGACACCTCTGTTCTTCTGTTGCTCAGGCCGAATGCCTTTGATCCCCTGACTTGTGTCTCTCTTCTAATCCGGCTTTTTGCAAATGGCAGTCCCTTCTTCTCACCACGTCTGGCCAGCATAACCAGACTTATCTCAGCCACCATTATCTCTCAGCTTCTGCACGGATGCCCAACCAGTCTCCTGCATGCCCTGCCCATCTGCAATCTGTTCTCTGTACGGCAGCCCAAATGATCATTCATTCGTTCACCAAATATTGACTCAATGTCTGCTATGTGTCAGGCATTATTTTAGGTGTTGGCATGCAGCATAAATACAACACAGAACAGTCAGAAATCTCTGTTATTTTTTTGCCCACAGTCTTTGATGGTTCCATCCCTCTGAAAATGAAATCCAAACTTCCTGTTTGGCCAACAGCCCCTTTATAACTGGGGCTCCCACTCCTGCTGTACCAGGCCCATGTCCCCAACCTCCTTAACCTTCCTTAACCAAGCCACTCACACTCTCATCTCCCATGCTGTTCCCTTAACCTGGAAGGGATGCGTGTGCAGGGGGAGGGGAGGCTTCTCCCAGGTATGTGCAAGCTTGACTCTCGGTTGATGACATATCACTTCTTCAGAAAGGCTTTCCCTGACCACCCATGTATACACTGCCTTCTCTTCCATCTCCCTGCTTTCTTTTTCTTCACATTTCTTGACACCACTTGATTTGTGGTGTATTTGCTTCCTTATGCGTCCATTGTCTTGTCTCCCATTCTGTCTTGTAAATGCCTTAGACCAGGGACTCGTTTATTTGTCCAGTGTCTGGAACAGTGCCTGGAACATAGTAGCCACACTCTTTTATTTTTTTAAATTTAATTGAATTTCATGTAAATTCAGTTAATTAATGTATGCTTCATATTAGTTTCAGAGGCAGAGGTCAGTGATTTTTCAGTTGTATATAACATCCAGTACTCATTACCTCATGTGCCCTCCTTAATGACCATCACCCAGTTACCCCATGCCCCACTCACTTCTCCTTCAGCAACCCTCAATTTGTTTCCTAGCGTTAAGAGTCTCTTATGCTTTGTCTCCCTCTCTGATTTCGTCTTTTATTTTTACCCTCCCTTCCCCTATGTTTTGTTTTTAAATTCCACATAGAGCAAAATCATATGATAATTATCTTTTTCTGATTGACTTATTTCACTTAGCATAATACCCTCCAGTTCCATCGACATTGTTGCAAATGGTAAGATTTCATCCTTTTTTAGTGGCTGAGTAATATTCCATTGTATATATGAATCACATCTTCTTTATCAATTCATCTGTCGATGGACATCTGGGCTCTTTCCATAGTTTGGCTATTGTGGACATTGCTGCTATAAACACTGGGGTGCAAATGCCCCTTTGGTTCACTACATCTGAATCTTTGGGGTAAATACCCAGTGGTGCAATTGCTGGGTCATGGGGTAGCTCTATTTTCAAATTTTTGAGGAACCTCCATGCTGTTTTCCAGAGTGGTTACACCAGCTTGCATTCCCACCAACAGTGTAGGAGGAGGGTTCTCCTTTCTCTGCATCCTTGCCAAAACCTGTTGTCTCCTGATTTGTTGATTTTAGCCATTCTGACTGATGTGCAGTGGTGTGTCCTTGTGGTTTTGATTTGTATTCTGAGTGATGTTGGGCACAGAATAAAATCTTTTCAGAATCTGTGGGGTTAGAGTTTGGATGGTATTTTCAGGTCTCTGGATCCTCCAATAAGTGATTTCCATAAATGATTTCCCCTACTCCAAAAGGTGGGAGTTGAGTTCTTCATTACTGCCTGGGTATTTTTTTTAAAGATTTTATTTATTTATTTGACAGACAGAGATCATAATTAGGCAGAGAGGCAGGAAGGGAAGAAGGCTCCCTGCTGAGCAGAGAGCCCGATGCGGGGCTCGATCCCAGGACCCTGGGATCATGACCTGAGCAGAAGGCAGAGGCTTTAACCCAGGCGCCCCATACTGCCTGGGTATTGTGTTGGTACTCAATTTCTGTGTTACTAATCCAGGCTGGCATTCTCTCATGGTTAAAGCTTGTCTTTGCTTCCTCCTCACCCCAGGGGCAAGTAGCTGTTGGTCACTCCATTGTCCTCAAATTTGAGTAATTTATTTGTTGTTATTAGGACTAGATAAAACTCTCTGCCCTCTGGTCTCTGCCTCCTCTGGTCCACACTGATTTTTTTTTTTTTTTTCATCTCATATGTTGTTCCTGTGTTTAAAACCATCAGGAGCCCCTAATGTCTACACAAGAAAGAGCCCATTCCCCAGGCTGGTCTTGCAAGTCTGTGGGTGGTGTCCAGCCATGTCCCAGGATTTCCTGTTGACCTCTCCTGCAGCCCACTGGAACTTCTTTTCATTTCTCCAAACATACTTTCCATTTTCCTGTAATGATGTACCTTCTTCCTTACACTGTGTTCTAATCTCAGTTTCCCTAGCCCTCTATAAATTTACCTGTTTTTAAGATCTCGCTTAACTCTTATGTCCTGAGTTTTCCAGTGGATAGAACTCTCCCTGCACTGACTTCCCATGCGATGGGGATCACTGTATGCTCGCTATTGACTCTCCCGCATTTCAGCCTCCTTACTCAATGATGGGCTCCCCAAGGTTAAGGACCATGTCCTGTTTATCTTAGTATCCTGAAAATACTTGTCCTGGTATCTGCCATTGCAGATATGTCTCTGAATGTTAAATGAATGAGTGCCCCGAGGAACAATCTGAGTTGAGAAGGTCTGTATTGTATTGCTTCTAGAATGGCTTTCTGCACAATGTATGCATCCATGAAATGCATATCATAACACTAAGTGGAAATTTGGAAGAGGTGAACTCCACAAGGACAAGAATTTCTATCCTGCTTTTTTCATCGATTTTCCTAAGTGCTGAGAATAGCGCCCAGGAACAGAACTCACTATTTAAAGGCTGAATGCAGTTTATAGCTGGACCATATCTTCAATTTTTAATATCCTTGTATATAAAAGAGTAAGCCCGAGGACAGGTGAGACTTTCCCAAGATCACGCAGTATAAGACATGGAACCTGTCTTCTCCCTGCTGTCCTGCCCAGTCATGAATAGAAGAATGCCTGATAACTTTTCCTAAAGTGACTTTTTTTTTTTTTTAAGATTGTATTTATTTATTTGACAGAGAGAGAGGGAACACAAGCAGGGGGAGTGGGAGAGGGAAAAGCAGGCTTCCCGCCGAGCCTTTGTGGGGCTCCATCCGAGGACCCCTGGATCATGACCTGAGCTGAAGGCAGATGCTTAATGACAGAAACACCCAGGCGCTGCCCCCCCAAAGGGAGGTTCACAGTGTTACCTTCTTACCAATGTCTGAGTGACTTCCTTCTTCAGAAGAAACCTGACTTTTTAGATCTTCTGAAAGAAGCCATAGAGAAGAAATTGCAGAATGTCAAAAGACTCAGACCCCAGGCAATAGGAAACAAGATTTGTATGTTACCATTCTGCTTGTGTGGTGCATTCATTTTTGGAAATGCCTGACAGATCTGGCCCCTTGGCTCTGCTGGGCCATGTTTGGGGACTTTGTGTAAACCTGGTGTCTACTTGAAAGAATGAGATAGTCAGTGTTTCTTAAATCCACTCTGATTCAAAAACAATTCACAATAAAGTATCTGGTTAAATTTCACCAGGGAATTTTATTGCAATGCTGTTCTCTGTCTTCATGACAACTTTGAGTAGCAAGCTAGCACAATTTTTGATGAAATATCTCTCACAAGAACTTTGCAAACATTCTCCACCCTTTTGTTACAAGTAAGTAAAAGGCATCTGTCTGGGAAACATACATTCAGGTCCTGGTGTGACATCCTTGGGAAAATAGTTGGAAGTCACTAATTGCTATTTTCGGCTTTTTTCCCAGGAGAGAAGAAAAAATATCACTATATATATACAGAAAAGGCTTTAAGCTTCTAATGAAAAATTTGACCTAGGGACTACTGGATCACAAACCAAAATAAAAATGCATTGTGTGTATGTATACACACACATCTATGTACAGATAATATGGAAATATATATAAAATGTATAAATACTGTATATAAACTTTTAAAGTTCTGATTAATCATTTTCAAGTAATTTTCAATTGTTTTATTCACCTAGAAGACATTTCTTGAGTTTCCATTATATGACAAGCATTTGTTTTTGTGCGGGATTTTTACCTCTAGACAAAAATCTACTTGAGTTTAAGGCAAAATTGTGCAAAAAATACAGCAGAATAAAATCCCTGCAGTGGAGAAACATTTCGGTTGAGAAAGCAAATCGAAAGAGTTGTATCTTTTAAGAGTGATTTTTAAAAAGAGTTTTAATTTTTTTAAAGATTTATAATTTTTAATTAATTAGTCTTTATACCCACCATGGAGCTTGAACTCACAACCCCGAGATTTACAGTTATATATTCCACTGACTGAACCAGGCCCCCAGGGGTGACTGTTTTATTTCCACACAGCTAATGGAGCGTCTGTTATATACCAGACACTGGGCTGGGGCCTAGGTTATCCTGGTGAATGGGTATGCCAGAGTCCTTGTCACAGAGCTGAGGGTGAGGCCTTCAAGTTCACCATCTTGCTTCTGAGAATATCCTCACGGTTTGGTCATTACGTAGAACATCACCCTTGTCAGGGACTTAGAAATCATTGTGCTGTTCTTCAGTTAAACTTAATTTTACCACATCGAATGCTTCTGTACTTGATCTGGACCTTCAGGTCCATTGCTTGAGAACCCAGGGCTGTAGAATCCTGTTCCCTCGTGACTCAAAACTTTGTCACAAATGGTATTTTTCCCCAATGATCTAGAGAATCTTCGGGAGCAGGAGGTACTTTTTAATCTAAATATTTTATAGAGACGTCCATGAACATCTGTGTCGAGGGATATTCTGTAGCTCAGACAAGCTACCTGCTCAGGACCCATAGGCTTCCAGGATCAGGCGAGGTGAATGGCCGGGTTTGGTGCACATTGTTAGAAGGTGGAGGAGGCCTGGGATGAAGACCGCACTCGACGCGGGGCCTCCCACTGCTGGGAGTGGGGAAGGGAGGCAGGAGGACGGATGGTCAGATTCTCCTCTCCAGAGGTCTGCATCCTGCTCTGGGTTAAATGGCATTTATCGTGCTAACCTAGGGTATTTTTTTTTAGCTTCTAGAGAAAGTATTGAATGAACCATTTCAGCTATTTAGAGAAAGTTGAGGGGTTATAGCAAGAGAAATAAAACACATCTAAACCAAGCTGTGAGAGTAATGGGGGAGGGTAGGAATTAGGTGTCAGAAGTGTCACACTTCCAAAGAAGGAAAGGAAGGTCATTCTGGGGTCCTGACCCCTCCCTGTTTCAAGCGCTCACTGGTCTCAGTTGAATCATGTAAACGATGTACTATTTTTATCAAAACATTAAACTTCGTGGCAGGAATTTTTTCATGATTGTAAGAGCCCATGCCTTTGAAATTTCATTTCAGAGGCAGAGTGAATGGCTTTGTTTTTTCCATTTAGCACATCTTGGTATGAATTTGCAGATGGCTTTTGAGGGATCCACATATTTTATTTTTCAAATCTATTTTTTCCAAGTGCCATTAGCAGGTGGAACTCATGACTTCCGGTATTTTTCAGGCAATGAGCTCAGTGAGGTTTGAAAATTAGCTAAGCCATTTATAGATTCATAGAATGCTGGCTAGGGAAGGCACCCAAGCTATGTCCCACTTAACCCTCTCAGGGTCTCCACAATAAGACAGCCATCTCCCAGGGTCACAGCCTCTGCATTTGTGAGACCTAGGATGAGAAGTTGTCTCTGGTCTCCTGGCTTGACCCTTTGCAGCACCATTTGCTAGCTCCCTTTACGTTTGGGCAGGAAGCTTTTATATCCTTGGAGTCCAGGCAAATAATGGGTTTCAGGGTTGGGGGAGAAGGAAAGCTGCCGGCAGGGGATGGTGAGTCTGGACCTGTGTTGGTGGCTACTTAGTTTCAAGCCAATTGCTGACATGTGCGAACGTGTTGCTAGTTCTGATTTTTCTAAGAAAACCACAAGACTGAATATTTAAGAGAATTTTAGTTTTTTAAGATTTTTTTTTCCCATTTGCTCAATTTAATAATATGGCAATACTCAGTGAGCCAGACTGGCATAACTGAAAGCCTCTAATTTGCAACTTTTGCTCTAGAGAAACTGTGCTTTGAGGATTTCTAGGATGGAAAGCAAGGCCCATGAGCATGGCTTCAAATAGCCGAAATCGGAAATATGACTCAGAGAGGTGCTCTGAGTCCAGGATGAGAACAAGTGGGCAGAAGATTTTGATTCATTAGTAATAAGGATTTTCTGAAAGAGAATTACTTGAAAACAGTGAGGCATCCTTGTGCCAGTGTCCCACTGAGCAGGGGCACTGGGCCCTTTGTTGGGATGCTGGGTGGAGGCCTGGGGTGCTGTACCTTCCATTACACTCTCCATGACAAGCTGTAAGGCTGCCCTACCTGGTTTGGCTTTCTACCTGGGAGCTTCCTACCACCTCAGTGCACCATGGGAGAAGGGCCAAAACTGTCAGGGTGAAACCCTATACAGTTGGCCCTTGCACGGCGTAGGGGGAGAGGGGAGCCAATCCGACATGCAGTTGAAAATCTAAGTATAACTTTTGACTCTTCAAAAAACATAAGCACTAACAGCCTACTGTTGACGAGAGGCCTTACCAAGAACACGGTCGATTAACACATATTCTGTATATTATATGCATTACATGCTGTATTCTTACAATAAAGTAAGCTAGAGAAAAGACAATATTATTAAGAAAATCATAAGAGAAAATACTGACTGACAGTACTGTACTGTATCTACTGGAAAAAAAATCCAGGTATAAATGGACCCGCACGGTTACGTGTGTCGTTCAGGGGTCAATGGTGGAATTTGTTCTCACTTTCTTCTTTTTTGAGTAAAACCCCACCAGCTTGATTCCTTCTCCCACTGAGGGATTACTTCTCATCTTCCTCTCTAATTGCTGATTTCTCCTGTCTATAAAGCCCTGTGCAAGGCTTCTTCACCACTAGGAAAATTCCTCTTTTCTTGATTTTTGCTCTACCACCTTACAGATTTTATTTTGAAAATGCAGCATGTATATATCATTATGCAAGGGCCTGTGAACTAGGGTTAGCCTGCCTCCAGTTTTTGTAGTTTTGTTGGAACATGGTCACACCCGTAATTTGCATGTGATCTAGGGCTGCTTTCCAGCTGTGGTGGTAGCTGATTAGCGAAGGCAGAGACCCTAAGGCCAGAAAACCTAAAATATTTACTAACTGGCCCTTTAAGAAAAGGTTTCCTGACTCTTGATTCAATCAGATAGATAGCTTGAGAATAAAACCAGGTATAAAGAATAAAATAACAACCACCATTAATGCAATGACCATGTATTGTTATATTAATGCGTTTCCTCTGGGCATCTGTAATACCAAAATCACACCATAAATACACATTCAGTGCATTTAATAGTATCTCGAATGCATTCTCTTTGCAGTCTTTGATGTTTATGTGTTATTTTAATTGACTGTATAATAATCTATATACCCTTCCATCTCTATGTATCTATCTATTATGGTCATTTTTATTGTGGCACTTTGCAGTATGCTTTCCATATAAAATTTTATTTAATCCTTCTAAAATTATGTAGGAAATATGACTAACTCCATTTTACAGATGGGAACCTTGAGGTGGAAAGTGTTTCTGAGACTTGACCAGCTCACATCACTAGCCTATCTTATCCCAACCGTGCCTTTTCAGCCATTCACCTGTTACTGGGCATTGCACTTAAATTTACCTTATTTTGTTTATTTGTTTAGTGAGGGAGGGTATATCTTAGAAATACTGCTTTGATGAATACCAATGCATACAAATCATTGACTGAATTTCTCATCACTTCCTTAGAAACGGCTCCCCAAAGCAGAACAGATCAATCCTGAAATTACATTGTGGTTTCCTAATAGGCTGACAAATTGCTTTTGGAAAAGTTGTAACAATGTATACCACACACTAATGCTCCATAAGGGTGCTCCCTACTGAGTGCTATGATTTAGCCATTCTGTTTTTGCCCTTTCATCATCCAAAGAGGGATACTGGAGGCTGACACTTTGCAGGGAACTGTGGCCAAGTGACTCCTCTGATGGTGACTTCTGGGAAAGATGTTTTCTGGATAAAAAAGGACAGGCTCGACTACCACCAATATTTCCCTTTCTTGTGACCAAGGATGGGAAGCTTTAGGCTAAGAATGGCAGGAGGAGAGAAAGATGGCCTGGGGGCCTGAGACCCTGGGGCACTATTTGGGAAAAATACCGCTATATGGTAAAGCACCCAATTTATTAGTTTTCTGATAGGCAGGCAGAGACAACCCCATCCAGGGCTGTTTCTGACACTTGCCAATGAAAAGACAAAGAGATGTGAAGCTCTGATTTGGCAAATTCTCTGTACCCGTGTTTTGCCAACACCCTCCCTGGGCAAGGTCTTTGTCTCTTTCCAACTTGTATGCAGTCTTTATATATCATAGATATTAACTCTATCATATATGATGTGATTATAATGTGTCTACCAATTTTATTTATGATGTTCTATTGGTTAAGGTGGTGATCTTTAGAGGTCCCCATCAAAAGGTACAATTTGTCTTCACAGTTTGTAATGGGGGCAAATTCCTATTTCCCAATAACCTTGCACTTAATTCTTTGATCATCCAATAAATCTTTCCCTGGATCCATTGTTACATTGGGGAGTGCAAATTGGTGACATTACCATGAAATAATTCCTTCCACATTTATTAGTTGTCATTCTTCCATGAGAAAGAGCTTTCTCTTTCTTCTGTTCTCTTCTTTTTTGGGGAAGAGAGGAATCCCTGGGTTCTCATAAATTTTCATTTACTCTTTGTGATACAATCAATTGTTGTCATTTTTTTATGCTCGAATTAACCCAGTTTTGGCCAGTGGGAGCCTTTTATGCTTTTCTAGCACAAGAAATTGAATGCTTATATTTCTTTGTTATTTCCTGCCCTGCTTTTCTCCCTCCTCCTTTCTTCCCTCTCCCTCCTTCCTCCATTCCTCCCTCTTCCCTCCCTTCCTTCTCTTTCATTGGAGTGGGATGTGTTCATAACATGGGCCAGAACCAGAGCTGTATTAAGTAAAAATGGTAAGCGGAAGTCTTCTTATCTTATTCTTGTCCTTAATTAAATTGGATTTCGTTTTTCACTATTAAATGGTATAGGCTGTTTATTTCAGTTAAAAAAAGAAGTTAGTGTTCCTCTATTCCTAATTTAGAATGTGTTTTAATCATGGTGTAAACGCAGAATTTGGGGGAATTTACAAAGGTCAGCTAGTGCATTTTTTCCTTTGACCTAATGAAATGATCCATTGCGTTACTATATTTCCTAATAGTTAACTATTTGTATTGTCTTCAAATTCACCCAAACTGAACGTATTTTATTTTTTTAATTCTGTGTTGATTCAGTATGCTTAGTTTTATATATATAAACGTAATAATATCTTTATTTAAAGCTAAATATAAACTATATATAAATGGATTTATATATAACTCTGTATAAAAGAAGCAATAAGATTAGTCTACATTTTTATTATGCTATATATTTGAAATTTGCAAAAATGTATTAGGAAACTGTTGTTTTAGTCCTCCCAAAAATGAATGTGATGTTAGGAATATTATTTCCTGGAATTCAGATAGGATTTATTTGGAAAATCTTCTTGAGCTTTATGCTTTTTTCAGGCAACATGATAAATTAACTCATTAATCTCATAGTTATTGGTTTATTTAGAGTTTCTACCTCTACTTGAGACAAATAATTTTTTTTTCCTAGAAAGTTATCTATTTGCCTAAATTGAAATTAATTTTTTTTTGTAAATTTTAATTGCACCCTAACCGGTGGTCTTTTTCTTTTTTTTAATTTCATATTTTCCCAGTCCCTCTTTTCCTGTCTCCCTCTGTTTCTCCCTTCCTTTTCAAAATAAGATCTGTTCGA
Organism: Mustela nivalis; assembly: GCF_964662115.1. Lineage (NCBI taxonomy): Eukaryota > Metazoa > Chordata > Mammalia > Carnivora > Mustelidae > Mustela > Mustela nivalis. The sequence continues at coordinate 99,438,414 of NC_139031.1, read as the reverse complement.
ATTTTATTTGTTATTTTTAACCCAAGAACTAGAGCTGATGTTTACTTTATCACTTTCTTATATCTAATGTTGTTATTGATGTGTCTTTTTTTTTCTGTTGCATACATTTTGTTTTATTAATCACTAGCCTTCTTCAATTACAAGAGTAATATAGAAACATAGCAAAACCAAAAAAATTTTCAAAAAATATAAAATGGAAGCTAGAAGTTGTCCCTTTCAGCTCACCTGTGTTATACTCCCCAAAGACAGATACGCCTATTTTTTTTTAAAGATTTTATTTATTTATTTGACAGAGAGAGATCACAAGTAGGCAGAGAGGCAGGCAGAGAGAGAGAGAGGGAAACAGGCTCCCCGCTGAGCAGAGAGCCCGATATGGGACTCGATCCCAGGACCCTGAGATCATGACCCAGCCGAAGGCAGCGGCTTAACCCACTGAGCCACCCAGGCACCCCAGATATGCCTATTTTTAATAATACCTTCTTTGTGAGTTTCTTTTGCTTTTCTCTTTACACTGTCTTGGGTACAAAGCTAATTTATTTATTTCCATCTTGTGATGGAAATTCCACACCAGTCATCCTTTCCTGCTGAGCCCAGATTTGGATTCATGATTTTCTCAACACCAAGCCATACGTTGTCACATGTAGGAGAGAACATGCTGCTGTGTCGGCCTTTGGAAAATGCAGTTGGCTACTAGACCTCTCTAACAGATTCACATTTACCCAGATTGTGGTCTTTTATAGCACAGGTTTCCCATTTGTAAATTTTAAGACTAAATTTATTCTTAAGCATGAATGTGATGAGTTTCTCATTCATAGATTTGGGTGAAAATTTTCTATTTTATTTAGTTTTTATGGGATTATTTTCTGATGCTTTCATTGTATGGAGGATTTTTTCCTGTTTTATAAGTAGTGTTTTGACTGTGATTATCATGTTTGTTTATTATCTATTTCCCCAAGACTCTTGATATATTATTTTATGATCCCCTGTCTTTGGGAATCATGGAGAAGTCTGAGGAGAACCTAAATTTAAATTCTTTGTAGAAAATTTGTGTGGAATTAGAGCATTTTACCAATATATCAAGGTACATAGGCTTTTGTTGCTGTTGTTGTTTGTATTGGAACTTACTAGAAACATGCAAAACTCTTTTTTATTTGTGTTTACAGCACAAGAAAATCATCACCTATTATATTTGTGTGTATTGGCTCTGCTCCTTTGTCACTGTATTTATATCAGGAGTTTTGTTAGGCTGCTTATCTACCAGTATCTCCCTTCTCTTTTTAGCTGACTCATAAACTCTGACTTAATTTTGGAATGGTCCCAGTTTAAGAGCTCAATTCCAAATCTTCCTTGCAATTTGACATATGTGAGCTCAGTGAGATGTAGGTCTAAGTCACTGGGTGGGACTTCTGGGATAGCTCTTTGAAGGGGGCTGATTCATCTGGCATTTGCCTTTACTCTTCCTCCATGTTTAATCTGGAATGTGGTCGTGGTGGCTGGAGTGCCAGCAGCCATCTTGTGAGCAGGAGAAGAAAGCCACACACTAAAGCTGGTAGAAGAAGGCCTAAAAATAAATCCAGGTCCCTGGCAGGGTGGCTGCCTTACCATCCCAGAAATATCATCTCTGGACTTCTTGTCACAGGAGAGAAAGCAAACTTGTTTCTTGGCTAAGCCACCATTAGTGACTTGTTTTGTTTCAATTGGTGTCTTTGAACCAAATGTCTCTCTGACAAACAAATGCCTGTTTCATAAAGGTGAATTTTCTGTCTACAGCTGTCATCATCTCACACGTTGCTTTGTCCTTTGACCTTTCTTTTGTATTCTTAGGAAACTTCTAATTGCTTTTCTACATCTCTAATTTGAATTCCACTCCAAAGCAGACTTTATTTCTGTTATTGCCTCTTAATTCTTCTTGATCTAGTCCTCAATTTGGGCCACATCTTTTTTTAAATTTCAACTTACATTTCATGCAGTCTCTCTTTTGAGCTCTGAATTTAAGTATCTTCTGAAACGGTCTCAAGTTATTCTTTACCTGACCTGAGGTATGGGTTCACGAGGCCTTTTGTGCATTTATGACATTTATCTGGAGCACAAAATAGAATCAGTTTAGACCCTTCTACTACATGCTATGCCACCTCTCAAAGTATGCTTTTCCCTGAATCCCCACTTGTCTGTGTATTACACATTTTTTTCCATTTCAGTTTGTTCACCTTTGGATGGTATAACCATCTAGGCTGATGTTCTCCAGGGGCACATATTCTCCTGTCCGTTCTCCTGGGTTCTGTGTGTGTTCTGCCCAAAGCAGAGGGTCCGGGATTAGCTGGAGGCAAGGTGAAACATCTAGATGCAGTCAGACTTTAATGCCTCCTTGACATTTATCTGCTGGGGTTTATCTGGCTTCCCAATTGTTGGATGTGGTTCTGTGATCACTTAAGGGAAATTGGCTCCTGGATCAAAGTAAAAAGGGATGAACTTGTGAGACGCTTCCTCTCCACTCCCAAGGGAGGCTGATTCCAGTCAAACCCTGCTTGACGCCCCATCCTCAGCTGTGTTGAAACACAGGGAGGCATTCTCATCTTTGTACAGGCAGATAACCAGAGGAAGCTCTTCCTCCAGAGTGCTGGAAGGGTCAGGTGCATATTCTGGAAGGATGTGGCTCTTGCTTCATTTCTGAAATTGAAGGATATGCCATGCCTCCTGCTTTCTGCGAGGTTACCCTCTGAACAGATCACAGGTTTGCAGTCCAGCCCATCCACACTGCAGCTAAGGGAGGCTTCTTCCAGGGAGCTGAAAATATCGAACGGCATTATCGATCCCCAGGGCTGTGCTATGGGAGCATGACCATCATTGGAAGTCGACTCACACCTGTTTGGGTGGTGGCCAAGTCAAGCTCAGGATTTTCCAGACTTGAGTCTGAGCCCACTGACATGTCAAGGCATTTCATCTGAGAAATCCTTTTATTATGTCACGTTTAATATATATAAAGCCAAATTTATGACTTCTCGTGGTAATGATATTGTAGTTCTCCTAGCCCTTAAGACTTGTAGTAATGCAAAGTTAACATGTAGGAGGCAAGCAGCTGGACATAAGAAGTATCACCTTCCAAACACCTTTCAGGTTGTTCCAGAAGTCTACTTCCATCTTTTCTGTTCTCACTGCTGCCACTCTCGCACAAGATTGAATTACTTCATGTCTGATCAGTAGAAGAGCAGTCCTGCTCATCTCCTTCGTCCGGTCTCTTTTCCCTTCCTCTCAACAAGCATCTCAATTCCAGTAGCGCAGTCATGCGACTACTTTGTGGAGGAACCCTTGTCTCCTTCCTTTGATGTGCAGTATCGGGTTCAGAGACCTCCCATAGCTGGATTCCACATTCATTTGCCCAGTATTGATTCTCACTGCTGTTGAAGATGGATACTCATCTCATTAGCAGATCTCACACACCCATTCAGCGCTCATCCTCAGCTCTTAAAATCTTATCTATGTTGTTTATTTCTCTGCTTGGAATGCCTTCTGCATTCTTTATTGCCAATTTAGAGTCTACCCTTTCCCCCAAACCAGCTCAAATCCAGTTGTCAGACTGTTCTGACCAACACTTTTTTAAAGAATGATTTTGCCCAGTATAAATGGAATAGGATTTTTTTTATATTTGGAAATAATTTCACTGGATTTGTATGTAACTTTTTTTTTAACATCACTCATTTAAGGGTCTTATTTATGCTATTTCCCTAAAGAACAGCAATAAATAGGCCTTCTTTTTCCCCAGCTTTGAAAGTCCGGATAATAGCCATCTGACTTTGAGAGGGAATGTAAGAAGATGTCATGCTTTTCTGTAGTTGAATTTGTGCTGTCAGGTTGGCATAACTCAGTTACCCTCTGAACAGATCACAGTTTTGCAATCCAGCCCAACCACACTGCCGCTAAGAGACCTCCTCCAGGGAGCTGAGAATGTTGAAATGATCTGTTGGAATGCCAGGTGAAGGTCTCAATTTAGGTTTTTTACTTTCTTGGCACATGGAGTCAATGGCTTAATTTCTGCTGATGATTAAATATCTCTTTGCTGAAAACACGAGTTTCGTTTTGTTTTGTTTCTGGTTATTTTGTTTTGGTTCCGAAAGCACAGACTCCTCTAGCACTGCCAGTAAATTAGTCATGAACTGCCAGGTGGATTTTATTCTGGGAGGCAGAATTCCAGGGTCTTCTTGGTAGAGTTCATTTGTGTCCTTTCCCCCACATTTCTTGTTCCTAAATTGGTTAGAAAAGGCCTGACTTTTCTGGCTGCACATGTATTTGTCTGCATTATGCATTTACCACTCCCCACAGAAGCTTCTTTTTCCTAACCATGTCTATAGCATTTGCTTTGAAATTGGTGTGGTTATGCCTTATTCAAGCCCGCCCTCTGTCTGAGACCAAGGGACCCATTGTTAGGACCACATTTTCTAGAGTCCTTCCTGTAAGACTGCTTTAGGATAAAAATAGAGCTTACTGATGGAAAAAAGTTTGGGATTTTCAAGGTCAAATAAGGTAGCTCGGACGAAGAGAAACAGATTTCTTTGTTGCAGGACTTCTCAGGGCTTTTGGCATGGTAGTTTGCAACACAGCTCTAGCAGGACAAGGTTGTGGGGCTGTACATTGCGCAGTTCTGATGTGAACTGTGCCTCTTGGAGGGGTCCAATGACATAACCCCAGAGGAGATTCCAGTGGCATCCCAGAAGCATCTGGTATGAGGCTCTTTAATTGCTTTAGGAATATATTTTAGAAGTAGTGTTTTATGAGAAATACCATGTCAAACAGCCTGGACTGTTGTCAACTCTATAATCAAGGTAAAATTGGAGGTTTGCTGGAGTTTCTCTGCCAGTCTGGCTTAAAAGTGCTCAAAGACCCCTTCTGTAGCATTATGTGTGATGAAAATGCCGGTGTTGGTCTTCATGCTACGGGGGAGAGCGTGCTGTGGGAACTCCGTTTTCTACTTTATTAGTACCCCGTTCACTCTTTGAGAACACTTGGCATTTTGGCATTGCTTTAATAAGTTATTTTTCACATCATATATGCCATTTTAATTTGCTTTCTTTTTCTTTCCTCCTCTATTTTATGAAAATAGCTTCCCTTTTTGGGTAATTCTTCTCCTTTTTATTTTTTAAATTTTCTTTGATTTAGAAGTTTAACACACCACTTGCTGTTGTTGTTCTCAGCTTTCTAGTCTTTCCTTAATTCAACTTCGGTTGAATTTTATCTTAATTGCTTTCTCTCATTATTAATTTTGAGGGTTTTGTTGGGGAATAGAAAATTTTCTCCCATCCCTTTAGGTTCTCTTGGCTAGTCTAATAATTAAATTAACAGAGGACAGATTAAGAGGAGAAAAAACAAATTTAGTTACATACCTATGAGAGCCCCATAAGAATATGAGACCCAAAGAAGTGAACAAAGGCAGTTTTTATAGCTATAGACAGAGAAACAATAAATTTCTGAAGAACCGTCCAGATAAAGAAACTTACTTGGCTACTAATTAGTGAAAAAAAGCAAGCAGAGTCTGTTTACACAGCCTTCTTCGCCCTGAATTCCCTGTCTCTGGTGGTTAAGAACGTCTCTCTAACTTCTGGGGCAGTGAGGGTACCCTTCCATAGGAAATGGTATTATTGCCTTTCAGGGGGAAGGAGGATGATCATTGTAAGGACCTATTTAGAAACTGTCCCTGCTCCCCTTCCCCCAGGGGATTTACTTGGAGACAAGTCCCAGAAACCAGCTTCAGGTAACAAAGCCCAGATACAAAGGTGGGTCAGGCCAGGTGGAGGCATCCAATCAGTGGGCGGATGCATACTGTCTCCCTGGTTACCAAGGAGTATGGGCCCCGCCCTTTGGGCGCCAAGGAGTCAGAGAGGCAGGCAGAGAGAGAGGGGGAAGCAGGCTCCCTGCGGAGTAGCTGGATCCCAGGACTGTGGGACCATGACCTGAGCCGAAGGCAAAGGCTTTAACCCATTGAGCCACCCAGGCACCCCAATATGCCTGCTTTCTGATCTGTAAAATGCAGTTAGTGATGAGTCAGTTTGAATACTAAATGCATCTGAAGTTCTTATTTCTCTCTTTGTTGTTGAATTTGTACTTATTTGATACTTTTTTTTAAAGATTTTATTTATTTATTTGACAGAGAGAGAAATAGCGAGAGAAGGAACACAAGCAGGGGGAGTGGGAGGGGGAGAAGCACGCTTCCTGCTGAGCAGGGAGCCCCTTGTGGGGCTCCGATCCCATTTCCCTGGGATCATCACCTGAGCTGAAGGGAAGGCAGCCACTTAACAACTAAGCCACCCAGGCACCCCTTATTTGATATTTTCAATGATTTTATCTATTTTTTTCTTCCTATTCATCTCTAATCCTTGAAATTTAGGATTTTGAAATTCCTTTTTTATTATATTTAATTTGTATATAATCTCTTCATTAATTTTTTTTAACTCTGTCAAATGTTATTTTTATTAAGGTTTCCCTTTATCTGGCTACATGCAGAGGGATGAGGCTGAGCTGAAATTAGGAGGGTCCTCGTACCAATGAGGAGAGCACAGGTTACAAGACCTTTTCCTTTCACACCAGTGACTGCCCCTCTGAAGGCTCCTGTGTCCTTTCATGTCAGTTCTCCAGAAGAATCCTACTGTGCTCTTCTCCTGGATTCCTCCTGAGCAGACGCCAGTGCCGGTGGAACGCTGCTGTTCCCTTGCAGCGTGCATCCACTATGAAGAATTCTCAAGTCCATCGCCCTGGCCTTCGTCATCTGTCAAGTCTTTTGTGATTTTCTGGAAGGTATTTTCTTAGAAATGTCATGATCCATCTAAGCTTAGATGATAACGACAATTCAATATATTTCTTTCAGTTTTCTCCCATAGATCAGGAGAGCCCAACATAGTTTTGCCATTTCCCTCTTAGGTAAGGAGAAAGCTGGCTGGGGACCTGTCTGTCTGCCAGCACTGGGGGCAGGGGACGTTTTCCACCTCCACCCCCTACTCCAGCCTCGCACCCCCTTGGCTCTGCTGCTCTTTGCCTGAGTCCACTGAGAGGAGTCCTGAGGAAACTCCTGATTCCACTGGCTCACTAGGGAGCACCACCCACATTGTTCTGGAATCCAGCTGAAGTCATCTGCCCAGGAATCGCCCAAAGGCAGGACACCTTGGCCCACTGACCATCAAAGTGCTTCATTTACAGTTGGGAGTTGGCTACACGAGGTGATTGGCTGGGCCCTTTTGGGCCCCTGGTTTCCTTGGGAGTGTGTTTTTCTTGGAATGCAGCCAAGAGCATTGACAATTCTCTTGGGTTTTACTATTGTATGCGTGTGAAAAATTTAGATTTTAGAAAACTTATTTTGCAGTTTGCAAGGAACTGAGGAAATAAAAATCTTTGGTGACAGTAAGGAGAACTAAGCACTTGAATTATGTCAGCCCCCAAGGGACCACTGCCAGGCTCTAAATCATACCACAGGATTTTTGCTTCTGGTCCTACTTTAGTCTCTGGCCTTTTGAATGCAGTTAACTACAATGTTTTATTCCTCCTGAGAAAATGCTCACAATATGTGTGGACTGGGGTCTGCCTTCTGTATTTATATATTGTTCTGTGTTGCACACACCTATGAGGCAGATTTCTCTGAGAACCTGAACACCAGGATGGACTAGCACTGGGGTCTGATTGAGGAGTGGGATGTCTGCTTTTGTTTCTTAACCTGTGACTTGGCTATCCTACATAAGAAGCCCTGGAGAGAGGCTAATTAAAAATGCAGATTCCGAGCTCCCAGGAATGTGGCCCTGGAAACTGTCTCCTGCTGTGCCTAAAATCAGCATTTCAAAACAAGTTCCTGGGTAATTTTTTTTTTTTTAAGGGTTTATTCATTTATTTGACAGAGACACTGCTAACATCAAGAGAGGGAACACAAGCAGGGGGAGTGGGAGAGGGAGAAACAGGTTTCCCGTTGAGCCAGGAGCAAGAGGACCCCGGGATCTTTACCTGAGCCAAAGGCAGCTGCTTAACAGCTGAGCCACCCAGGCGCCCGCCCCCCCCCCCCCCCATCCCCACTGCCAACCCGGGCGTAGATCTTACACACACTCCCATGTTCCTCAAGCGCTGCTTTCTCTCCCAAATAGAGACTTCTTAGAAATACATTCACACACAGAATCTACTACAGGGAATGACCGTACTCGAAAGGAAACTGGAGGAAGTGAACTCCAGGATGATTGGCTGTCGTATTGAGGAGACCACCCTGCCTTGCTCCTGTTCACAAACAGAGCCAGTGTGTCCTCTTAATTTCAGCTCAGGAGTGACACCACCACGCTGCCTGGCTGTCTCCCATGTTCCTTCCCTACAGGCCCAGCTTCTCTGCCCACCAGATATGCCTTCCACAATTTTGTTTTACATTTGAAATTTGACAACACAACTTTTGGATGATCTGTCTGCTGCGCTTAAGATTGGTTCTTTTAGGACCCAAATTTCAGCATCCTCTTGTTAGCTTCATGTGTGTCTCATGCTCAGAAATGAGGGTCCTGGTTTGTCCTGACCCCACCTCCATCTGTCAGGGAGGGTCGTAGCCCTGAGGCTGTTCTTCCTTCCCCTTGCGGGGCACCCTCAGCAGGACTGTGCATGTGGCCCAGAAGGATGTGTCGCTAGGTTACTGGGCCCATACTAGGCCCATAGTAAGAGTGATAAGGGAAAAACTGCACTCTCAGCTGGCCGACCAAGCCAGCAAGGGAATTCCAGACCCTGTCTCAAAGCCCTTGCAGGGTCTTCTTTCCAACCCCGGTTCCCCCCTGCGCCAAAAGCACTATGCGGAAGTAGAAGGGTATAAATTCCCCTCCCCGCTTGTGCTGGAGGCGCACACCTTTGGAGACCACTCTTCCCTGAGCCTCCCGTGTTAAATAAACCTCGGATCCACCAAGGTCTCCGAGTGCCGCTTGGTTCTTCCGCCAGGACCCAGTCCCGGTTCCAAAACATTTGGTTTTCCGACCCGGAAACCCAACTACGCTGGCCCCTTGTAGGCTCGGGTTTGCGGCACCGGCGGGGCCTTGACGGAAGAGGGTCGTAAAGGAGAAGGCGCGCCTCGCTGATTTCCGGCAGTCTCCCGCCCAGTCACCGCGGACTGGTCTGCCCTGCTGTGCCCGCGGGACTCAAAGGAGACTCGGCAGGTGAGGACTTGGACCCAAGTTCGGATTCCGGTGAGGCCTGGGGCCCCTGGACCCAGTCAGGCCCACCCATGAGGGTGGAAGTGGAGATTGACCCCTTCCCAGAGACCTCTTAGAGATCTCACGGGAAAGGACTCCGTGAGGTGGGGGAGGTCCTTCAGGTCAGGAACCCCCCAAAAGCGGGGACAGGAAGGGATTTCCAAAAGGAATTCCACGCCCACCCCCCACCCCACCCCCCGCCCCGGGGTAAGGCAGGAACGGGAAATCTTCTGGTGTGAACGCGGGAGTGAATGTGCAGTTCCACCGGGCTTGTCAGGCGGACTCCCCAAGGGTCCCCAGAAGCCTACGGAGTCCGAGTGGGCCCTAAACTGTTTCAGGGTGACCTCATAAGGTCTAAGGTGAGCCCTTTTTGGGCTCCAGTCCGGGGTTTATATGGACTCACTATGGCTAAGAGGCACTCAGGTCTCTGGGAGGGTGAGCAGGCAGGCAGCTGGCTGGTCTCTCCTCTGGAGGGACACCCACCCTCGTTTTTCTTTATACCAGTGACCCAGGGAGGGAGCACACAGGATGGACCAGGTGGCCCATGTTCCTCATGGGTGGGAGCTCTTCAAAACCTAGGGTCTTAGACTGTATGCTCAAAAAATTGTAAGAAGGGATTCTCATGAGACCATGGGTCAAAACGTCTCCTGGGAAATTAGGCACATTATGTGAACTGGAAGGGGCCACCTTTGGGGTCAGCTGGCCCTCCCAGGATTCCCTAAGACCTACCCACTGTCCAGGTCATTTACAAAATTATGGTTGGGACTCCCAGACACCCTGACCAATTCCCATATGTTGATTCTTGGCTTCATATATCTACCCCCATGGGTCCAATTCTGTGCTAATAGGAAGGACCAAAGTAGGATATTTGCAGCCCAAAGGTTGTAAGGAAGCAAAACCTATCAGGGGCAGCAACGGGGATGAGCTCTGGACAAAGATGTCAGGAAGTGCGGGGACCTAAAGCTGAGCTGCAGGAAAACAGTGCTTCTGCTGCTTCTAAGTGGAGTGTGTGGGGATATCTTGGATTTAGCAGCTCTGACAGCCCAACAGGAAACTAGATCCAGACAGAAACAGATGTAAAATGACAAGAACTCTCATCCTTACGTTTAAGGGTGGGGTGGGGCGCCTGGGTGGCTCAGTGGGTTAAGCGTCTGCCTTCCCCTCAGGTCATGATCCCAGGTGTCCTTCATGACAGGGAATTTAAGGAATATTACCAAGTAGCTGCCAAAACTCCCTTTATTTCCAACAAGGACTGTCTATGCCCTCCCCCCTTGTTGGCAGGAAAACATGGTGTCTGCTCCTCTGTTGGAGCAGATGAGCTCCTGACCAGGGAACCCTTTCTCTGCGCTCTGGCAACACTTTGTCTCTTCTCTCTCCCCTTCCCCCCTATCCCTTTCTGCACCACCTTGGGTGTGGCCTGCATCACTGGCTTCGGTATCTCAGGCACCGTGGCTCCTTCTCCCTTCACTGTCAAGGAGCAAGAAGAGCTTCCCCTGGACCTAACACCTCCCACTCCAGATCTCCCCACACATCTCAGGTAAAAATAGACCATGGGGAGGATCCAGGTGGAACATAATTCAGTATTTAAACCAAGTTAAGTTTGTTGGTTTAAGATAGACAGGTCTTTTAAGTTATCAGCAGTAAACGTGAATCTTTTATTCTGTCAAGGTTTACTGAAAGTCAAATAACCTCGTGTTATCTCTGTTGCAATTTGTTAGCAAAAAGATGACCAAAATGATGGTTAATTGTCTGTCTCATCAAAGTTTTCATGGGTAATTATTAAGATAGATTTCAAAGTCTTTGGTAACCTGAAACCTTAAAGTTTTGCTTGGATGATAAATGGAATTAAATTCGTCAGACATCTTGGTCTTTTCCAAATAAGATAAAGTGCTAAATCATTGATAACTGGACATAGGTTTGTGCTTTTGACTTCTTATTACAAAGTAACTAAGGATATTTAAATCTGTTGGTAAACATGTTTAGTGCTTAACTGATTCATAAATTTGCCCTCTAAAGAATTCTGGTGTAACAGTTCACAGTGGGTTACTCCTTAGTCTTTACTAGAGACTAAGGTTTCTAAAGATGAAACATTCTGCTAACTGTAACTAAGACTGATGGAAATAAGGAAAACAACTGTGTATGTGGAAAAGTAAGAAATATGTAAGAAAGATAGGAATGGGAATGCATTTTTGTCGAAGGTAAAAGAAGGTTATTTAGTCCTAAATGAGATGGTTGTTTAGAAAGAAATGGCTTGGGACAAAAGCTGAACATAAAGGAAAGTTGTAGAAGGTTTATGGAGGGAAAATTTTGGAACAGAATTTTAGATGTGGTCGGGATGGGCCAAGATGGAAATGAATGGATTTTAAAGTTCACTGGTATAAGATTGAAAGTCTGCTTTCTCTCAGTTCAAAAAGACAAAGTATTCTCCAGTTGTTGCTCTGCTCTTGATGAGAAAATGCAAATAGCTGTTTTCTCTCTGCCTGCCCAGAAAAACCAGTTTCTGTGTGTTGGCCTTATCAGGTCTTTACCATCCCTAATCCTATTTAGGCCTGTGCTTTAAAACTTTCTAAGGTTTTAACAAACTTCCCAAGATTTAAGTTGTAAATGAAGTCTTCTTAACTTATTAGGCCTTTTATTTGGTAGGCTAAGTCACTCCAGAAGTACTGTTAAACAAATGATAACCCTTGGTAACATTTGGAAGGGTCTTGTTAACTACTCTGGAGGTAATGTGTAGTTCCTAAAGTTGTTTGTTTTTGTTTTTTTCAGTTCCTAAAGTTTTAATATACTAAACAAGATAATCGCTCAGTGTTCTGGCTATTGGAGTATTGCGGGTCACAGAATAACTAAGCTTCCTTGTCAGTTGTATCATGGTGAACTCTTGTGTTGTACCATTGGCAGTGTCTGTTTCTGAGTTTTTGTCATTTACAGTTGTTCTTACTGTCTTACAAAATGAGTTTCATCTTCAAGAAAGTTAATGTAAAGGACTTGTAGGACAAAAACAGGTATTCAATATCTTCAAGATCAAAACTGAAATGAATAAGAATTTCTGGGACTAACTAAGAAAAACTTTAAGTATTCATTTGTGAACAAATTGAAGCATTCAACTTTTCTATCTGAACCCTCTAACATTCAGAGGTCTCAGTATGTATTCTTTCTTCCGTGGCAATCATAGTCATTTGCATAAGTTCAGTAAGAATCTGTTCTTCTTGTAACATTGTTGGACACTATTGGAAACAATTGGCTATTTTATCAAGGTTTTGACTAGAATGTATATTTGAGAAAGACACATGTAAACTCAGATATGACCAGACAGGTTAAAGGAACTAAGGTTGACTTTATGAAACCTGGAGCCCTTGGAACTGTTGGCCTGATACCTTCCTTACAGAGTTCCCAGCAGCCTCACCAGGTGAGTAAAGAATGTCACTTCCTGGCAGGTACAGGAACCTCAGAATACTCTGGGGACCTCAGGAAGAGGAATTCTCCCAAATCTACAGACATTGCAGGCGTGTCTGATGGCAAGTAATTGGCTGGGCTTCTGGCCTGGAGAGGCTACTAGAAGTTCAACCTAGAGATTCCTTATAAAAGTTCCAGCAAAGTGGATTCTAAAAGATCTATATGATCAATCATTCTCGCTGAGCTTATGTAAATAATTATGCTGTTTGCTAAATCTGGACTTGTTTTTCACACAAATTAGTCTTATTTGGCTATCTCTGGAAATGAAGGTTATTATAGAGAAAAATTATGTTTCAATAACATAACTTTGTGGATGTTAAATTCTAGTTCTGGTTATCTTTGAATAATGTTTACCTAAGCTAGACAAGAGACCAGCGGCCCCCAGTAGATGATGGGAGGCAGATTTATTAAAACCAGGCAATGCTTTAAAAAATAATACCTAAATCCTGTCAGACTTTAAACCCAGCTATCCTCATCCTTGGAGCTGAACATCTACTTCTGTAGAGCATAAATATGGGAGGTCATTGATCTTGTTTATTTTAGTCAAATTGGATTTAAAAATTCCTGTAGCTATAATTCACCTCAAAGGCTCTATGGAAGGCCATCTCTCATAATAAGCAGGCTTAGAGGAGACCTTGAACATACTGGAGACTTAGACATATCCCAACACCTCCAAGCACCAGGTAAAACTCTAAGGTGCATCTCCCGAGAAGCTTTAGAAAGGATCCCAATCCCCATGGGTAACTGGGCTCATCCACAACCACTAGGGGACATGATATTTGTAAAAGATTTAAAAAAGAGCTTTTCCAACCCACCTGACAGGCCCCCATCCAGTGATACTGGCAAGTCCCACTGCTGTTAGAGTTGGAGCTATCACTCCCTGGATCCAACATTCCAGAGTAAAGAAGGCTCACCAGTTGGAGGAGGAATCATAACAGTGGAAAGCCCAACCAGAACCTACAAAACCACCTTCAGTGAGACCCCACTAACTGATGGACATCTGTTCGCCATGGTCCCTGGCTATCATTGATGTGATATCCTTCACCTCAGGAGTCAGACTTTATGTTGCTGCCCTTTCTGATTGGAATTTCTCCCAGAAACTTATTGCATATTGGGCAACCTTAGGACCCTTAGGATGGATTACTAAGTTTATAGAAAACACTGTTACCAGGTGAGCCACCGCTCAGATACTAGCCTTGTAGGCCTGTAGTAGATGATAATGATGCCTTCTAAACTAGGTGTTTGAAGGGGCATCAAAGAGGGGAATGAAAAGGAAAAACTGTACTGTAAGATCGCCGACCAAACCAGCAAAGGAATTCCAGTCCCTGTCTCAAAGCCTGTCTGGGTTCTTCTTTCCTACCCTGTTTCCTGTGTGTGGTAAACCTCCAATCCTCCAAGTTCTCCGAGTGCCACTTGGTTTTTCCATCAGGATCCAGTCCAGGTGCATTAACAAGAGGGGACCTCTGAGCCTGAAGTACCCCACCAAACATGGCATTGTCATCAGCTGGGATGATGGAAGAGATCTAGCACCACATTCTGTAGAAAGTTGCATGTGGCCTCTGAGGAGCGAGCACCCTATGAGCTGACTGAGACCCACCCCCCGAACCTAAGGCCAGGAGAATACCACCCAGATCACATTCACGACCTCTAGCACCCTAGCTAGTCATGCTGTCCTTTACCCTTCTGGCCATACTGCAGGCATGTGATGGACTCCAGCAATGCACTCACTCACCCTGAGCCCATCCGTGTAGGCATGCCACCCTGTGTGTGGACCCAGCTGTCTGGGACCTGACAGATTGCCGTGGAAGATCCTCATGGAGCTTTACCACCATGCCAGGCAGGAAACTGTATGAAGCCTCAAGGAGAAGCCCTGCAGTTTTGCCCTGGACTTGGAGCAGGGGATGGCTAGCAAGCTCCAGCTCCCCTTGGAGAAGAGCTATGAGCCTGAGGAGGTCAACTTCTCACCACTGGTGACAAGATGTTCTGCTGCCCTAGGGTTCTTCTAGCCTTCTTTCCTGGGCATGGCATCCTGAGACATTCATGAAACTAACTGCAACTCCAGTGTGAAGTGTGACTGTCCACAACATGTGGCACTTATACCAATGCAGTGCTATCTGGTGGGACCACCTTTACCAAGGCTTTGCCAATAGGCTGAAGAGGGAGCTCCTCACTGACTTCCAGCATGATCAAGGCTGAGATCATCATGCTGACTACAAGCATCTCTGTGGATCGGTGGTTCCATTCTGGCCTCCCTGCCACCTTCTGGTAGATGTGGATCAAGCAAGCCGGAGAACCACAAGTCCAGCCCCTCCACCTTACCCCCCACCAAGTGCTTCCGGGCAGACAGAGCGTGTTACCTTCTTTCTTGACAAACCCTCACTCGTGCAGAAAATGAGATGACATTGTCATGGCTGAATTTATTTTTTGCTGCTTGACTCAGGATTTTTAAAAACTGGAATGGTGAAGGTGACAGTAGTCAGTTGGAATTCTATTCCCCAAAGTTCTGCAGTGTGACTTGAGTGTTTGGATTGTATACTTTTTTTTTTGAGTCATTCCAAACATCATGAGATGCATTGTTCCAGGAAGATGCACGCCTTCCCAAACACCTCCCCACATCTCCCTAAGGAGAATGGCTCAGACCTCGCCTAGTCCACTCAGGAGAGGGTGATAGCATTGCTTTTATAGAAATTATGTAGTCTATTTTTTTTCATTTTCTGCCCGAATGCTTGTTCTTTTTTTTTTTTTTCCCAATTGAATACCTATTTTTTAAAATTTTTTCAGCTACCATCTTTTTTTGAAGTTTTTATTTAAATTCCAGTTGGTTAACATACAGTGTAATGTTAGTTTCAGGTGCCCAGTTTAGTGATTGACCTACTCCACACATCTCATGGTGCTCATCACAAGTGCACTCCTTAACCCTCTTCACCTTTTAACCACCCCCCACCTCTCCTCTGGTAACCATTAGTTTGTTTTCTACACTTAAGAGTCTGTTTCTTGGTTTGCCCCCACCTTTTTCCATTTGCTCACTTGTTTCTTAAATTCCACACATGAGTGAACGCATATGGTATTTGTCTTTCTCTGAGAGATTTAATTCACTTAACATAATGCTTTTAGCTCTATCAGTATCATTGCAAACAGCAAGATTTCATCCTTTTTAATGGCTGAGTAATATTCCATTGCATATGTATACCACATCTTCTTTATCCATTTGTCACTTGTTGGATATTTGGTTGTTTCCATAATTTGGCTATTGTAGATAATGCTGCTATAAACACAGGATGCATGTATCTCTTCAAATCAGTGTTTTTGTATTTTTTGGGTAAATGCCAAATAGTACAGTTGCTGGATTATAGAGTAGTTCTATTTTTCACTGTTTGAGGAAACTCCATACTGTTTTCCAGAGTGGCTACCCCAGTTTGCATTCCCACCAACAGTGTAAGAGGGTTCCCTTTTCTCCACATCCTCACCAGCATGTGCTTTCTTCTGTTGTTAATTTTAGCCATTCTGAGAGGTATGAGGTGATATCTCATTGTAGTTTTGATCTGTATTTGCCTGACAATGAGTGATGTTGAACATCATTTCACATATCTGTTGGCCATCTGTATGTCTTCTAGGGGAAAAAAGTCTATTCACGTCTTCTCCCCATTTTTTAGTTAGATTATATTTTTTGTGTGAGTTTTTAAAGTTCTTTATCTATTTTAGAAAATAATCCTTTATCAGATATGTCATTTGCAATTGTTTTCTCCTGGTCCATGGGCTGACTTTTAGTTCTGTTGGTTGTTCCTTTCACTGTTCAGCTTTTTTCTTTTCTTTTTTTTTTTTGGATGAAGTCCCAATAGTTTATTTTTGTTTTTGGTTCCCTTGCCTCAGGAAACGTATCTAGAAAGAAGGTGCTGTGGCTAGTGTTAAAGAGGTTACTGCTTGTGTCCTCCTCTAGGATTTTAATGATTTCTTGTCTTACTTTTAGCTCTTTGATCCATTTTTAATTTATTTTTTTGTTTGGTATAAGAAAGTGGTCCAGTTTAATTTTTTGCACATTGTCATCCAATTTTCCCAACACCATTTGTTGCAGAGGCTGCTTTTTTCCTCATTGGATATTCTTTCCTGCTTTGTCAGAGATTAATTGACCATACAGTTAAGGGTTCATTTCTGACTTTCCTTTTCTGTCCCATTGATCTCTGGGTCTTTTTGTGCCAGTATCATTCTGTCTTGATCCCTACAGCTTTTTAATGTAACCTGAAGTCAAACCGTGATGCATCCATCTTTGCTTTTTGTTTTCAAGTCACTTTGACTATTTGGGTTTTTTTTGTGGCCCCATACAAATTTTAGGATGGTTTCTTCACACTCTGTGAAAAATGCTGTTGATATTTTGATAGGGTTTGCATTAACAATGTTTGTTCTTCTAACACATGAGCATGGAATGTCTTTCCATTTCTTTGTATCCTCTTCAGTTTCTTCCATTAATGTTTTATAGTTTTCAGAGTACAGATCTTTTACCTCTTTGGCTAGGTTTATTCCTAGGTATCTTACCATTTTTGGTGCAACTGTAAATGGGATAGATTCCTTGATTTCTATTACTGCTGCTTCCTTATTGGTATAAAGAAATACAACAGATTTCTGTACATTCATTTTGTATCCTACAACTTTACTGAATTTATATATCAGTTCTAGCAATTTTTTGGTGGAGTCTTGGATTTTCTATGTAGACCAGCATGTCATCTGCAGATAGTGAAAGTTTGACTTCCTTGCTGATCTGGATGCCTTTTATTTCTTTTTGTCTGTTTGCTGTGGCTAGGACTATTTTGAGTGGTCAGTCATAATGACCCCCTTTTTTGCCACCAAACTTTCAATGTGTGAAGACCTTTGTTCTCCCTGGGCATTGGCTGAGACAGTGAGGCAGTTTAATAAAAGTATATACTTTAAGGGGAGGGGAAAAAAAAGACTTGACCAGAGTCCTTTGGTTGGCTGTAGTCTGGGATAAGCTGCTCCAGGTTCTACCTCCTAGTCACATCTAGAACAGAATGAGTTGCCTCTGTCATTGCCCCAATTTTTAAAAGACTTGGAGGCACCAGGAGCTCCTGTTTTACATAGTCCACCACCATTTATTCTATCTGTCCACTTGGATGTGTACTTTCTCCCTTATAATTCCTCAGTCTGGGCATACTCCTGGCTAAGACAGTATGCATGCCCTTGGGGGAGAAGGAGGCTTTGGTTCTGTCCCCAAAAGCCTGGCACATGGAGTGACCTCATTCTCCCCACTGAGGACTATGGAGGACTTGCTCAAACACCTTGCCGCACATCGTTCTTAGCCTAAGAGACAAACTACCACATCCTTCACGCTTAGATCAATGGGTATGAATCTCCAGGTCGAGGCAGGATTTCAGGATGTCATGCAGTGTTTTTAGCCAAGATCTCGTCATACCTGCCCCACGGCCCACCTGGCCCCAGCCTGCTTTCTTGGGTGCATTGGCAACTGAGCAGTCTGTGGGATCATGCCTCCACAGTGTGCACTCAGATGTAGGGCTCTAATTCATTATCGAGTTTTCCCTGGGTCTCAGTCTTTCCTTCTTGTAAACCCTCAACCCCACCCAGATCTGGAAGAACCAAACCCCCTGCCATATCTCAGTGTTGTCCTCAACATTGACTTTGACATTCCCAGAAAACTCTCTGGTATGTGTCATACCTCCTCAGTTCTGGCCTGACCTGCTACCCCAAGGAGGGGCTTTCTGACAGGATGAAGATGAGAGGCACCACATTGAGAGGGTAGCTCTGAGACAGATCCTCTGGCTGCCCTTGTCATCAGGCTGGAAACGAGCACTGTCCACAAACACTGAGATCCCCCCATCATGTGGATTTTCCAAGGCTACCACCTGTTTCCGGTGCTGATCACACAGGAAAAGTGAGGCATCTTTGTTTCTGTTGACCAGGGGTGGTGTTCTTCAGGGAGGCCGCAGCCCTGCATGCCCCCTCTTTCTGCAGCTACCCTGCCCTTAGCAGCTCTACTGTCTGCCCTGCAGGGAGGAAAAGTGGTGGCGGAAGGGCACAGAGCCTCTCCTACACACACTGGGGAGTTTGTCCTTCCTGCTGCCATCGCTGTGTGAGGAATGGGCTGGCTCCTCTCCTTCACTGGCCTCCCCAGCGCTGCAGCTTTCCCTCCCTTGCTGGGGCCTGGATGCTGTGTTAGCACTTGTGACATTGCTTCCCCGCCAATCTCTCCCCTACTCAATGTGCACTTTTTCACTCATCCAAAGACAAAGTGACCTGATTTGGGACCATCCACCCCTTCGCGGCTCCCTCGCTCCACCCTGGTTTCCTCAAACTTTATTCAGAGCTCCTGGCCCTGCGCAGTGACCTCATACAGGGGAGTGGGGCATCTTGTGGTGTGGACTGACGTGGAGGTCAAGAGAATGGACTCCGCAGACGTTTTTAGCTGTGGGCTACGGGCAAGTTGAAAGGTTTGGTTTCTCCATCTGTGAAACTGGAAAAATTGTGTGCTCATTTCCTAGGAGTGTTACTGGCATAAATGAGGACATACGTGTTATACGATTAACCTGGGACTGGACCAGAGTGCCCTTAGCAAGTCTTAGTAATTGTGCACTATTACTACCCAGTGGTAACTCCACTCTTTGCCTCTACAGAGATGTCGTGAAGTGGCCTCCGTGCAGCACGGGGTGGGGGAGGAGGCAGAAGGAAGCACGTGAGTCAGCGGGAAACCCACTGCTCTCTGAGGACCTCTATAGCCTGAGTCAGGGATTGCACCTGTATCTCTGAATAAATTGAGATTTACGATTTCACCTGGAGGTTTATCTTCTAGTTCTGAATTTGAAAACAACTATTATTAATGAACTTACCACACTTATATCCTTGCCCGCCCACCCACACACACCCAAAAAAACATGGACCAGGTTGCTAACAGGACACGCAAATCAATTTGAAAAGGGGACCATTGTTCCAATAGCAAATTGAAATCTTTCTAAAAATGTCCTATCACTTAAATAAATAAAACAGAAGGCATGCACACGTTTGGGAGATGCAGTGTTTGGCTAAGACCAGGGGCTCTGCCAGGGCCAGCCTGAATCCTGTTGCCCGTTTAACTTTTTATTTCTTGCTGTTTTGGGACTCAAAGGAGATGCTTCTGAATTTAAGAATTTTCACCAACTTTCTATTTGAAGGGCTAAGTTATTCATTTAAATTTTGTAAGCCTCACAGCTCTTTCTGGTTAGGTATTAATAACTTTGCCTTACCTACCCACTTAATCTACAAAGTAGGTGGGGGTCATGTGATGACCTTCTGCCAATGGAAGTGCCCTCTGAAGGTTGGTTTCATCTATCCTCAACCCAGCAGGCAGGGTCCCAGTGCTACATACCCACAGTGTGGCCTCTAATGTTTTTTAAAAGGAAGTCCAGGGACGCCTGGGTGGTTCAGTTGGTTAAGCAGCTGCCTTTGCCTCAGGTCATGATCCCAGCGTCCTGGAATCGAGTCCCACATGGGGCTCCTTGCTCAGCCGGGAGTCTGCTTCTCCCTCTGCCTCTGCCTGTCATTCTGTCTGCCTGTGCTTTCTCCCCCTCCTCTCTCTGATAAATAAAATCTAAAAACAAACAAACAAAAAAAAGGAAGTCCAGTATTCCTTTATCAAGCCGTTAACTGGCTATCTGTTACTCCGAAATTGTTTTCCCCTTTAGTTCTTAATTTCAAGCCAGCTCCGTGATCAGAGCTCAGATGTGGAAGCAGGAGGCCTTAAGTAAGTTTTTCATCACTAGGTGAAAAAAATCTGTCTGGATAATATAACATTGCTTAAGCCTTTTGCTATTTTAAAAATTTTTTCTCTGTATATAGAGATCCATATTCATTATAGAAAATGTAGGTTTTTTTCCCATCACCATATGAATATACACTCATAATACATATATTTAAATCTTCTGCAAGTCATTTTTCCCCAGTTTATTGTGATAACATCATCAAATAATGTGAGATGACTTTGACACTGTTCAGCTGGTTTTAGATATAGACTCTTTCCAGTTTGTTTAATGAAAGTCCTATGGCTGGGCCTTTAGGTTCTTGCCAATTTTCACTGTTTTATTAATAAGATAATCTTCCTTCTAAATAAACCTGTGTGATCTGTTTTAAATATATGACCTTTTGTGTCCAGCTTCTTTCACTTAGCATAATGTTTCTGAGGCTCTTCCGAGTCATGGCCCATGTCTGAACTTAATTTTTTTCAGCTGAATGATGATCCATTGTGTGTATTCAAGTTTGCTTAACCATTCTTCAGCTGATGGACATTTGGGCTGTTTCTACCACCTTTTGGCTATTGTAAATAATACTACCGTTAACATGTCTTTGGTTCTTTTCACGTCTTTTGGGTATAAATTTAGGAGTGGAATGGCTGGGTTCTTTGGTAATTCTACATGTAACTTTTTGAAGGCTTATGGCATTTGAAAGATAGACTTAATTTTATAACAGTTCCAGATTTACAAAAAAATTGGAGAAGTTATTACAGAAAATTTCTATATACCTCACACACAGTGTCCCTATTATTAATATCTAATATTAATGTTACATTTGTTACAATTAATAAGCCAGTATTTATATGTTATTAACTAAAGGCCATACTTCCAGATTTCCTAACATCCCTTTTATGTTACAGGAATCCCCCCAGGATAGCTATTTACATTTGGTCATCTTGGCTTCTCTTGGCTGTAACAGCTTCTTCGACGCTTCTTGTTTTTGATGATTGTTTTGAGGAGTGCCAGTCAGGTGTTTGTAGCACATCCTTCTGTTGGAATTTCTTCTCATGATTAGCCTGGGGTCCTGTGTTTTGACTAGGAAGACCATAGAGGTAGAACATCATTTCATCACCTTGTATCAAAGGTACATTCTGTCTGAGGGACTTCTCACTGTTGATGCTGACCTTGATCGCCTGTCCGAGGTGTGTTTGTCAGGTTCCTCCACTCCACTCTCTCCACTTCGCACATGGTGCCCTTTGGAAGGAAATCACAACATGCAGTTCATATTTAAGGGGTCAGGACTCTGCTCTACTTCCTTGAGGGCAGAGTACCTACCTACATAAATTATTTGGAATTTTTCTCCACAGGAGATTTGTCTCTTTTCCTCCACTTAATAGTTTATTCATTCATTTATTTATGTCGACATGGACTCGTGAATATTTATTTTATGTTTCAAGTTATTGTCCTGTGATACATTATTTATCTCATTTCTCAAATTTTTCCAGCTTTGGGCATTGGGAGCTATCTCAGTTGACTCTTGTTCTTTTGACATACACCATCACCGTGTGGGTTATCATCATCCAGGACTCTTTGGTTTGGTTTGAGCATTTCCTTAGTTCCTGGTACTGCAAAAGGCACATGGTTCCATCTTGTATCTTTCCTGTTTCAGTCCTAGAATCAGCCATTTCTCCAAGGAGCTCTGGTTTCTTTATCGGAGAATGGAATTGGGCACTACACTCTGGATCCTAGGTTTTATGACATTTTTGATGTTCAAAAACCCATGGCATTAAACTTGATTAAGTGAAATTACCAATATTTTACTCACTATTTTCTTGCATTGCAAGAAGGGTAACCTTAAAATACTTTCTCCTTTCTAAGAATAGATCGCTAGATGATGTAAATAGACCAAATAACATATATCATCTTAATTATTTCTTGGTTATATTTTTTAACATTTAAATTTTTACATTTATAAGCTATACTTTTGGTACATGGTATCAAGTAGCTGTTTTACATTTTTCCAAACTAAATTACTAGTTCTATCCAATAGGATTCATTTTATACTTTTTAAGTAACTTTTCTTGGTCTTTGAATCTTGTGATACGGATTAATTGGATTATGGGTTAAGCTGTGTGAGCTCAGTCTAGTCCATATTGTCCCCTAATACGGCTGAGAGATATGTCACTGGTAAAATCAGACTTGTTTTGCCCTCTTGTTTTCTTATATCTTAATGAACAGTTTCTAGAGGCAGTGGATGCATGTCTTCTTGTTTGGGAAGTCTAGCTTCTTGCTTTGGCCAGGGAGCTTGCTTTTAGTATACCTCTGTGGAAGTCCCTTATTGAAAAGCCTATCTGTTCCAATAGCAGGAGAGAACTTCAAACTCTCTGTTGCCCAAGTGTTACTGGAGTGTGACTATGAGAAACAGAGTACATGAAACATTTTCTGAAAAATCTATGGTCTGTCCAGTACTCTTTACATGTTGCCACCAGGGCAAAACAGAACAGAAGTGAATTGGGTCTACCAGTTTGGATCCTTTGTAGACTTGTTCTCGTGTTGGGTTTTGTCCCAACCTTACACTATGGGCTGCTATGAGAACTAGCTGCCCTGAAACCACACTTGGATTTATTCTTTGGGGCCTTCATGGTAGAAGACGTGGTTCTCTCCATCACCCTGTGTCTCTTTTATGCTGGCCTTAGGAAGAATTCTCACCAGATTTGTCGGCCAGCAGAAACTTCCCCAGGGTGGTTGGTGGTTAGTTTTTATCTCGTGGGCACTCTTTCTTCTACCATATGGTATTTCTGTCTTTGGTTTGGGTGATAGGAAGCTCAGAGGCAAATCCATAGGCCACTTACAGCAAAATCTTTGCCTCTTACTGAATTATACCATCCTGCTTCCAGTTTTTGCTTTGTCCTGATCTCCTTTTCCATTCAATTTTCCAGTTTTGTGTTTAGGGTTTCTCTACCTCTGCACTGTTGATGTTCTGGGCCACATAATCCTTTCTTGTGGGGATCTGCCCTATGCTTTGTAGGATATTACCAGCATCCCTGCTTCTGCCACTGGTAGCAGCACCTCTTAAGCCCAGTTGTAACAGACAAATATCTCTCCAGACATTTCCAGATGTCGCCTGGAAAGCAAAATCACTCCTTGGATGAGAGTCATCACAAAAATATTTTTGGCTATATGACAATGTATAACATTTTAAATTAATAAATAGCAAACGAAGAAGGCTTAGTGGGTAAAGAAATGGGGAGTGGTACATTTGCATATAGACCTAATATAAAGAGCCTAGAGCCTTTCTGAGTTGCCCATCACTGCAACTGGTCTGAACCCCTGTAAGTATATTCACCTGGTGATTCTAAAGCAGCATTTAGTCCATGGAAGTTGTCATGTTTTTAAAGAGAGAAGTTTCTGAAGCAGAGAAATGGAGGGTGTGTAATGGCCCAGGCTTCTTTGGGTCCGCCCACTCCACCACGGCAAACAAGACAAGGGAGGTGTATCAGCTGCCATCATTCGCAGGGCACTGGTCAAGCCCCATGTCCGCACGCAGGCAGGCTTTCCACTGCTTCCACTGTCCGGTACAGTACCATTCATAATTCAGAACATGTGGAGATGGAAAATGAAGACAAAGAACATGAGTAGATCATAGAGATCATAAATGGGGACCTAAGAATTGGGTTATTTGGCACCTTGGGGGGCCTTATTGTTTCTAAAGACGATCTTAAGGCTGCGTTATGTGCTAGTACAATTGTGTACGCCTTGAGCAACTTGCCCCTGGCCCACAGTGGGCAATGGACATTTTGTACTTTTAAAATATTCTGTGAAAGGCGATTAAAGTTGTCTATCTTCCAAGGAAATCTTTACTAAGCTTTCAAAGTCAGAGCTAAAGAATAATAGGCAGTGCCCAGGCAAGCATTTTCATGTGTCTGTTCTGATTTTTCTAATGGCAGTAGGGATTTAATCATGCAAGAGTGTGTTGTGTGTGTTTGTGTGCTTTAACAACACCTCAGCCTAAAACATCTTTCTTTAGAGTAAATAACTGAGTTTTACACTGTTTTCTGCCTTGAGATAGTGACATAGAGCACATTTTGGCCTTTGCTTGAAGAAATGTGATTTTCATTTTGCTTTCAGGGCACATTCCTTTGCAATGGAAGCATGATGTAGTTTTTCTTTTGTTATTGTAGAATAGCTGAAATAAAGGTGTGGAGAAATATTTAGAAGCATTTTTAAAAAGCAGGGTTATAAAACTCAGTTCTACATTCTTCATGACTTGGGTTTCCACAGCTTGCTGACATCTGCCTGTGGACTTATATCAAGGGTAAGCAAAGAGTAGTTCAGAAAACAATGAGTTACTTTAGTTTAAAATCAGGTGTGTCTTGTTTTTTGTTTTGTCAGAAAGCAAGTGTGACTCTCTCCCACTGCTGACCCAGAGTTCCTCGGTGGTGGCCCTTGTTGGAGCTGTCTCAGGATGTGATTATTAGGAGGGTTTGGGCTGGGAAGGGATCGCCCGCTGGCCATAGTACTCTTTCCAAAACTGTGTTTTGGTTAAATGCACAATCTTGTTTAGTTTTCAGCCCGTCTTACTTGACGGCACACATTGTTTTGTCCATTATTCCACCAGGGCTTTCCGCGTACTATCTCTTGTCTTCACTGTTATTCTTCACCATTAAAGTTGGTTAACTTATCCTTCAATTTGCACATGTTGAAACTGAAGTTCAGAGAGGTTAACAAATAAATAATACAAAATAATAATCCAATTAAAAAAGGGCAAAAGACCTCAATAGCCATTTTTCCAAAGAAGACATATGAATGACCAATGCACATGAAATGATGTTCAACATCAGTCATCATCAGAGAAAGTCAAATTAAAACCACAATGAGATATCCCTTGACATATCTGTCAGAGTGGCAAAAATTAAAAAAAAAAATACAGAAAATAACAAGTGTTGGTGAAGATGGGGAGAAAGAGGAACCTTTGTGCATCGTTGGTGGGAATGCAAATTGGTGCAGCTTCTCTGGAAACATGGACAGTTCTCAAAAAAAAAAAAAAAAAAGGAATTATCATCATATTATCCATCAATTCCACTACTGAGTATTTACCCATAGATTCTGAAAACACTGTTTCAAAAAGTTAATGCGCCCTTATCTTTATGGCAACATTACTTAGTATAGCTGAGTTATGGAAACAGCTAAAGCATTAACCAATACATGAATGGATAAAGAAGATATGATGTATATACACAATGGAATATTATTCAGTAATAAAAAAGATGAAATCTTGCCATTCAGGACAACATGGATGGACCTAGAGGGGATAATGTTAAGTTAAATATGGCAGTCAGAGAAAGACAAATAACCAAATGATTTCATTCATATGTGGAACTAAAGAAATAAAACAAATGAGCAGAAGAGAAAATGCGGACTCTTAAGTACAGAAGACAAACTAGCTGCTACCAGAGGGGAGGCGGGAGGGGGGGTGGATGAAGTAGGTGAAGGGGATTAGGAGTACATCCATTGTGATGAGCACTCAGTAATGTATGGAATTCTTAGATCACTATATTATACACCTGAATCTAATATAATACTTTATGTTAATTATACTTGAATTTTTTAAAAAGGATGAAAATACACACACACACACACACACACACATATATATATATATGTATATACATATATATATATATATCTCATATAAACAGTGTTAAATATTTAAATTAAATTCAGCTCTGACTTTAGCCTGTGTGCCTTGGGTTTCTTTTGGGAGTGAATCAAGAAAGAAGAGGAACATGAATTGGGAGTCAGGAGACAGATTGTAAACTGGCCCTGCTGCTAACTCCAAGTGTGTCTTCAGTTGTTAAATCAATAAATACGGAGCTAAAATGAGCTTTGAAGCACATAAATCAGGGAATCTTAGTCTAAATGCAGAGTTGATCCAACAGGTCCTGGGTGGAAACTGAGCTCTGCATTTTTATATGTAGAAACATATATACAATACAGTACTTTAGACTTCATACATCATGTTATGTCAATAATGATGGTTTTTTACTTTTCCACTATTTATACCTCTTTTTCCTCCACAGAAGCTAGAACTCAAGTAATTCGAAATTATTGTGGTGGTCTTAGATACCCTGGTAGGATTGCTGAGGTAGAATAAAAAATAATGATAACAAACATTTAGTGTGTTTACTGCAAACCAAGCACTGCGCTAAATGCTTTATTCTGCCCAATAACCTGTTATTAATTGCTAATTTATAGAAAAGCAAATATTTAGAGAAGTAAAATATCTCACTTAAATTCAGAGTAATTTGTAAAGCAGGATTTGAACCAAGGTTCTGTAACTTTGGAACCTTAGCCTTTAGTTACAGTGCTCATAACTCTGCTCAGTAATGATAACAACTGATGTCAGATTTTTTTAACATCAAAGGAAGGGTACCATCATTGAACCAACATTTTAAAGAGATCAGAATGACCAAGAAATCAAACCAGTGGGCTTGGGCTATAGCTGGTTTCTATCTGGGCAAAGTAAAGGAGGTCTCCACTGACTGTACTCATACAACAAATACAGAAAAGAGAAAGAAAAATCAGTTCAGGTGTTCCTCCTAGACTTCTTCTGGGCACTCATAGCTCTGACTACACAGATGTCCCATTGGTCTCAAGCAGAGGCTGGGAGGACCAAGTGGGGTTGAAGGGCCAAAGACCTCAATAATTTGGACAGAATTCATAACTCAGTAGGGCCACCTATGTGCTTTCACCCCTGGGTGACACTCAGGATAATAACGTTTATCTCACAGAATTATTTTAGGGTTTATATGAGAGAACATTACATTACTTAGCACTGTGCCTGGCACACAGAAAATGCTTAGTCAAACCTGTTCTTGTAAAAACAATTGATTTATATTTTCATTTGGTAAATATGGGCAAACAATGTTCCTACCTGAAGACACTTTGCTCTATCAGATGAGATCCCATAACAGGGGTAAGATGTGACATGTTGAGGGAAAATGCGTAAAGTAGAATGAATCCTATAGAAAATAGAAGAGGCATTTAAATACACTCCAATTAGCTATCTCAAGGACAGTTGAGGGGGATATTGTGCCAAAAAAGTAGGCTTCTATGAAGAAGGAAATTGAAAATTTGCTTGCTGACAGCCCCACCAATACTGGCAATAAATACCAATTAAGCACTGCTAGGAATTGGGTTGGGGATTTAGAATCTAATTCGAGGGATTTTCACAGAACATAGAGTGAAAATGTAAATAAGTAGGCATTATAAAAAATAAATGACTAAGAGGCTAGATCTAACATACAGCATATCCAACATACATTTATTCTTCTCACTCACTCTTAACTTGAAGAAAGTGGAGAAGTAGCATCATTTAAAGATATATAAAAGGGGGGCGCCTGGATGGCTCAGTGAGTTAAAGCCTCTGCCTTCGGCTCAGGTCCTGATCCCAGGGTACTGGGATCAAGCCCCACATGGAGGGGGTGGGGGGTCTCTGCTCAGCAGGGAGCCTGCTTCGTCCTCTCTCTGACTGCCTCTCTGCCTACTTGTAATCTCTGTCTGTCAAATAAATAAATAAAATTTTTTAAAAGAGAAAAAAGATATATAGAAGGAAAAAATTTTAAGATATCTAGAAGAAAAATTACCTGTGCTAAAGAAAGAGTTGAGGTTTCTGGTATAAAAGTCTCGCCTGAGGGGTGCCTGGGTGGCTCAGTCATTAAATGTCTTCCTTCAGGTTAGGTAGTGATCCCAGGGTCCTGGGATTGAGCCTCACATTGGGCTCCCTGCTCAGCAAGGGAGTCTTCTTCTCCCTCACCCTCTGCCCTTCCCTCGATCTTGCCCTCTCTCTCTTACTACTCTCAAACAAATGAATAAAACCTTAAGAACAAAAGTTCTACTGAGCCCATATAGAATATTGAAAAAGATACACACATAGACATATCCTAACAATATGTTATAATTTCATAGGAAAAGAAAACAATTCAGAAACATTTAAATTTTTAAAAAAGATGGAAGAGACCAATAGTGTTATCAAATAGCTCATTTGCTTCACTAATTGCCTGGTGACAAAGGAACAACAATTAGCAGGACTGTGAGGTAAGAGTAGACATGTAGACATGTAGACAAAGCAGTATGTACACAGCCATACAGAAGAATATACTTTGTGACATGTCAGTATCATGGAATGTTCTATCAATCCAGTATTTCTGGAAAAATGTTTAAGGAAGTACACTATTTATTAAAATCCATCACAATGCAGAACCAACAAAAGGAAAGTCAGTGCATACACGGAACAGTATTAAATGCCAAAGCTACTAATCTCCTAGATTAGCCAAAATGTGTTTTAAAACATATATTTGGAGTAATTTTAATATAACTCTGATAAAAGACAGCCTAAAATAAGAGACATAAATGAACAGTATCATAATATTCTGGAACTAAAGTTCCAACTGGCTTAAAAAGAATTGTATAGTGGTGAAGTAAATATTTCATTTTTAATTTTAAGAGCTTTATGTTACTCTTTTTCGCTTTTTTTTTTTACAGACTCCTGTTCTGGTTTCATGGATGAACTCATATGACATTACTTTTTTCCCCTTGCTGTTAGTTTTCTTTTTTCCTTGATGTCTTTTTCTTTCAAATTCTTTTAACATGTCTGTTTATTTTAATCTCTTTATTTCGTCCTACAAGCTTGTCAGCAAATATATGGTCATCCTTGGTGGTCTGGTCCTATTTAAGAATGAGGTTTAGTCTATCAATTTGGTGGGCCTTACTTCATTGAAAGAGCCCTCCAATCCTCATATCTATAGGTGTTTTTCCTTGGGCTGGTCATTTTCTCCTGGAAAAGAAAGCTCCAGACTCCTGCCTGTGGGTTTGAGCTTGACTGCTAGAGTTCTGGGAGCTCTATCAGGCAGGGGTCAGCATAACTCAGTTCAGTGATATACCTCTCCCCTCTTCTGTACTTGGTGCCTTGTAATCTGGAGCTTCTTTTAAAAACTTCCTTCTGAAGATAAACTTTTTACATATTGCTGTGGGGTGGGGGAAGAGGACGTGAAAGTCAACCTTCCCTATTGATACTGTCTCCTATTTTTGGCCCCCTCTTTTTTACTCTGTAGTTCTGGAACCTTCTGGGATTCTGTGATGTGAATTGGCTTGTTTCCTGCTGACTGCTGTCTCTTTGGGCTAGTTCTTTGACATCTGTTGTTGTTGTTTTAAATCATGTTCCCCTTTACCATCCATTGTTCAAAAATGGGTGGGTATATTATCTCTCATTCATTGTCATTATCTCTTGTATTTCCTTGTTCTTGTAACTTCATTGCTTCTAAAGTCTGCGATCTCATCTGCTTGGAAGGAGAGAGCAGAGGTAAGCACATGCATTCATTCCTTTTTTATGCTTTTCAGTGAACTTTGGGGAAACTGCCACAAAAGGTCTCTTTTCCCAAAAAGAAAGTCCCATTTGGATTTTGGCAGAAGTTACATTAAATCTGTACATTTCTTTGGAAAAAAAAAATTTCTTTTTAATATTGAGTTTTCCTACCTGGGAAGGAAGATGACTTGACATTCTGATCAAATGTCCTTGGCAGCATCTCAGTTTTCTCTGCCCGGGTTGAGCAGCTGACTGAGGGACAGTGGGGCATGGGAGGGCTTTGGAGAAAAATAAAGGTAGCTGGCCTGACTCTGCTAGGGGTAGTGTGGCATCTCAGAGCTGACTCCATTACCTGAACTCGTTTTCCTTAGGTCCAGATGGGACATTAATAGCTACCTCCTGGAATTGTAGTGAGAATTAGAGTCTGTTTAAAGCACAGAAAACTGAGATTAAAAAAAAAAAAAATAATGGTCCTAGGGGTGCCTGGGTGGCCCAATCTTTAAAGCGTCTGACTTTGGCTTGGGTCTTGATCCCAGCTTCCTGGGATCGAGCCCCGCATCAGGCTCTCCATTGGCAGGAAGCCTGCTTCTCCCTCTCCCACTCCCCCTGCTTGTGTTCCCTCTCTTGCTGTGTCTCTCTCTGTCAAATAAATAAATAAAATCTTTTTAAAAAAATGATCCTTATTTACTGTTTCATTAGCATAGGATATTTCCAAGTACACCCCTATATATTTTGCTTTTTGCTATTAAGATAAATGAGATGTTTACTTTCAATATTTTCATGGTCTTTTAATAGTTTTTAAGAAAAGCAATTTCTCTTTGGAGAAGTATCGTTAATCCCGATATGTAAGTTGAATTACATTTCAATTCTGATAGTATTTTTAGAAGCAGTTCTTGTGTTTGCCATCAGTGAGGAAATTTTAAGAACTCCCTGTATTGGAGGACAGGAAGCAGGAGTGTTTAACCCAAGCCGTGGTGTTTCCTACTTGAGGCTCAATCAGAGGCCAGGCCAGTCTTAGTGCGGTCTCTGTTCTTACAGCTTCTGTTATTGGTAGGTTCTAGGTGCATTTTTGGGGTAATGTTTCTTACATAGTGAAATAACAGTAATTCTCTGTAGAAATATTAGGGGTTGTCTTTTCATTTTCTTTTAAAAATCATTAACATGTGAGACATGCAAAGAAGATATGTGACCTCAGAGCCAGAACATTACCGACCATGCTGAATCCACCTGGGTACTTCTCCCCAGTCCTCAAGTTTATATTTTACATGACCTGCAGAGGGTACAGAGTGTACCCCCAGTTTGTACCTTGCAGTACTTAGTGAGTCTGCATTTTCCTTTCAAAGCATGCTGTAAATCCAGGTACTTCTTCCCTCCTCCCCCCTTTTTTAAAAAAAGATTTTATTTATTTATTTGACAGACAGAGATCACAAGTAGTCAGAGAGGCAGGCAGAGGGAAAGAGAGAAGCAGGCTCTCTGCTGAGCAGGGACCCCAATGCAGGGCTTGGTTCCAGGACCCTGGAATCATGACCTGAGCCAAAGGCAGCCACTTAACCAACTGAGCCCCCCAGGCACCTCTGGATCCATGCACTTCTTGAAGAACAGCCTGTGGGTGACCGGTTACCTTGCAACATAACCTTCAAGATAACAAACCTGTCCTTTGCTCTACCAGATGAGATCACAGATAGGAAAGTCCTTAGAAATTATAAAACTGCATATGAGTGTAAATGTCTCTATGGAAATGCTAGATACTGCTATCAAATTTAACAACTCTTTCAGATATCCTCAAGGAAGTGAAATTGTTTTAAACAAACAATAAACAGAGCCCACACCAAGAGGGTTAGGATCCATGGCAACAAAGTGGGAAGAACAAAGGAGACTTTGGGGACAATAATGGTTTAGAGCTTGTCAGACACATTTTCTGGATGAATAAAACATGAAGAGCACACATAGAAAAGCAGAGAATGAAATTAGTGAACATGGAAAAGCAATGTATATGACAAGAAATTTGAGCTTGGAGATGCCTGGGTGGCTCAGTTGGTTAGGTGTCTGCCTTAGGCTCAGGTCATGATCCCAGGATCCTGGGATTGAGTCCCTCACTGGGCTCTTTGCTCAGTGGAGAGCCTGCTTCTCCCTCTCCTGCCACTCCCCCCACTCGTGCCCTCTCTGTGTCTCTCTGACAAATAAATAAATAAACTCTTAAAAAAAGTTAAAAAAAAAAAAAGAAATGAGCTTGTTAAAAATGACTATGCAGTGTTTATAGAAATTAAAGTTTACTTTGGTAAAAGAATTATAAATATATATTTTTAAATACTTTGTATAGTAAACATGTGAAGATCAATTTAAACATGCTATTTGATAGACTTAACCACATATACATTCTTGTATTCAGCAAGCATTAAATTGTAGTTTTGGTCTTTCACTACTATAACACCTCTAAATAAAAACTGGCAAGGGGGCCTGAGTGGCTCAGTGGGTTAAAGCCTCTGCCTTCAGCTCAGGTCCTGATCCCAGGGTCCTGGGATCCAGCCCCACATCGGGCTCTCCGCTCAGTGGGGAGCCTGTCTACCCTCCCGCCCCCCACCTGCCTCTCTGCCTACTTGTGATCTCTGTCTGTCAAATAAATAAATAAAATCTTAAAAAAAAATAGACTCAAAATGGATAAAGGATCTTAATGTGAGAAAGGAATCCATCAAAATCCTTGGGGAGAACACGGGCAGCGACCTCTTTGACCTCAGCCGCAGCAACTTCTTCATAGGAATATTACCAAAGGCAAGGGAAGCAAGGGCAAAAATGAACTATTGGGACTTCATCAAGATGAAAAGCTTTTGTGCAGCAAACAAAACAGTTAACAAAACCAAAAGACAACTGACAGAATAGAAGATATTTGCAAACAACATTAGATAAAGGGCTAGTATCCAAAATCTATAAAGAGCTTAGCAAACTCAACACCCAAAGAACAAAGAATC
This sequence comes from Mustela nivalis, assembly GCF_964662115.1. Classification (NCBI taxonomy): domain Eukaryota; kingdom Metazoa; phylum Chordata; class Mammalia; order Carnivora; family Mustelidae; genus Mustela; species Mustela nivalis. Next base: position 99,405,722 of record NC_139031.1, on the reverse strand, counting down.
CCATCAAGAAATGGGCAGAGGGACGCCTGGGTGGCTCAGTTGGTTAAGCAGCTGCCTTCGGCTCAGGTCATGATCCCGGCGGCCTGGGATCGAGTCCCACATCGGGCTCCTTGCTCCGCAGGGAGCCTGCTTCTCCCTCTGACTCTGCCTTCCACTCTGTCTGCCTGTGCTTGTGCTCGCTCTCACTCGCTCTCTCTCTGACAAATAAATAAATAAAATCTTTAAAAAAAAAAAAAAGAAATGGGCAGAGGACATGAACAGACATTTCTGCAAAGAAGACATCCAGATGGCCAACAGACACATGAAAAAGTGATCCACATCACTCAGCATCAGGAAAATACAAATCAAAACCACAATGAGATACCACCTCACACCTGTCAGAATGGCTAAAATTAACAAGTCAGGAAATGACAGATGCTGGTGAGGAGGCGGAGAAAGGGAACCCTCCTACACTGTTGGTGGGAATGCAGGCTGGTGCAACCACTCTGGAAAACAGTGTGGAGGTTCCTCAAAAAGTTGAAAATAGAGCTACCCTAGGACCCAGCAATTGCAGTACTGGGTATTTACCCTAATGTAGTGTTCCAAAGGGGCATGTGCACCCGAATGTTTATAGCAGCAGTGTCCACAATAGCCAAACTATGGAAAGAACCTAGATGTCCATCAACAGATGAATGGATAAAGAAGAAGTGGTATATATACACAATGGAATACTATGCAGCCATCAAAAGAAATGAAATCTTGCCATTTGCGATGATGTGGATGGAACTAGAAGGTATTATGCTTAGCGAAATGAGTCAGTCGGAGAAAGACAACTATCATATGATCTTCCTGATATGAGGAAGTGGAGATGCAACATGGGGTGTTTGGGGGGTAGGAAAAGAATAAATGAAACAAGATGGGATCGGGAGGGAGACAAACTATAAGAGACTCTTAATCTTACAAAACGAACTGAAGGTTGCCCAGGGGGAGATGGGGAGGGAGAGGGTGGTGGGGTTATAGACATTGGGGAGGGTATGTGTTATGGTGAGTGCTGTGAAGTGTGTAAACCTGGCGATTCACAGACCTGTACCCCTGGAGCTAATAATATATGTTTATAAAAAAATTAAAAAATTATTAAAAAAACCTGGCAGGCATTTATCATGGGATACAAGGATGCCTATTTTATGGAGTGCATTTGGTAGAAACTCTTGCTCTTACTGGCTTGCTGTGCTCAGATGGGCCCTTGCCATCCTTGTATGCCCAGCACAATCTCACAGGTATAATAGTGAATTTATGAATGAACGGGAAAGTCATATGTTCAATGTCTTTGATTCATGGATGAAGCCACTTCAAGTGGCAAGGAACTCCATGTCACTTGTCCCTTTCTTGTTGAAGTGTTTAAAACAGTAAATCCAGAAGGAATCCTATGACAGCTAGACAGCTGCAGTTAAGTACTAAGGACATTTAATTAGGGAACGTAAAATACACCAATTCTGAACTCTCATGAAAAAGATAGCTGATTTTTAAAAATTACCTTTTAGCACAATTATAAAAGGAACACATGATAACAAAAGTCTAATATATGAAAAATTACCATATGAAGAAAAAATTATTCATTATAACACTCTTAAAACATTTTGGTGTACTTTCTTTTAGCCTGAGGCCAGAATTTATATCTTCGTCATCTTCATGCTTCCAGAGTCTCTTAGGAAACTGGGTCAGAGCAGGCCCTGCATAGATATTCACTGAATCAAGTGAATTAATTATGGGATGTCTTCAAGCCATTCTTTCTTCTCTCACCTTTCTTCTCGGTCATTGTTAATCAATGATTATTGCTTTCATCTTTGTACCTATGGAAAGGTGAAACTAATGAATAAAATACATAATAAGTATGAATTTGCCACACATAGGAGATAAAATGAATAGATATTTCAACAGTGATACAACTGTAATGTCAAGGAGATGTATAAAACCATCTTTTTCTGTGTTTCTTTTAATTATTTTCAAGAAAAAGAAACTGACATAGCAGACCACCATCAGTGAGGAAATAATATCTAATGAGTACTAATAACCGTATGATTCCTTCTTTAAACATTTTATGGCAGTCTTTCAGATGGCCATTGTATTTCATCTTCTAGGTGGTATAGGAAGGACTGTACTTTCCTGCACGTCGAAGTTAGGCATGATCATGTCACTTCGAGTGGCCAGTGGAATAAGGGTGCAAGTAAAAATGTCTTATCTCTAGGTTAAGATTTATGAGGCTATTTATTTAGCACATTATCCTTCTACACAGAAGTGATCCAGACAGCATGTGTTAAGCTGAAACTACCATCAGTGTCTATTCCTGATCAACAGACCTCTACTACTGACCAAGGTTTGGGAGGTAGTGCGATTCAGAAAAGAAATTTTCGTTGGATTAAGCCGATGAGATCTAGGCTGATTATTTGCTATCACAGTTTAATTTAGCCTGTCCTGACTGATGCATTCCCATTCATGAAACTGGGCATTTTTCTAGTCATTGTGGAAACCAATACTAATAAAATACGCATCTTTATTTCAGAGGAGTTTCCCTCCAAATGAGAGGGTCAGGTGCACAAAAAGTACCACTCAGCCTATAAGTTTAATAAACACAATAAAGTATAATAAGTCAAACAATATAGGATAGATTAAAAGTTGTGGGAGGTATTGCTTCAGGTACAGTGGTTTGAATTAAACAGCTATAAACTCCAAAGATTTCATGGTTAAAAATGAATTCTTTCCAGTAGCTTTTCTCAAACACTCAGAAAATACTTTATCAGCAGATTCATTCTTCTGGCTGTATTATTTAAGACTAGAGTATTTAAAATGTTTCCATATTTGCTATACAAATCTTCTCTGAGTACACTATTAAATTATAATTTATAATAATACATTTAATTATTATTAAATATATTATTCTAAAGAAATTACAATAATTAGGTCAATAATAATAATTCATGTGAGACCATTGCTTCCCTCTTAGGTAATAACCTGCTGTGTGATATTGTGCAGTGAATCTTTCTGTCACAGGGTTTATTTTTTTAGGGATTAAATTGATATGTTCTTTTCAAAATAAAATTGATTCACATCTGCAGAAATATAGAGCTCAGATTTTAGTCTTAGTCTGCACTGAGTCTTTGCTCCCCCACTGATACGAAGTCCGAGACTAGTACCTTTCATGTACCAGAGCTTTAGTTTTCTTAGCTATACAGTGGAAGTAATGAACTCTCATCTTTGAAGCTTCTTGTGAGCGCTAAGTTAGGAAGCGCTTTGTGCCAGGGCTGTATTCATAGTGTTCTCTTAAGAAATGTTTATTAGGCAATATTAATTATATTGTTAGCCACTACATTTACCCCTTCTTTAGCTACATTGTTTCCAAAATGTTTTAAAGTTAAAAGGCAATACATGTTGACCAAACATGGGTGATTATTATTTTTTTTAAAGATTTTATTTACTTATTTGAGAGAGAGAGATAGAGAGAGAATGAAAGAGAGCAGGCATGAGAGGGGAAGGTCAGAGGGAGAAGCAGACCCCCGGCCGAGCATGGAGCTCAATACAGGACTTGATCCTGGGACTCCAGGATCATGACCCTAGCTGAAGGCAGTTGCTCAACCAACTGAGCCACCCAGGTACCCAATATGGGTGATTATTATGAAAAATAAACAATTAAGGTATGAGGAAAATATAGCAGTTTTCTAATTTTGAGATTCTTTTATTCATGATTTGGTGAGTGGTTCCTTAACTTTTCATCTTACATGGTTATTGAATAACTTTTAGAAAATATAGGTAAGTCAAAAGAATCAAGTAACAAATAAAGAGAAGCAAAAAGAACCAAGTTATAAGAACTTACCCATTATCTCAAAATCTAGAAGTAACTACTATTAATACTTTGGTAGGTGTCCTGCAAGTAGTTTTTTATCTGTATATGTGTGCATGTAAACAAACTATGTATGATATACACTTTTTAATGAAAAAGTGATTATATTCTGCTTTTTAAAAATACGATCCTTCTTGGGGCACCTGGCTGGCTCGGTTGGAAGAACATGAGACCCGATCTCAGGTTCATGAGCTCAAGCCCCACTTTGGGTGTAGAGATTACCAAAAATGAATAAGTAAACTTAAACATTTTTTAAAAATCAAAATGTGGTATTTCATAAACACCTTGCATATGAACATCATTCCCCATAATCTTTTTCTTTTTCTATGGCTACAAGTGCTGTGTACATTCCTCTGCCCCTCCAAACCTTCCTGCCCTTTCATCCTGCCTGTACCCAGGGCTTGGCTGGAGTGGGCTACAGGGCACAAAAGAGACTCCCCTGCCCTCTGGGTTCATTCAGTGAGGAGCACCCGAAGAGACCAGAGAGGGGAAGCAGAGCTAGGCAAGGGTATTTATTCTATTCCTGCTACCCTGTGGGACTACTGGGGGGTTTGGGACTCTGGTCAGGCATTCCCTTCCTGGGATAATAATGCACCCCCCCTGTTACAGTCTGAGAATCCCGTACCACCCTTGTAGTTTACTTACCTTTGTAAAATTCATAAAATTACCTTACCTTTTTAAAAATTATTCAAACCATTCAGTTTGAGTGTCCTGTCTCTTTCCTCCTAGGACCCAGATTCATATAGTAAATGAGATGCACACTATAGTGTGCATCAGAATCACCTGGAATGTTTCCTTTTTTTTTTTTCTTCAAATTTTGATTTAAATTCTAGTTAGTTAATATTTAGTGTAATATATTGCTTTCAGGAGTAGAATTCAGTGATTCATCACTTACATATAACACCCAATGCTCATCATAACAAGTGCCCTCCTTAATGCCTTTCACCCATCTAGCCCATCCCCCAGCCACCTCCCTCCATAAACCCTCAGTTTGTTCTCTGTTGTTGAGAGTCCCTTATGGTTAGCTACCTGGAACATTTCTTAAAACAGATTGCTGGGCATGACCTTGGGGAATTTGTGATTCAGTAAGTCTGGGAAAGGTGAGAGTCTGTGTTCTTAACAAGTTCCCAGATGATGTTGGAACTGCTTAAGGACCATACATTGAGAATCAGTGCTTTAAACATTCATTACATTGTATGAGTGTGATAGTTTATTTAACCTTCCATCTCTCCCTAACACAAGTAACTTTGACATTGATGTCTTTCTAGCTAAATCTTTACACACAGATTTGTTAGTTTCATTCAAAAAATTGCCTAAAAGTAGAACTTGGGTATATGTATATGCAAAGTTTTAAGGTTTTTGATCTTTATTGCCAGAATTAAATTAGAAATTCCATTAGAAAGTTTTTATAAATTTATAATTCCAACAAATATGAAAATCAGCACTTCTGTTATCTCTACAAATGTAGTGTCACATTTTATCGTTTATTAAAATCTTTGCCAATTTATAAATGGGAAAATGCAACTGTTGTTTTCCTTTGAGCTATTTTGATAACTGGTAAAATGAAGCAGCTTCATATATGCTTTTGTCTGTCTGCACTTCCTGATTTTTGGAGACCTTTGCCCATTATCTACATGTCTACTTGTTTGTTTTATAATCTGAGATACTTTTTATTTGTAAGCAACACCAACTTTTGTCTTTTATGCATTTTCAGTATTTCCCCCAGTTTGTTGTTGGTTCTTGGATTTTATGATGATTTTTCAGACAAAGCATTTCTTGTTCTTTCTGTAGTCGGAGCCTTCAGTCCCTCACTTTATGGTCTCAGGTTTTAGCCCATATGGTTAGAAAAAGAAAAGCCACCTTTACTCCCAACAGGATGTAACTCTCTACCCGTTAGTATTACTTTAATGAATTTCTTTTTCATGTTTCAGTGTTTAAACTTTAATTTTGTAAGATAAAGCTATAGTTTTCCTCCATAAATCTCTTAGAACAACTCTTGAGGGATTCGTCCATTCCCCATTATTCAGAAATACAACTTCTATCAATCACAGAGTCTTACATGTATTATTAGGGTTTATTTTTAGAACTTCTTTTTGTTCCATTGATCTGTCAACCTCTGTACAGGACAACACTGTTAATTACTGAACATTTAAAATGCTTTTAATGCATCTCATTGATTTTCTTTAATTCCCCCAAAATTTCTTTAGCAATTATAATGGCTACTTCCACATAAGATGCCATTTTGTCTGGTTACCTCAGAAAGACCAATAAAATTTTGTCAAATTTTACATCAGCAACCTTTAACTATTTTTTCCATGAATTTCAGTGCTTCAGAATGTTCTGACCCACCTTTCTGTCCCTTTTCCCATTTCATTTGTTTTGTTTTTCCCTTACTCAATTTAATTACCTTATTTAATTTTTAGAACTTATATCTCCTTCATTTCTATACCTTCTTTCTCCCTCTGAATCACCAGGTTTCTCAAGGGGATGTGGGTGCCGGGTGTGTGTGTCCTTAGGCTGAAGGGACTGGCAGGACCGTGACTGTGTGAGGCCCAGTGCAGATGTCTCTCTTGTGAGGTCCAGGTGGATCTGTGGGTCCTGACTGGGAATAAGTGACAGAATAATTTCAGTGTCACTTTTCTGAAAGGAATCCCTTTGGCATGTTCCTATGGTACTGTACTTTGAGATGACCTTTTTTTTTTTATTGCTGTTGATAGAATTATTTTCTCTTTATTCTGTTTAATGACATTCATATCCCTAAGTTTTGGGCTTGACCTATGAATGAGAAGGGCTGGTGGAGAGAAGGTAGGTTCAACACCATCAGATGTGTTGAAGTCAAGTTGGGGGCGTGGAGAAAAGAACAGGTAGCACTTGCCTTTCCTTGGGCTTTTGCCTGGTTCATTGTGCTCAGCTGGGCACGCCCTGTTGAAATTCAGCCCATCCACCCCAGGCACTCTCTGTACCCCTTTCCTGCTTTACAGCATTCTATTCCATTGTACCTGTCATCAGTGCATCATACTGATGTACTGATGTACATCATACAGATGATAGTACAACATACAGATGATGTATATCCTACTGATGATAGTACATCATACTGATGTACTATATATTTTCTTATTTATTTTGTATATTGGCTGTGTCGTCAATGATATAGTTTATTGTTTGTGTCCTCTACAAGAATGAAAGTTGCTGAGCTTTCCTTCTCTGTGCCTCCTCTGTGCAAATAAAACAATGTTTGGCTCCTATTAGATGGGCTCAAAAATATTTGACTTCATGACTGAAAGCCTGGATCCCCTTCCTCCTGGATGTTCCCTGCATCCCCCCCACACCCCCCCCCACCCTTCCTTAGGCTGAGACTTAATCAGCTTTCAGGACCCAGCTCATGGGTCATCCTACCAGAAAGCCCTCCTTGTGAATCCCTTCCTCAGATATCACATTGTAACCCAGTGAGCCGCACAGCAGAGGACCTGTCTGCTCACTGCCTGCCTCCCACCGTGTGACGTGTGCCTGGCCCGGCTGTCAGAGCATTCTTGCTCCTGGGTTTCTAGATCCTTGTCACTACAGGGCCTGGCTCATAGCACAGAGCTGGAGACTATCTGTCAAGAGAAGAAATGCAAGAGTTGTGTCAAGCTCTTAAATAAGAACGAACACTAGTGGCGAGATATATTTTGTTTTGCTCTGGCTAAGAAAGGTATTTCAATAAAGCTTTCAGTAATGCAGGCTTGTGAGGTAGTAAACTCCCTGTTCCTGGAAGTATTCAAGCACAGGCTGAATAATAACTGTCAGTGGGTACTGAGAAGGTGATTACCGCTTTCATTATGTTGGAGGGTGAACTAGACGACGGCTGGGGTCTCTGTGTCACTGAGATTCAATGATTCTATTATTCTTGCCTAATTAAGCTTATGGGTTAAATTTTTTCCCTTTCATTTTTTTCCTTGCCCTATTTCCCTTTGTTTGTTTCTACACTTAGTTTGTCTGTCATGTTACTTGTATGCATTTGTGTCCTTGAAATTATGAGTGCAGCTATAATCCATCTCCTGTTAATTCCTTGGGAAATGCTGGTGCTTTTCATCATCTTTCTCCTTTGGCAGCCCATTTGTCTTTCTCAAATATGCAAATGTCATGGAAACATCTGTCACTTGCTCTGTGATCTCTCTTTCTTCATAAATGATGGAGGAAGAAAAAAAATGATTGCATGTTATTAATACCGTAAACAGTTGGATCTCCACTTCAGTGAACATCAAGATTTATAGATTAGGACATTTACCTGACTATTGAATCACTTGTTGCTACACTTTTTCTCATTTTGCTTTAGCAAACAAACTGAAATTTAAAAAGAAATTAAAAAATAAGTAGGAGATCATTTAAAACTTATTTATAAGCATATTAGTTTCCTAAGGCTGTCATAACAAATTAACAGGGGCTTGGCAGCTTAATATGGCAGGAATTTATTCTGGAGGCCAGAAGTCTGAAATCAAGAGGTTGCAGAGCTGTGCTCCCTCCAGAGGCTCTGGGAGAATTGGTTCCTTCCCTCTTCTAGCTTCTGGTGGCTCCAGGCCTTTGTTGGCTGGTGGCTTCACAGATCTGACCTGTGTCTCCATGGCCGTGTGCCTTCTTCTCTCTGGGTCTTTCCTCCCATTTGTTTCTTATAAGGGCACTTGTCACTGGATTTAGGGCCTGCCTGGACAGTCCAGGATGATCGCCTCATCTCAAGATCTTTGACTTACTTACATGTGCACCCATTTCCCAAACAGAGTCACATTCACAGATCCCATGGATTAGAATGTGGACATCTCTTTTGGAGGGGCAGCCATTCACGCCACTCCAAGTAGTAAGCCGGGAGAGGTCATTGGGAGAAAAGAAGACTGAGCAAGGTCTCACATGGAGAGCCCAGGGATGCCACTGCCACTGTGTGCTGTGTTAGTGCTGTCTACAAACAAAGGTCCCATATCACTATAATAATTACAAATAGTCATAGCACCCTAATTTATAGAGCACTTATTATGTTCTGGGCACTATTCTAACTGACTTTACAAGATCATCTTGGCTTATTTTTTCAACAAGTCTGTGAGGAGGCAACTATTCCTGTTATTTTACAGATGAAGAAAATGGGTGTTAGAGAGTTAAGGAACTTGCTTAAGGTGACACTAGCTGTAGGGGGAAGGGTCACTTACGTGTGTTACCACGTGTGCGACCATGACTGTTATGCTCACTGAACAGAAGCAACCCAGCCTCAGCCCCTGTACCCTGACCAGCAAAGGCAGGAGAGGGGACTGGAAGTGCAGTGGTACAGACGAGTTGGAGCGAGTCTCAGAAGTCTTTTGCTGTGCCTGTCTGTGCCAAGGGCTCCCAGTGAAAACAGCCAGCCTGGTTTCCAGAACAGTTTCCCTCTACTGCCAAGCTACTGGAGAAGGGAATGCAAACTCCACCACATTTCTTCTTGGGGAGGATCATACACCATGCAGGGAAAGGAGAACCTGGTTAGGGCTGATCAGCTTGCACGTGGGTGTGCCTGCCCACTACACCATGCGCACATGCACACACACACACATCCTCCGTTCCTGTCTGTATGCCAGCCACCTCCCTTGTTCTGTCTAGAAGAAGGTGCTGTGAAGAGTAGGGTCGAAGGCAGGTTCTGCTTCTGTCTGTGTTCCTCCTACCACCAGGACCAATCTTCAGAACTTCCACTGGAAAGTCCAGGCCACAGATCAGTCACCCAGGGAACCAGCCAGGGTCACCCACACCCCCCACATGCTTCTGGCTTTCTCCTTCTCCCTGAAGGGGAGGCTGCGGATCAGGCTGGGCGATGACAATCAGGCTGGGGGAGCCGACATCTCTTCCCGGTGGGTAGGAGACATGGCAGCAGGGGGAAAGAAAGGGAAGAAGGCTGCTCCATTGCCATTTGTTATTTATTGTTTTTTTTTTTTTATTTGTTTCTGCCTCAATTACTTAAGAAAAAGAACCAAGCCAACTTACAAAAGGTACATAAACAACAAAACAGGAAAATACATTTTTGAACTGGAGGTGAAGTTCTGTGAGGCAGATTAAGCTGAGGGGGCCGTGGACCCCCCCCCCCCAGCCCCACCCCTGCCATGCACCATGGCTACAACCTTGACCTAGCTCAGGTCTCCAGGAATGACTAAGGAGGGGCAGCGCAGGGCAAGTGGGCACAGACTCTTCTTTCCAGAATTAGAGGAGATGCCAAATGTGGCAGAGCACTTAACTGGCACGTTATTTAGAATATCGTCACGCAGGCCACACGTCATCACAACAGCTCATTGACCAGGGAAGTCTCTTAGGAGTGAGGAGCCCTGGTGTGGGCAGAAGGAAGAATAGGTCCCTCCCCTCTGTGAGTCTGGGAATATACCTGCCTTTATTCTTAACTGTTCCCCTCCCTTAGAACCTTTCCACTTTTTGAGAAATGCCTTAACTTCGTTTAGCTGGAAGTTCAGTTTTAATGGTAAGGGCTTTTCAGTCCCTCAGTAATGAATAATGAAAATGAAAGATTTTAGCTTTTCACTGGCAGGTATTTCACATGTGACTACAGTGCATTATGGAACTATCTGTGTTTATTGTGTGTGTATATGTGTGTGTGTGTGTTTTCTTTCCTGTTTTCAAAGGTTTGTATGTCCACAGCTGGAGTTTTCTAAAACACATTAGTAGCCACTTATATGAAATTTCTTTCCTTTTCTTTCTTTTATTTTTATTTATTTATTTGTTTGTTTATTTATTTATTTTTGAGAGAAAAGAGGGTGAGCAGGAGTGGGGCAGAAGAAGAGGGAGAAAAAGAATCTTTTTTTTTTTAAAGATTTTATTTATTCATTTAACAGAGATTGAGAAAGCACAAGCAGGGGGAGTGGCAGGCTGAGGGAGAGGGAGAAGCAGACTCCTCACTGAACAGGGAGCCCGATGTGGGGCTCTAGCCCAGAATCCTGGTTCATGACCTGAGCCAGAGGCAGCCACTTAAGCTTAAGCGACTGAGCCACCTAGGTGCCCCATCCTTACTGAAATTTCTAGTTATAGTGTACTCTGTGTGAATTACGTTTGAGTATATATCATAAAGTTAGAAAATAATGTCAAGGAAATGGGTTTTGCGGGTGTGTGTGTGAGTGGGTACGGTCTCCTCTGACAGTCAGTCTTCTTTCACTCATCATAAGTCATTAATACCAACTCAATAGATTATCCATAAAGGTGTAAGATGTTTGGGGAGTGCCTGGGTGGCCCAGTCAGTTAAGTGGCTGGCTCTTGACTTTGGCCCAGATCTTGATCGCAGGGTCCTGAGACTGAGCCCCACCTTCACTCCTGGCTGAGTGAGCCTGCCTAAGATTCTCTCTTTCTCTCTCCCCCTCCTTGTACCCCTCCCCACTCCATGCACACACACACCCCTTAAAAGAAAGTGCAAGACATTATGTGAAGTTTGGATTACTTTGGGGACATTAGAGTGTTTTTATTTTTACTCTTTGTGCATTTGAAAAGGACAAGGGTATCCTTCTTTGCATTTCTTTGGGGCTTTTTATCCATAGACAGACATTGTGAATGCAGTGTAATTATTTAACTTTTTTGGCAATGGTCTCCCTATCAATCAGCCATGCCAGCAGTTATGAAAACATGCCATGAGCTTTATAGTCAGACAAATAAAGTTAGAGGCTGTGTCCATCCATCAGTCACGCCAGAGGTAAGAAAGCATGCTACAAGGCATTGGCATGTGCTGAGATTCTAGGTTCCAGAGGGAGACCTCCCTTCTAACTCCTTTCTCACTCATTCATTCAATTATTCAGCCGGTGCTTATAAGCACCCCCACGTGGTTCAAGCAGTTATAGCCATTGCATCAAAAAGATGAGTGGGACATGGTCAAAACCCTTACAGTCTGGTGAAGGAGACTGACAAATCAGAAGGATTTAATATGGTAAACGTTAAGTTAGAATCTGCCTTGGATAAAGTGTTATTTAGTTCTAGAAGAAACACCTAATCAACAGCAAGGCAGAGATGAGTGGGGGAAGGCTGCCTGGAAAAGCTGACCTCTGAGCCAAATTTCTATTATTATTGATCCTTTTAGAAAGAGTAGTGATTAGTCACGTTTAAAAGCCTCCGTATATCAAAAAAATTGCTAGTAACTGCTTAATTCATACTGTAATATATGATCATCTCTTATACTTCAGATTAACCTTTATAGATTATTATAGATGATTAGTGACTTGAGAGAAAGTGTGACAGGAATCTGTGGGCATTCGAGAGGAATGAGGAATTAAAGTGAATGACCTTAACTGTTCTGCAAGCATTCTGGTCATTGAGTGGAAGGGTCCATTTAAATTCTTGATCTTAGAGGGACGTAGGACCTGCCAGATGCCAGGCTAGGCGGTGGGGCCAGGAATAGTAGCACAAGCAAAGGGTGTGGGGCCAGGGAGCGTCTGGCCAAGTGTGATGGCAGAAGCACCTAAAGAGCTCAGAGATTGCCCAGTGGGAAGGACCCTGTGTGCCGTGCCTGAACTATTTGCATTTCCTCCCAGGGGTTATGGCAGCTGCTGAAGGATGCTAGGCAGGTAAGAGACATGATCAGAGTAGGATGTTTCAGAAGGACCCTGTGTTATTACATTTTGATGGGATGGTGGATTCATTTCCTAGTAATAAATTATCACAAATTTGGTGGCTTTTCACAACAGGAACTGATTCTCTCCTAATTCTGAGGCTAGAAATGTAATGTTAAGGTGAAGGTAGGGTCATGCTCCCTCTAAAGGCTCTAGGGGAGAATCTGCCTCTGTTGTTTCCCAGCTCCTGGTGGCTCTAGGTGTTCCTCGGTTTATGGCAGCATTTCTCCAGTCTCTGCCTCTGTCTTCACATGACCCTCTTCCCTGTGTTGCTGTGGCCTCTCCTCTTTTATAAGGACACTAGTCACTGGGTTTAGAGTCCACCCTAAATCCAGGTTGATTTCTTCTTGAGATCTTTAGTTATATCATCTGCAAAGACCGTAGTTCCAAATAGGGTCACACCCTGAGGTTCCAGGTAGATAGGAATTTTAAGAGCACACGATTGACCAACTACAAATGGGGACAGGCTTGGAGAGGTCCAGATACTCAGATTATAGAAGGACCTGGGAAGACATTCTAACAGGCACCCACAAGGAGATGGAATGAGTACATGGGGAGAGTGAGGCTGATAGACAATTTTTAGGAAATACGTGCTTAGGAGGAAACGGTAAGAAGGTTAAGGGGTTATGGAGTTAAAAAACTAATCTCCATAAAATTTGCATGACCTAAGTCTTAACTCATATGCCACTCTTCCTTCTATAATAGTGGGTCATAACATTTATTTTTATCTTTATGGTTAGCACTAAGAGTGTTACTGTTAGTATGCTAAGCGTGTTACTACCATTATCTCATCTAATTCTTAGACAGTCTTCAGAAACAGGTACTATGGTGATCGACTCCCATCCCACTATAAAGATGAAACAGCTGAGTCTCGGAGAGGCCAAGTTATCTGCCAGTAAAGAAATGCCGGAGTTAGGATTCAAACCAGGTAACCACACTCCAAAGGCAGGACTCCTGAATACTCACACATCACATGCCCCCCCTCCACCCCTACCAGCAGTCAGTTACTCCTCCTCCTTTGCCCTCCCGGCCATACTACATGAGATACATTTCTATTTTGTCCTTTGTCAATTTCTAACTAGTTTATCTTTGTAAGCAGAATTGTGTGCAAGTATGGAGAGCAGGATCTGGACCCCTTTTGCTTTTGCATGGTGCCCCCTATATTTTGCACCTTACGTTGCATGAAGATCACATTTCAGAGTGTTCCTCAGATAAGGGAATATTACTAATTCAAACCACACTGATAATCCAGCCTGTGTGAGAGACAGACAAGAAACACAATTATTGAATATTTTGATTTGTGCCTAGATTGAGGTGAGCATAAGGGCCTTGGGAGGAGCTTAAGAGGGACACTTCGTTGAGACTGGGAGGGGCGTGGAGGATAGGGTCAGGTAAGGCAGCTTTTGGGGTCTGAGGCCTAAACTTCATGTACCTGAGAGGGTGTGTAGGGGTGGCCCGGGAAAGTTCTAGGCAGAGATGAAAGCTCCACATGTGGCTCAGTATGGCTGGAGACAGGGAAAGAGGGAAGGGTGGTGGCCAGCAATAAGCGTGGGCAGGTAGACAGTGGCAAAGCCATCAGAACACTTTCTGTTGTGCTTTGGCCTTCATTCAGAGGAAACAACTGAAAGGCTTTAAAGAGTTGAAGAATTAAAGAATCAGACTCAGGTTCTGAGAATGGCTCTTCAGCAGCATGGTGGGAGATGAGCTATGGGGGGCTGGGACTGGAGGCAGGAGTGTCAGTTGAGAGGCAGCTGTGAATCTGTGAGGAGAGGGTGGGCAATGGGAAGGGGGCTGACAGCTTTCTATATATTGATAAGTGTCAATATACCGTGTAGAGGGGTGAGAAGTGGAGGTCCCTGGAGAGTTGGATAGAAAGAACTTGGTGGCAGATGTAGAAGTCAGGGAAGGGAGGAGTCAGAGATACCTTGGCAGGGTGAGGGGGGTGGTCACTGGGGAGCAGTCTGTGGCCAGAGGGAAGTCAATGATTTGTTTGGGACTTGGTGGGTTTTAGACTCTGGGTGCAGATGTCTGAGGGTGGCTGGGTTTTTAGGACCTACATCCTGAGCACCTGGCCTCGTCGGAGCTGTTTGAATGGCAGGCAGCAGCCTTTATTCTAAAAGAAGGAATTGCAATTTGGAATTTAGAAGTCACCGAGTTGGGAAGATGTTAAACAAAACAATAAAAGCAATACCATTCCAGGAAACACTTGACAAATTCGACACTTAGCAAAACATTGAAAGCTTCCGTCTAAAGGAGGTTAACATAAAAACAAACACAAGTGGCGAGGAGGACCTGGGAGAATGCACCTGCAACATCTGGATATACTTGTCAAAGCACTTAGGGTCCTGATCAGTGGGGTCCTAATCAATTCCTATACCGACACAAACGGACAAGGAAAATGAACCAGCCATTCTTAGAGAAACGAGAAACTGTCAGTGAACATATGAAGAGATCCTCCGTTTCCCCTGTAATTAACAATATGCAAGGTAAGCAACAATGGATGTTATTTTACTCCCACCAGATTGGTGAAATAAGTGGTTTAAGGGGGGCAGGAAATGGCCCTTTGTTCACTACAGAAAGATACAAACCAAGCTGAGAATAAACTGAGAGTCTAGTAATCTAGTCTACTTCAGAGGGCAAAGGAGGGTGGTTGCTAGGGAAACTTGACTTTTATCTGTGATGTTTCCATTGTTTTAGCAGGAGGATGTATTCATGGCTCGCTTGTATATTTAAAATTAATAAAAAAAAATCATTGCCTCCCCCTCATTTTACGTTACTGGGTAATTACAAGGAGTCATGACATGTGTTACTCATTGTTGCTTTCACAGCAGGAAGAAAGACTCAGGATGTGCGTTACTAATTCTGTTACCTTTCCATCATATTTTAATGATTGGTGATGTAGAATCTGGAAATAAAGATAATACTAGTCAAGAGGGAAAATAGAACTTAGAGCAGGGTTTTTCATGAAGAGCACTATTATTTTGGGCTGAGTCAACACTTCTGTGATGTTAGGGGTCGTCCTGTGCCATGGAGAATGGTCAGAAGCACCCCGTCCTCTGCCCACCTCCTGAGTTAGGACGAACCGCCAGTCTAGGCAAAGCCCAGAAAAAGAATTTAGGCTTCCTTACTTCCAAAGCCCAATTTCCACTTCTGCAGGAAAAAAATTAGGGACCTAATTATTAGGGGCTAGTACTTTGCTATTCCTTACACCGCTCTTACACACTCCTTGACAAAATTACATTTTACTGTTTTTTTCTTATCTTCCCATCTAGATATACTTCCCATGCCCAGGAAGGGGCAACTCCCTGCCTGACAAGATTGCGGCTTTTGATCCTCCAGGATAGCTCAGAGCCATGAGATTATGGAGACAAAGTAATTTTGTTTGTTGAACACCATCAGAACTCTCTGGACAGAAGTTCATTCCAGGGGACATGCTTCGTTTCTGATCATAGATGCACTAGGGCCCTTGGTTGTAAGAGAAATCCACACCAACTAGTTTAGACCAAAAAAAAAAGAGTCAGCCACCAGAAGATTACAGCTTGTAAAAAAGCCCCAAATGGGGAGCACACATACAGAGGTTAGATGGCAGAAGACAACCTCGGAGGGGTAACAGGGCCTGAATTTTAAATCAGCTGTGTCAGCCGTGTTAGGGGAAGGAGCATTATTTTGTCCAAAGAAGAGCCGTTAGGTCACAGAGCAGCCAGGCCAGGAGGCTGGTTTGGGGAGCAAGAGCAGAGTTCGGAGGACTCCATTAAGTGGGTTCCAACAGCCCTGAGAGAGAAAGTGGCCCAGCTGATGGGTGACAGTGAAGATAGAGCAAGGGCACTGGTCCCGAGGGAACCAGACAATGGGTTCACCTGGAAGTAGGACCAGGGAAGGATGTATGCAGGGCAAGTGTCCTTTTGCACACAGGGAAGAAAGACTGTAGGTTAGGTGGCTACAGGACATGAATGGAACCAGTGTCCTCTTAGAGATGGCGAGGCTGGCGTGGCTTGGTGTGCAGTCTTGCCTTCTTACAGAAGGTCGATGGGGGCACATGGTGGGTGAGATGGGAGAGGGCTAACATGGAGAACCCATGTGCTTTGAGCGGTATTCTTCTGTCCCTCACATTTTAATTTTTAAAACAAAAATAAGATAAGGGTGTAGATTTATAAAAGAATAAAGTGCCCGACTTTATTCTGCATGGAATGAAGATTCCAACTTGACAGTCAAGGAATTCCAAAACTATTGTGAGTGATGGGAAATGTAATTCCACCAAAGTGTTTTGCTGTTCAGAATCACTAGTTACACACACAAACACACAAACACACACACATTTAAGTTCTGGTCTGTTGTTTTATAAGATCTCATTCTCAGGTTTTATTTCCTGGTGTCTCTTTCTGGAATTTGTTTAGGTCTTGTTCAAAACTCGAGTGAACATTTGGATTTCAGGCATCACACTTTCAGCAAATCCACTAGGCTCCAGGGATAGGACACTTAGGAGCTCTGCATGGACAATCTAGTGGGAAAAGACAGTCTCAGAAAATATAATTCAATGATATAAGAAGATGTATGAGAAGCAATGAAGGAAAATCCTTTCTCCCCCTCCTGGGAGTTTTATCTCATATCCTAGAAAAGTCTACAGTCCTGAAATTTGAAGAATTGCCTGTGAATGATAAACGACCAGACCTGAAAGTGTTTAATATAGAATCTCCCTCAAAGGGTTGGGCATTCTTATCCCTTCTCCCTGTTGTCAGCTGCATTATAGGAAATCTTTTCAGTAAGATGACACTTATAGATAATAAAAATAAAATGCTTTTTGGTATTTCATCTGACAGCTTTTGAGATTAGTTTAATGTTATGTGCTGATGAGCTTTAAGTTTCACTGAGTTGAATATTTAAGCAGATACAAGACTCTCAGTCACTGAGTTACTTATGCTTTTAAGTTAAAAAAACAAAAAATCTCTACAACTCTACCACTGGGCTTTAGAGCTTCTGAGATTTTTTTTTTTCCATAAAAACCCTTTCATATATGTCTGTTTGACATCAAACACATACACAAACACATACATACACACAAGTAAAATCTGACTTGGGTATTAATTAAAGCAATATTTATATGCAGTCTAACAGGTCAAATTATACTTATGTACTAATTAAACTATTATTAAGTGCACTTGAATGTAATGTGTTCCTTCATGTTCAAAATCACTTTTAATAGCATGCTTTCGGTTGGAGGAAAGTAAATAATTAAAAGAGGCATGAGACTTTTAGTGCCTGCCCCTCCCCCCCATTCCTTCCCCCGGCACTCAGAATGCTCTTAATTGGCACAGATCCCTACAGGGAACCAATGTGACAATTAGAAGTCTGCCCTCTTTATAAGAGGCTCAAAGGAATACAAGGTGTTGGGAAACACTCTTATTTTCTCGGTCACATTATAAGGAATCCTTGGACACAGCAGTGTCTTCATAGAAAGCCATGTGTTCACTGAAAGGGATGCTTTTCCTCCCAGGTTGGAATGGATAAGCAGCCTGTAGGACACAAACAGCTAGACCAGTCCACCCCCCTCCCTCAGGGTTGTTTTATTTGCCCTTGTCAAATCCCTCACTGTGTCTTTAAGTGCCCACTGCTTTGGGTTCCTAACCCTGCAAGGCACTTGTTCTCATGCTGTGTCCACGGAAGTCTCAGGTTCAAAGGAGAGCTCAGATTTCTCATCCCTTTGTCACTAGGGCTGCTCTGGTTGTCCATATATTTTGATTTTGTGTAAAATATAATCTGAAACTCAGGTTTTCTGGGGAAAAACATTAACAAAGACAGCAAACCCCAGCTTTCAGATGTAAATGACCACCCTGAGAATGTTCCAGCCATATCTGGGCCACCTGGGAAGCATTCTCAGGTCTGTGGCAAGTGAGGCATGGGGTGGAGGTACCCGAGAAAGAAAGAAGACACCAGTCTTCTCATTCCCAGAGGATGGGGTAGGGTGGGCAGAGGCAGAGGGTGGTTAGGTTGAAGGATTACATAAAAACAAACTCTTCCCACCCCTGCATGAAGGAAAGACAAAGAGCCGGAGGAAAATTAAAGGGCCACTTGGAATGTTGAGCAGGGCACAGAGGTTTTGCTGTCTGGTTCCTGGAATGAAGCGATTGGTCTACTTCTGGACCATCAAATGTATAGTGTCGAAATGGGTTGTTGCTCCCTTGGCATCCGGTGACCATAGGCTGCCCTCCAGAAGATGTCCGTTCCTAACTATGTGTTTAGGAAAACAGTCTGATTAAATAAAGTTACTGAGGGTGTGATGACACACAGTATACCCACTGCTACCTGGGTGCCTGTAATCCTTGTTGAATCTTGATAACTGGAATTTCATATAAGATTGGGAAGCTGGCATAAAAATTCTCCAGCACAAGGAAGGGGTTCATACCCAGTGCCTGGCAAAACCCCAGTTTCTGAGCCATCATTCTTGCAGTGGAGGGGCTATGGAAATCCCCTGTGAGGAAGCTGGAACCTTATCAGTCTGGGTTTCCTGGGTCTTAGGTAGGTGGCTTCAGATTGGTACCCTTGTTGCCAGCTAACCACCAAGTGCACTTTCTTCCTTAGCTTCAGCAGCTGTTCTATTCTTGCTCTAAACTGTGACTCAGGGGCGCCTGGGTGGCTCAGTGGGTTAAGCCTCTGCCTTCGGCTCAGGTCATGATCTTAGGGTCCTGGGATTGAGCCCCACATTGGGCTCTCTGCTCAGCAGGGAGCCTGCTTCCCCCTCCACCTCCCCCTCTGCTTGCCTCTGCCTACTTGTGATCTCTATCTCTCTGTCAAATAAATAAATAAATAAAAATCTTTTAAAAAAAATAAACTGTAACTCAGAGATGACCCCAGTTCCTACTTTGCTTCCCAGGTGTTGTCCCAGTGTCAGCCTGGACACTGGACCAGGAAGTAACCCTCCAGCCCAGCCTAGGACAAGGGTCCCTGATGCTCAGGCTCTGGTGTGAGCTGAGAAGAACCGCAGCCACTACTTCACACCATCCTAAGTCACTTTCTCTTTTGTCAGATTCTAAGAACATCTAGAGAATTTTGTTTCTTAATTGCAGGATGCACAAAGTTTTTATTCCAACCAACTAACTGACACATGGGGGACACTGTCAAAATGTCTCTTTAGTGCTGTCAGTGGACAGCAAGCAAAGAATGATTTAGAATAGTTGACGTTTGCTCTGCCCCCAAAGCAACTTGAAGGGAATACGCTTAATTTCATGTCTCATTTTGTTCGATTTAATTGAAATTTTTATCATATAGTATCTGATTAAAAAAAAGATGTTCTATGTTTATGTAAGTGATCAGGCATATTAATAAACCCATCTCACAATTTAAGAATCAGAGCAGCAGAAGGGACACGTGCCTATGTGCCCAGCCTTCCAAACCCATCTTCTTGTTTTCTTGATATCATTTCCCATAGAATTTATTGTGAAAATTTGCAAATGGACAGCAAAGCTGAGAGAATTTCACTGTGAACATTTCCATTAGATTTCAAGTAAAAATTCCTTCTGAATGTTGAAGACAGAATTTCAGCCATCTAGTACTCTGTCAATGCTAGCTAATTCTTATTCAAGTGGGTGGTGAGGAGGTCCCTTCACCACGCAGACTGGGAATCCTCGGATGAAAGGCTCATTACAAGCACAACAAATCATTGCCAAAATGCAACTGATGTGAAGGATAGACAGAGTAAATCCACTAATATTTGCTCTATCTTTTCTGTGCAAGTAAGACGAAATATTTTGGGAAGAACATGGAGCTTTTTGTGGAACAAAGAAGTCACGGAGGCTCTGGGGTGGCATTTTACTTATTTCCTTTCAATGGACTACTCGCTTTGATAAATGCAGACCTTTCATGGGTGAATGTTTTTAATATTTCAGTCACTTTTTCCTTCTCAAGGGCATACCTTATTTGAAGAGTCTCTTGGTTCTGCTACCTTTTCAATAGCTAATTATGTCTCAAGGTTTTTCTGCACCCCCTTGCCCACCAGACCACATTTCCTCTTAATGTTCTTAGCAGTTAATGGCTTGCTCACATCTGAGTAACCTTTTAGATAATTCTTCTCTGTGAGCCACATGGTATTTTCTTAGCATAATGTTTACCTATTTCGTAGGTACTCCTTGAGGAGGAAAAAGAGATTACCAGGTGGAGTTGGTATTTGCAGATAAAGAGTGGTAAATATGGCCAATTGCTGATAAAGTATGGTGGACTTTTTGCACCCTTGGATTCAATTCTGGAGTCCATTACTGCATGCAGAGTGCTTCATGGGAGAGTGCTTCATGTAAAAGATGCCCCCAGCTTCTCTTTTTCTATGCTGTATTTCTTTCAGAAAGAGACAGGCTACAACCAGAACTATACAATGGAACTGTAGGGAGAGGCTCTGAACCAATCCTGATTTTGTATTTTGGGGGCCATTTTTCAGTATGTGTCTGTGATGCTCCAGAACAGGGGTTCTTCCCCTGGGTTCAGGGGACCCCTAGGTTAGAGTTTCTGGACTTTGTATAGAGACCACCTGCATTAGGATCCCTTGATGGTATCTGTTAACAGGCAGGTTCCTGGGCCTCATCCCTAGATCTCCTAGATGACTCTTTTAGGGACTAGAGTTTGGGAATTTGGATTGTAAAGAAGCTCTCTTGCTATTCTCTATAGTACATTAAAGTTTGAGAGCCACTTCTCTAGAATTTCCTGAAATTGTATCCAAATATTTTTATGACTTGCATATGAACATTTTTCCAGGACAGTCAAAATATTTGGAACTATTGCTCTAGAAAATAGAATCCGTGGGTCCTGAAGGAATTAATCCTACCGTCTTACAATTTGAGATTGAGTGACTCAGCTTCTGTGGGAAATGGCACCCAAAGAGGCTTGATGGCTGGGAGAACAGGTTGGAAGCAAGCCCCAGCTTTCCCCTCATTAGACCATCAGTGATGAGGATCTCAACAATTATTCTTCTGGTACTTAGTTCTGATCATGTTACCTCTCAACCCAAAATTTCATGTGCTCCCACTACTTAATGACTTTATAGCCTGATATAAGAAGCAGTATGGGCTGGATTAGTCCCTCCCCAAGTTTTCATTAATTTCCCTCCTGTCAGCCTCCCTGTGTTATCTTCTAGCCAGGATGAGCCCCTCATCATTTCATCTCCCCAATAATGTGGTTAGGAAAGGCTGCAGGGTACACCCACAATAGCCAAACTATGGCAAGAGCCTAGATGTCCACCAAGAGTTGAGTGGATAAAGAAGATGTGGTGCATGTATGCAACGGAATATTACTCAGTCATCAGTAAGAATGAAATCTGGCCATTTGCAATATGGATGGAATGAGAGGGAATTAGGTTAAGCAAAATAAGTCAGTCAGGGAAGAACAAATGCCATATGATTTCATTCATGTGGCATTTAAGGAACCAAACAGAGGAGCCTAGGGGAAGGGAAGGAAAAATAAGGTAAAAACAGAGGGTGGCAAACCATAAGAAACTCAATTCTAAGAAAAAAACTGAGGGTTGCTGGAGGGGAGGGGGATGAGAGGGTAGGGTAACCTGGTGATAGGCATTAAGGAGGGCACATGATGTATAGAGCACTGGGTGTTTTATATACAGCAGATGAATTACTGAACTCTACCTCTGAAATGAGTAATATACTATAAGTTAACTAAATTGAATTTAAAGAAAAAAAAATTTTTTAAGTCTGCAGAGTCAAATCTGAAGCCCAGTCCTGGCACTGTCCCTTGTTTGTCAGCTCTGTGACTCTAGACAAGTGACTTAAACCCCTTGAGCCTCAATTTCATCCCTAATGATATAAGAATAATCACACCTACTCAGCAAAACTTTGGGAGAATTAAACAAGTCATGGAGCTCTGTGCAGTGTCTGGAATGCAGAGAAGAGCTCAACTGCTGGCACCATTCCTCCTGTCCCTCTGCCTTCCCGCTTCGTTTCCTGGAAGTTTCCTTGGGTCCCCCATCACTCCCCGTACAGGAGGACTTCTCCCTCCCTCTTCCAATGTGGGTAACATTTTATTTTTATCTTTCTTTGGCATTTGCCACTCCCTGATTTGTGGGACTTTTATGTACCTGTCTTACCTACCCTGTCCCTGCAGACAGGATTCCTGTCTGCTTATCCTCATGGACACAGACAAAAGCCTCCTTGCACATAAAAGGTGCTCAACTAAAAGCTTGTTTTAATGCTATTCCTAATAGAGAGGAATTTTGTATGTCTTTCTTATTACCCAGGAATTTGCTGGGTTAAAAAAGGCACTTCGTAACATGGAGGAAATGATCAAATATCAAATGATTCCACAACTCGGCCTCCAGACAGCTGTATACCAAGTCTCTGCTCTCTATAATAGCTAGCAGTTAATTATGCACTAGTCACTGTGTGAAGCTGTATCCCAGATCTAACCCTTGCAATGGCCTTTTGACTAGGGTTCTCTAACACCCCCAATTTACAGGTGAGATCTTGAGTCTTAAAGAGGTAAAGAAAGGGGGGAGAGGAGGGTAGTCACACAATATTGTGAATATGTTAAACGCTACTGAATTTTTCCATTTAAAATGGTCAATTTTATCATGCTTAGCGAAATAAGTCAAGCAGAGAAAGACAACTATCATATGATCTCCCTGATATGAGGAAGTGGTGATGCCACATGGAGGCTTAAGTGGGTAGGAGAAGAATAAATGAAACAAGATGGGATTGGGAGGGAGACAAACCATAAGTGACTCTTAATCTCACAAAACAAACTGAGGGTTGCTGGGGGGAGGGGGTTTGGGAGAAGGGGGTGGGATTATGGACATTGGGGAGGGTATGTGCTTTGGTGAGTGCTGTGAAGTGTGTAAACCTGGTGATTCACAGACCTGTACCCCTGGGGATAAAAATATATGTTTATAAAAAATAAAAAGTTAAAATTCATCATTGTGGTTGGTGGATTAAAATAAATAAATAAATAAAAAAAAATAAATAAAATAAAATAAAATAAAATGGTCAATTTTAGGGGTGCCTGGATGGCTCAGTTGGTGAAGCGTCTGCCTTTGGCTCAGGTTATGATGCTGGGGTCCTGGGATTGAGCCCCATGCCAGGCTCCCTGCTCTGGAGGGAGCCTACTTCTCCGTCTCCCTCTGCCTGCCACTCCCCCTGCTTGTGCTCTCTCCCTGTCAAATAAATAAAATATTTAGGAAAAAAAATAAAGAGGTAAAGAAAACACACCCAAGGTCCCAGTTAGAGGATGTACAGCCAACGGGACCTCATGCCTTAAGAACTGTGCTATTGTTGCCCCTTGTCCCCCTCTGATTTTGAAATCTTACAAAGGTCCTTTCACTGCCCATTCTTTAAATTAGAGAGGGTTGGGGCCCCTGGGTGGCTCAGGTCTGCCTTCAGCTCAGGTCATGATCTCAGGGTCCTGGGATTGAGCCCTGCATCAGGCTCTCTGCTCAGTGGGGAGCCTACTTCTCTCTCTGTCTCTGCTTGCCTCTCTGCCTACTTGTGATCTCTGTCTCTCTCTCTCTCTCTCTGTTAAATAAATAAGTAAATAAAATCTAAAAAAATAAAATAAATAAATTAGAGAGGGCTTGGTGACATGGGCAAGCTCAATTGCAAAATGACATTTTCAGAGCTCTTCCTGAAAATATCTTCCTTGTGGAGGCTAATACTTCCATAAGGTGTTTAAATCACTTAAAGAATATTTAAATAAAACCCTGAACATAATATTATCTAGAGGACAAAGCCTTGGAGAATATCAGCGGCTTTCTTGGGAGTGCCGGGGCCTTCACAAATATCACCAAGAAAGGAAAAAGCATTTTATCCAGAGTAACTCATCCTCTTTTCTTCTGTGGTGAGAAACCATCAAAGTTGTTGACACTCAAAAGAGAATCTTGCTTTCCACGGGAAATAATAAGTGGAAAACAGCCATCCTAGGATGCTGGAGAGAGCAGCTGACAGCTCTACCCAAGGGCTCCAGTTTGAATCAAGCTGTGTCATTTGTGCCACATCAAAGGTGAAGTTGAAATCTGCTGCACTGAGCAAAGGAGATTGTAGTATAGTGTTCTTACCCCTAAGTGAGAATTCCGAGGACAATATTAATGCCAAACTTAGCTTGAGTTGTACTGTACTTCAGTAGAAGTTCCTTGTGATTAAGAGCCTAGATGTGGTATTAAAATTGAGTAGTCTTTATATTTTATTGGCACCTAAATCCCTTACTGTGATTATGGTCACCATTAAAATGAAGTCCAGCCCTTGCTTCCTTCCTTCCTTCCAATTTTGCTTGAGAGATCAAATATATTCAAAAGCAAAGATTACAACTCCACTTTTTTTTTTTTAAATATTTTTATTTATTTATTTGAGAGACAGTGAGAGAGAGCATGAGAGGTGAGAAGGTCAGAGGGAGAAGCAGACTCCCCATGGAGCTGGGAGCCTGATGCGGGACTCGATCCCGGGACTCCGGGACCATGACCTGAGCCAAAGGCGGTTGCTTAACCAACTGAGCCACCCAGGTGCCCTACAACTCCACTTAAAAAAATTTTTTTTTAGAGAGAGAGCACATGCTTGTGTGTTGTGTGCGAGTGCACCGTCGGTGGGCAGGGGAATAGGGAGAGAGAGAGAGAGAAAATCCCAAGCAGGCTTCATACCCAGCACAGAGCTGGATGTAGGGCTCAATCCCATGACCTTGAGATCATGACCTGAGCCAAAAATCAAGAGTCAGACACAGCTGACTGAACCACCCAGGTGCCCCAACACTTCCAGCTTTAAGAACAGTTGAATACAAAGAAATGTGTTTTTAATCTATGTAGTATTGTATATAGTCTGTGTTATATCCTGCAGCGTAGACTATGACTGCCTTATTCATATCTAGGGCGAGTTAGAGAACCAAATATTTCTAGTCAGGAGCCATATTTCAGGAGCTGGGTCACTAAAACTACCAAAACTTCACTATCCAGAGCGTGGCTAAGCTTTATTTATCAACATTCCAATTAGTCCTAAAGTGTTCATTAATTAGCTCAAGGGATACTAGAAGCAATTTTTCACTGGTAGAATTTGTCCAGGAAGGCTATGCAGGCAACTTTGCATTTGTCTGCAGAAGGTAAAATAATCAGAAAAAGGTTGAGGACCTTAGTCTTATCTAGGACTGTGTTTGAGCCTGCTGATGAAGATTGTTTGCTCAGGACAAACAAGGAGATTTACTGTCCCTGCACTGTCCTGAGACGAGGTCCTCCAGTCCCCATGCTGCCTAATGGTTAGAGGTTATCTAAAGAACCCAACAACTTTGAGTGTCCAAACTAACTTAGGCTCCTTTGTGTGCAGTATATTCTTCCAGTATATTTTCAGTGATTTAAGTGCAAATTTGGCTGTAACTTCCAACGGCACCTTCCCAAGCATCCCTGAAGAACACATGGGAAAGCCTTACCAATTGCATACAATTATGAAGTGAGAGCAGCTCTCACATCATCCTTATTTTAATACAAACATTCGCCAAATTACTGAGCATCTACTAGGCTCAGGGCCCTGAAATTGTGGGTGCCGGGCTGTGGGAGCAAAGATCTTATAAAATAAGGTCTTTGTGTGCGGGGGCTCACTTGTCATTTGCCTTTGCCTTCATGACTTAGATTATAAAAGATGTCAAAGTAACATTAATCAAAACCTTTCCCCTGTGAAAACTCTTCCAGCTTTTGCTACCTGATCCTCTATCCTGTAGATCTGGTGGGTGGCTTCAGGCTGGGAAACACACTGGTTCTCCGGCCCTATTCTGAACGCTCCTGCTCCCACCCCTCAGCACAGTCCCTGCCATCCACAATGTTGGCTTATTTTAAGAAAAATAATTCACCTGTCATAGTCAGCATGAGTTAGGATCAGGGGTATACCGGCAAATGTTTCAAAACTGGTGATTTTAAGAAAATGAAGTCTATATACACACATACAGATTTATTAAAAATTCTGCTGATATAAAGGATAGGTAGCATACAGTTTTGCAAATAATAAAATATACAATCTTTTTTCTTATAAGCTCCATAAAGTCAGTTGATTTTCCTAGAATGTTTATGTGAATTTCTGCCAGATTTTTGTATTTTGCATCCTATAGTTGCCATGGACAGAGGAGTGCGATTCAAATCGCATGTTGTTGCATATTTTCATTTACCTTAACTAGTAAGGTAAAATTGAACCGGCAGAGGGGCTCCTAGGGGGCTCCGTGGGTTATGCATCAGGCTCTTGATTTGGGCTCAGATCATGATCTCGGGGTTGTGATATCGAGCCTCGCGTCAGGCTCTGCACCTCTTTCTGCTTCTCCCTCTTCCTTCCCCCACCACCTCTTCCTCTCCCCACCCCTGCCCCCTGCGTCTTTCTCATTTTCTGGGGAAAAAAAATAAAGTAAACCATTGAAGACACATTAGAACATCGCTCATTCTTCCATGATGAACTGGAAGAAATGTTTCCTCAAAGATTTGTGCTCTTCAACAAGTAACAGCTACAGAAATGACAGAATACTGCAAAATTCATCTGCATTACTAACATTTTCCCTATCACTTCCTAAAGAATAGACAGTTTTTGAAAAAAGAAAATCCAGTCCTGATTTCTAGCCCTTTCCAGTTCCCAGAATATGATTACTCCCACCCTGGATGATTTCCAGTTCCCAGTGTGATTCCCACTGAACACGCATTTGGGAAGAGATACACAGGACAATATTTCCATCGTCTAGATTCAGTACCAAGGAGTTACTTCAAAAGCACAAAAAATAGTATGATGTAGTAAAATAATTAGGATGTGATGAGCCTTCAGTGTTTATTACCTTATTCTCCAGTGTAATTGATTGATATAATTTTAAGTTGATATCATTTAATTTTTCATAATGGTTTCATGGTTTTCGTTAACAACTGGCATGCATAATTTGAGAGAATAGCAGTCTTCTCCCACAAGCCAGTGCAAGCATATGTGTGAGGTCATGGATTGAAGAGTTCTGTTTGCAGAAAAGGATAGGCCTCCTCTAATTTGTAGGTCCTAGATATGGGACGGCCACTGGGGCTTCCCTGCTCAAAAGTCTAGTGTGAGAAGGTCCTGAGAGTTTCTCTGGGAGTTTTATACTTTGAGATCACCTCTATCTCGAATGAAAGGGCTCCAGTAGAACACACCTTATTTGACTCCTTTTTAACCTCGATGAATGATACATTGGCTTATTTTAAAAGTAACTTTAGCAATTTGTGTTTGTTATCTATTTCTGCTTTCTTTACAGGTGATCTAAAACTTGGTAGCTTAACATAACACATATTTATTTTTTCACACAGCATCTGAGAGTCTGGTGTCTGAGGGTGGCTTAGATGGGAGGTTCTGGCTCCTTCTCTCAGGAGGCTACGTGTCAGCCAAGATTAGAGTGTCTGAAGGCCTGACTGGTCTTGGACGACTCCTCACGTGGGCCATTCCCTTTGCAGACCTCTCCATAGGGTTGCCTGAGTATCCTCACAACATGGTGGCTGCTTCCGCCAGAGCCAAAGATCCAAGATGGAGCAGGTGGGAGACCATGAGGCTTTCATGACCTCCTCTCAGAAATCACACACCATCACTTCAGCTTTATTCTATGCTTCACACGTGAGTCACTACTTTCAGCCCACTCAAGGAGAGCATAATTAGGCTCCACCTTTTAACGGTAGTGTCAAGAATTTGGGGACATATTTTGAATGATCACATACCGTTCTTTAGTTCGTTGAACTTTAGTTCATTTTGTTATTCTAATGTAGGCTTTCAAATTTTTTATTTTCTTTGTAATAGTTCATTACATTATCTATATTTTGTTTTTATAAACACTATTACCTTTTATTCATTCTAAAGACTTGTTTTGTGACTTTTATCACTAATATTCTTAATTAATATTGTTTGTCTGAAACACTTGATTTTATGTGATTGGATTTTGGGTTTTTATTTGATTTTTTATTTTAACTGATGATCTTTCAGTAATTGAATTTATACTTAGCTCCTTATGCTTTCCTTATATCTTTTAACTATCTTCTTGATATGAAGCTTTTTACTGTTTTGCATATCAGTTGTTGCAGACTGATCCAATTTGACTAAATAGGTTCTTTTGATCAGATTGTTGTCTTTTGATAATTATGGGTGACCTCTGACATATAGAAGTGAATGGGTGCTACCTATCTCCCAGCCACACTGTAGAGTGGTATGTTACCACAGAAACAAGTCTCAGTCATGTCCATGTCCTGTCTGTAAACTCAGTGAAGGCTCTACCTGCCGCCTTTCCAGCACTCTCCCACACACTTTGCAGGAGAGACTAATTCTGGTGCAAGCACAGCAAACATTCCAGTGTAGCTAAACTTGTAGTGGGTTCAGGTGGGAAAATGTTCTTTGGGCACAGGACTGAGAGGACTTATAGATGAAGGATATCTCTGCAAAGGGGTTTATTTTCCTGGTTCCTTGGATTCTTCCACCCCATTCATACCAGGTTTAAGTTGCCTGAGCAATACTTCTGGTCGATGAAAAGTTATCTCCAAATCCTGTAGACCAATTAATGATCTATCAGAGGAAGATTTAGGTTGGGATTTTTGAAGGACAGTCATACTCTGGGATGAGAACACTTGGCTACAGCCCTTCCAATGTTAGGTAGCTGCACCTGTTGATTGGGGGGCAGGGAATTTGGGTCAAGGAGCTTCGGGTGTTAATGAACTGCCCTTGGGTTACAGATTAACACAAGCACTCTGCCTATGTACTGAGGTGGGTCAAAGTTAATTCCCAAAACACAACATTTGATTTCTTAAATTTCATTTTACCTTATATATTAGCCATTCGTTTTATTCTGTTTATTGGGTTCTTCCCACCTTTAACTTTTAGTCTCTTGTTATTTTTTTAAATGATTGATTTATTTGAGAGAAAGAATGTGCATGGGAGTGGGGGAGGGGCAGAGGAAAAGAATCTCAAGCAGATTCCCCACTGAGTGTGGAACATGACACAGGGCTCAATCCCAAAACCAATCTCTTATTCTCAATCTCTTAACCAACTGAGCCACCCAGGGGTCCCTATAAATATAATTCTGTAATCAGACCTCCTATTATAAAATATAGGAAAAAAAGAAAGAGGGGCTCTTCTTTAAAAAAATTGCTACTGAGGGGCACCTGGCTGGCTCAGTCATTAAGCCTCTGCCTTCGGCTCAGTTTATGATCCCAGGGTCCTGGGATTGAGCCCTGCATCTGGCTCCCTGCTTGGCAGGAAGCCTGCTTCTCCCTCTCCATCTCCCCTTGCTTGTGTTCCCTCTGTTGCTGTGGATCTCTTTCTGTCAAATAAATAAATAAAATCTTGAAAAAAAATTGCTACTGAAATAGGTATACATTAGATCAGTGCTACTCAAATTTTGTGTGTGCAGAAAGCATCTTTCTTTTCTTTCTTTTTCTAAATTAACATATAGTGTATTATTAGTTTCAGGGGTAGAATTTAGTATTCATCAGTTGCATATAACACCCAGTGGTCATTACCTCACATGCCCTCCTTAATGCCCATCACCCAGCTACCCTGTCCTTCCACCCACCACTCCTCCAACAACCCTTGTTTGTTCCCTGTAGTTAAGAGTCTCTTACAGTTTGCCACCCTCTCTTTTTTAAATCTTATTTTTTCTTCCCTTCCCCTGTGTTCATGTTTTTTTTTTTCCCTTAAATTCCACATACGAGTGAAATCATACGGTATTGTCTTTCTGTAACCAACTTATTTCACGTAGTGCTACTCACATTTTAATGTGCATAGTGTGCATAATGTGCAAACCACCCAGAGGTGGCTTATGGAACATTCTGGTTCCTGCAGATGTGGGTGGGAGTTGAGATCCCGCCTTTCTTCCAGCTCCCAACTGACACTGCCGGTCCACAGATCACACTGGTAACAGCACAATACGAGACAGTTACAAAAGGTTTCTGGAACATCATTAACGTCCAGAAGGCCATTGCTTAAGTTGCTTTGCCTGTGCTACTAGTTCTCTTAAGTCTTGCCCCACTTTGTAGATGCTTCCCTTGGGGTGTATGGAAATTGTGTTAGAGAGCGGGCTATGTGATTGGGAGTGTGTGACTTCCACTTCGGAGAAGCCTAGTCAAAGAAAAGGCCTTTATCCTATTATAAAAAATAGATGTTTGGGGTTAGAAGTAAAATTTTCTGGTGTTCATGTTTTGTTTTTAAGTAATTCTCTACTCCGAATACTTTTCACGTTAGTAGACCTGGATACTGGAGAAGAGCTTATACCGTATTACCTGGAATATATTAGGGGGAGTTATTAAGACTCTTTCAGCCTTTAACCAGGCTTTAAATGATGCATCTCATAAGGTCTCAGTCAAGGCAATCTCACTGCTCAAATCCATGGTGCCTTTTACATAGAATATGATAGCAGACCTACACTATCTCTTGAACCTTGGAGCTTTTTCTGTATTTTATTTTTAAATACAGGGAAAACTATTAGCTGTGGTAGATATTCAACACTTTGGAGTTAATCTGGGGAGAGAGGAAGACATGCTGAGTGGATTCAAAGCAAAAGAAATGCTCTTTGCTCTGACATCTCCTTCACACACCTATAGTCACAGCTGAGGAAATGTATTTTACAGTCACAGTTGGAAAGGGAAGGGAGAAGGCATTTCTTCATTGTGCTACTAAGTCTAGATAAGCCTGAAGGATTTTCAAAAGGATAATGACAGTGGAATACATTGTTATGGGAGGCATGGATCAAGAATGATTTCTCATAATGTATTCAGTTGATTAATGATATATTTACAACAAGAATAATTCCAGTACTCACCTAGACTCTGTCCAAGAATCACAGAGCTTCCTGCCATAGGGTAAATCAAGAGATGGCCCCTCTGCTGCCCCCCCCCCAAGTGGGGCAGTCTCATGGTTTACAAACAAACCCACTGTAGGCACACTTCCTCCCGTGAGGCTCTGCCCTCCGTATTCCAAACTCCTCCCTCATTCAATTCCACTATATTTGTAAAGGATCATTACTGACCTAGGTCCAGTCTTAGTTTCGGGCTGCTAATAGGTTCATTGTATGAGTCACATCAAATTCCAAACCTGAGTCTGTCGGAAGCATCATTCCTGAGACTGGAGTAGAGGAAAGCTTGTCTCTTGATTGGTATTTAGGGAAGAATGTCAGGCGAGAACCTACCAGGCAAGGTATTCCTGATGTCCCAACACAGAAAGGCTCTGGGCCAAATTAAGATGCTCAAATCCCACAGTTTATTAAATCAACTTAAAATAAAAACAAGGGGAAGCATGAGGTAGATGAATATAGTTGTGGTAAGGTATCAGAAGGGAGGATTAGTCTGAATCCTGGGTGAGTAAAGTTGATGTGTCCTGTCTTTCGCAGTAGCAGCCTTCCCCAGGGATGGCCAGGGTTGGGTTTGAAAAAGGGGACCCATAGGCTGAAGGTGCTTACAGCCATTGCTGCATCCTCACTCTATCTGAGAAACGTGATTAACCCGTAGCTGTAGCTTGCCCATTAGCAGGTAAACACCCATGGTTTCTAATTTCACTTTTGGGGCATAGTATGTGTGGACGTAGAATGGGGACTTGGGGTATGTCACCAATGGATGGCCGATGTCAGCGGTCACCCAGCTGTCAGCTGATGACTTGGTCTGTCCATCCTTCCCTAGCTTTGAGTAACCTTTACATTTGTGCCATCATATATTCTGCTTTCTATTTTTAGCATTATAGGTTTTTAACTTACTGTCAGCATCTCGCACATACTATGAATTCTGCCTATGCCTCACAAGCCACTTGTTTAATTGTTATTTGCACTTAATACGCACCGAGTTCCTCCTGCGGCTCACAAGCCACTTGCTAACTCACTGATTATGCTTTACGTTGCTTATGCATTTCATCATTTTGTTTGCTCTTCTTGTCTTCCTTAGCAGAACTGAGTAATGTCAAATGATACAGCAAGTTCATGTCATCAAACAGAATAGGACTGATGGAAAGACATGATGTGAAAAGACTTTTTTTTGTTGTTGAAGGACATTTTTGATGCCTAGCCAGTAATTGCTACTGCTTCAACAAATGGTACATTATTGAAGATTCTTTTTAAAGAAATTCTTTAATTATTGTAATTGTTAGTTGTACATGCTCATTTGAGGAAATTGGAAAATACAGAAAAATATAAAGAAGAAAAAATCATCCTTGAGGCCACCAATTTGTGACAATTAATGTCAACATTCTGGTGTACTTTATTTTTATAATCTTATTTTAGTAGACATCTTCTTCAACTGTTAAGACTGTACATATATTTCTATATCCTGATCTTTTCCCTAGATATGGTAACATATGCCTCTTCCTAGCTTACTATAAATTCTTGATAGCCATCCATTTAGTGGTGCAAATATATCTTTTTTAGAGTTTGCAGTTTAAGAAACCGTGTTGTTTTTGGATATTATTGGCCAATCCAGATTGTCTGTAATATGTGTAGCATCGAACGAATGGATTTGTGCATAAGGTTTTCTCTTTCAGATTATTACTGTATTTTATACTATACATATACCATTTACTTATCATGTATCATTTTTCTCTCTTTCATATTACTGTTTGCAAAGACAATGGTGGGCTAACTGGTTGAAAGGACCTAAATGTTGTTTCTAGAGATAGACATTGAACAATTATAGTCCCGTAGGGCTGTTGCAGTTTATATACTCGTGTCATAGTTTCTTTTTTTTTCTTTAGATTATTTATTTGACAGAAAGAGAGATCACAAGTAGGCAGAGAGGCAGGCAGAGGGGGGTGGGGAGAAGCAGGCTCCCCACTGAGCAGAGAGCCCGATGTGGGACTCGATCCCAGGACCCTGAGACCATGACCCAAGCTGAAGGCAGAGGCTTAACCCAGTGAGCCACCCAGGTGCCCCTATGTCATATTTTCTAAGGCTAGAAAGCTTTGTTGTGTATATAGCTTAGTTTCTGTACTTAGTGGGAATTTAATCTTGTTTGATAAACGCTGACCTAACATGAGCTTTTTCTCCATCCGTATGAATCTAGGATACTGTTGGCATCTTCTCTGAGTAGATGCAGTACATGAAAACCATAAACCCTAGTGTGTGTCTTTCCTCTTTTCCACAAAACCTTGTCAAATTCAGAGATGATGGTCTTGGCTTAGTTAACATCCCTCTTTTCAAAATTCTCTCTGGAGACCAAGCTCTGTAGGTAGCAAATGCTTCCTACAGAGGAGGGGAGAGAGTGTTGTAACCTGTTATGACTATCCATGAGCCAAAAAGGTGGGTTATGACAACCAGGTGAGGCAGCGCAATGAGGAGCTAGTCTCTGGAGGAGACATTTAAAAAGCAAACAAGGGGCACCTGGGTGACTCAGTGGGTTAAAGCCTCTGCCTTCTGCTCAGGTCATGATCCCAGGGTCCTGGGATCAAGCCCCACATCAGGCTCTCTGCTCAGCGGGGGGCCTTCTTCTCCCTGCCTCTCTGCCTACTTGTGATCTCTCTCTCTCTCTCTCTCTCTGACAAATAAATAAATAAAATCTTAAATTTAAAAAAATCAAACAAGTCTATTTTATAATGAGAGAGATTCCCCCCCCACACACAAGTTTGTCAATTACTGTGTTCCCCTTCCTCGTTGCAATAGGCATAGTTTTTTTTCTTGATAGAGGGATGCCCAGATTATGAAAATGACAAGATCAGAAGGTAACTGTCACATTTTGCTAATTCTACTTATTTGGGGAGAAAAAAAAAAGAATCACTAATGGCATGGTGATTACTTCTGGAGCTTATGGCTTACAGGGGGAGTTTCCCTTCAGTCTTGCAAAATGGCGTGCGCCAAAATGAATGCTATGGCATGTGAACAGGCACCTCCAGGGAGAGATTTCTAATAAAATTTAATAATTTCCCTCATAAAGATTTATAACACATTTGGTTGAGATCTGTTGTGCACTAATCACAATTGTAACAGTTCATCCATTCAGATATTTTCACATACAGAAAAACCTTATGTTCACAGGGACGCCTGGGTGGCTCAGTTGGTTGGACGACTGCCTTCGGCTCAGGTCATGATCCCGGAGTCCCGGGATCGAGTCCTGCATCGGGCTCCCAGCTCCATGGGGAGACTGCTTCTCCCTCTGACCTTTTCCTCGCTCATGCTCTCTCTCACTGTCTCTCTCTCAAATAAATAAATAAAATCTTTATTTAAAAAAAACCTTATGTTCACGAGAAATTTAAAAAAACTTAATTCCCACTTACATGCATATTTTGTTGCAGCAAAATAGGACACAATGATCAATGAGACCTCCTTGAGGATATCAGGATATAAATTCAGTGGGGCCAGTGAGACATATGAGTTCTGGGAGATAAAGAGAAATGCAAACATTCCATGTTAAAGAAAAGCTTTACATGAATTTTATAAATTGATAACAATGACTATCAATGTATTATAGTATTTAGAGTCCATTGGGCATGTGTATTTTATTTTATTTATTTTTAAAAGATTTATTTATTTGAGAGAGAGAGAGTACACTGGGTGTGGTGGGGGGAGGGGAGGATAGAGACTCTCACGCAGACTCCTGAGCCCAACACAGGGCTCAACCTCCCGACCCTGAGATCAGGACCTGAGCTGTAATGAGTTGGATCTTTAACCGACGGGACCACTCATACATCTCATGAGTATCTGTATTTCTTCCTGAGTGGGAAGGGGTATTTATTTCTCTCATGTTCATGTACCCATGGATGGATATGATTTACTGCTAGAATGAGACAGTTGTCAGCACTGATTCTGTACATTTTAAAAAAAAAATCACAGTTGAAAGTTAAGGATAACTTTTAGCTTTACTTCTGGTTGGTTTGGGTGACTATGATAATAATCTGTAGATAACATCGAAAGGAAGTCATGCAGTTTTTTAAACTCCTTCTAGGCCTATTCCAAAAATCACAACCATTATTTTTAAGGTCCTATCATCTGACAAATTGATTAGGTTCTCTTTCAGTTTATCTCTGGGAGTGTTAGAAAGCAGGAAGGCTTTCTTAAGTGACTAGTAGTTTTGCTTGTTACTCTTAAACTTAGAGGTACCTTCTCTAAGTTGGTCTGTATAGTTAGAAAAGGTAGATTGAAATGTTGTTAACTTAGTACACTTTTCCAATGTAATGCAATATTTTTTAACCCTACCTATTTAAAAATATTTTTGTCAAATATTGAGTTGCCAATTTTAGCTCATGTAGGTCATGTAATTAGTAAAATGATCACTTTAGCCAAATTTGTAAAGTCAGTTGGGGCTCTTTGGCAAATCAATTTGCCAAATCGGATTTGCTTTCTGCCAGAAAATATAATCTCCCTAGTTTTTTAGATTCAGTGTGTGTTGATATATGTTGCTGAGACAAGCAGCTCACTTCTGAATTCTCCTTCTAAGATAATTACATAGAGAAATCCGGGAGCTCTCCCACACGTCTTGCCATAAATTAAGGCTCTTTTGCCACCAATATTTTGTACCAGGCCCTTTGCTTTGCTTTTGTGGGAGGCTTCCTCAGGAGCCATGCATGCATGCTTTGGCTTGAACTGGGAAACAGAAGAAGCAGAGTCTTTAAACATCCTTACCACTTTTGCGTCCCCATTTGACCGTATATCATAATGAAGACAGCATCTTGGGCCAAAATGTTCTTTTCTGATTCTGTTTCCATGCTTAACCCTTAACAAAAACAGTGTAAAACTGGAAATACAGGAAACGTTACAAAAGCACCTTGATTGAAAGAAGCTTCGTGAAGGAGGTTTTTACATCAACTCTTTGTGGATTTCCAGAAGGTTTTAACATCCAGAGTTGGGGTGGGATTCATGGCAAGGAAGATGTGTGCCTGTGTTTTGGAAAGTGGGAGGAGTGCAGTTGTAGGAGGGGAGTTGCATGCAAACCCAGCTTGAGCACCGTGGACACGAAGTGATGGTCTTCCTCTCTAGGCTGCATTAAGTGCATCATGTACCGGTGAATCCTGTAAGAAAAATAGTAACAGCCTGTGTGAATTCATCTTTACACTTCTCATGGTAGATTTGTGACCCATAATTGGTTCAAGTTACATTTTCTTCACACTCACACTTGCCACGTTTTTTACC
Source organism: Mustela nivalis (assembly GCF_964662115.1). Lineage (NCBI taxonomy): Eukaryota > Metazoa > Chordata > Mammalia > Carnivora > Mustelidae > Mustela > Mustela nivalis. The sequence goes on along the minus strand of NC_139031.1, from coordinate 99,369,236 downwards.
CGCACAAAGTTGCAAAAGAAATTCAGCAGTTCTGCTGGGCCTCAGAGTTGAGAATCTTAGGGAATTTGGGATGAAGTATGTGTAGAGAATGGTCTGGTGTGGAGAGAAATGTCTGTTATATTCTTGCAACTAAAGGAAAAAAATTATTTGTACAAAGATGTCATTAACATTAAAATATAAAACAAAAAGAAAACACTTGAATGTCTGAATATGTTTAAGGGAGAAGTTAATTGTGATTCTGTGAAGTGTTGTAACCTATGACTGGGGAGTAGTAGCTTTGTGAAAACTTCAGAGAAATTTGCTACAAGGAGCCTTCAATGAAAAGAGTTTCTTTTTTTAAATTTAAAATTAATTTAATTAACATATAGTATATTATTAGTTTCAGAGGTAGAATTTAGTGATTCATCAGTTGCATATAACACCCAGGACTCATTATATCACATGCCCTCCTTATGCTCATTGCCCAGTTACCCCATGCCCCTACCCACCTCCCCTCCAGTAACCCTTAGTGTGTTTCCTAGAATTGAGTCTCTTATAGTTTGTCTCCCTCTCTGATTTCATCTAATTTTTTCCCCTCCCCATGTTCATCTGTTTTGTTTCTTAAATTCCACAAATTAATGAAATCATATGGTATTCGTCTTTCTCTGACTTATTTCACTTAACATAATACCCTCTAGTTCTATCCACATTGTTGAAAATGGTTAAGATTTCATTTTTTTTCTGATTGCTGAGTAATATTATATTGTATATATATACCGCCTCTTCTTTATCCATTCATCTGCCGATGGATCTCTGGGCTCTTTCCATAGTTTGGCTATTGTGGACATTGCTGCTATGAACATTGGGGTGCATACGCCCTTTTGATTCACTATGTTTGTATCATTTGGACAAATACCTAGTAGTGCAATTGCAGGGTCATAGAGTAGCTTTATTTGTAACTTTTTGAAGAATCTTCATACTGTTTTCCAGGGTGGCTGTATCAGTTTGTATTCCCACCAACAGTGTAAGAGGTTCCCTTTTCTCCATGTAAGAGGGGTTTTTGATAATTTTTAAAAAATATCTAGTAAACACTGTTTTCAGCATTCTTTAATCCTCACGGTAACTCTGAGAACTATATGTAGCTTCTGTTAAGATTCCCATTTTATAGATGAGGAAATCAAGGCACATGACGATTAATTTGCAAGGATACCAAGTTAGACTCTGAATATTTGATTCTGGTTCTCCAGTCTGTACAATGCACATGGCTTTAGAAGCTTTCTCCCTCTGTTTTGGTCAGGATCTGTACCCTGCAGGATTGCTACCTCATTTTTTAAAAAAGTAGCATGTGTATTTTGGGGTTTTGTGCACAGTAAACCCCATAGCAATAATGACAATCATTATAGAATAAAAAGAAGAGTATTTTCCTTTTCCATGTTTCCATGTTCCTTTCCAGGTCCATATGTATTCATAATTCCATTATAGTCATCAAATAGACAAAATTTGTTTCCTGCTTTTTCTACTTATTTTATTTATAAAATATTTTTATTTTGCCACATTGTCTTTATAATAATTATTCAAATAGTTGTAAAATGCTTCAATAAGTTGATGTTCCATAATTTATTGAGATAGTCCTCTCTTGGTTTCCTTTATGTGTGTTACTTCACATAATATTGCAGTGATCATCTCATAAATTATTTAATTCCTCTGGGCCATTTCCCAAAGATCAATCCCAAAGATAAATCCCAAAGATAAATCTCAAAGATAAAGTGAGATTACCAGACAAAGGATAAAGACATTTTGTTACAAAACTAAAGTGACTTTTTTTTTTCAAGATTTATTTATTTATTTGAGAGGGAGAGAGGAAAGAGAAGAGGTGAGAGGGGCAGAGGGAGAGGGAGAGAAGCAGACTCACTCCTTAGTGCAGAGCCAGACCTAAGACTTCACCTCAGGGCCTTGAGATCATGACCTGAGCTGAAATCAAGAGTTGGAGGCCTTCAGTTGGTTAAGTGTCTGCCTTCAACTCGGATCGTGATCGCAGGGTCCTGGAATCGAGTGCTGCATCTAGCGCTCTGCTCAGTGGGGAGCCTGTTTCTCCTGCTCCCTCTGCTGTTTCCTCCCCACTGCTTGTGCTCTCTGGCTGTCTTTCTTGCTCTCTGTCAAATAATTAAATTAAATAAATATTAAAAAAAATAATAGAGTCGGAGGCTTAACCAATGGAGCCACTTAGGTACCCCTAAAGTCACATTACTTTCCTAATGGGTTATCAGTTATGAGATACGCAGTCTTTTCCTTCCTAATCTCACAAGGATGGGCGTATTTTAGTGTTATAATCCTTTGCAAGTGTACCCCCACTTTCTTTTTTTTTTTTTAACTTTTTATTTTTTATAAACATATATTTTTATCCCCAGGGGTACAGGTCTGTGAATCACCAGGTTTACACACTTCACAGCACTCACCAAAGCACATACCCTCCCCAATGTCCATAATCCCACCCCCTTCTCCCAAACCCCCTCCCCCCAGCAACCCTCAGTTTGTTTTGTGAGATTAAGAGTCACTTATGGTTTGTCTCCCTCCCAATCCCATCTTGTTTCATTTATTCTTCTCCTACCCACTTAAGCCTCCATGTTGCATCACCACTTCCTCATATCAGGGAGATCATATGATAGTTGTCTTTCTCTGCTTGACTTATTTCGCTAAGCATGATACGCTCTAGTTCCATCCATGTTGTCGCAAATGGCAAGATTTCATTTCTTTTGATGGCTGCATAGTATTCCATTGTGTATATATACCACATCTTCTTGATCCATTCATCTGTGGATGGACATCTAGGTTCTTTCCATAGTTTGGCTATTGTGGACATTGCTGCTATAAACATTCGGGTGCACGTGCCCCTTTGGATCACTACATTTGTATCTTTAGGGTAAATACCCAATAGTGCAATTGCTGGGTCATAGGGCAGTTCTATTTTCAACATTCTGAGGAACCTCCATGCTGTTTTACAGAGTGGCTGCACCAGCTTGCATTCCCACCAACAGTGTAGGAGGGTTCCCCTTTCTCCACATCCTCGCCAGCATCTGTCATTTCCTGACTTGTTGATTTTAGCCATTCTGACTGGTGTGAGGTGATATCTCATTGTGGTTTTGATTTGTATTTCCCTGATGCCGAGTGATATGGAGCACTTTTTCATGTGTCTGTTGGCCATCTGGATGTCTTCTTTGCAGAAATGTCTGTTCATGTCCTCTGCCCATTTCTTGATTGGATTATTTGTTCTTTGGGTGTTGAGTTTGCTAAGTTCTTTATAGATTCTGGACACTAGTCCTTTATCTGATATGTCGTTTGCAAATATCTTCTCCCATTCTGTCAGTTGTCTTTTGATTTTGTTAACTGTTTCCTTTGCTGTGCAAAAGCTTTTGATCTTGATGAAATCCCAATAGTTCATTTTTTCCCTTGCTTCCCTTGCCTTTTGCGTTGTTCCTAGGAAGATGTTGCTGCGGCAGAGGTCGAAGAGGTTGCTGCCTGTGTTCTCCTCAAGGATTTTGATGGATTCCTTTCGCACATTGAGGTCCTTCATCCATTTTGAGTCTATTTTTGTGTGTGGTGTAAGAAATGGTCCAATTTCATTTTTCTACATGTGGCTGTCCAATTTTCCCAGCACCATTTATTGAAGAGGCTGTCTTTTTTCCATTGGACATTCTTTCCTGCTTTGTCGAAGATGAGTTGACCATAGATTTGAGGGTCTATTTCTGGGCTCTCTATTCTGTTCCATTGATCTATGTGTCTGTTTTTGTGCCAGTACCATGATGTCTTGATGATGACAGCTTTGTAATAGAGCTTGAAGTCCGGAATTGTGATGCCACCAACGTTGGCTTTCTTTTTCAATATCCCTTTGGCTATTCGAGGTCTTTTCTGGTTCCATATAAATTTTAGCATTATTTGTTCCATTTCTTTGAAAAAGATGGATGGTACTTTGATAGGAATTGCATTAAATGTGTAGATTGCTTTAGGTAGCATAGACATTTTCACAATATTTATTCTTCCAAACCGGGAGCATGGAACATTTTTCCATTTCTTTGTGTCTTCCTCAATTTCTTTCATGAGTACTTTATAGTTTTCAGAGTATAGATTCTGTGTCTCTTTGGTTAGGTTTATTCCTAGGTATCTTATGGTTTTGGATGCAATTGTAAATGGGATTGACTCCTTAATATCTCTTTCTTCTGTCTTGCTGTTGGTGTAGAGAAATGCAACTGATTTCTGTGCATTGATTTTATATCCTGACACTTTACTGAATTCCTGTATAAGTTCTAGCAGTTTTGGAGTGGAGTCTTTTGGGTTTTCCACATATAGTATCATATCATCTGCGAAGAGTGATAATTTGACTTCTTCTTTGCCGATTTGGATGCCTTTAATTTCCTTTTGTTGTCTGATTGCTGAGGCTAGGACCTCTAGTACTATGTTGAATAGCAGTGGTGATAATGGACATCCCTGCCGTGTTCCTGACCTTAGTGGAAAAGCTTTCAGTTTTTCTCCATTGAGAATGATATTTGCGGTGGGTTTTTCATAGATGGCTTTGATGATATTGAGGTATGTGCCCTCTATCCCTACACTTTGAAGAGTTTTGATCAGGAAGGGATGCTGCACTTTGTCAAATGCTTTTTCAGCATCTATTGAAAGTATCATATGGTTCTTGTTCTTTCTTTTATTGATGTGTTGTATCACATTGACTGATTTGCGGATGTTGAACCAACCTTGCAGCCCTGGAATAAATCCCACTTGGTCGTGGTGAATAATCTTTTTAATGTACTGTTGAATCCTATTGGCTAGTATTTTGTTGAGTATTTTCGCATCTGTGTTCATCAAGGATATCGGTCTATAGCTCTCTTTTTTGGTGGGATCCTTGTCTGGTTTTGGGATCAAGGTGATGCTGGCCTCATAAAATGAGTTTGGAAGTTTTCCTTCCATTTCTATTTTTTGGAACAGTTTCAGGAGAATAGGAATTAGTTCTTCTTTAAATGTTTGGTAGAATTCCCCCGGGAAGCCATCTGGCCCTGGGCTTTTGTTTGTTTGGAGATTTTTAATGACTGTTTCAATCTCCTTACTGGTTATGGGTCTGTTCAGGCTTTCTATTTCTTCCTGGTTCAGTTGTGGTAGTTTATATGTTTCTAGGAATGCATCCATTTCTTCCAGATTGTCAAATTTATTGCCGTAGAGTTGCTCATAGTATGTTCTTATAATAGTTTGTATTTCTTTGGTGTTAGTTGTGATCTCTTTTCTGTCATTCATGATTTTATTTATTTGGGTCCTTTCTCTTTTCTTTTTGATAAGTCGGGCCAGGGGTTTATCAATTTTATTAATTCTTTCAAAGAACCAGCTCCTAGTTTCGTTGATTTGTTCTATTGTTTTTCTGGTTTCTATTTCATTGATTTCTGCTCTGATCTTTATGATTTCTCTTCTCCTGCTGGGCTTAGGGTTTCTTTCTTGTTCTTTCTCTAGCTCCTTTAGGTGTAGGGTTAGGTTGTGTACCTGAGACCTTTCTTGTTTCTTGAGAAAGGCTTGTACCGCTATATATTTTCCTCTCAGGACTGCCTTTATTGTGTCCCACAGATTTTGAACCATTGTATTTTCATTATCATTTGTTTCCATGATTTTTTTCAATTCTTCTTTAATTTCCCGGTTGACCCATTCATTCTTTAGAAGGATACTGTTTAGTCTCCATGTATTTGGGTTCTTTCCAAACTTCCTTTTGTGGTTGAGTTCTAGCTTTAGAGCATTGTGGTCTGAAAATATGCAGGGAATGATCCCAATCTTTTGATACCGGTTGAGTCCTGATTTAGGACTGAGGATGTGATCTATTCTGGAGAATGTTCCATGTGCACTAGAGAAGAATGTGTATTCTGTTGCTTTGGGATGAAATGTTCTGAATATATCTGTGATGTCCATCTGGTCCAGTGTGTCGTTTAAGGCCTTTATTTCCTTGTTGATCTTTTGCTTGGATGACCTGTCCATTTCAGTGAGGGGAGTGTTAAAGTCCCCTACTATTATTGTATTGTTGTTGATGTGTTTCTTTGATTTTGTTATTAATTGGTTTATATAGTTGGCTGCTCCCACGTTGGAGGCATAGATATTTAAAATTGTTAAATCTTCTTGTTGGACAGACCCTTTGAGTATGATATAGTGTCCTTCCTCATCTCTTATTATAGTCTTTGGCTTAAAATCTAATTGATCTGATATAAGGATTGTCACTCCTGCTTTCTTCTGATGTCCATTAGCATGGTAAATTCTTTTCCACCCCCTCACTTTAAACCTGGAGGTGTCTTCGGGCTTAAAATGAGTTTCTTGGAGGCAACATATAGATGGGTTTTGTTTTTTTATCCATTCTGATACCCTGTGTCTTTTGACAGGGGCATTTAGCCCATTCACATTCAGGGTAACTATTGAGAGATATGAATTTAGTGCCATTGTATTGCCTGTAAGGTGACTGTTACTGTATATGGTCTCTGTTCCTTTCTGATCTACCACTTGTAGGCTCTCTCTTTGCTTAGAGGACCCCTTTCAATATTTCCTGTAGAGCTGGTTTGGTATTTGCAAATTCTTTCAGTTGTTGTTTGTCCTGGAAGCTTTTAATCTCTCCTTCTACTTTCAATGATAGCCTAGCTGGATATAGTATTCTGGGCTGCATGTTTTTCTCGTTTAGTGCTCTAAGAATATCATGCCAGCTCTTTCTGGCCTGCCAGGTCTCTGTGGATAAGTCAGCTGCCAATCTAATATTTTTACCATTGTATGTTACAGACTTCTTTTCCCGGGCTGCTTTCAGGATTTTCTCTTTGTCACTGAGACTTGTAAATTTTACTATTAGGTGACGGGGTGTGGGCCTATTCTTATTGATTTTGAGGGGCGTTCTCTGAACCTCCTGAATTTTGATGCTCGTTCCCTTTGCCATATTGGGGAAATTCTCCCCAATAATTCTCTCCAGTATACCTTCTGCTCCCCTCTCTCTTTCTTCTTCTTCTGGAATCCCAATTATTCTAATGTTGTTTCGTCTTATGGTGTCACTTAATTCTCGAATTCTCCCCTCGTGGTCCAGTAGCTGTTTGTCCCTCTTTTGCTCAGCTTCTTTATTCTCTGTCATTTGGTCTTCTATATCACTAATTCTTTCTTCTGCCTCATTTATCCTAGCAGTTAGAGCCTCCATTTTTGATTGCACCTCATTAATAGCTTTTTTGATTTCAACTTGGTTAGATTTTAGTTCTTTTATTTCTCCAGAAAGGGCTTTTATATCTCTCGAGAGGGTTTCTCTAATATCTTCCATGCCTTTTTCGAGCCCGGCTAGAACCTTGAGAATTGTCATTCTGAACTCTAGATCTGACATATTACCAATGTCTGTATTGATTAGGTCCCTAGCCTTCGGTACTGCCTCTTGTTCTTTTTTTTTGCGTTGAATTTTTACGTCTTGTCATTTTGGCCAGATAAGAGTAAATGAAGGGGCAAGTAAAATACTAAAAGGGTGGCAACAACCCCATAAAAATATGCTTTAACTAAATTAGAAGAGATCCAAAATCGTGAGTGGGGAGAAAGGGGATAAAAAGAGGTTCAAAAAGAAAGGAAGAAAAAAAAAGAAAAGAAAAAAAATTTTTTTTTAAAAAAGAAAACACCTGAGAAAAATGTAAAAAAGAAAAAATATATATATTAGATAAACTAGTAAAAAATCGTTAAAAAAGAAAAAGGTAACAGTTAAAAAAAAAATTTTACCCGAAGGCGAGAAGAAAAAGAAAAAAAAAATGAAAAAGAAAAAATTAAATTAACTGCAAGACTAAAAAAAAATCACAGGAAAAAAGCCATGAGTTCCGTGCTTGGCTTTCTCCTCCTCTGGAATTTTGCTGCTCTCCTTGGTATTGAAACCGCACTCCTTGGTAGGTGAACTTGGTCTCGGCTGGATTTCTTGTTGATCTTCTGGGGGAGGGGCCTGTTGTAGTGATTCTCAAGTGTCTTTGCCCCAGGCGGAATTACACCTCCCTTACCCGGGGCCGGGGTGAGTAATCCGCTCGGGTTTGCTTTCAGGAGCTTTTGTTCCCTGAGCGCTTTCCGTAGAGTTCCGGAGGACGGGAACACAAATGGCGGCCTCCTGGTCTCCGGCCCGGAGGAGTCGGGAGCCCAGGGCCCCACTCCTCAGTGCGCCCTCAGAGAACAGCGCCCAGTTATTCCCGTCTGCCTGACCTCCGGCCGCGCTCCGAGCTCACCGAGCCTGCGATCGGTTCAAGGTAACACCGAGCTGTGAGCTTACTGTCGGCTCTGTTTCTGTAGTCGGCTTTCCCGTTCCAATACCCGCAAGCTCTGCGACACTCAGACACCCCCGATCCTTCTGTGACCCTGCGGGACCTGAGGCCTCGCTGACCCCGCGTGGGCTTCGCCCCGGTTTAGCCTCTGGAGCGATGTCCCTCAGCGGAACAGACTTTTAAAAGTCCTGATTTTGTGCGCGGTTGCTCCGCCGCTTGCCGGGAGCCGGCCCCTCCCCCCGGGGTCTATCTTCCCGTCGCTTTGGACTCAATTCTCCGCCGGTCCTACCTTTCAGAAAGCGGTTGTTTTTCTGTTTCCAGAATTGCTGTTCTTTTTCTCTTCGGTCTGCCGATGGATTTTCAGGTGTTTGCAATCTTTAGATAAGCTATCTAGCTGATCTCCGGCTAGCTGAAGCAGTCTCAGCTTGCTACTTCTCCGCCATCTTGACTCCTCCCCTACCCCCACTTTCTTAAGTTACCTCTGTTTGCTAGCAGATGAGTCTGGTTATTACATAGTAGTATCTTTTATTCATTGTGTTTAGATGTATGTTGCTGGGGAAAAAGTACTAACTGAATTATAAATGAACTCTCTTTGTCTTTTCTGAAGGAAGTATTTTGAAGTTGTAATTAGTAACAAATGGAATTTTATTTTACAAGAAGGCTAATTTGGCTATTTAGCTCAGGAGATGAGTAATTCCTGCAATTCTTGGCAGATTATGGTTTTGCCTACCCCTGTACCACGATAAATAAATATTTTCGCTTTCTTCAACAGTAGCTGTTGGAGCAGCTGATTTTGCTGCCCTGTCATTATGTAACTTCATCCTTTTATTATTATTATTTATTTATTTGACAGAGAGACACAGTAAGAGAGGAACACGAGCAGGGATGTGTGGGAGGGAGAAGCAGGCTTCCTGCCAAGCAGGACCATCCCAGGACGGTGGTATCATGACCTGAGCCAAAGGCGGACGCTTAATGACTGAGCCACCCAGGTGCCCTACAAGTTCATTCTTATCCTGGAAATCTCTGAAGAAAGCTTACAAGGAAAGACCACTTTGTATGATTTGTGTATAGTTTACTGAATAAACAAAAGTAATCTAAGACAGTGAGACCACTCCCATTTCTTCATTTGCAGTAGATGTATTCAAGGATCCTAAGTCATTTTCTTTGTGGGTTAGTTTGTCCCAGACTGTATTCTTCATGCCCACCAACAGCGCAGGAGGGTTCCCCTTTCTCCACATCCTTGCCAACACCTCTTGTTTCTTGTGTTGTTGATTTTAGCCATTCTGACACATGTGATGTGATATCTCATTATAGTTTTGATTTGTATTTCCCTGATGATGAGTCATGTTGAACATCTTTTTTTTTTTTCTTTTAAGATTGTGCTTATTTGTCAAAGAGACAGAGAGAGGTACAGACCACAAGCAAGGGAAGTGGCAGGCAGAGGGAGGATCCCAGGACTCCAGGATCATGAACTGAAGGTAGATGCTTAACCAGCCCAGGCATCCAGGCATCCCAGTGTTGAACATCTTTCCATTGTCTGTTGGCCATCTGTATGTCTTCTTTAGAAAGATATCTGTTCATGTCTTCTGTCCATTTTCTAAGTGGATTACCTGTTTTTTGGGTGTTGAATTTTATAAGTTCTTTATATATTTTGGATACAAACCTTTCATTGTATATGTCATTTGCAAATATCTTCTCGCCTTCTGTGCCTTGCCTTTTAGTTTTGTTGACTGATTTCTTTTGCTGTGCAGAAGCTTTTTATTTTGATGTAGTCCCAATAGTTTATTTTTGCTTTTATTTTCCTTTGCCTTAGGGAACTATCTAGAAAAAAATTTGCTATGGCCAATGTCAAAGAACTTATTGCCTGTGCTCTCTACTAGAAATTTTATGGTTTCCTGTCTCACATTTGGTCCATTTCGAATTTATTTCTGTCTATGGTGCAAGAAAGTGGTCCAGTTTCATATTTTGGCATGTTGCTGTCCAGTTTTCTCAACACCATTTGTTGAAGAGACCAGACTCTTTCCCATTGGGTATTCTTTCCTGCTTTGTCAAAGATGAATTGACCATATAGTTATAGGCTCATTTCTGGTTTTTTTATTCTGCTCCATTGGTAACTGTATCTGTTTTTGTACCAGGAGCATACTTCTTTGATCATTACAGTTTTGTAATATAACTCGAAGTCCAGACCTGTGATGCCTCCAGCTTTGCTTTTCATTTTAAGTCGCTTTGGGTATTTAGGATCTTTTGTGGTTCTGTGCAGATTTTAGGATTGTTTGTTCTAGCTCTGTGAAAAGTGCTGGTGGTACTTTGATAGGGATTGCATTAAATGTGTTGATTGCTTTGGGTAGTATAGACATTTTAACAAGGTACTTCCAATCCATGAGCGTGAAATATCTTTCCATTTCTTTGTATCTTCTCTCTCATCGGTGTTTTAATTTTTAGAGTACTGGTCTTTCACCTCTTTGGTTAGCTTCATCCCCAGATATCTTATGGTTTTTGGTGCAGTTGTAAATGGGATTGATTCCTTAATTTCTTTTTCTGATGCTTCATTATTGATGTGTAGAAATGCAACAGATTTCTGTACACTGATTTTATATCCTGGGACTTTGTTGAATTCTTTTATCAGTTCTAGTGGTCTTTTGGTAGAATCTTTCAGGTCTTCTATACAGAGTATCATGTTATCTGCAAATAGGGGAAGTTTAGCTTCTTCCTTGCTGATTTATTTGTTTTCGTTATCTGATTGCTGAGGCTGGGACTTCCAGGCTATGTTAAATAACAGTGGTGAAAGCAGATATCCCTGTCTTGTTCCTGCACATGGAAGAAAAGCTCTCAGTTATTCCCCCCCCCAAAGATGGTGTTAGCTGTGGGTTTTTCATAGATGGCCTTCATTATGTTGAGTTAGTTCCCTTGAATCTTACTTTGTTGAGGTTATTCATCGTGAAATGATATTGTACTTTGTCAAATGCTTTTCCTGCATCTATTAAAATGATCATATACTTCTCATCCTGAAAGTTGTACTTCTGAAAGGCCAAGGTTGAGGCCTCATTGAGAAGCAGGCTCAGGTTACCGACTAAAGGTTCTATTAAGGAGAGATTCTTTGTCAAGACACAACCAATTAAAATGAGGCTTATTATTGCACTGCCAGGAAAGCTGTGCAGGTTGCACACTGTTCAACTCTAGGAGTGCCATTTACTTCATAGGCTGTGTAGATGACTACCCACACCTGAGTTGTGTGGTGGATAGCCTGCATGGCCACGTGCAGTCTTATGGCCACAGCTCCCTCGGCTGGTAGAAGAATTTCCAGTTGCTTCCCTTACGTTCCATCTTGGTCAGTGGGCAAGATCCCTCCTGTCCTATCTCCACCCAAGATGTCTATGTCCCTCACTGTCATTTGAGACTTTGGGACTCTTGGACTATTTGTGGTCCACAGTGAGTGGGTGGACCCTTGCACTGAGTACAATATAGCCCCTACTGCCTCCATCCTGTCCTTTGATCTTACACAGAGAAGGTTTTTACTTAACCTTCCATATCCAGAGCATTCTTTGCAGTCACTGCTCTTCTCTTTGGAGAACTAAAATCTCTATAAGCAGACACTGTCTGACACCTAAGGCTGTGGGTCTTTCCAGTCTCTGCTTCTTTGCAGTGAGAAGAGTAAATCAAGGAGCATAGGAAACACATGGATTGATATATCTAGATAAGCCTCTGCCAGAGGCACTTAACAAGGAAACCATTTAAGGGTTCTGGGGGGAAGTAAGGGAGCTCTGAGAGCAGATATTAGTGCACATCAGCCAGTCTGCAGCAGGGGCAAGGAGCCTTTGAGGAGGAACTTCCAGAAAACAAAGGTAGACAGGCAGAAGAGAGCAAAATTCAGTGCAAAATTCAGTGCAAAGAAATCTTTGGCTAAAAAGATCTACCATGCTCCCCTCTCCCCACTTCTGCTTTTTATTGGATCACTTATGTTTTCTTTATAGCTTTCTCCCTGACTTCCACAAAATGATGTGTTCTATTTGAGTTCTTTTAGTGGTTAACTTTATCTTTCTAAGAGGTGTAGTCAACTTTACAAACATTAAAGCTCATTAATCTCTGTGTTGTCCTCAGCAACACAAAGGCCTCAAAATGCAGGCTTCCAGGGTGCCTGGGTGGCTCCCTTGGTCAAGGGACTGCCTTTGACTCAGGTCAGGATCCCAGAGTCCTGGGATTGAGTCCCATATTGGGCTCCGAGCGGCATGGGGAGTCTGCTTCTTCCTCTGACTGCCCCTCTCATGCACTCTCTCACTCTGTCTCTCTCTCTCTCTCTCTCAAATAAATAAATAAATAAAATCTTTAAGAAAAAAAAAATGCAGGTTTCCCTCCCCTGCCTCCCATATTTGGCACTGCTTTTACTTTCCTCCTTTTGTGAACTTCCATCTGGTCATTTATCATTTTTACAATCAGTTCACATTTAGATGAACCAACATGTCCATTTCTTTGCTTCATACTGTGTCTTAAGTCCAACTTACTTCTAGATTTAATCTCCGGTGTGCTGAAATAATCTTTAAGCTATTTAGAGCGAGAAAATCTCTGGGTCTTTGTTCTGTCTGAAAGCTAACCCTTACTCTTGAATTACAGATTCACTAAGTATATAATTCTAGCCTAGCGCTTCTATTTTCCCTTGGCACTTTGAATGTATCATTACGTTGTCTTCTGGAGTCCTTTGTTGCTTTGGGAAAATGTGCTTTTGTCTAATTGCTATTACTTTTTAGATAATCTTTCCTTTCCTTTTGGCAATTTTTAAGGCCTTTTTATGTTCTGCACATTCACCGTGCTGTATGTGGTAAAGATTTGCTTATTCTCTTTGAGATATGCTGTGTGGCCTGTTTTAGGGATCGTGTCATTCTTCCCATCCGGAAATGTCTCCACCATCAGGCCTTCCCCATTTTCTCCATTCAATGCTTCCTGTTTCTATATAGTGGATGTTTTCATTTTCTCTCCATGTTATGTAAAGTCTTGTACTTTCTAGATCTTTGCTCTCAGGTGGTACACTTGAGATGATTTTCTCATGTCTTTCTTCCAATAGGCTAATTTCTGAGGTCTGGTCTTCATCCAGTCTGTAGATTTCACTATTTCAAAGTGGCTCGATATTTCATATGAAAACTTTATTTACATCTTTTGTAAATCCACTTGTTCTTTTCCATTAGGCTCCTGTCTTATGACTCGTATTTCTTCCTTCATCTCTTTGAGCAATTGAAGGTGCCAGTCTTAATTTAAATGTTATCTCAGGGGCGCCTGGGTGGCTCAGGGGTTAGGCCTCTGCCTTCGACTTGGGTCATGGTCTCGGGGTGCTGGGATCGAGCCCTGCGTCGGGCTCTCTGCTCGGCGGGGAACCAGCTTCCCCTTCTCTCTCTGCCTGCCTCTCTGCCTACTTGTGATCTCTCTCTGTGTGTCAAAAAAATAAATAAAATCTTAAAAAAAAATGTTATCTCAGACGGTATTACTATTTTTGGTTTTCAGAGTTTAAAGTCTCCCATTTCTTACCGTCTGACTGTCTCATGGTGGTTTCTTCTCACTGAGTCCCATGGACCTGGGCCATGACTGCCTCCCAGTGGAACAGTTCATTCACATTTATCTCTCTGGACCTCATGCAGTTAATGAGTTCAGGGCAACCTTGTATGTCAGTATTTGGCTGGAGGTGTTGTATGTCTCTTACTACCCGTGTATGTGAATTCTCTTATTTCTGTTGGTGGGTTAGGTCTGAGGCATTATTCTCTTACATAATTCTTATCACCCTTGGCCTCCTTGGAGCCATCGTGTCCCTGAGCTGGTGGGCACTGTTTTTGTCTTCTTCACTAAGGGACAAGTCAGCCCTCCAGGGCTTCTGGCTTCCAGCAGGGAGCCCGGCATCTGCATTCATCAAAAGCCACACTTCCAGAGGTTAAGGCCTGTGTGCAGCTCTGACCTGCCTGTGGCTTCAGCTTTAGCCAAACTCCTCCAGCTTCTAGTTATCCTTTCATTCCTGGCACCTCTTCTGGTATTGAACTTAGGTATATACACAGAGTAATATCTCCTATTTAGCATTTTTTTGTATTTGAAGCAGGTGGGGCAGTACTAGGAGTAGGAGGCAAAGGCCTTTCATGTCAGCTTGGCTTGCCTTATTGCATGAGGCCCCAAATGTTCCATGAAGCCAGTATAGCATGGACGGCAAAGCCGCTGAGGCCCCTTCATAGCTTTGCCCACAGTGCTGCAGTGATGTGTGGTTTTGAGATGTCACTGGTCACACTGACCCACAGATAATCCATGCTTCCCTGTCACTCTTGCTGACTCAAAAGCAGGTGACCCCCCCACACACACAGGTGTCCTCAGTCAGTGACTGGGGACCTGTAACACCCTCCAGACACAAGAAGCATCACTCTGCTTCCTGAGCAGATCATTCTGGATTCTGGTTCTCTGTCTCTTTCAGGCTAGTGATTATTTTCTTTCTTTGGGCTCATGACTCCTCTGTAAATCCCAATAATACTTGCAAGGGACTTCTTCTTCCCCTGTCTCTTGACTCTTGCAGATTAGAATTTGCAAGAAGGTGCCCCCCAACCCTGTTTTTTGTTTTTATTTATTTATGTATGTATTTTTTTACTCTGTGAAAGAAGTTTCAGTGGAAGAGTGAGTTTGTAGCCAGGATACAACTGGATAGGATCTGTGGGATACATGGAGAAGGGAAACCAGGACCATAAATGTCTTTCCACAAGGCTGCTGAGAAGGGGAGGAGATAAAGAGGTTATTTGAGTGAGAAGAACCTGGGAGAGGAATGAGTCTAAGACAGGAAGGAACCAGGACAGTGGACAGTAACTAAGAGAACAAAGTCATGGAAGGACCAGGATAGCATTCTACTGTGGGGTGGCCGAGATGCACAGTCCCACAGTGGCTGCACGTAAGGTTAATGCACTGGGCTATGTCAGAGGGAGAACTGGAAACTAAAGGAATAGTGTCATGGCTCTATCTTCGGGTTCTTCTCCGAAAGGGTGGGCAGAGTTGAGAGGGATTTGTAATCACTGTCCTTGACTTTTGACCTAGGGCCTTCCTCAAGCCAAGAAACCCTGCCGCCTGTCAGCCTGCCTGGATTGGGAGATCTTGGTAGTCAGTGAGTCCTTTAGTGGAGGAACTTTGTAGAAGTAGAGGGGTCTGTTGCTACTGCCCAAAAATAACTTGTGGGGATGGGTCTTTGAATATCCACTGTGATGGGGTGTGTTCTAGTCAGCTGTTTTAACAAAGTGTCTTGGCCTAGGTGACTGAAACAATAAATACTTATTTATCACAGTTCTGGAGGCAGGAAAGTCCAAGGTCAAGGTTCTGGCTGGGGAGAGCCCTCTCCTTGGTTCACACCACTTTCTTGCTGTGTCCTCACGTGACAGAAAGTACGGGAACTCTGATTTCTTCCTTTTCTTGTGAGGACACTAACCTCATCATGCAGGCTCCGCCATCATGACCCCATCTCAACCTAGTCACCTCCCAAAGGCTGTACCTTCAAATACCATCACATTAGGGATTAGGGCTTCAGCATGGGAATTTGGGGGAGATACAAACTTTCAGTCCATATCAGAGTATGAGGAAACTTTCAAAGGTTGAGGCCTGGGATGGAGGGCTTTGGCAGAAAATTATAGAGAGGGACTCAGGGCTTCTAGAAGACAGAATATGTGGGTGCTTGGAGGAACATGACTCAGGAAGGGTTAAGTAGAAAGTGTGTGTGTGTAAGAGAGAGATAGGGAAGCAGGCTAAAAACCAGGATGAAAAAAAATCTAAACTTTACAACTTACTTTGGCCTTATTCATGCAGTTCTCATTTTTAAATCCCTTCTGAAATGGCACCTTTCTCTTCTGTAAAGGAATGAACTAATTTGTTCAGTATTTTTTTGAAATGCTATATGTCAGGCACCATGGGAGGGGCAGAGATGCAGGGATAGGTAAACTGTCTCCATCCTTGGGAACTCATAGTTTCATGGGACAGTGGTCCTCAAAGTGGTGGATGTGAGTCTCTGGGGCAAAGGACTTGCCAAGGGGTACTCAAACATGGCTATTTTACAGAATTCTGTTCGGAAACCTTTGGCTTCTATCTATTCTTCTCTAAAATTAATTTGTTTGGATGAACCTGTGCTCACCATAATTTTTTATAAAAGGGAGGCATTCCCCTTACCTATCTCAAATCTTACCCTGATGCATTGCCCACAGACAAAACTTCAAGGGCATCAAAGAGAGAGAAAACCTTTTTGTAAATAATAAATCAAGACATCAGAAACCTATGGAACTTTCTCCTCTGTTCCTGTCTTCTGTAGCTCTCTTAAGAGTGAAGCGTGGTGTTGGAAAGGGGATGGTTGGCCTCTGATTTTGTGATGTTCCATGTATGGTATGTAGAGAAATGGCAGGTTTCATTTTAATGACCTGGCCTCTTCCGTTCTCTGCCTGTAGTGAGAGAAGTTCTTAAGGGAGATAAACAGGAGAGCAAAGCAAGGAGAGCTTCTGTATGAAGTAATGAATACTGAGAACAGGCCATCATATTTAAATGCAAGCAACTCGGGGCACCTGGGTGGCTCAGTCCTTAAATGTCTGCCTTGGACTCAGGTCATGATCTCAGGGTCAGGGGATCGAGCCCACATATGGCTGCCTGCTCAGCGGGAAGCCTGCTTCTTCCTCTCCCACTCCCCCTGCTTGTGTTCGCTCTCTCACTGTGTCTCTCTCTGTCAAATAAATAAATAAATCTTAAAAAATAAAATAAATGCGAGCAACTCTTTCTTTTTCTTTTTTTGACAGAGAGAGCCAGCACAAGTAGGCAGAGAGGCAGGCAGAGAGAGAGGGGGAAGCAGGCTCCCCACTGAGCAGAGAGTCCCATGCAGGGCTCGATCCCAGGACCCTGAGACCATGACCTGAGCCAAAGACAGAGGCTTAACCCACTGAGCCACCGAGGCACCCCAATGTGAGCAACTCTTTACACACATTTTCAGTGCTCATCCTCCTGGCCATTGATTCCTGCAGAAGCAATCAGGATGTTTCCTGGAACTACCAGCATTTGCAGGCTATTAAATAAAATGTGTGAATAAAACTTTTACCTGAATTCTCTCAGATTAGCAGTATATTCTTTTTTTTTTTTTTAAGATTTTTTATTTATTTATCAGGGGGACGGGGAGAGAGCGAGCACAGGCAGACAGAATGGCAGGCAGAGGCAGAGGGAGAAGCAGGCTCCCTGCCGAGTAAGGAGCCTGATGTGGGACTCTATCCCAGGACGCTGGGATCATGACCTGAGCCAAAGGCAGCTGCTTAACCAACTGAGCCACCCAGGCGTCCCAGATTAGCAGTATATTCTTAAGGGAGATACTCAAAACCTAGTTTTTCAAATCATACCATGAACTCTTTCTATAATCATTTGTCATGTTTAAAATAATCAATATTTCTTTCCTACTACTATTTATACAAAATAAAACTGTAATTATATGTTAGCTACTAGACCGAATCTCTTTAGCGATATATTCTTTTCACTTTTTAAAGTAGATTTAAAAGTTTTGTTAATTATGTCTAGCAAAATTATTGGAGTTATTTCAGATTTTTATACATGAGACTCAATTGACCTTCAAACCAAATCATACACAAACAATTATGGAAGGAATGCCAAGGGTATTGTCATGCTCCACTCTTCTCAAATAACTGATAATTTTAGCTGCAAATTACATTGCAATAGAACAAATGAAATAATGAGAAGAATTTATTATCTAATTCATATAATTTACTTTAAAAGGGTAAATATAGGGGCGCCTGGGTGGCTCAGTGGGTTAGAGCCTGAGCCCCACATCGGGCTCTCTGCTCAGCAGTGAGCCTCCTTCCCTTCCTCCCTCTCTCTGCCTGCCTCTCCACCTACTTGTGATCTCTGTCTGTCAAATAAATAAAATAAATAAATAAATAAAAAGGGTAAATATATTAGATCATGTCATTTTAATCTTACTGGAATATTTTTAGTAATCTAACTTACAAATTACCTTTTACTTCATATCTACTCACATCTATGTTTTGAAATACACATTAACACATTGATTTGAACTTAAAAATAAAGGCAGACTTCTGACAGAAAAATCTGCTTGGCTATTTGGTTTGACAGAGAAGATAGCTTTACCACTTATGTCAAATGGTAAATATTTCCATAAATAGGATGATTAAATATATAGCTCCAAGATTATGCCAAAAATACATTTACAAATATTATATTGGTAAAAGTGTAATGAAATTAATAAGTAACTTTCCCAACTTTTCACGAATTAATCAATGTATTTCTAAGTGAAAGAGGAATATTGATCATCTGACAAATCTTAGTAACCTTTTTTTGCATACTTCCCACAAAGTGAATGACTCTGATGACAAGTAGCACACTTTTCTAAGTCAGGTGTTTTCCATTTCTTTACTTTCACCAAACTAAAACAGGACCTAAGAGAGTTGCTGGCTCATGGCCATTAAAAATAATTTCAGGATGTGAGGGCGATCTGGCTGCGACATCTGTCACCCCATTGATCGCCAGGGTTGATTCGGCTGATCTGGCTGGCTAGGCGGGTGTCCCCTTCCTCCCTCACCGCTCCATGTGCGTCCCTCCCGAAGCTGCGCGCTTGGTCGAAGAGGATGACCTTCCCCGATAGAGGAGAGGACCATTCTTCGGTCAAGGGTATACGAGTAGCTGCACTCCCCTGCTAGAACCTCCAAACAAGCTCTCAAGGTCCATTTGTAGGAGAACGTAGGGTAGTCAAGCTTCCAAGACTCCAGACACATCCAAATGAGGCGCTGCAGGTGGCAGTCTGCCTTAAAAAAAAAATAATAATAATTTCATTGATGAGTAAGTATAGAATTTGGATTATAAAATTTGGAAATAGTTCAAAGATTTGTATTATAATATTGCTATAATAAAATCTTTTCTACTAACGTATACTTATTTATGTTACTAAGATATGTTACTGCTTAATTCTATAATAATAATAGTAATAGTAATAATAATAATAGTAATAGGAATTACACTAACGTAGATGCTTGAATCATTCTAGCAATGTCGTATTAATCATGGCTACATAAGCTACTTGAGGAGATACAGCCCTTATATATGTTGATAGATGCACCTCTGATCATGTTTTATAGTAGTATTTTTTAAAACTAAATTTGTAACAAATTTATTTGATATGGATCAATTGTATACTGCTGATAATAATAACAGGATTAACAATTGATTACCCAACCGGAAGAAGTTGTTTAACACTTAGAGCTGGGGTCATTGATTTTTTTAAAAGATTTTATTTATTTATTTGACAGAGAGAGAGATCACAAGTAGGCAGAGTAGCAGTTAGAGGGAGAGGGAGGAGCAGGCTCCCCACTGAGCAGAGAGCCAATGCGGGGCTCCATCCCAAGACATGGAGATCATGACGTGAGCTGAAGGCAGAGGATTTACCCCACTGAGTCACCCAGGCGCCCTGATGTTTTTTTAATTACACTTAAATCTCTATATATTTTGTCACAGAAAGGCATAACTAACAAAAGAGTTTACATCGTAAGTATATAACATGAGGATAAAATTATGTCAGGGAATTGAAATGGCAATATGAGAGCAATGAGAATTACAAAAGATGATCTTTGTATGTTGTAAACATCACAGAAGTATGTTAGAGTCTGTTGGATACATTTAAAAGAGCCATGTAATCATTTAATTTTAAAAAGTCAATATATACAATATAGAAATAACATCCTTTGCTATGATTGAAATTTTTGATGAAAATTTCCTTCCTACTTCAATTTTAAAATACACATACAATTACATGGTATTTCAAAAAGCACATTTAGTAGTTATGGTAACAGAAATGTTTGAAGAGAAGAAAAGAACTATAATAGAGCTCACATAGAAATAAAACAATTATCACAAGTTTCCATTAATATAATAATAAGCATGGTAAGTATATGGCACATATCTCAGGTAGATAAATGAAAACTTCCTGGAGTCACCAGTAATTGAGCTAGGACTAGAAGAGTTGGGGCGGAGCCAACCTCAGTGGAAGATGGGGCCCAGAGAGGAGGGCTTGGGGGAACTATGGATGTGCAAGTAATGGAGGAAGCAATGTGTATTCAATCAGTATCCTATGCTGGGTCATTAGGTAGTATTTTTTTTTTTTAAGATTTTATTTATTTATTTACAGACAGAGATCACAAGTAAGCAGAGAGGCAAGCAGAGAGAGAGGGGGGGAAGCAGGCTTCCCTGAGCAGAGTGCCCGATATGGGGCTTGATCCCAGGACCCTGGGATCATGACTGAGCTGAAGGCAGAGGCTTTAACCCACTGAGCGACCCAGGCGCTCCTAGATAGTATTTTTAAAATGCAGTGTTGCTGCAATGGATATCCTTGTGCATCTGTATTTTCATATTCTGGTGATGTGTCTTCACTTCTTAGAAGTGTAATTGCTGAGTAGATAGCACTGGGGTACTGGAGTCTGCCCTCTCTGGCATAGGCGGGCAAGGAGTGATTGCTACAATTTCAGGAATTTTATGAGCCTGATGTTAAACCATTGGTAACTTGAAGTTGACCAGGGTGAGGGAACTCATACCACAGAAATCAGCAAATGCCTCCTGCTACTCCGGAAAAGCCAGCTTACTAACATCATTGGGGAAAAAGTGCCAAATTCCCATCTACTCATATAGTATTCTTTAAACATATTTCTAGATTCATTTTCTATATCTTGATTTAGAACTTTTGCATCATTTACTTAAGAATGGGTAGGTTATAATTTTTGAGGGGAAGGAGCATAGCATAGGTGTTGCTTTATTAAATTAGGTTGGAAATTATATAATAATTATCAGTTCCTTGAATTTGTGAAATAATTTTCTGTTAAGCAACAAACGCTTTTATTTTTATCTATTATAATTTATTTTTTATTTATTTAAGCTTTTTAATTTTAATTCTACTGCTAACATACAGTGTTATATTAGCTTCAGGTATATAATGTAGTGATTCAACAATTCTATATGTTGCTTTGGACGCCCGGGTGGCTCAGTCGGTTAAGTGTCTGCCTTTGGCTCAGGTCATGATTCCCAGTGTCCTGCGATCGAGTCGCGCATCTCCTTGCTCAGCAGGAAGCCTGCTTCTCTGCTTGCCATTCCCCCTACTTATGCTTGCTCTCTTTCTCTCTAACAAATGAAATTAAAAAAAAAAACCACCCACAATTTATATATTCTCATAATAAGTATACTCTTAATCCCTTTCGTCTAACTCATACAACCCTACCCACTCCCCTCTGGCAACTATTAGTTTGTTTTCTGTAGTTCAGAGTCTGTTTCTTGGTTTGTATCTCTTCTTTTTTCTTTTGCTGCTTTGTTTTGTTTCTTAAATTCCACATGAGTGAAATCATATGGTATGTCTCTTTTTCTGACTGGCTTATATCACTTAGCATTATGCTTTCTAGCTCTATCCATGTTCTTGCAAATGGTAAGATGTCATTCTTTTTTATGGCTGGATAATATTCCATTACATATACCACTTCTTTATTCATTCATCTATCAATGGACACTTGGGCTGCATCCATAATATGGCTAATATAGATAATGCTGCATTAAACATAAGGACGCATATATCCTTTCAAATTAGTGTTTTTGTATTCTTTGGTTAAAAACCCAGTAGTGTAATTACTGGATCAGAGGGTAGTTCTATTTTTAATTTTTTGAGAAACCTTCATACTGTTTTCCACAATGGCTATACCAATTTACATTCCCACCAACAGTGCACAAAGGTTCCTTTTTCTCTATATCCTCCCCAGCACTTGTTTCCTGAGTGTTTGATGTTAGTTCTTCTAACAGGTATGATATGATATCTCAGTGTGGTTTTGATTTGCATTTCCCTGATGATGAGTGATGTTGGCATCTTTTCATGTATGTTGGCCATCTGTGTATCTTCTTTGAAGAAATGTCTGTTAATGTCTTCTGCCCCTTCTTAATTGGGTGTTTGGGTTTTTTGGCATTGCGTTCTATAAGTTCTTGATATGTTTTGGATACTGACCCTTTGTCAGATATGTCATTTGCAAACATCTTCTCCCATTCCATGGGCGGCCTTGTAGTTTTGTTGTTTCCTTTGCTGTGTGGGATCTTTTTATTTTGTGTAGTTCTAGAAGTTTATTTTTGCTTTTGTTTCCTTTGTCTCAGGAGACATAACTGGAAAAATGTTGTGATGGCCTATGTGAAAGAAGTATTGCCTGTGCTCTCATCTAGAATGTTTATGGTTTCAGGTCTCACATTTAGGTATTATATCCATTTTGAATTTATTTTTGTGTATGGTATAACAAAATGGTCGGGTTTCATTCTTTTGCATGTTGCTATCCAGTTTCTCACCACCATTTGTTGAAGTCTTTTTCCCATTAGATATTCTTCCCTGCTTTGTCAAAGATTAATTGACCGTATGTGTCTGTTTTTGTGCCAGTACCATCCTGTCTTGATGACTACAGCTTTGTAGTATAACTTGACATCTGGAATTGTGATACCTCTGCTTTTGCTTTTGCTTTTTCAAGATTGCTTTGGCTATGCAGTGAATGCTATGCTATTGAATCACCCTTGCAGCCCAGGAATAAATCCCACTTCATCATGCTGAATAGTATTTTTAATGTATCCTTGGATTTGATTTGCTCATATTCTATTGAGGTTTTTTGTTTCACAGCTCTCTTTTTTGCGGTGTCTTTTATAAATTTAAATTTTAGTTAACGTACAGGGAAATATTGGTTTCTGGAGAAGAATTCAGTGATTTATCACTTATATACAACACCCAGTGCTAGGGACACCTGGGTAGCTCAGTTGGTTAAGCCTCTGCTTTTGGTTCATATCATGATCCTAGACTCCTGGGATCGAGTCCCGAATTGGGCTTCTTGCTCAGTGGGGAGCCTACTTTTCTCTCTGCCTCTGCCTGCCACTCTACCTGCTTGTGCTTTCTCTCTCTGTCTGACAAATAAATAAATAAATCTTAAAATAAAACAAACCCAGTGCTCATCACAACAAGTACCCTCTTTAATGTCAATCACCCATCTAGCCCATCCCCCAGCAACCTCCCTCCATCAACCCTTAGTTTGTTCTGTATCATTAAGAGTCTCTTGTGTTTTGTTCCCCTCTCTCTCTTCTTGCTTTTCCTCCTTCCCATATGTTCACTTACTTTCTTTCTTAAATTCCACATATGAGTGAGATCATATGGTATTTGTCATTCTCTGACTGACTTATTTCATTTAACATAATATACTCTAGGTCTATCCCAAGTTGTTACAAGTGGCAAGATTTCATTCTTTTTGATGCTGAAGAAGAGTAGTCTTCTTTATAAACCATTCATCAGTTGATTGATATTTGGGCTCTCTCCATAGTTTGGCTATTGTTGATAGTGCTACTATAAACATCGGGGTGCATGTACCCCTTCAAAAGTGTATTTTTGAAACCATACTTTGGGTAAATACCTAGTACTGCAATTACTGGATTGTAGGAAGGTAGCTCTAGTTTTAACTTTTTGAGGAACCTCCATACTGTTCTCCAAAATGGCTGCACCAGTTTTCATTCCCACCAACAGTGCAATCCTTGCCAACACCTGTTGTTTCTAGTGTTGTTAATTTTAGCCATTCTGACAGGTGGGAGGTGGTATGTCATTGTGGGTTAGATTTATAGTTCCCTGATGATGAATGATGTTGTGCATCTTTTCATGTATCTGTTGGCCATCTGGATGTCTTACTTGGAAAATTGTCTATTCATGTCTTCTGCCCATTTCTTAACTGGAATATTTGATTTTTGGGTGTTGATTTTGATAAGTCCTTTACAGATTTTCGATACTAACTCTTTGTCAGATATGTTCTTTGCAAATATCTGCTCCTGTTCCATAGGCTGCTTTTCAGTTTTGTTGATTGTTTCTTTCACAGTGCAGAAGCATTTTATATTGCTGAATTCCCAGTAGTTTGTCTTTCCTTCTCTTTCCCTTCCTCTGGCATTGTGTCTAGTAAGAAACTGCTATGGCTGTGATCAAAGAGGTTTGTGTCTGTGTTCTCCTTTAGGATTGTGATGGTTTCCTGTCTTACATTTAGGTATTCATCCATTTTGAATTTATTTTTATGTATGGTATAAGAAAGTGGTCCAGTTCATTCTTCTTCATGTTGCTGTCCAATTTGCCCAGCACTATTTGTTGAAAAGACTGTCTTTTCCCATCAGATACTCTTTCCTGTTTTGCTGAAGATTAGGTGACCATATAGTTGTGGGTCCATTTCCGCGTTTTCTATTCTATTCCATTGACCCGTGTGTCTGTTTTGTGCCAGTACCATACTGTCTTGATGACTAGATCTTTACAATATAGCTTGAAGTCTGGAATTGTTGCCTCTAGCTTTTTCTTTTTCAGGATTGCTTTGGCTATTCAGGGTGTTTTGTGGCTCTGTACAAATTTTAGGATTGTGTGTTCTAGCTCTGAAAAATGCCATTGTATTTTGATAGGGATTACATTAAACGTATTGATTGTTTTGGGTAGGATAGTCATTTTAACAATGTTTGTTCTTCCAATCCAGTCTAATCCAATTCATGAGCATTGTATGTTTTTCTATTTCTTTGTATCCTCTTCAGTTTCTTTCAAAAGTGTTCTATAGTTTTTAGTGTACAGATCTTTTACTTCTTTAGTTAAGTTTATTCCTAAATAGTTTATGGGTTTTAGTGCAGTTTTAAGTGGGATATATTCCTTGATTTCCCTTTCTGGTGCTTGGTTATTGGTGCATAGAAATGTAACAGATTTCTCACATTGATTTTATATTCTGCAACTTTGCTGAATTCATGTATTAGTTCTAGCAATTTTTTGATAGAATCTTTTGGGTTTTCTATGTAGAATATCCTGTCATCTACAAATAGTGAAAATTTGACTTCTTCTTTGCTGATTTGGATACTTTTTATTTCCTTTTGTTTTCTGGTTGCTGAGGCTAAGACTTCTAGTACTGTGTTGAATAGTAATGGTGAGAGTGGAAATCCTTGACTTGTTCCTGACTTTAGGGGAAAGGCTGTCAGTTTTTCCCTATTGATAATGATATTAGTTGCAACTCTTTCATATATGGCCTTTATGATATTAAAATATGTTCCACCTACCCCTAAATGGTATTGAGGATTTTTATCAAAAATGGAAGCTATATTTTATCAAATCATTTTTTGTATCTATTGAAGGGTTATATGATTCATATCATTTCTCCTATTATGTGGTGTATCATGCTGATTGGTTTGCAAATATTGAACACCCCTGCAGTCAAGGAATAAATCCCACTTGATCATGGCAAATAATTCTTTTAATATACTGTTGAATTTGATTTGCTAGTATTTTATTGAGAAATTTTGCATCCATGTTCATCAGGGATATTGGCTTATAGTTCTTCTTTGTGGTGGCGTCTTTGTCTGGTTTTTGGATCAAGGTAGTGTTGGCTTCATAGAATGAGTTTGGAAGTTTTCCTTCCATTTCTATCTTTTGGAACAGTTTGAGAAGAATAGGTATTAACTCTTTAAATGTCTGCTAGAATTCCCCTGGGAAGTCATCAGGTCCAGGACTTTTGTTTGTTGGGAGGCTTTTGATGACTGATTCCATTTCTTTGCTGTTGATGGGTCTGTTCAAATTTTCTGTTTCTTCTTGTTTTCATTTTGGTAGTTTGTAAATTTCTAGGATTTGTCCATTTCTTCCAGATTGCCCAGTTTGTTGCCATATAATTCTCTTATCATTGTATTTCTGTGGTGGTGTTTATGATCTATCCTCTTTCATTCATGATTTCATCTATTTGGGCCCTTTCTCTTTTCTTTTTGATAAGTCTGTCTAGGTGTTTATCAATTTTATTAATTCTTTCAAAGATTCATCTTTTAGTTCATTACTCTGTTCTACTGTTTTCTTTTTTGTTTCTATATAATTTATTTCCGCTCTAATTTTTATTATTTCCCTTCTTCTGCTGGCTTTAGGCTTTATTTGCTGTTCCTTTTCTAGTTCCTTTAGGTTTAAAGTTAGGTTGTGTGTTTGAGATGCTTCTTGCTTCTTGAGGTGGGCTTGTATTGCAATATATTTGCCTTCTCAGACTGCTTTTGCTGCATCCCTAAGGTTTTGGACTGTTGTGTTTGCATTTTCATTTGCTCCCATGTATTTTTTTTTCAGTTGTCCTTTAATTTCTTGGTTAATCCATTCATTCATTCTTTAGTATGATCTTCTTTAATCTCCATGTATTCAAGGTCTTTCTAATTTTTTTCTTGTGTTGTGGTCTGAAATCATGGATAGTATGAGCTCGACCTTTTTTTACTTGTTGAGACCTGATTTCTGACTCAGGATATGATCTATTCTGGAGACTATTCCATGGGCCCTTGAAAAGAATGTATAATCTGATGCTTTAGGATGAAATGTTTTGACTATCTGTTAAGTCCATCTGATCTAATGTGTCATTCAAAGCCATTGTTTCCTTGTTGATTTTCTGCTTAGATGATCTGTCTATTGCTGTAAGTAAGGTGTTAAAGTCCTGTACTATTATTGCATTATTATCAATGAGTTTCTTTATGTTTATTATTAATTGGTTTGTGTATTTGGGTGCTCCTAATTTGGGGACATAAATATTTATAATAGTTAGATCTTCTTGATGGATAGATCCCTTAATTATGACATAATGTATTCTTCATCTCTTACTACAGTCTTTGTTTTAAAATCTGGTTTGTCTGATATAAGTATGGCTACTCCAGCTTTCTTTTGTCATCCTTTAGCATGATAGATGGTTCTCCATCCCTTTACTCTCAATCCGCATGTGTCTTTAGGTCTAACATGAGTCTCATGTAGGCAGCATATAGATGGATCTTGCTTTTTTTTTTTTTTAATCCATTCTGATACTCTGTCTTTTGATTGGAACGCTTAGTTCATTTACATTCAAAGTGATTATTGAAAGATATGAATTTAGTGCCATTGTGTTACCTGTCGAGTTGATGTTTCTGGTGATGTTCCCTGGTCCTTTCCAGTCTTTGTTGCTTTCAGTCTTTTTTTTTCTTTTTTCCCCCTCCACTCAAAGAGGTCTTAAAATTTCTTGCAGGGCTGGTTTAGTGGTCATGAACTCCTTTAGTTTTTGTTTGTCTGGGAAAATCTTCATCTCACCTTCCCTTTTGAATGACAGCTTTGCTGGATAAGAATATTCTTGGCTGCAGATTTTTTCCTTTCAGTATGTTGAATATATCCTGCCACTCTCTTCTGACCTACCAAGTTTCTGTGGACATTTCTGCTGGCAACCTGATCTGCCTTCCTTTGCAGGTTAAAAGCTCTTTTTCCCTTGCTGCTTTCAGGATTCTTTCCTTGTCTGTGTGTTTTCTGAATTTGACCTTGGTATGTCTTGGCAATGTTTGGCTTTTATTGAATTTAATAGGAGCTTTCTGTGCTTCCTGGATTTTGATAACTGTATCCTTCCCCAGATAAGGCAAGTTTATAGCTATAATTTTTCACATAAACCTTCTGCCTCTTTTCCTCTCTCTTCCTCTGGGACTCCTATGATACAAATGTTATTACATTTTAATAAGTTACTTAGTTCCCTAAGTCTATCTTGGTAGTCCATTATTCTTCTTTCCCTCTTCTTTTCAGTTTCCTTAATTGTCCATAATTTTATCTTCTATATCACTGATATGCTCCTCTGCTTCATTCATCCTAGTTTTTATTAAATCCATTTGGGTTTGCATCTCAATTATAGCATTTTAAATTTTTGCCTAACTAGATTTTAGTTCTTTTATCTCTGCAGTAAGGGATTCTCTAGTGTCTTCTATGCTTTTTTTTTCAAACCCAGCTAATATCCTTATAATTTTTTTTTTTTAATATTCTAGTTCAGATATCTTACGTACATTTGTATTGATTAAATCCCTGGCCATTGTTTCTACTTCCTGCTCTTTCTTTTGAGGTGGATTTCTCCATGTCATCATTTTGTCCAGAAAAGAAAAGAAGAAAAAAAAAAAGAAAGAAAAAAAACAAAGAAACAAAAACCTAAAATACTAGTTCCTGGGTGTGTTTTGGTCTGTTTTTAAAAGAATCTAGTTCCAAAAATTAAGAAAACAAATTGAAAATTAAAAAATTCAAGAATTATATAAAAATACAAGTAAATTAAAAAATTTTTTTAAAAGATTTATTTATTTACTTGACAGACAGAGATCACAAGTAGGCAGAGAGGCAGGCAGAGAGAGAGGAGGAAGCAGGCTCCCTGCTGAGCAGAGAGCCCAACGTGGGGCTCGATCCCACGGCTCTGGGATCATGACCTGAGCTGAAAGCAGAGGCTTTAACCCACTGAGCCACCCAGGTGCCCCAAATTAAAATTTTTTTAATTAATAATAAAAAGTGAATTGAAAAAATAAGAAAATAAATGAAAAAATAATAATAAACAAATAAATGATAAAAGTAAAATTAGGACACTAGGTCCTCTTTCCCCTAGTAGACTTGCTACCAACAAGTTGTTTATGTTGGTCTTGGGGGGAGGGGTCTGCTTCCCTGGTTCTCAGGCTGACTTTTTTCAGTGGAACTGGGTCTCCAGGGTGCAGGGTGGGGGTGGGGCTTGGCATAAGCAGCTCTGTCATCTAGGAGGTGGTGCTGTTTTGCTCCCTGAAGACTTTCAGTGCTGATGGGATGAATATAGCAGTGCTCTGTTTTCTTGCCCTCACTCTGCAGGAGACCATATAGAAGAGCAAACAGTCACCTTTCTTGTGTTCCATCAGAATCCTTCATTTACCCTGCTTGTGTGAGCCTTTTTTTTTTTTTTTATTTTTATTTTTTTTTTATTTATTTATTTTTTTTTTTATCTCAGGCCCTCAACTGAGTTTTAAAACTACAAATTTTAGGGACTCCCACAGACCTGAGCTCTTCCTCTGGGGGAGGATCTTGCTATATTTTTGGCATTTGCCCCTCATGCCAGGAAAGCATTCTATGACATGCAGCAGTTTATGGCAAAACAGAGGACAAAGCCGGCACCAAGCCTTGCTGCTCTCAGCAGGCTTCCCCATTCCTTTGCCTGGGAACAGTGCAGTCCTTCCATGCCACATGTTCTTGAGACCCAGCAGATCCTCTGACCAGACTATCATGCCTCGGACTCCACCTTGTTTCTCCACCTAAGCACCTTTAAGCCAGGCATGTCACCCACAGGTAGCAGACTTCTACAAGTTCAGATTTTGTGCTCCACTGCTTATAATACTTTGTGGTAGCCTGCTTACACAGATTCCCTCTCTGCCACCATATCCACAGCTTCATCTCCCCCAAGTCAACTTTCTACACCCCTTTCCTTCCAAGAGGTTTTCTCTTTTCTACTTGTAGACTTGCAGTATTTCTTCTCTCAGACCTCCAGTTGAATTCCTTAGATATTCAGAATGATTGGACAACTCTCTAGCTGTGTTCCAGGGAAGAGACAAGCCTAGGTTCACCCTACTTCTCCGCCATCTTAACTCCTCCCCTCCTGTGGTGTCTTTATCCGGTTTTGGTGTCAGGATAATTCAGGCCTTATGGAGTAAATTGAGAAATATGTTTTCCTCTTCTCTTTTTTGGAGGAGTGTAGGAAGAACTGATATTAAATCTTCTTTAAATGTATGGTAAAATTTCCTGTGAAGCCATCTGGTCCTGGTTTTTGTTTCTTAGGAGTTTTTTGATTACTGATTCGATTTCATGATACTGACTCATTTTATTGCTGGTAATTTTCTTTTTCTTCCTGATTCAATTTTGGGAGATTATTTCCCTCTAGAAATTTATCCATTTCTTCTAGGTTGTCCAGTTTGCTGGCATATACTTTTTCACAATACTCTCTTACAATCCTTTGTATATCTGTGATGCCAGTTGTTATTTCTCCTCTTACATTTCTAATTTTGTTTGTCTCCCCCTGCCCTCTCTCTCTCTTTTTGTTTTGTGGGATCTGTCTAAAGGATTTTTAATTTTGTTGATCTTTTAAAAGAACCAGCTCTTAGTTTCATTGATCCATTCTATTGTTTTTTAGTTTCTATTCCATTTATTTCTGCTCTAATCTATTTTTTTCTTCCTTCTACTTGTTTTAAGTTCTGTTCATTCTTCTTTCTTTAGGTATGAAGTTAGATTGTTTATTTGAGATTTTTCTTGCTGCTTGAGGTAGGTCTGTATGACTATAAATTTCCCTATTGCTGCATCCCTAAGATTTTGGATTGTTGGGTTTTCATTTTCATTTATCTCCATGTATTTTTTTATTTCATCTTTGATTTCTTGTTTGGTCCATTCACTAGTAAGTAGCATGTTATTCAACCTCTATATTTTGTGCTCTGTCCAGATTTCTTTCTTGTGGTCGATTTCTAATTTCATAGCATTATGGTCAAAAAAACATGCATAAAATGACTTCAGTCTTTTTAAATTTGTTGAGGTGTGTTTTTTGTTTAATATGTGATCTATTCTGGAAAATATTCCATGTGTACTTGAAAAGAATGTGTATTCTGCTGTTTTAGAATGGAATATTCTCAATATATTTTTTAAGTTGTTCTGAAGTGTTATTCAAAGCCCCTGTTCCTTATTGATTTCTGTCCATTGATTTAAGTGAGGTGTTAAAATATCCCACTATTATTGTATTACTACTTATTACTTCCTTTATGCTTGTTATTAACTACTTTAAGTATTTGGGTGGTCCTATGCTGGGTACATAAATATTTACAATTGTTATATCTTCTTGTTGGATTGTCCCTTTCATGATTATATAGGGTCCTTTGTTTCTTGTTGCAGTCTTTGTTTGAATGTCTATTTTGTCCAGGATATGCATTACTACCCCAGCTTTCTATTTACCTCCATTCACATGATAAATTATTTTCCATCCCTTCATTTCAATCTGCAAGTGTTTTTAGGTCTGAAATGAGACACTTGTAGGCAGTATAGATGGGTTTGTTTTTGTTTGTCTGTTTTTTGGTTTGGGTGTTTTGTTGTTTTTGTTTTGTCTATTCTATCATTCTATGTCTTTTGATTGGAAAATTTAGTACCTTTACATTCAAAGTAATTATTGACAGATAATGTCTTTATTGCCATTTTATTACTTGTTTTTTTGGTTGTTTTTGTAGATTTTCTCTCATCCTTTCTTCTTTTCCTCTCTTTCATGGTTTGCTGGCTTTCTTTAATAATATGCTTGGATTCATTTCTCTTTATTCTTTGCATATCCATTACTGGTTTTGTGATTTGTGGTTACCATTTGGTTTGTATATAACATATTCTGCGTATAGCAATTTCTATTAAGTTGATGATTGCTTAAGTTTGAGCCCATTCTTTACTCCCCTTCTCCCCACATTCTAGATATATGGTGTCATATTTTACATCCTTTTATTCTGACAGTCCCTTGTATGATTCTTACAGATATATTTATTTTTATTGCTTTTGGGCTTCCTACTTCCCTTGCTTTTGCTTATAGTCCTTCCTTTCCACTCAGATTCTCCGTTAATATTTCTTGTAAGGCTGGTCCAGTGGTCATGAAATCCTTTAACTTTAATTTGTCTGAGAAGCTCTTTAGCTCTTCTTTTATTCTGATTGATAGCCTTGCTGGATAAGAGTATTCTTGGCTGCAGATTTTTCCCTTTCAGCACTGTCATATATCATGACAGGCCCTTCTGGCCTGCAATATTTCTGTTGAAAAATCAGCTCATAGCCTTCTGGAGTTTCTCTTCTATGTAACTCCTTTCTTTTCTCTTGCTGCTTTTAAAACTTTCTGTCACTTCTTTTTGCCATCTACATTGCCATGTGTCTTGGTATGGACCTCTTGGGGTTGATTTTGCTGGGGAATTTCTGTGCCTCCTGGGTCTGGATTTCTATTCTCTTCCCCAGATTCAGGAAGTTTTCAGATATTATTTCTGCAGGTAGATGTTCT
Source organism: Mustela nivalis (assembly GCF_964662115.1). NCBI lineage: Eukaryota > Metazoa > Chordata > Mammalia > Carnivora > Mustelidae > Mustela > Mustela nivalis. The sequence goes on along the minus strand of NC_139031.1, from coordinate 99,337,144 downwards.
GCCTTCTCTTTTTTTTCCTTCTCTTTCTGAGTTCCTTTAATGTTAATATTATTCTGCTTAATGAGGTTGCTGAGTTCCCTAAGTCTATTCTCTTGTATAATTTTTCTTTCTCTCACCTTCTTAGCTTGATTATTTTCCATTGCTCTGTTCTCCAGGTCACCAATTTGTTCTTCTGTTTCATCTAGTCTACTGTTTATTCCATGTACTGTATTTTAAATTTCATTTATTGTGTTCTTCATCCCCGATTGGCTCTTTTGTTTTAATCTCATTGTTACATGTCCACCACTGTTTTCTCAAGTCCAGTGACTATCTTTATGATCATTTTATCTTTACAATCATTACTTTAAATTCTCTGTCAGGCATATTACTTATCTCCATTTCACTCAGGTCTCTGGCAGTGATTTTGTCCTGTTCTTTCATTTGGGACATATTTCCCATCTCTTCATTTTGTCTAATTCTCTGTGTCTGTTTCTCTGTGTTAGGAGAAATAGCTGTGTCTCCAGCACTGGAAAGTAGTGGTTTTAGGCAGATGTCCTTTAGAGCTCTGCTTTTTAGTGCCCCCTGTTCACCAGAACCTGGCACTTTGGGGTATCTCCTAAATATGATGAGTGTGTCCTGCTCTTGTGACTAAGCCACTTTTCCTTTAGTCTAGTCATCTGCATTGTTTCTTTTTGCCTGTTATGGGCAGTATTTTGTAACTGTGGTATTAGTGGGCAAACCAGGGATGCCTTGGGTTCAAACTGAGTTGGACTAGGTGTTTGCCAGAGATGCATTGGCACCAACTGCAGAGTATTTTCCCTGTGTTGTCCCCAGTGAGGTTTTGTTGGTGGGCAGGGCTTGTAGTCAGAGGATATATCTGCCCCCAGCCCAGTGTTGAGGTTACAGTCTGGCTGGTATGGAGTCACTTTGGAGTGGTGCTGGCCACTGCAGTGTCTGTTTGCACACTGCCAGACTGTGGCACTGCCTTGTATGCGCTCTGACCATGATAATATTGGAGAGGGCAAGTCCACCAGAAGCACAGGTTGGGGTGAGGCTACCAAGCTTTGCGTGTGGCTGGTCCTCTTTGGAAAGTGCCCTGAAGCCCTTGGACTGAGACAGGCTGTCCTGGGTGGATTGGTGGAAGCACAACAGGGGGCAGATTTGGGGAGAGCAGTCGGGCGTAATAGGGCAGCAGTGCTGGCAAGTTTGGTAGAGTCCTACTAGCACTGGGGAGCAGGGAGGGAAATGGCACCTTCCAGTTCCTTTGTTCCTGTAGGAGTTCCCTAGTGATCTCAGTCCCTTCAGGACAAGCTCTGAGATTAGTGAGTAACTCTCCTTCCTATATGCTCTAGGCACCTTCCAAACTGCTGCTTATGCTTTATTTTCTTGAGCTATTTGTCATGCTTTCTCTTTAAGGATGGGAACACTGTTTCTGTGGCCCACATCCTCTCCAGATCCCAGCTTACTTTTTTTTTTTTTTTTTAATTCCACGTTTTTAGTCTGCCAGCTGTAGGTACAGAAGAAATTTGACCCTTCTGGTTTTCAAAGCTAAAAGGTTTCAAAGGGATTTGTCTCCACTGTATACTGCCCAGTGTGGGGGTCTCTTTCTCTCCCCTCTCCATGACGGGGGCATTCCCTCCCTTCCAGGACAGTCCCACGGTCCGGTTAATTGCCAAATGCTTCTCCATCCTTCCTACCCTCTTTGATGGGGCCTTTTTTCTGCCTTTAGTTGTGGAATTAGATCTGCCAGTCTTTGTACCATTGTCTGGATTATTTACACTGATGTGAATGTTGTCTAGTTGTATCTGTGGTATGAGGTGAGCCTAGGGTCCTCCTACTCTGCCATCTTTCCTGGAAGTCTGTGCAAAACACACTTTTAAAATTGTTATGAAGTAGGCCTGGGTGGCTCAAAATTGTTGTGAATTTCTTCCATATTTACAGTTATCAAATTTTAGAAACAAAGTCAATTTTTTAGAAAAATTAAACATTTCATCAGGAGTTGGGAATTTATTATGTTAGACTCTTAAATACTTTTCTTTTATACTTTAAACTGTTTTCCCTTCCACTAGTAGTTATGTAACTTTCGTATTATGCTGCTTATTTGCATTTTCTCTCTAGTTTTTCTTTTCTAAATTTGTGTGTGAGTATATATTTCTTTGGTTTTCATATATATTTCTAAATTTTATGGTCTTTTTAAAATTTTTCAAATATTTTTTGTTTTTTATGTATATGTACATATATGTGTAAAATTAAGAGAGTAAAATAGAAAAACAAGATCAGTAATACTCTGCTTTTTTTCCTAATTTTGAAAAATGTAAGAATTTAATTCTTATTTCCCTTTTTTCTTATTACATAGCAAAAGCAGTTAAGTATATATTTAATTATTGGTCTTGTATAGTATCTGACCCATCGCAATTGAGAGGGTTGGCATTCCTAGGAGAGAGAGTGGTGCTATTTGCCTTCCTATATAGAAGTGTTTGGATGTTTTAACCTTCAGATGGCTGACCCAGTGAATACTGGCTGGACAGAACAGGAAAAGGAACAGAAGCAAAACTATACTCAAAAGGAGAATCTATGGTATTAAACAGAACTTCAAAACTATCATAGATTCTCCTTTTGAGTATAGTTTTTCTTCTCTTCCTTTTTTAGCCTTCTCATCATAATTGATTTCTTAAGGCCATAATTGTGATTTAAAATTCCTTTTAACCAAGAAGCTATTTAGGCTCTTAGTTTTAAATTGGCTAAGGTATTTTTAAACTTCAAACTTGCATTATGAATATCTAGCTTAGTTGCTTTGTGGTCAGAATATGTTATCCATATTCTTTTCATATCTTGCAATTTGTCTAGTTTTTCTTTGTGGTCCATGTATAACTAGTTTCAGTAAATGGTTCATGAATACTAGAAACCAAATCTATTCTTCGATGGTCAGGATCTTGAAGGCTTTCCTCAATAGCTTTGTTCTGGTCATAGATGTACCTCAGGACATGTAATGACAGTGTGTGGAAATCCGGATATAAGAGGGGGCAGACAAATCACTGCAGTTCCCCACAAAGGAGAAATAATTTGCCCAGTGTTTCATGGGAGTAGACTTAGGCCCTCTGAGGCACAGAGGTGGACGTGGAAGTCACGTGGGTCTGAATGCCATCTTGTGTGATCTGGGTTTTATGGGAGGAAGTTTGAGGCTGGTGACATGAAACAGGTTTTTAAATCCTTTAAGATCTCAACCATGGCAGTAGGCAGTCCATGCTGCTTAGTTCTCCGCACTGTTGACTTTATCCTATTTCTCCTGGGCCACAGCAAGCTGGAGATGTTGCCTTGTCCTGCTTTCCAGATGCTTTGTCTACCCAGAGATATCAGTCTCTTAGGTCAGGTCCTGCTCACCTGTAGTAGAGTGACAAAGGCTGTGTGATCTTAAAGCATCCTTGGACTAGCCCTCAAGGAAATATCTGCTTATAAGTGGAATTAGAGTCCTTTGTGGCATCATTTTAAAAACTCCTTCTCTGATTATGCTTTCCCATTTTTGTCCCAGCACTGTTCCATGCACACTTCTTTTTTTTTTTTTTTAAGTTTTTATTTATTCATTTGAGAGAGAGAAGCAGAGAGAGCACAAGCGAGGGTGGGCGGGGGGTGGGGGTGGGGGGGAGAGACAGAGGGAGAGTGAGAAGGAGAAGCAGACACCCGGCTGAGCTGGGAGCCTGACATGGGACTCCATGCCAGGACCTGGAGATCATGACTTGAGCCAGAGGCACACTTCTTAATGACAGCCACTTATTACCAATTACACCGTATTAGAAAAAATTTAGAGACTCATTTACTTTTATCTTCTCTCCATATTTTGCTTCGTAGATAATTTATGCTTAAATTCTAATCCTGAACCCGGTACTATAAATTAAAATTGAGTCTCAGCTACATATGCAAACTATATTCTTGGCTCCAGCTAAATGAAGTCTCTTCCTGGGAATGCTGATAAGAAATAAGAAACATATTTCTTTCTACTTAAAATGCATGAATTCTGTCAAATAGGGTCGGTGTTGGATTATAGTTGAATGTCTATATCAAACTAATGAGATCTGTTGCAGTTTCTTTACATTTATAGATGAATCGTGGTGTCCTAGAGAGGAAGGTATGTCTGATTCCCTCCAGAATCCTTCTTGCAAGGAAAAGAAACCTATTTGAGCTAATTCAAATAAGGGGGAGTTGTAGAGGAGCAGGGTTGTAAAATCCTACAACACACAGCTTCGCTTGCAAAATCACGAGGGGCTTAGGTTTCTCTCCATTTCTCTTTTTGGACTGTATTCCTTTGCTTGTCCGTGTCCTCCCATGGCCTGAGGTTTGGATGACCTCACAGAACTAACACCCACCACTCATATCTCTTAGAACAATCAGGGAAGGAACTCTTTTTGGTCACTGGTCAGCCAGTTAATTGGCTCCACTTGGTGCCATGTCCATCTCTGGCAGTCAGCTTTGGCCTGGGAGTGGTGTCGTCTAGGGCAAAACTGGCTGCCAGCACCTGCTCCTTGTGGGGCCAGGAGAGGGAAGAATTTCCAAGAAGAGGAAATCCTGAGCCGGAAGGACAGGCAGTGAGGTTTGTGTGGTGCAGAACAGGGAGAGGGGCAGGCTATCACTGAGGAGTTAGCTGGCATTTTACATTCCCCTCTGGAGGAAACCTGTATGAATGGCCCAATAGTCTGTGTCGAAAAGGATTTTGAAGCTTTGGGGACAGAATTTTCCAGGTGAAAACTGATAGCTCATCCTGTATTTTTTTTTTTTTAGATTTTATTTATTTATTTGACAGACAGAGATCACAAGTAGGCAGAGAGGCAGGCAGAGAGAGAGAGGAAGGAAGCAGGCTCCCCAGTGAGCAGAGAGCCCGATACGGGGCTCTATCCCAGGACCCTGAGACCATGACCTGAGCTGAAGGCAGAGGCTTTAACCCACTGAGCCACCCAGGTGCCCCCATCCTGTATTTTTAACTTAAAAAATCAATATCACAACACTGGCCCATTCAACTTCAAGTATTTTAGATCACAGGTTGAATTTTGTTCCTAAGTGGCAACATGATCTGAGAGAACAGAAGGGGAGTCAGGTCCCAGTTCTTCTTCCTCATTCAGTGGCTGGGGGTCACCTTGAGAGCCGTGCTCTTGGCTCGTTGAGAGCTCAGGCTGCTTTTTCCAAACAAGAAGGTAAGAGGTATGTTTGCTCTAGAAATGGGCAGCTCCAGGCCAGAAATTCACAGGCTTCCCTGTGCATTGTCAGGTGCAGCTGGTGTCCCAGAAGGAAGCACTGATTCACACATTCATAGTCAGGTCCTGCTACTCTAGAGGGACACGCAGGGTACAGCGTTTGGTGTCCGCCCAGGCAAGACTCTGTGGGCTTGCTGAAGTCTTAAATGAATCCTTCCTCTAAGGCCTGGAAGCACTTTGAACACTGTTTGACAGGTCCTTTATCAAAGAGTGAAGTTAGCGTTGATCACCTGGGATTTAAGGCTAAGGGAGCTAAGGATTTAAGCTAGATGGTTGCCGGGGTCCCATTTCATTGTGTACTAGATGAAAGCGAAGGTAACTGGTACCACCTTAGAGCTTAGTGGAGACTCTCTGGCTTCTGATGCTGACTTTCCAGGGTTATTCTATATTTTGATCTCTTTAGGCCACACGTACCATTCAGTTAGACAAGATGCTTGAATTGAAGACCCTTTCACCTTCCCTAATGCTGGTCAGAACTGTAACTTTTTTCCTCTTAGTATCTGGATCTCTTGAAGGTTCTAATGCCAAGCATGCACCTAACAGCTCAGTAAATACTTCCTAAACAAAAGTCTGGAGAACTAGCTTTTAATAGTTGAGTTGACTACATTTTGTTATCACAGATAATAATGCTAGTTAACTTTTGTAGAGGTCATTATGTAGCGTAGATTCTTGCTACTCCAACTGTGGTCTTTAGACTAAATCACACCCTCACTTGGGAAACTGATAGCAGTGTTGAGTTCAGGCTCCTGCTGAATCAGAATGCTTAACGGTGTGGGAAATTCAGATGCATTTAGATTTAAGAAGCCCATTCTGGACCGTGTTTCTCAAGCCTAACGGCAATTAGCATCCTAGAACAATTAGATCAGATTTCCGGTGGGTGAAAACCAGGCTTTGGTATTTTTCAAAACTCCCAAGAAAAATCATGTAACTCCCAGAGGAAGCAGCTTCAGTCATTTTGGACAATCTGGGTGGGTTTTTTAATTTTTCCTCATTAATTCTTAAATTTTATTTTACTTTTAGTAAAATTCACATAGTGTTATATTAGTTTTAGGGGTACAATACAATGATTCAACAATTCTATACATTACTCAGTGCTCATCATAAGTATACTCTGAATCCCCTTCACCTGTTTTTTTTTTTTTTTTTTTTTTAGATTTTATTTCTTTGACAGAGAGAAAGAGATCACAAGTAGGCAGAGAGGCAGGCAGAGAGACGGGGGAAGCAGGCTCCCCACTGAACAGAGAGGCCGATGGGACCCTGAGATCATGACCTGAGTCAAAGGCAGAGGCTTAAGCCACTGAGCCACCCAAGTACCCCTCCTTCACCTATTTCATACATATTCCACCTACCTCCCCACTGGTAACCATCAGTTTTTTCTCTGTTGTTAAGAGTCTGTGGTGGTTTTTTTGTCTCTTTTCTTCGCTCATGTGTTTTGTTTCTTAAACTCCACAAGCAAATGAAATCATATGATATTTGTCTTTCTCTCACTGACTTATTTTGCTATGCATTATAACCTCTAGGTCCAGCCATGTCATAGCAAATGGCAATATTTCATTCCTTTTTGGGGCTAATAATCCATTGGGTGGTGTGTGTGTGTGTGTGCGTGCGTGCGTGCGCCATATCTTCTTTATCCATTCCTCTATTGATGGATACTGGGTTGCTTCCATATTTTGGCTATTATAAATAATGTTTTAATAAACATAGGGGCACATATATCTTTTTCAATTAGTGTTTTTGTATTCTTTGTAAATACCCACTATTGAGTATTTAGATAGATGGTTGCCAGGGTCCCACTACTGGGCATTTACCAGATCAAATGGTAATTCTATTTTTAATTTTTTGAGGAACCTCCATCCTATTTTCCACAGTGGCTGCAACCATTGACATTCCTACCAACAGTGCACAAGTGTTCTTTTTTCTCCACATCCTTTCCAACACTTGCTTTTTCTTGTATTTTGGGTTTTAGTCATTCTGACAGGTGTGAGGTGATGCCTTACTGTGGTTTTTGATCTGCATTTCCCTGATGATGAGTCACGTTGAGCATCTTTACATGTGTGTATTGACCATGTGTATGTCTTCTTTGGAGAAATGTCTGTTCATGTCTTCTGCCCATTCTTAACTGGATTATTCGGTTTTCAGTGTTGAGTTGTATACATTCTTTATATATCTTGGATACTAACCTTTTATGGGATATGTCATTTGCAAATTTTTTCCTCCCATTCTGTACATTGCCTTTTAGTTTTGTTGATTGTTTCTTTTGCTGTGCAGAAGCTTTCTCTCTTGATGTAGTCTCAGTAGTTTATTTTTGCTTTTGTTTCCCTTGCCTCAGGAGACATATGTAGAAAAATGTTCCTATAACGAGTATCACAGACATTATTGCCTGTGCTCTCTTCCAGATTTTTATGGTTTCAGTTCTCACTTTTACGTCTTTAATCCATTTTGAGTTTATTTTTGTGTGTGGTGCAAGAAAGTGGTCCAGTTTTATTCTTTTGCATGTAGCTGGACAATCTGGCTTTTCACTGTGAAAATCAGATGGCAGAGTCACAAACTGACTCACCTTTCCTTACAATAAAATCTGATTCCATCTCTGTGTCTTTCACATCTTGCAAAATTATAGAATATTCACGTCTGGGAGATACTTTGTGTCAGAGGGGATTACATTTGAGCCATGCTCAATCTAGGATCAGATGTTTTCAAAATGTGGACTTCAAAGAGAATGCTTGAAATACTTTGAGGAACCTTACAAGAAACTTGGAAGGTCAGATCTTTTATTAATATTTTCTTCTGCTGCTACCACTGAATTAGTCTAGAGAAATTGTTTGCTTTTTATAAAGAGCCAAGTTCAGTAGGGGGCAACTTGCACAGATGCTTCGGTTTATGAAATTAATCTGGAAACCTGTTATGTATGAGGTTTGTGTCCTTCAGTTTATCTTCCCTTGGCCACGTAATGACCTCCGTGGCCATCTTGTCTCCTGTGCTCCTTTTGCAGATTCTTCTTCCTTTTCCTGCACTCTAAGGCTCAGGCCTTTGGCCTTCTGTCTTCTCTACACTCACTTCCCTGGTGTGGTTCCATCTATTCTGAAGACTTTCAGTTTCACCTGTGTGCTGATGACTTCTGTATTTGTATTTCCACTTCACATCTCTCCTTTGAATACTAGACTTGTATTGCCTTCTCCACCTGGATGTCTCAGAAGCATTTCCAAACATAAATTGTCCAAAACTGAACTCCTGTTTTTCCCCCAAGCTCTGCTCCACCCCTTCCCTATCACAGTTCATGGCAAGTCTATCCTTCCATGTGGCTCAGGTCAAACAATGGTGTCTTCCTTCTCTTTCACTCACATTCTGCAGCCAATGCAGCAGCAGGCACTTTGCTTTTATCATTGATGTTTGTCTAAAATCCAGCAACGGGGCACCTGGGTGGCTCAGTAGGTTAAGCCTCTGTCTTCAACTCAGGTCATGATCTCAGGGTCCTAGGATCAAGCCCCACATCAGGCTCTCTGCTCAGCAGGCAGCCTGCTTCCCCCACTCTCTCTGCCTGCTGCTCTGCCTACTTGTGATCTCTCTCCCTCTCGATCAAATAAATAAAATCTTAAAAATAAATAAATAAATAAAATCCAGCAACAACTTCTCACCCCTAACCTAGTCCAAACCACCAACATTTCTCACTGGAATTATTGCAAAGACTCCTAATTTGTCTCCCTGCTTTTTCTCTTGGTCACCCTCACACCCTGGGAGAGCCCATTAAAACCTCTGCTCAAATCCCTTCAGTGGCTTCCTATCTCTTAGGAGCAAAATCAGAGTCCTTACTAGGACTTAAGGAGGTGGTACCTAGGTGGCCGCCCTCCTTTCCTCCCCGTCCACATCTCTACCTTCCTCCCCAGCCTCTGTTCCTGCTTTCCTCCATTGTGCCAGACATGCCCCTTTCTTTAGGTTTTGGCTTTTGCCATTCTTCTGCCTGGTAAGCTCTTTCCCCACATACCCACATATGTCCTTCCCTCCCTCCGCCACATCCATTTTGTCCTGTTGCCCTTCTTACAACTCAGTCCCTCACAGCCTCCTGCCTCCCAGTGCTCATCCTGTGTCTGAGCCCTGCTTTCCCCAAAGCTCACATCACTTTCCAGTACACTACATAACTCATTCACTTCTGTTTGTCATTCGTCTTCTCAGTCTAAATGTATGCTCCAAGATGGTAGAAAAAGACATTTCAACTGTTTTACCCGCTATTGTATTACTCGAGCCTAGAAAAGGCATCTACAGTGAATGAATGGGTATATTGGCTCTTCCAAAGATTCCTGGACCCCGTTTAGTATAAAACATCATGTGTTTGTCACTGAGTGCCCACTGGGGCCCTGCCAGCAGCATGTATCACTAAGACATTATCTGTGGATCTCTGAGCTCAAGGCCTTACAAGGGTCTGATGTGCAAACAAGCACAGTATAATGTGATTCATGGGCTTGCAGCTAAAAAACAAAAGCCCTGGGCGTTCAGAGGGATGCCAACAATCTGGCTGAGGTAGGAGATGTGGCATTGAATGCGGTGAAGAGTGGGAGTCTCCAGGGAAAGAAAAGGAAAGCATCTTAGGCAGAGACAGCACCATATGAAAAGGGACGCTGGCAAGAAGTATTTTTAGAACCACTGAACAGCAGGACGCAGTGTGGTATGTGGGTAGGAGTGGTTGGGATAATCCTGGAAAGAGGAGGAATGAGACCAACCTATGGAGGCTGAGTTTTCTGCACTGGCGAGTTTGGATTTGGTCTTGTAAGCAGTGGGGGACCATTCAGTGTTTTAAGCAAGGAAATAACAAGACTAAACTGATGGCAGGTAAATACCCCTAGTGAAAGTTCAGGGAGGGATGAAGGTGGATGAAAGCTAGCACTGTGACAATGGAGATGGGTCAAGGGCTTGGCAGCGCAGTGAGGAGGGTCAAGGAACTCACAGAGATATGAAAGGGTGAGTGGCCTAGAATTAACAGTAAAACACTGACTGGGGAGTAAATCTTAAGCACTAATAATAAGAGAAATAGAAATTAAACCCATAGTGATATACAATTTTATGCCCCTCAGCACAAAAAAGGAGGCTGACCATAACGAACATTGGAAAGAATGTAGAAACATGGGAACCAAACTGGTGTGGGAAATGAATGGGTTCTGCCCCTTTGGCAAGCACAGTGCCCTCCCAGGAGAGTGAAGGATCAGTTGTCTTACTGTTCGCACAAACCCACACCTGTGCACACTCTCAGGAACCTCTCCTGTATGTGTCTAATGGGTTGTAACGGGTTGTGAGTAAAAAAAAGTGACATGCTTATATGGCAAAAGAAAAAAAAAATGGAAAAAATCTAAACTCTCACTTATAAGAGAGTAGATAAATACATTTTGGAAAACACAGCGATGAAATACTATAGTGAATAAACCAGAAGTCTAGAATTATGTGCTAATGTAGGCAAATATCCCAACCATAACATTGCTATTTCTGGAATGTGAGGAACATTTTTATAAACTAGCGTGAACTCGTTCATGCCACTTTTTTAGTGTTTTTTAACCTTTTTTAGGTTAAAAATCCTAATAGTAGAAAATAATGGAAAATTTTCTGTGAGATTTCTGTAATGTAGAATATGCACAGGACACATAATTACTACTTGAAGAGATCTTTGATTTGCATTATTAGATTATTATTTAGATATCTCCCTGTAAAGTCAAAATGCCACTAGATACCATATCTACTTTTGTAAATCAAATAACGTTAGTATGTTCTATATGAATTTAGAGAATTGGGGGTTAAAATGGAAAGCATTTGAATACAAATTAAAAAGACGTAAGCTCTGGTCCTGGTTCTTTCCTTATTTCTAGAGCTGCTCAGATCACTAGAACTTTCTGAGACTTCTGTTGTTTGTCATTCCCCTTAAAATGAGGACAGGCTTCCCTGCTCTGACACTGGTGGTGTGATGGGGAGGACCAAGTGAAACTGTGTGGAGGAAAGCTGGTCCCTATGAACTCACTGACCATGGGCTTTAGCTTCTTATATTACTGAAGTAATATATTTTGAAATAACATTGTTACTCAATTGGCAGATCTGAAAGGACAGTGAAGCAGCCTGAATTTTCTATCACAGACCCAAACTCTTCATGTCTGTGTTACTTCATGTCCTCTGAGCAGGAGGTACATGATGAGATTAGCCATTTGGGGGTGAGGTGTCGTTAGGAGAAACCCCTGGAAGGGGAGGTAGCGTGGGAGCTAGAAAGGCTGTGAGGCAGAGAGCACATCAGGGCTGATCGTTGTCAAGAGAGCGAAGAAGCTTGAGTGGATCTTGCCAGGCCCTTCAGGACAGCGTCTCATCTCCTGGGAATGGGGCCACCTGGGCTTCCTTGCGACACCCAGCCCTGGGCAGGAGCCACCCGGGGTGGGTCATGGGCTCCTTAGCACAGCTCGGGGCGGTCTCCATCAGTCAGAAATCTGATTTACCGGGAGGAGTCAAGATGGCAGAGAAGTAGCAGGCTGAGACTACTTCAGCTAGCAGGAGATCACCTAGATAGCTTATCTAAAGATCGCAAACACCTGCAAATCCATCGGGAGATCGAAGAGAAGAACAACAACAATTCTGGAAACAGAAAAACAACCACTTTCTGAAAGGGAGGACCGGCAAAGAAGTGAATCCAAAGCGACAGGAAGATAGATCCCAGGGGGAGGGGCCGACTCCCGGCAAGCGGCGGAGCAATGGAGCACAAAATCAGGACATTTAAAAGTCTGTTCCGCTGAGGGACATCGCTCCTGAGGCTAAACCGGGGTGAAGCCCACACTGGGTCAGCGTGGCCTCAGGTCCCGCAGGGTCACAGAAGGATCGGGGTGTCTGAGTGTCGCACAGCTTGCGGGTATTGGAACGGGAAAGCCGGCTACAGAGACAGAGCCGACAGTAAGCTCACAGCTCGGTGTTACCTTGAACCGGCCGCAGGCTCGGTGGGCTCGGTGAGCTCGGAGCCCGGCCGGAGGTCAGGAAGACAGGAGTTACTGGGTGCTGTTCTCTGAGGGCACACTGAGGAGTGGGGCCCCGGGTTCTCGGCTCCTCCGGGCTGGAGACCAGGAGGCCGCCATTTGTATTCCCGTCCTCCGGAACTCTACAGAAAGCGCTCAGGGAACAAAAGCTCCTGAAAGCAAACCCGAGCGGATTACTCACCCCGGCACCGGGTAAGGGCGGTGCAATTTCGCCTGGGGCAAAGACTCTTGAGAATCACTACCCCAGGCCCCTTTCCCAGAAGATCAACAAGAAATCCAGCCAAGACCAAGTTCACCTACCAAGGAGTGCAGTTTCAATACCAAGGAGAGCAGCAGAATTCCAGAGGAGGAGGAAGCAAAGCACGGAACTCATGGCTTTCTCCCTGTGATTTTTTAGTCTTGCAGTTAATTTAATTTTTTTCTTTTTTTTTTCTCTTCTTCTGCTAAAATTTTTTTCAACTTTTACCCTTTTCTTTTTTAACATTTTTTAACTAGTTATCTAATATATATATTTTTACTTTTTTATATTTTTCTTTATTCGTTTTCTTTTTATTTAATTCTTTTCTTCTTCTTCTTCTTTTTTTTCTTTTTTTCTTTTTGAACCTCATTTTATCCCCGTTCTCCCCCCTCACGATTTGGGATCTCATCTGATTTGGTTAAAGCATATTTTCCTGGGACTGTTGCCACCCTTTTAGTATTTTACTTGCTCCTTCATATACTCTTATCTGGACAAAATGACAAGACGGAAAAATTCAACACAAAAAAAAGAACAAGAGGCAGTACTGAAGGCTAGGGACCTAATCAATACAGACATTGGTAATATGTCAGATCTAGAGTTCAGAATGACAATTCTCACGGTTCTAGTTGGGCTCGAAAAAAGCATGGAATATATTAGAGAAACCCTCTCGGGAGATATAAAAGCCCTTTCTGGAGAAATAAAAGAACTAAAATCTAACCAAGTTGAAATCAAAAAAGCTATTAATGAGGTGCAATCAAAAATGGAGGCTCTCACTGCTAGGATAAATGAGGCAGAAGAAAGAATTAGCGATATAGAAGACCAAATGACAGAGAATAAAGAAACTGAGCAAAAGAGGGACAAACAGCTACTGGACCACGAGGGGAGAATTCGAGAGATAAGTGACACCATAAGACGAAACAAAATTAGAATAATTGGGATTCCAGAAGAAGAAGAAAGAGAGAGGGGAGCAGAAGGTATACTGGAGAGAATTATTGGGGAGAATTTCCCCAATATGGCAAAGGGAACAAGCATCAAAATTCAGGAGGTTCAGAGAATGCCCCTCAGAATCAATAAGAATAGGCCCACACCTTGTCACCTAATAGTAAAATTTACAAGTCTTAGTGACAAAGAGAAAATCCTGAAAGCAGCCTGGGAAAAGAAGTCTGTAACATACAATGGTAAAAATATTAGATTGGCAGCTGACTTATCCACAGAGACCTGGCAGGCCAGAAAGAGCTGGCATGATATTTTCAGAGCACCAACGAGAAAAACATGCAGCCAAGAATACTATATCCAGCTAGGCTAGGAGAGATTAAAAGCTTCCAGGACAAACAAAAACTGAAAGAACTTGCAAAGACTAAAACAGTTCTACAGGAAATATTGAAAGGGGTCCTCTAAGCAAAGAGAGAGCCTACAAGTGGTAGATCAGTAAGGAACAGAGACAATATACAGTAACAGTCACCTTACAGGCAATACAATGGCACTAAATTCATATCTCTCAATAGATACCCTGAATGTTAATGGGCTAAATGCCCCAATCAAAAGACACAGGGTATCAGAATGGATTAAAAAAAAAACAAAGCCCATCTACATGTTGCCTCCAAGAAACTCATTTTAAGCCCGAAGACACCTCCAGATTTAAAGTGAGGGGATGGAAAAGAATTTACCATGCTAATGGACATCAGAAGAAAGCAGGAGTGGCAATCCTTATATCAGATCAATTAGATTTTAAGCCAAAGACTATACTAAGAGATGAGGAAGGACACTATATCATACTCAAAGGGTCTGTCCAACAAGAAGATCTAACAATTTTAAATATCTATGCCCCTAATGTGGGAGCAGCCAACTATATAAACCAATTAATAACAAAATCAAAGAAACACATCAGCAATAATACAATAATAGTAGGGGACTTTAACACTCCCCTCACTGAAATGGACAGATCATCCAAGCAAAAGATCAACAAGGAAATAAAGGCCTTAAATGACACACTGGACCAGATGGACATCACAGATATATTCAGAACATTTCATCCCAAAGCAACAGAATACACATTCTTCTCTAGCGCACATGGAACATTCTCCAGAATAGATCACATCCTCGGTCCTAAATCAGGACTCAACCGGTATCAAAAGATTGGGATCATTCCCTGCATATTTTCAGACCACAATGCTCTGAACCTAGAACTCAACCACAAGAGGAAGTTTGGAAAGAACCCAGATACATGGAGACTAAACAGCATCCTTCTAAAGAATGAATGGGTCAACTGGGAAATTAAAGAAGAATTGAAAAAAATCATGGAAACAAATGATAAAGAAAACACAATGGTTCAAAATCTGTGGGACACAACAAAGGCAGTCCTGAGAGGAAAATATATAGCAGTACAAGCCTTTCTCAAGAAACAAGAAAGGTCTCAGGTACACAACCTAACCCTACACCTAAAGGAGCTGGAGAAAGAAAGAAACCCTAAGCCCAGCAGAAGAAGAGAAATCGTAAAGATCAGAGCAGAAATCAATGAAATAGAAACCATAAAAACAATAGAGCAAATCAACGAAACTAGGAGGTGGTTCTTTGAAGGAATTAATGAAATTGATAAACCCCTGGCCAGACTTATCAAAAAGAAAAGAGAAAGGACCCAAATAAATAAAATCATGAATGAAAGATGAGAGATCACAGCTAACACCAAAGAAATACAAACTATTGTAAGAACATACTATGAGCAACTCTACGCCAACAAATTTGACAATCTGGAAGAAATGGATGCATTCCTAGAAACATATAAACTACCACAACTGAACCAGGAAGATAGAAAGCCTGCACAGACCCATAACCAGTAAGAAGATTGAAACAGTCATTAAAAATCTCCAAACAAACAAAAGCCCAGGGTCAGACGGGGAATTCTACCAAAAATTTAAAGAAGAACTAATTTCTATTCTCCTGAAACTGTTCCAAAAAATAGAAATGGAAGGAAAACTTCCAAACTCATTTTATGAGGCCAGCATCACCTTGATCCCAAAACCAGACAAGGATCCCATCAAAAAAGAGAGCTATAGACCAATATCCTTGATGAACACAGATGCAAAAATTCTCACCAAAATACTAGGCAATAGGATTCAACAGTACATTAAAAGGATTATTCACCACGACCAAGTGGGATTTATTCCAGGGCTGCAAGGTTGGTTCAACATCCGCAAATCAGTCAATGTGATACAACACATCAATAAAAGAAAGAACAAAAACCATATGATACTCTCAATAGATTCTGCAAAAGCATTTGACAAAGTACAGCATCCCTTCCTGATCAAAACTCTTCAAAGTGTAGGATAGAGGGCACATACCTCAATATCATCAAAGCCATCTATGAAAAACCCACCGCAAATATCATTCTCAATGGAGAAAAACTGAAAGCTTTTCCGCTAAGGTCAGGAACACGGCAGGGATGTCCATTATCACCACTGCTATTCAACATAGTACTAGAAGTCCTAGCCTCAGCAATAAGACAACAAAAGGAAATTAAAGGCATCCAAACGGGCAAAGAAGAAGTCAAATTATCACTCTTTGCAGATGATATGATACTATATGTCGAAACCCCAAAAGACTCCACTCCAAAACGGCTAGAACTTGTACAGGAATTCAGTAAAGTGTCCAGATATAAAATCAATGCACAGAAATCAGTTGCATTTCTCTACACCAACAACAAGACAGAAGAAAGAGAAATTAAGGAGTCCATCCCATTTACAATTGCACCCCAAACCATAAGATACCTAGGAATAAACCTAACCAAAGAGGCACAGAATCTATACTCAGAAAACTATAAAGTACTCATGAAAGAAATTGATGAAGACACAAAGAAATGGAAAAATGTTCCATGCTCCCGGTTTGGAAGAATAAATATTGTGAAAATGTCTATGCTACCTAAAGCAATCTACACATTTAATGCAATTCCTATCAAAGTACCATCCATCTTTTTCAACGAAATGGAGCAAATAATTCTAAAATTTATAGGGAACCAGAAAAGACCTCGAATAGCCAAAGGGATATTGAAAAAGAAAGCCAACGTTGGTGGCATCACAATTCCGGACTTCAAGCTCTATTACAAAACTGTCATCATCAAGACAGCATGGTACTGGGACAAAAACAGACACATCGATCAGTGGAACAGAATAGAGAGCCCAGAAATAGACCCTCAACTCTATGGTCAACTAATCTTCAACAAAGCAGGAAAGAATGTCCAATGGAAAAAACACAGCCTCTTCAATAAATGGTGTTGGGAAAATTGGACAGCCACATGCAGAAAAATGAAATTGGACCATTTCCTTACACCACACACGAAAATTGACTCAAAATGGATGAAGGACCTCAATGTGCGAAAGGAATCCATCAAAATCCTTGAGGAGAACACAGGCAGCAACCTCTTCGACCTCAGCCGTAGCAACATCTTCCTAGGAACATCGCCAAAGGCAAGGGAAGCAAGGGCAAAAATGAACTATTGGGATTTCATCAAGATCAAAAGCTTTTGCACAGCGAAGGAAACAGTTAACAAAATCAAAATACAACTGACAGAATGGGAGAAGATATTTGCAAACGACATATCTGATAAAGGACTAGTGTCCAAAATCTATAAAGAACTTAGCAATCTCAACACCCAAAGAACAAATAATCCAATCAAGAAATGGGCAGAGGACATGAACAGACATTTCTGCAAAGAAGACATCCAGATGACCAACAGACACATGAAAAAGTGCTCCATATCACTCAGCATCAGGGAAATACAAATCAAAACCACAATGAGATATCACCTCACACCAGTCAGAATGGCTAAAATCAACAAGTCAGGAAATGACAGATGCTGGCGAGGATGCGGAGAAAGGGGAACCCTCCTACACTGTTGGTGGGAATGCACGCTGGTGCAACCACTCTGGAAAACAGCATGGAGGTTCCTCAAAATGTTGAAAATAGAACTGCCCTATGACGCAGCAATTGCACTATTGGGTATTTACCCTAAAGATACAAACGTAGTGATCCAAAGGGGCACGTGCACCCGAATGTTTATAGCAGCAATGTCCACAATAGCCAAACTATGGAAAGAACCTAGATGTCCATCAACAGATGAATGGATCAAGAAGATGTGGTATATATACACAAGAAGATGTGGAATACTATGCAGCCATCAAAAGAAATGAAATCTTGCCATTTGCGACAACATGGATGGAACTAGAGCGTATCATGCTTAGCAAAATAAGTCAAGCAGAGAAAGACAACTATCATATGATCTCCCTGATATGAGGAAGTGGTGATGCAACATGGGGGCTTAAGTGGGTACGAGAAGAATCAATGAAATGGGATTGGGAGGGAGACAAACCATAAGTGACTCTTAATCTCACAAAACAAACTGAGGGTTGCTCAGAGGGAGGGGGGATGGGAGAACAGGGGTGGGGTTATGGACATTGGGGAGGGTATGTGCTTTGCTGAGTGCTGTGAAGTGTGTAAACCTGGTGATTCACAGACCTGTACCCCTGGGGATAAAAATATATGTCTATAAAAAATAAAAAATTAAAAAGGAAAAAAAATCTGATTTACCTTTTCAGGGCTGCCACAATATCATGAGAATGCCTTATCATATTTTATGTTGATGACTGTGATTACCATTATTCACAGTAAAATGACTTAATAAAGCATCTATTCATCTAGATAATACAAGATGGAAATTAATGCCTATTTCAAACTAATGGCCAGTGTCCTGCTTTATGTTAAATATGTTTCTGTCACTGTCAGAAATGATGTGAAATTGACCACCATGTTGAGTAATTATTTAACACTGGTCTGGAGTTCTGGTTAATGAAAGGATATATAGAACAAAAGCAGTGTGAGTGGCCATTGTAAAGTTAAGAAAACAACAACAAGAACACAGCAATCATTTCTAGGGATATGATTGTAGACTTGTAAAATGGAAGAGAAATAGCTAGTTAATTGAGTAATTAAGGCAGTTCATAAAACTAATGCTATCAGAATATAAAATTGTAAAGTGATTTAAAAATCATCTTATTCACAGCATTAATAAAAATATAAAATGTCTGTATGTAATCATTAAATGCAAGCAGTATGCAGATTAAACTAGAAAGCTTTACCAAGAAACATAAAAGATTTACATTAATCCACAGACGTTCCATGTTCTTTCAGGAGAAAACTGAATATTGTGAAGTTGAGGATCTGTTTCATGGCAATTCATATATAGGGTACAGTGTAATAATAAAAATGTACTCAATTTTCCTATTAAAATTTTTGATTAACTTAAATTGATAATATTTTTCTAAAATATCCTGAAAGTGTAAGGAGGCCAGAGAGATACATTTTTTTTCTCAATGTAAGATTTTATTTATTTACTTGAGAGAGAATGTGAGAGTGGGAAAGAGAGCACAGAGGGAGAGGGAGAAGCAGACTATGCTGAGCAGAGAGTCTGAGGCAGGGGTTGATCCCAGTACCCCAAAATCATGACCTGAGCCCCAGCAGATGCTTAGCTGACTAAGCCACCCAAGTGTCCATAGAAGAGATACATTTAAAGAGGACAAAAGAGAAAGAATGAAATAAGGCTAACATCACCATAGTCAAAGCTACAGCAATGACTAGAATGTGGTCTTGACTCTGAAAACAATGATAGGTTTCTGGAACTGCAGAATGAGAATAAATGCTAACACATGGAAATTCTGCTACATAACAGAGGCAGCAGGTATCAGCAAGGAAGAGGGATGTTATTCACATGCTCCCAAATAGCCACAGATGGACATGAGAACCAACATTTTCAGTAGTGCCACAGCAGCTAGTTGGGTACAAAAGAAAGGAGCACAAGGCTTCCTAAGATCATGTGTGAGAAGGAATCAGAAAGAAAAAGCTTAACTACATAAAATTGGAAATCTTCCACTTGTATCCAAATACATAAAATTAGGGTGTCTGGGTGGCTCAGTCAGTTGAGTGTCTGCCCTCTGATCAGGTCATGATCCCAGAGTCCTGGGATTGAGTCCCACATCGGGCTTCCTGCTCACTGGAGAGTATGCTTCTCCCTTCGCCTCCCTGCTCTCTCGCTCTCTCAAATAAATAAATAAATGAAACCTCAAATATGCAAAATTTAAAGGCAAATAACACAAGAGGAAGATATTTGCAACAAGCACATTGGACAAAAGCTTAATATTTTGGGGTCAATAGAACTCCTATACTTAAGTAAAAAACAATGCTAAGCTTCTATAGATAAACACGCAAAGAATAAGATCAGACAGTTAATAAAAGAGTAATCGGAATTTCCTAATTTGTATACTTGTACTGTATTTATATAAAATAATGCTTTATAGCTTGAGATTCTGAGTTATGGGTGTCCTTTTTTCTTGTTTTCTGCTTTTGTTTGCTTTCAGACTTTCCACAATAAGAGCAAGTTTCTTTCATAAAGGAAGGAAGAGGGGGAGGGAGGGAAGCGAAAGGAGGGAGAGAGAGAAGGAAGAAAAGGGGAGGGAGAGAGAAAGAAAAAAGAAAGGGAGGAAGAAAAAAGGGGAGGGAGGGAGGGAGGGAGGAAATAAGGAAGGAAGGAAGAAAAGAGGGAAGGAAGGAAGGAGAGGGAGAAATACTATGTTGAAGCCAAATGTGAAATGACTACTATAATTAAAGTCAAGAGAAATTTAATTTTTATCCACTTTCTGGCAAATAAAATATATTCCCAGTGTTGGTTATGCTCACCTTTCATAAATTAGTCTTTGCAACTAGCTGACATCAGGCAGGAGCCATTTTGGAAAGATGCTTTATAGTATAGTAATGCTAGTGAGTCTCATTATAAAATTCACTGCTGTAGAAAATATTCCTCAAAAGCCAGAATTCAAAACCTCTGTTAAGAAAGGGAATAAGACCCTCAAGATAATAACTGACTGAGGCAAAAATGATTAACTGATGCTAAAAGAAGTAGGTGAATGTCTAAGAAGTAATAATGTATTTATATAATCTCAAAATAACCATAAGATACTTACTAATTGCAAAGGACCCTCAAGATAATAACTGATTGAGGCAAAAGTAATTAATTGTACTAAAAGAAGTAGGTGAATGTCTAAGAAGTAATAATGCATTTACATAATCTCAAAGTATCCATAAGATACTTACTAATTGTAAAGGATTGCATAGCTTTACAGCGGAGAAACCTGGCAGACATCACCTTAACTGAGTAATCGAAGATAACTGCATCAGAAATGGGGAGTGATAGTGTGTGTACCCAACATGGTGCCCACAGAATTCAGCTTTGCTTCTTTGGTGTTCTGGCCCAAAAAACAAAGTCTGTGCTGATGACGAGAAAACATCAGCCAAATTTAAGGTGAGAGATACTCCGCAAAATGACTGGTCTGCAGCCTAGAAGACTACCCGTGTCACGGAATACAAAGAATGACAACTGAATGCAACACATGCCCTGGGATCTTCGAGCTTTTCTTTTCCCATAAATGACATTATTGAAAAAAATCGGCATAATCTGAATGAGGTCTAAAGATTACATAACAGAATAGTGTCAATGCTCATGTCCTAATTTTTACAATCACACTGTAGTTATATAAAATAATTTCCCGCTTTTAGGAAATATACACCAAAGTATTTAGCAGTAAAGAGTATCTACAGACCACTTTTCAATGGTTCAAAAAAAAAATCAGACATGCACACATATCAATATGCATAATTATATAAATTATATATGTAGGGGCGCCTGGGTAGGCTCAGTGGGTTAAAGCTCTGCCTTTGGCTCAGGTCTGATCCCAGGGTCCTGCATTGGGCTCTCTGCTCAGCGGGGATCCTGCTTCCCTTCCTCTCTCTCTGCCTGCCTCTCTGCCTACTTGTGATCTCTGTCAAATAAATAAATCTTTAAAAAAAAATAAATTATATATGTTTATATGCATGAGTGTGTGTGTATGCATACACACAAGCAGAGAGAGAGAAAGCAAAAACAAATGTAGCAAAATATTAACATTTAGAGAAATTTTGTGAAATGTATTAGGGAATTCATTGTAATAGTCTCACAGCTTTTTGAAGTTTGCCGAAATTTTTAAAAAATAAATAAATAAATAAATCAGAAAAGGGGCCAGGTGGTTGAAATCTCAGCCAAGCATTAGTCCTTCTTTAAGGCTCTGGCTGGAGTGGGAAGGCCCCTCAGTTCCTGAACTTAACACGCCTTCCTTGATACTGAGCTCTGTGTCTCTCTCAGTCCTGCAGGTGCCGTGTATCTGGTGCTTTCCATGTATTTTCCTACTTCAATGCACTAATAGCACTGTGGAGTAGAAACACTCAGAGTCCTCATTTACAAGTGATGTTTGGATAGCTTGAGTAACTTGCTCATGGTCCCAGAGCTGGAATTTGCAGAAGCAGACTTGAACTCAGACTTCTCCACCTCCCCCTGCCCTCCTGCTTGTTCTACATCTGGGAACCATCTGTCTCTCCCATCACAAGCCTTTCAAAGCAACTCTTTTTGTCACGGTATTTACAACTCTCAGTGCATCCCCGTAGCTCTTGCACACCATGTGCGTTCCCTGAATTGATATGTACGGGCTTATGTTATCCCATTTGCTCGGTGTGCCTCCATTAAAATCACATGGAACTCTGCCCTGTTATTCCTTAAACTATTAGATTCTGGATAGGCAAAATGAAGCAGTGACCGAATTCATTAAGTGTAAATTCGAGGCCTTCTAAGCTCTTTGACTTCAAGTGAGCAACCTCTAACAGACTCTGGCTGTGGTTTATCCAAAGCCCCTTTTGGCCATGGTAGACAGTGAAGAGAGACCAGACACTAACCTCTCCTGGCAGGTCTTCTCCAGCCTACTCTCTCCCTGTCCCAGCCGCTATGACCTGAGACTGCTCTTATTCTAAAGTGCAAATGCCTCCAGGAGGACCCAGTTTAAGTCTGTTAAACTCCAATTTTGTAATTGCTTTCATGCCCTAAAGGGGACTTTCTGTTTGCCAGCTAAGAGATTGAAAAGGACTCGAGACAGCAGATCGAAGCAGAAAATGCAACCTTCTGATGGGGCAGGAGATGGTTTCCCGTGGTTTTCTATGTTTTGAGATAAAAACTTAGTAAATGCAAATATATAACTATGATCCCTTACCAGCAGCCTAGCACTGCAGCCACCGAATAGAATCCAATCTTCTCCCTTGTGGCAAAGAATGTGTTCTTTGTGGGAAATATTGAGGAGGGAAGGATACAAGGTATGTCCTGACCTAATGACTACTGAGACAAATTTGACCTGAGAGTTGACAGTTCCTAGGGGAAAGTGATCAAAACAGCTTGGAGTTTCAATGGAGGAGAGGAAACAGCAAGTACAAAAATAAAAAGTAGAGGACTTGGTTGATTGGGATGGTTTGACTGGGACAGGAGAGAAGAAAGATGTGTCTTAGATCATGGCCATCTCACAAGTTTATATTGGTTCTGAAACCTCTTCCTCACTCATGAAATAGAAGACCTTTCTTTTAAAGAAGGTCAGTTTAGGGAAATACCAAATGCTGGTTGGTGGAAGAATCAGGATGTGGGCAGTGGGGCCCAGTGCAGAGAGGAGTAGGAGGGAGGCTGTTTTGCAGCTGTGTCAGTCTGCTTTGGCTGGTGATGTTGTGAAACAAATATCCCCACAGTTTGCTTTTCCTGGGTAGGCTGTGAAATAAACATCCCCATAACTTCATGGCTCCCGCTAAAACATTTATTTCTCCCTCCCATCACACTTAGGCTGGGGGTCGGCTGCCGTTCTCCTTCACTTGGTGGGTTGGGCTGCATATGTGTTCTTCCTTTTGAGGTGTAGGCTGAAGGCATAGCCCAATCTAGAATTAGAACATGCTGTTGCTAGGAGCAAGAAGGGTGGTGTAAATTCATCTCTCTTAAAACTTCTTGCTCCGAAGTGAACATCCCATTTAACAGGCCAGAGCACATGGTCAAGTCCAAAGTGTGTGAGGTGGGTGTCTCTGGTCTTCCCACACATAGCACAAGCAAGTTGCATGGCAGGCAGGATGTGTGATCCCTGCGGAGGAGAATGTGAATGGTGTCACCATCACAGCCAACTATCCTTTCGATGTGAAATGATAAAGTCTCTTGTCTTCATTTATTCAGACCAAACCATGAGGTCTTTGGATGAGAGAAAAGACTGATTTCTGTGCAGTCTTACCATCATTTCCCCTTGGGGGTGAAGCGATGGGAGCCAGGGGTTCCCTAAGGCAGGGCTTTGTGCCACAGGAGAGAAACCCTGAAATTATGACTCGGCCCTTATATAGGAGTTCCTGGCCCATCTGGCCATGTTCCTCTCTGGAAAAAGGAAGAAAGACCTTTGTTCTGGAAAATGATGAAATCCTTTCTGAGCAGAGGAGGCAAAAGACTTACACTCCAGCAAGTAAACAGATACTTCCAGATCAGGTGAGATGACATCTTTCCAGAGGTCTCTATCTTTAGGGTGGCCATAAATCCCTCCCCAACCCAGGTTCCAGGGCTCTTTGCTCAGAAACGCCTTACCACCAGAAGTGTAATATTCATAGGCTGTTTATCCTGATACTTGTGATTTTGATGTTCTGATTTTTAAGATTGTTAAAGTTGTCATTAAGTTTTAGCAGACCCACATTTTCAGAGGTGAAAATGAGGACCTGTCTGCTTCACGATCCTTGGAAGCTGAATATTCTCCAGTGGAAATGCTGAGACCAGAGTGAAGAATCTCACACTTGTCTCCCTGTCCCAGCCGGTTGACACTATTGGGTTAAATGTCATATCTGGAACTTCTTCATGTTCCTGTATACCATCAATGTGGAAAAGATAAACTTTCTGATGAAACCACTCGGATATTCTAATTTTTCTTGCCTTGTAAACCCTCAATATTTTAGCATTGAGTGGCACAATTTTTTACATTTAGTCCTTAGGACCTTTGAGATGCCACTGTAGAAAAGATGGGTGTTGAGCACATGCAATCACATGTATCTGGGTCAGCTGATGCCTATGTTTTTAATATCTTTATGGATTATGCATTCAAAGAAACCTGCTATTGTTTTTCAGTATCTGAAGTACTCTTCTATGTGTCTGTAGAGTCTTAAAATTTTATCCAGTGGAAAAATATGTGACTGAAATAGAGCGCGGTAATATCCAGTTACCAAAGGGACTGGTAGTGACAGAGGTCACTAGATACCTCTCCCTCCCCCACGTACAACATCTATGGAAATAATTTTATGAAAAGTTTCCAAAATGATGCACAATGATAGCACTCTGGGGCCTAGGAACAGTGATTGATAAACCTGTCTCCAGAACTGATTTCCATGGTACAGAGTATGGCTGGCACCCAGAAGACCAGGGCCAGACCAGCACCAACCTACCTGCTGGCCAGCCTCCCATTTCTCCCCTGTTCCTGTCTTCATCTGGGGTCTTCCACTCCCCAGATGTGGCGCAGCTGGAAATGGACATAGAGATAGAGTGGGCATAGGAGCTGTGCTGCCTCCAATAAGCAAAAGCAGAACTGGGAGAGGCAGGGAAACGGAGGACAGTTCCTGGCAAGGGAAAGAGGAACTGCTTCATCCTACCCAGCAAGAAGTTTCCCTGTGGGTAGATGAACAGGTAAGGAGAAGCAAGGAACCTCTTCGGTCTGCAAGAGCTCCGCGTTGCTAGACCAACAGCGAGCCTAACTAGAGGCATTAAGTTAAATGGAAAACAGCCTTGCCTGTGACAGCACTCTTCTCTCTGTAATTCTGACCAAATTTGCAGAACTCCCACTGCCCCCACTCCTTTCATGCCACCTTCATGTGTATGCTGGATTCTTGCAAGCTCTCCCGACTTTCTCCCTTGTCTCCCCATCAGTATGCTCTTAAAGCAGCAGTGAAAGACACACTGCTCATTGCCAACCAGGTCATGTCACTTCCCTGCCCTCTGATGACTCCCTGCCTCACTCCATGTGGAGACCCAAGCATTTCCACTGAACTAGGAAGCCTGGAGCCATCCAGCCCCATGCTACATCTTCAACTTCATTTCCTACTATTCTCCTCTCTGCTTTCTTCGTTCTGTCTGCCCTATTAGCCTCTTTGCTGTTTCTCAAATAAAGCCCAGGCACTTTCCACCTCAGGACCTTTGCATCTGCTGTTCTCTTTGACTGGAGCCATCTTTCCCTAGACATCTCCTTAGACACTTCCCTTTCTTCCTTCTGTTCTTTACTCAAAATCTTCTTTCCTTTGAAAAACCCGATCTAAAATGTCACCTTCTATCTACATCTTAACATTTCGTTTCTCATTTATTGTTTGTTCTTAAAATTTCCCACCATCGAACATGGGTATTTCATTTATTTATTATGATTCTTTGTTGTTGTTGTTGTAGTTGCTGTCTCCTCTCAAACATGAGCTGCACAGCCAGGCCTCATAGTCTGTGGTGTTCACAAACACTGCCTCATCTCCAGTGCCTGGTGTGCAGTTGAGCCTCAATGAACCCTTGTTGAATATATGACTGAATGGAAAGACTCTTCCCCATGAAGGCCTAGAGGGAGATATATGTCCAGCAAATGAAAACAAACAAAGTTAGGTCATGTTGTGACTCTCTGAGGGTTTTAGACAGCAGACCCAAAGCAAGGTCCTGCTAGTCCTCCTCTGTCTCGTCTCACTGAATTGAGATTGACCAGCAAATCAGACCAATCCCCTGCCAGAGCCATGGTCCCAATCCAAGTCCTGACTACCCTTGTACCTGTGAGGCCCAACTCTAGCACACCTGTAGGGAGAAGGCCTGGATAAGGGGGAACCCTCACCTGGAACCAGGCAGAACCTTGCTCGAGGGGTTCCTTTGAAACTCTGAAGGAAGGTGGAGCTCACCCCACTGAGGAACCCCATAGAGAACCTCTTGCCCCTACTCCAGGAGTGGGTGCAGGGAAGGAAACTTTGGTCCTTCCTACAGGGGGATGTAGGTGGGAGTCTTCCTCTCTGGCTGGTGCTGAATGTCAGAGCAGCAAACGTGTTAATATTTGACCATGCATGGTAGTAAAATATGATCAAACAAACACAAATACTAGCCCAATAAAAAGAATCTGAAACAGAAGGGAATAAAATGCCATTATTCACACACACACACAAAACCAGAATAAGAAAGATATTCTTCGGCCCACACCCATAATAATTTTAGAAACCATCTTGAAATCTTAAGAAAGAAACCTCGGCTACAGACAGCAAGGACTTTGTGGGACCTATGTGAAGAAAGTTACAACTATTCATTTAAATCAAAATGGGGCACCTGTGTGGCTCAGTCGGTTAAGCATCTGCCTTCAGCTCAGGTCCTGGGATTGACCCAGTCCCACATCAGGCTCCCTGCTCAGCGGGGAGTCTGCTTCCCCCTCTCCCTCTGCCCCTCCCCCCAGCTTGGGCTCCCTCACTCTCTCTCAAATAAATACAATCTTTAAAAAAAAAACAACAAATTTAATAAGTGGAGAAAGAGATCATGTTCCTGGTTGGAATAACTTAGTGTATAAACCCTTCCCCTATTCGTTTGCTAGTTTAACTTAATCCCACTAACAAGATCCATGGGATTTTTATGTTCTAGAATGTGGTCAGTTGAGTGTAAGGATTGCGTTCCATTGAATCTTGGGCAGAGTCTTCTGTGTGGTGTTGCCAGCACTCTGGCCCCCTGCCCTATAAGTGCCTTGTGATAAACATAGCTCTGTTATGGCATCTTTACACATCCCCCTGTGTTCACATTTTATTTGCCCAAATTCTAGACAAATAAAAATGCAAGCAGAAGAATTGATTTCAAAAATTAATAAAGGGAGCGTTTTTGCTACCCAATGTGATCCATTCTTATAAATATATAGTAAATAGGTTTTTATGTTTTACTCTGTGTATATGGATACACACGTACACACAAACCTGAAAACTTTGTGTATCAACGTATGACTAGAAGGAACAGTAGAAGAGATTGATCTTGAAATATGTGAGTTTATAAAAAATTTATTGATTTCTAATATATTAAATGATTGCTTAACAAATAGCACTTAGAAAACTATTTGTAGGGGCAAAAAACCAAAAATGAAACAGATGTTAAATATAATGAACCATACTGGGGTTCCAGAAGGCCCGTCCCCATTACTGTCTTAAAGGTATTACTGACCAAAATAACTCTCTGATCACTGAACAGGAGCTGCCAGGACACTCCTCAGCTCTCGGATTCAGTGCTCTAAGACAGGTTTTGTATTCAGATGGTCTGGTCTGTCTATATTGGTTCCTTTAGGGCAGGGCCAGGTCTGTCTGCGCTCTGGAGCCTGATGCCTAGGTCTGTTCCTCATTCTGTGTACAGCGCTTGGCAAATGACATAACCAGCCCACGCTTCAGCTTCCTCCCATGTAAACTATAGACAGACGTAGCCACCATCTCGCAACGCTGCTGCGAGGGTTAGGGAGTTCCTCTACGTGAAGCACTTAGAAAGGGGCCTGACGCATCAGAAGCTATACAAATACTAGATATTAGCTCTCACCACAGCGTTTTTCCAGTGTGAAAACGACGCCAGGCAAGTGGTAAACTATCAACGAATGAACGACTCTGAGCCTGCTTTGCTACTAGCCCCTCTCTGACACTCCAAGGATACAGGCAAACCCCTCAGTTGTCCCCCTCAGGGACAACGGGTGACAGATTTTGAAAATGGAAGCAGAAATTCAGCTCAACCAGCCTTTCTTCTTCTTCGGCCACTTGGAGCATGAAAAGCACTGAGCAGGATGAAGCCTGCACGTACCCATCTTCCATGAGTTTAAATGAGATACTGAAGACAGTGTAAGTGAGCTCCTAGCTGCTGAGGACAGTGAGAAGTCCATATGTTTTGCATAATTCTGCCCCTTCTTATTGCTTATTGTACAAGGAAAATGTTTTGCTAGTCTGTCACTGAAATCTGTTTTTAATGAAAACATCCTGGGATCGGCTATTATTCTTGGAAGACAGCTTTGTAGTGGAGTCAGTCAAGTATGAGTTCTGTTATGAGAGTTTCCCCATCGCAGATGTCCTGTGGATGGATCCTGAAGGTTGAGGAAGAGCAGCCGTGGACTGAGCAGTGGTAAATTTTGGCCCTGGGAAGGGTGGAAGTGGTAGGTTGGGGACCCAGCTCATGCCATGAACTCTGACCCTCGCAGGATGGCTGCTGGGGGCTGCCTCCCCTGTTCCTTACCATCCTGGCTGTAGGACTCAGCCTCACCCCTCCTCCTGGCAATTCCATGCTGCTGCTTAGAGTTGGAGTCTGAGGAACAAGGTACTGGGAGGAGGAAGCTGCACTCACGTATTTACGTTGTTCGCTCTTGGAGTTGGACCTGTCCCGGTAAGGACAAACTGGTCATCTTTGGAACCGGTCTTCCTTAGAATTAGCATGTCATTGGGCTGGGAAGAAAATGTCACATGGAAGTTTGGTGAACTTGGAAGTTGAAAGTCAGGACATCTTTATTTTCCTTCTGTGTATCATGATCAATAGAGCTTTGGTTATGGTTATGCTAGAGAACTGGAGAAGTATATGAATAAATGAAATTCAAAAATACACTAATAAAATGAGGATAAAAAATGAGTAATTCGGGATGCCTGGGTGGCTCAGTTGGTTAAGCAGCTGCCTTCGGCTCAGGTCATGATTCCGGGGTCCTGGGATCGAGTCCCACATCGGGCTCCTTGCTTGGCAGGGAGCCTGCTTCTCCCTCTGCCTCTGCCTGCCTCTTTGTCTGCCTGTGCTCGCTCACTCTCCCTCTGTCTCTGGCAAATAAATAAATAAAATCTTAAAAAAAAAAAAATGAGTAATTCTGTGGGTATGCTGCCAAGTCCATATTTGGTGAGAAAAGCCTTGCTAGTTTGTCAAAGCCTTTTTTTTTAAATTTTTAATTTAAGATCAATGATCTATATGATGGTAGGGCCTGAGAATTTGGAAGGCATTGTAAGTTGTTAATGGCATGAATTGATGTTCGTGGTAGGGGCTCATAAAGGCACCTCTTCCCAGAAAAAGGAATTCAGCGGCAGTAGTGCCATTAAGGTTATGTGATAGTAAATCTTGTGTGTCCTGAAAATGCAAATGGCATCAAGTCAAGGGGCTAAAAGAAATGAGCTCGGGATGAAATGAGACGAGTTAGACCCCCAGTCGTGCTGACAAGCTCATGGTCATGAAATCGAAAATTGGACCAGACTCGTTTGTGTGAGTGCCTTGTCCCACTGGCCATTAGTAGAGGAGTCCTTGCTGTGACAGCAACGTGAGGGAAGTTCTAGTGACACAGCTTGTGACCGGGATCTCTCAACAAGAATCGTTTTATTCAATCAACGAGTCCAATATTCTGGTCTCCAAGAAGAAATAAGCTTTTAAAAATCTCATTCCGAACACGAACAGTTGAGCTTAATTTGTCCTTCCAGGCGGGTCCCTTGTGTTGCATTTGGAATTGCCCACGTAGGACTTGGCATCTCCTGTTGGAATTCAGTCGATCCTCACTGTCAGTCATCCATTGTGAGGACAACTAAGAATAACTGATAGTCATGATGGCAAGTCTCTTACGGGGGGTGATTGTGCAAGTTGACCAGCTTTCTGAGGCTATGAGACACATCCGCTTAGAGTAACTCTAAATTCTTTTTCAGTATCACAGGCCTCCTGGGAAGGCCAGGATCTCTGGGGCTTTTCTAGAATGTCCAGAAGGTGGCACTTTGACTAGGCTTCCCTGAAACTACTTCTTGGAAATAAGAAACCCACTCTCAACCAGAATCTCTAGATTTCTTCAGGGGTGGGTTTATGAGTGACTTCTTGTCATACTGCCTGTATGGCTTGGCGTTTTAAACAGCAAATGTACATTTTTTCCCTATGATTACCAAAAAAGGATTTTAAAAAAATCTGTCATCTTTTTCATCTTTTATATTGCCTCCTTTTATCCATTCCACCAATAATGATACAGCTGTCTTCCTCCAAAACTGTTCACTTCCAACATCCAGACCAAAGGGAACAGGAGGCTAGCAAAACAGCAAAAATCCTTTTTAGCACATGATAAATCATTGTGTTATACTTTGTGTATTAGTGTTTAATCTTAGCTCATTTGGGTAGGGACAGATCCATATTGGCCCTGTATGGATATCTTATCTGCTTTTTTTTGATTTTTAATAATGGTAACTTCTCCCCCTGGTGACCTGGTAGGAGGGGCAGAGTGTTGACACCTTTCAGCATTGATCCCTAGAATGATGCTGTTGGACGGCTGGTTTGCAGGGCACGAGCATGGATGTCGGGGCCTCAGGGAGCTGACATGGGAATCAGGAAGGATTGGCCTTGTTGAGGACTGTGCTTGCTGTGCCCTTCGTGCTCTGCTGTTAGGACTTCTACCACAGGCCCTGCTGTAGTGATCTCCAGAAGCATCCTTCCTGCTTAGTTTCCCCACTGCCCTGTGCAGGGCGCTCTGAGAGTCCCCCCAAGGATCATAGCCCCTCAAGTGCAGTAGAAGAAATTGATAAAACTGCATATAAATGCTCGTGCATTTGAAGGAAGAATTGTGTAATCTCGGGTTACTTTCAAGGTACACCTGTGTCGATCCCCAATACTGCCAGTTGCGCTTTCTTGTTGGGGTTTCCTCTAGTTAAATACTTTGAAGAGCCTGGTGGATTTGTAAGCTTAGATGGGCCAAAAGCAAAGGGTAGGGCACTTTCCCGGTTGCGTTCATATAGACAGGCACCTGGTCCTCTTTTCATTCCTTAACTTCCTTGGGTTTCAACCTATTCCTGATGGAGGAGGTGCCATCCAGGTTCTGGTTGGTGGGGTGGCATGAGATTTTGGAATCTAGAGCTGGATCCTTTTTAATCCCTACTTTGTTTATAAACTCTCCATTCTGCTCTCATTCTTCTTGGCCAGTGTCAAGTTTTACAGCTAAACTATGAAGAAATTGTTTAACAAAAAAAAAAAAAAAAGGAAAGTAAACTGTAAAGTAAAATATACCAGTATTCTCCCAGGTTAAGTGCTAAATCAGGAATGTGTGATTTGAATGGTCTTTTTTCCTGTTCTGCTTACTCTTCTAACGTGCATATGCACGTTTGATTAATTGGATCAACATTTGGCTTGGGACAGGTGTACCAAGAGGCTTCTTTCCTATCTTCTAAAGTCTAGACTGTGAGTTGCTCAAGGACATAAACAGTCAGTCCTCGTCATTCAGCAATTCTTTCATCCATCCAATTCTCACTGAACATGGTAAGTTAAGCCCTTCGACCAGACCTGTGCTTAGTACTGAGGATGACAGCCGAGCTCCCAGAGAACTCTATGTTGGCTTCACAAGACAAATGTTAAACAAATAGTTCTTTAGAATTATTTTGGAAAATCCAAAAACAAGTAGTGGGTGTTGTCCCGGAGCACCTGCGCTGGCTGGGGAGCCCAGGAGACCAGGGACTAAAGGCTGTGGAAGGGGACTGAGGGAAGCATGTTTCAGACAGAGAGGGCCGTGTCCTGACATCTCCAAGAAAAAGAGAAGCAAGTGTCTCTGAAGACAGCATAGCTCCCCGGGTGCCTGGGGTGTCACATGTGGGGTGTAAAGAGGCGGGCAGGAGGCCCAGATCCATTTTTCACGCTCATATGAAATATCTCGACCTGTCTTCAGCTTTAGCCTAAAGGAAGTGTGCAGCTATGGAAACAAAGAAGAGCCACAGTCTGATGTCCTTTTATAAAAAGCATCCTACCTGTCGTAGAGAGTATATATAGGGCACGCAGAGGGTGGGGAGATAGGTTTGGGTTAACTGAGATTAGGTAGGAAGGACACTTGGGTCATGATGAAGGAGTAGAAATGATGAGAAGCAATGGATTCTAGAATGGTTAAAAAGTAGTAGCAAAAGGTACTAACAGGGAAAACAAAGTTACTGACAGGGAGACCCAGTGGGTAAACAGCCGTCACTGACTCTGGGCTTTGGGTTCGAGGATAAAGATCCCAACTTCTTTCTGTACTGTCTTTGGGCTGTAAGAAGCCCCAGTGGATGTTGGTTTGGAGTTCAGATGAGAGCTCTGAGTTGTCATGGGAATTTGGGAATTGTCAGTGCTCTGATAGTAATTGAGGCCATGGATGGGAATATAGGAGGGTCTGAAGCCCTCCAACATGGAAAAGGTGAGTGAGGAAGAGCCTGCATATGGGGCAGGGCTGGGGCAACCTGAGGAGCAGCTGGGAAGACAGTGGCCACCATAGGGAAAGATATGAATGCCACAGATGGAGTCCAGAATGGGGAGGAAGGGCACAAAGCAGGAGCCAAGCACATGGACCTTAAATTCTCCATCCCCTGTGCAAATCTGCTCAGATCAGGGATGAGAATATCATCTGTACATTCAGAATGCAAGCTTGCAACTTGTTTCTTACACAAACCCATCTGTCAGCAAAGCTTCAGGTTTCACTGGGATTTTTGGAAAGCCGATATCATATACCCCTTTTTTCTGGAGTGCAACCATATTGATTCCTTCCATAGCAACTTCAACTTCCAAGGAAGAGGAGTTTTGCCAGAGTAAAGACTCATGAACCCCAGAGTGGTACAGGGATTAATAGGACCCTGATGGAAACACCACCAGCAATTTTCCCGTGTCTGGTGTCTCTCCTCTAAGCTCCTAATTTTGGACCTGGTTTTGCTGTACTGAAATGCAGATGGTGTGGCCAGGGATTGTTATTTGGGGTAATACTCTCCTGGCGACGCAAAGGACAGTATTCACATCTGAGTGAGTGTGCTGAGATGAGTCAGTGATATTTCCAGCAGTTTAACTGTAGCTCTGGTTCCTTTGTGCTTGAGGGAATCTGGTAAGTGGGGCATGTCTGAAGATGCATTTAGGAAGTTTTCCCATCTCCTCCCCACAAACCCCACACCAAATCCTTGTTTCCTGAAAAGAAAAAAAAAAAAATTTCCCCCTAGTCCCATGATTCTTATTCCTTGACTGTAAATTTTAAAATCTAAATCAAATGACCCATGCCGCAAAATAATGTGGCTTGCTACCTTGGGTCCACATCACGAGAATGATTTTGATCCTCGTGTGATTTTTCCATTCACCTGGGGATCACCCAAGCCAAATATCTCAATGGGGGTGGCGGGCACGACGTCCTTCTTTCGGGTAATGTCGCTGGTTTTGTTTGCTCGGGATACACGCTGAGTTAACCTCGTTGGCCTTTTCCCCAGGAATTGATGCGCGTACACGTGGTGGGTCATTATGCTGCTGCACCTGTGTAGTGTGAAGGTCAGTGTGTTTTTCTGATTCTAAGAACCCATCCATGTCATTCCATTATAAACCCACTCCGCTCATAATGGAATGTGCCTCAGCCCACCGCCCACCATGGCCGCCCGGCCCAGGAGTTCTCCACGGGCAGCTCTGACATCTGAGATCCATCACCCGTCCCTCCCCTGCCCCCTGCATCCACCCCTATCGACCGTGCTCCATTTCGAGATGATGTTTTTTTGCATGTCAAGTTTCCCTTGTGTGATGTGAACCTACAGTTGTCACAAGTGAATTGATACCTAGAAACAAGCACTCAGAAATGGCCCTTCCAAAATGATAGCAGAGAACTCTGCGGGGCTGTCAGGAACTACCTACGGATGATGTGAATGCACTGAAATTCACATGGTGACTGGAGCTGCGGTTTCTCTGGCTCACTCGGTCAGACCACCCACCAGGAGGTTGCTAGTTCATTGGAGGGGATCTCTTGCGCTAGGGGTGTGGGGGGGCTTTCTCTGGAAGAGCTTTTCCCGGGTCCCTGCAGACTTCCTGCCACGTCTCCTGCTTCCTGTATATCACAGCTTTACAGCTGTCGGGGATAGCCCTGGTTTGTAATAATTATAGTTCACATTAGTGGACGCTGTGTGTCATGATCTGTGTTAGATGCCTTTGCTGCATGAATCCTCTCTCCCCACAACAATCTGAAGAGGTAGGTATGACCGTCATCCCCATCTTATTTTTGAGGGAACTGGGCATGAAGGGCCGTATCACTGGTGAGTCTCTGGGTGGGTAAGTGAGGAGCAGGGAGGGACCTGCCTATCTGAGCTGGCATCTCCACCCACAGGCCCTAGTGTGGCAACCTGTAAATGAGGCTTTTGTCTGAAAGTAATGAAAAGCTCCCATCTGCATAGTACTTTGCAAATGTACTAAGCATATCTACGTACATATTCAGCTAATCCGTGAACTAGCCCTGCAGGAAGGAGAGCAGAGCCCTGAGATGTTCAGTGAGCATCTCGGCATTCATCAGCTCTCAGAAGGAAGGCAGTCCTCACACTCGGGTCCCTCTTCCACCCCCAGCACTGCCTCCAACCTCCAACTCACCCACGAGGGAGCTGTCTGAATTAGGAAGTTCAGAGTAACGCGCTTAGGGAATGAGCACTTTATGTATTGTGTTCAGGAAGCATTAACTTAGTAGGTAATCCCATGCTGCCAAATGTGCAGGGACAACCCGAGGGCAGTGACTTTAAATGTTTTACTTTAAATGTTAAACTTTTCTTTTCTTACTCTGTTTCCCAGTTTGTTGTGCTGTCAGCAGCCCCTTTATTTCTGTGAGTTCGCTCCGCTACGCATCCACTAGACTTCCCCCTCCGGGAAGGTTCAACTTTCTTTAGGAGAATGCTTTTTCCAACACACAGCACTCCTGTCTGTTTACATTCCCCTGAGACTTTTTGAAATTTTCTCTTTGGCTAGAAAGATACAATAGGAGGACTTAAAAATACCTTTTGGATACATTTAACCTTCTGGAAGAATGTTCTCACTTGCCTCTTTTCAGGACTGGTATCTTCGAAAGTTACAAGCTTTGACTTGACTGCAACTACAAAGCTAAGTGGGTACACAGATAATCTCAAGGGATTTTATTCAGCAATCCAAGAAACATGCTGTCCAGCTATTCTCCCTTGACATTTATGGAAGTGAGCGCTACCTGATTAACAGGAGGGAGAAGACAGAGATCAGACTTATGTTCCCAAAGCACTTACTTTGTGAAATATAAGCATAACCCCAACTTCCTACACAACAATGACACTAGAAACAACCTTATCCCCAGTTTCTGTGGAAAGTCAGTGCAAAACTCCTTGTCCCAAATTGCATGATAAAGGAAATGTTACAGCCCCATTACTAATGTGTATTTTGTTGAGACTTTCAAAACTGAAAATAATCCCAAGGTTTCCTATGCCTTTCTGTAATACTTTCCCAGAAGATTCACCATGGTCCAGAAGAAGTCTGCATTACTAGCTGGATTTATTTAAAAAAAAAAAAAATCTGGAGATGAACGAGAGAAGACTAATGCAGATATCTGACCATTTTATGCAGATATACTTTTCAGGTTCTGGAATGATCCTGAGCAGGATGAATGCTAATCTCTAGAAGAAGCCCCAATAAGGGGGAATTTCATACTGAGACCAGGGATTTTCAACCAGGGATAGGTCTCAGATCAGTAAGTATAGCTTTGTGTGTGGAGCCCAATCATCTGCATTTGTAAAAGTCTCGGGGGTGATTCTTATATGCACCCCTGGTTAAGAACTAGTGGCCAAAACTGATGGGAATTAAACCTCTCTGTGTCTGTGAATGAGAATAGAACCTAAATCTATACTGCAGATCTTCATGCTAGAGAGAGGATCTTGTTGCTCAAAGACAGGCTTCCTAAAGCCTGTAAAAGGTCCATTTTGGAAAAGCAAACAAACATTAGGGTTTATGTGTTGCAATGATTAGCTTCTGTGTGTCTGTCGGGTTCCCCAGGGCATAGATACTGGTTGTGCAAGAGAGAAGTAACACTTGTGAAAGGAGAGAGGAAGGAAAACCGGTTGGGGCCTTCAGCCTGACGGTCTCCACCACCCCGGGGGGGCCCTTGGGAGCAAAGCCTGCGGGCTCAGAAACACCCATGTTGGGTGGGGAACGGCCAGGCACTTGGAGCCCCACTGAGCTCGGAGCACTGTAAGAAGACCGCGACCACACCCTGTAAACTGTGGGGTCCCTGGAGGTGTTGGCAGCTGGAAACAATGAGTCCTTAGTGCCATTGTTTGCCACATACTCCAGAGACTTCATAAAAAATCGGTTCTGGACTTTTCAGAATTTGGTCAGAAGCAGCTGGAATAGGGCGGCAGAATGAAGATGGGGTCTTTGCAGGAAATCTCTGTCTTCTGTAGAGGGAGAGGGGGGAACGGAAAAAAGAGGGAGACAAACTTGGCTCATTAGACTTCTCTCTGTGTGAGGGCATGTGCTAGAAGCCAGGGCTTGGTAGAACAGGGCATGAAGATTTGAGGGATCTTAAAAACTCCTCATGTAGGAAGTGAAGTCCAGAGAGGTTGTGCACTATCCCAGATCATTCAGAGGGTAGGACTCAAGGGATCCATGGGTCAACCTCTGCCCCACCCGGCTTCACGTCTGCCGGAGACCAGACACCCCTCCTGAAACAGAATGTTCCTTGTCTCTTCATCCTCCTTGACCTCAATCTCTGTATGACAGAAAGAAATTGTATGTCTTCCTAACTTCAGTGTTTTTGTCAAAAAGTCTTCCAAACTGAAAATGATCCCAAAGTTTCCTACACCCTCTCCCCACACCATCACTTCCTGGAGGTGAGTTCTGTATCTAGAATGTGTTAGTAGACAGAGGTGGGGATCCTTGGGCATCTGAAGCCCACAGCCAACTTCCCTAAATAGCCACCATATCTCTGTCTTGCTTTTCAGTTATAGTCATTCAGGCATAAATGGAAAGTCATCAAAGGCCTTGAAGTCCATCCCACAATGGTTCATCTTGACACCAGTAGAAAACCAGCCAAAGAGAATCTTGAATTCTCTTCATTTATTGGCTTGGGAACTGAACTGAAAGATCCACCGCTCACTCCTTCCCCTCCTCCTCCACCTCTCCCATCCCTCTCCCCCTCATAGACTGCAGGTTCCAAAGCCCCGAGCCACTGGATAGAAATAACTAGTAGAGAAGCTCTGAAGCTCCCTGCACGTGAAGTCACAAACTCTAGACCTCACTGAGTTGGGGACCACCAGGCTCTCCCCACAGCTGTTCTCCACTCAGTGCCTTGAATTCAGCTTTACTGGGCTATGAGAGAGAAATTGTGTATCTCGCACTGCTAGTGGGTGAGCTGAGTCATGCCCTTGGCAGAGTCAAGGGACTACATCAAGGAGACCAGTATCCTTAGGTGAACCTAGAAGGGCTCTGACCTGACAGAGGAGGTCTCCTTCAGGGGCTACTCGCCCTCTGCCCCCCAACACAGGATGGGCACCCCCTCCTCACCTCGCTCAGAACCCAGATCACCTGGGGAGCGTTGGCTCGCTCTGATACCAGGGAGGAGCTCTGCTACCGGTATTTTCTCATTAGGAAGCAGCAATCTCAGGCCAGAAATAAAACTCTCCTGCTGACTTGCTCACAGCCTGTCCCAATAATTGTTCTGAGCGTCATCTGACGCAGCAGTCCCAGCGGAACGGGCCACACAGGCTCAACTCTGTCCACCATGCCCAGCAGGACCAGAGCCTCCAGCACAGAGCAAGGCTGTGGCATTGAACATCCTCTTGGTCTGCCCTTTAGAAGGTGTCTTGTTTTGAATACATGATCTGTCCTGTTCTTTCAAAGTAAGTGCTTTTATCCAAGGTCTGGGCTGTCCTTTAAACATATTTTTCTCTCACTTAAAGGGAAGTGTATTTCTAGTTATTTCTAGGCTCTTTTGTGGACTCAGCTTGAGAAAAGGAGATAGGTAAGGGAAGAGCGCTTTTGTGTGCAACTTAAAGATCGGTTGAAACTAGGGCATGCACATTGCAGAGCTGTTTTCCTCAGACAGCAGGTGGCTGGAAACATGCGTGTGTAGCTAATTGTCTGGAGCTTTGCTTTTGAAGTAGTGTGTAGTGAGTGGTTTTGTTCAAACAAGGGAGTGCCGGCTTTATATGTAGCCCCAAATGAGACGCCTCTCTTCTTGGAAGTGCTGGATTTAGAACCTGAATCTTCTTTTTCAGCAAGAACTAGAAGTCCCTTCATACTGCTTTTTTATACCCTTATGCCCATTTGCATCGTGCCGAGTTCTTAGAGAACACAGCATTGCTGGGATCCTGCTGCTGTCGGAGTCCAGCACTGTGTGTCAGCAGATGTTGGTTCTGGGTCTGTTTGGCTTAGTTATGCTTTCTTAGCGAAGAGTCGTGTTTTACATGATTTCAAACAATAAGTCAGTATGTGAGTGATCACGGCCAAATATATACTATACCAAGAATGGATATCTATTTTCTTTTGTCTCTTGCAGATTTTTTGGTTTTTTTCCCCCATAAAGTAGAAATAGGATTTTGGAGTATTTTATTCTCTGTAAAAGTTTTGGATATAAATTATCCATGTCACTCTGGCCTCATGAACTGTTAATTGTTAGATATCAGACCCTAGGATAAGGGTCCTAAGACACAGACTCATTCTGATTTGGATGATGGAGATGGAGATATGGACCCGTCATGCATTATTAATTTGGCAACTGTTTATTGAGCACCTACTGTGTACCAGACACAGTTATGTTGGAGACATGGTCGTGAACAAATAGGCCCCTGCCCTCATGGGGATTTCTACCTAGTTGTGGGAGGGGGGTTTTCAGAAATTAAAGTAAGTATACAGTATGATGTCAGGAATTGGGACGTTCTACGAAGAAAGAGAGAGCAGGGTAAGGTTAGGTAGAGAAGAGTAGAGAAGGTAGAGAAGAGAGGACCCGGGGACACCTCGCATTGCCTGCTTTGCCATTGTACCCCAGCTTTGGGTATCATCTCCAAAAACTCATGTTATCTCTGAACTTGCTTAAAAATTTAACCCAGAAGTTATCAAGTCATCACTGCTATCCTTCCTCGCAAGATTATTTTATTGGGCTGCATTTTTTTTTTATAGTTGTTGTTGGTTTTGTATTGAGGAAGGGTTTGATTCTATTGATGAATTTATTGAAAAAAACAGACAATTTGATATAAAAATTCAAAGTCTGAGCTTCTTTTGAAAAAAAAAAAAATCAATAGTTCTTACAGTATCTGGTCCACGTGTGCTTGGCAGCAATTGTTGGGAGCTGAGGGAGGCAGTCCCTGTTAAATCAGGGGGCGTATGACCTTCAGATTGTCATTGTTTCCACTTTGCTCACCTCCTGCTGGCCTCTCAAGGCAACCCCTGCTCCAGCCCATTTTGATGCCAGTCGTGCAATGCTCAGAGCGGTGGTATACGAGGGACTACGAGGGAGCCTTGCTTCCTGGATGGGCGCTGGGGATCTTACCCTTCACACAGGATCTCACATAGCCCGGCAGAGCAGGGGACTCAATGATTTACACTTCTTTCACTCATGACAGTTGCAGGTCTAAGTAACTAAGAAGCTCTTGGAGTTATGGGTCCCATTACACTCCTGCCTAATTAAAACTCAAGCCCATTCTTTTGTTATTTCATCTTTTGTCCTTTATCAATTCAGTCCACCGAAACCTTCCCGGACTTTCTCTTTTCCAATATGCAATTAACCCAAGTGTGTTACTTTGTTCCAATTACCACTTATTTCATTTCAGTGTGGCTCTCCACAGTATGATGCCATTCGTTACCTGGCATCGGAGTGTGACCACAGGAATTCCAAGAGCTAGACCTGAGGCTCCTGGGTCACATGCCCTGGGATCCTCAGGTCACCTCCCAAGAAGGGTAGCGTTCAGGAGTGTCCTCCTCCTTGTTTGAACTGGTTCAACCAGTTTTTGGATATTTCTGAATGTATATAATTGTCATAACCATATGTTTGCGGTCCCCCAATCAGTATGTGTGATTTTCATTTAAATCCATGATGGATACTAGATTCTTTGCTAGGCAATGCCCTCTCCCCTATTGCACGTGTCCCTCCTCATGTCAGAATCACACATCTGAGTGTCCTTTACAAAATTTTGCCCTGGTTAGTATCCCTGTCAGTGAGGGGCAGTTTGACCCTCACTCACAGGCCTTTGCTCATTTTCCGGGAGTGGATCTCTTTGAACCCACCGCAGGGTTGCAGCTGCCTCAATGCAGAAACCAACAACTCTGGCATCAGCTGGAAGCTCAGACACGCAGACTGCCAGGCCCATTCGGGAAATGCTCATTCAGTATCTGCCATTTTAATAAGTGTCCCAGGAAATTCATGTAGACCTTTAAGCATTGACCACAATATAAAATGTCCTTGGGAACTAAGTATTTATCAAAACATCTTAATGGTCATTAGGGAAAAAACAATCTGTCAGTGTAGTTGAACGGAGGATGTAGAATGTGGAAAAAAGCAATTAAAGTCCCTAAAAAACGGCTGTTAAATTAAATAAGATGTTATTACCAGTCAGGTGAGACAGAAAAGTGATTAAGAGCTGACGTGGGAGTCCAGTGGCCAACAGCTAGGTTCCTTGAGGAAGTTACCAGCCCGGTCCTCTGCAAGTTCCCCTGCTCAGTAGATAGAACCTTCCGTAGGGCTTGGAAATACATCTTCAGCTGCCTGGGATCCACCAGTGAAGACTGCTTCAGTAGCTTTCTGCTGAGAGGCAAGCATCTAATTTCTGAAAAATCTTCAGGTCGTTTTGAAGCCCAGTTGAGTTTGGGAACCACAGGCCCCTCATGGAGCCTCTAACTCCCCTTTTCTCAAAGGAGGACAGTAACGTGGGTTTTTTAGAGAACTTAATGGTAGCACAAAGAGAAAGATTGTGTCAAATGACTTACACAGAGTAGCTGTTCAACACAAGTAGTGATCATGGCGAGGGTGATGATAGGGATGGGGATGACGGTGATGATGGATCATAGATTCTTAACGAGGTGCTGGGGAAGACAATGGTGGGAGCACTGATGATGGTGATGGTGATGATGATGTTGATGGTGTAGGTTCCACTTACAGGCCTGCTGGATAGGTACCGATCTGCATCCTTTTTTCTGAAATAGAAGCTTTACTTTATATATGGATCAGTGTGGAAGCCCAGTAACAGAAATTGTCAGAATAAATAGGATTATTTTATTCTGGTGTCTGCTAGGCCTGCACCAGATATGAATCCTCCTTTTTAATAATTCTGGGTGTTCTATTTTAAGTTTTTACATTTATTTTTAATGGAAGTATAGCTGACCTATTATACTAAGAGGAACAAGCTTCCAGTTATAAAATAAACAAGTCATGGGGGCAAAAAGTACAGCATAGGGAATAATAATGATGGTGTTTTATGTTTACCTTGTACTTTCAGTTTTCCGGGTGCTTTGCTGTACATCATCTCCCTTGACATTCCGTTTGATCTTAAGGGATGCACAGAGCTCTCATGTGATCTTAACATCACTGGATAAGGACACAGAGAAGCAAGGGGCTTGCTTAACTCTGCTCACTGCACAACCTCAAAGGGGCTCAGGTCTTTTGGACCCTGGGTCTCTATAGAAACCCTATAGAAACTGTTTGCTGTTTTTATACTAAAAGCTCATTGTTTTTTAAAGATTTATTTATTTATTTGACAAAGTGAGAGCGAGACCGCGAGGGAGGGAACACAAGCAAGGAGAGTGGGAGAGGGAGATGCAGGCTTCCCACTGATCAGGGAGCCTGATGCGGGGCTCGATCCCAGGACTCTGGGATCATGACCTGAGCCGAAGGCAGAAGCTTAGCCAACTGAGCCACCCAGGGGTCCCTAAAAGTTCATATTAAGGAAAGTTTCCCTGGAAAATCTTTTTGGTTGAGGGCTGATGAATCCCCACCAGTTGTTAGATTAATAGTTGTCTGGGAAATATCTTTGTTTCCTGAGTCAAGTGCTAAGTTAGTCTTACTTTTAGGTCTTTTCAAATCTGAGGCCAGAGAGGATTTTTTTTTTTTTAAATGGAGAATCAATGACCACTGAGAGCAAAATAATAAAGGCCCACTTAACTGAAAAATAACATGATTCTGGTAATTATTAGAAGAAAATATGACATGGTCCACTAACCCTATATTATAGTACTTGTATCTGCAATTTTTCATGAATTCCCTAAGGTAATTAGTTTTATGAAGTATTGCCAGGTGGCACTTTTCTACTTTCTGAGCCCACTTGGAAATCTCCAATAAACACTTCGACTGGAAAGCTATGTCAAGAAGTTTTGCAGAATGTACTAGAGAGCATATCTATCAAACATTAAGTCAATACACAGTCCACTGACACCACCCTCCTGGAAACCTCGACAAAAAGCTCCTTGCCTCCTCCACCATTGTTTTTCCTTGGCAGAGAGTTCA
Source organism: Mustela nivalis (assembly GCF_964662115.1). Lineage (NCBI taxonomy): Eukaryota > Metazoa > Chordata > Mammalia > Carnivora > Mustelidae > Mustela > Mustela nivalis. The sequence goes on along the minus strand of NC_139031.1, from coordinate 99,294,597 downwards.
CCCCTCCAGCTCACCAGAACATGATATAGGAGAGTGTGTGGGGACCCAGGGCCCTCTCAGCTCCAGCTGCTTTGAATTGTCATCCCTCCTCCCCTCTCTGCCAGCGCTGGTCCTACCTCTCAGAGAAATAGCCAGTCTCTACTCTCTTGAAAACCACAGGACCAACTGTAACTTTTATCTAAAATTGTGTCCACCCCAAGGCCCTGTGGTGTCACTAGGAGGAAGGATTTTGAATTACTTTCTCTCAAGTCACTTTCTCATTACTCACTGGGCAGTCCAGTATACTCATTCCAGTAATCCACTTTCTGTTTTTTTAGCATCCGTGTGTGAAAAGAGTAATTGCAAGTCAAGAAGGGGAGCACAATGTCTTGGTTAATTGTTATGATAGATTAAAAATCAGTGTCCCAATTCTACATTATTTAAGAATTAGGCATGTAGGGCGGCTGGGTGGCTCAGTGGGTTAAGCCGCTGCCTTTGGCTCAGGTCATGATCTCAGGGTCCTGGGATTGAGTCCTGCATTGGGCTATCTGCTCAGTGGGGGGCCTGCTTCCCTCTCTCTCTCTCTCTGCCTGCCTCTCTGTCTGCCTGTGATCTCTCTCTGTCAAATAAATAAATAAAATCTTAAAAAAAAAAAAAAAGAATTAGGCATCTAGAAGCCCAATAGGTGTGCCCAGTGCAATCCACATTGCTAACCCATTTATGATGATTCCTCATCTGGAATCCTACTTTCAAGCTAGGAAGTTTGAAATGAAAACAACTGAGGTGCTACAGATACTTTCTTACTATAGATTCATTACTTCATAAATATTTATAGAGTGGTCACTCTGGGCCAGATGCTGTGCTGTATGGAGTCTACTGAAAGAGAAAACTCACTCAAACCATAACCCATATGGGCATTCAGAAGGAAAAGAACATTGCTCTATGAACGCATGTAAGGGGGATATTTACCTAAACTGGGATTTAGGAAGTGTAGGTTACCGGGGAATTGACATATGAATTATAGTTAACGAGGTAAGAAGGGGAGATTTTCTTATTATAAAAATTAATGTCATCTGCTTCCAAGAAAATATGACCTCATTATTTAACATGGAGGGGTGTGAAAAATAAAGTTAATATTTTCTAGTTCATTTTTCCAGAACAATCTTCATAATATCTAAAGTGTACTGCTCATTACCTTGCAAACCACCTCCTGTATTTCTAGGCAATTGTTCTTCATGTTATCGCATACTCTAGATCAGTAGTAGGCTCTCATAATATTTTGAGAGTCTTCAAGGAAAGAATAATGACTGGCTATCTACTTTATCCAACTACCCGAAATAATAAATTTGCAGAGTTAGTATGTTGGTCACAGAGCCGTGTATGACAGAAGAGGTCTACTGAGCACCATAAAAGGGAAGAATTACATTTCAAGCCAAGTAAAAATATAGCAGAGTAAAAGATGAGCACCTAAGTAATTTCTCCCAATTACTAATACCATAGTGAAATGCTGGAATAATTAATAAGTAATGCATTATCCTAATGTGTGCCAAGGGAGTAATTGGTTAAGTAAAATCCACTGCCCTCAAAGCATTATTTCTTAGAAGAGCACATTCTCCTCTTTATCTCCTTCCTCTGTAATGGCTCCCCTTCAAGGGAAAAAAAAAAATGGGTATAGATACGTATTGTCAATCATTCATTTGATTCTATTTATGCTCTGTTAGGCTCAGTTTCAACCTGAGATCTAAATATTTTAGTATAATTGGTACAGAAATCAGGAAACAAAAAGGAAAAATGTTGACTCTTTTCCTGTTCCAGAATTAACAATTTGTGTTACAGTATTACTACTAGGCATTTGCTCATTCTTTCCATTGTTCATTCATTCTGTGACCCTTAACTGATTATCATAGTAAGAGCTGTGGGGTCCCCCAAATGGACAAGACACAAACAGATGTTTGATAAATATGGCATGTGTGTTGATATTCCAAGAGGAGACGTTAGTAGTCATTCATAAAAGACTTTTGTGGTCAAGTAAGCTAGAGATACACTGGATTGAGGCAAACATTCGATTTCTTCGCTGCAGGACCTCTCAGAGAGTTTCAGGTGTGTGAGAGGGAAATTCAGAAATGTAACATTTTTTTTTAAACATCATCCACTGACTCATGATTCCTTGCTTATGCCCTGGGATTTGTACATTTAAGCAGGATTCTGCCTTCCGGGTAAGGAGGCCGACATTAGCAGAGCCCATTAGGACCCCTAGCAGGAAGCATGGGGATCTGCTCAGACTTCTCTCTGGGATGGAGGGACAGTGGCAAACCTCTAGTGGTGAAGAGGTAGAAAACCAGGACAAACCATAGTCATACAGACCAAGCAAACTTGATGGTAATTTATTTTATTTGCATTACTAATTTTAATAATATTAAGCATTAATAGTAAAAGCAAGGCTTTGAGGGTCAATAAGGTCAGGAATTTCGGCAGACTGGATAAAGTCTGTAGGCTCTTGCTTCAGATTTTTTAGGTTTGTATCTATGTTTTGCCACTGCTGATTTCTATGACCCAAGGCAAGTTACCTTACCTCTCTAAAGTTCAATTTTTTTCATATGTAAATGGAAATTATAATAACAATACTGCAAAGAAAGAAAGAGAACCCTTATGTAAGTATATGTTACAATGTATATAATTGCTAATATTCTATTTTGCTCTACGAAACTGCAGTTTCATAAGGCTCACAGTGATAAGGTTAAAATGCCTTGTCTTTTTTCTGACACAAAAATGTGGTTCTCCTATTCTCTGACATTAACCAGGTGTCCAGAGATTCAGTTCACTTCTGACACTAACTCCCAGAATCAGCATAGACCCTATAGTTTAAGGACTCAGCCCCATTACACTGCTCCTCTCTTTAGGCCCTACCTACAAATGGGGTGCCCAGGCCAATTATAAATTCTTCCCAGCCAAGTATAAATTCCAGGGTTCCCGTAACTCCTCCTGGTGATCAATAGTTTAGTGGAAAGACTTACAGAACTCAGAAAAACACTATTCTTAACATTGTAGTGTATCATAAATCATTCTAGTTAGCAGCCAGAGAGACATAGAGCAAGATCCTAAAAGGTATAGGCACATAGGAGCCTCCGTTTCTGTAGAGCTGGGGTGCCTCTTGGCATATATGGATTTATTCACCAACCTGGAAACTCCCCTGAACCCCGTCATTAGGAGTTTTTAATGGAGGCTTCATTAGGTAGGCATGATTGATTAATACATTGGCCATTGGCACCTGATCTGAAAGTTCCAATGTTATGATTGCAGGTTTGGTTTTTCTGGTGACCAGACCCATCCTAAAGCTCAGAGCCCATGAAGAGTCACCTCATCAGCATAAATTCAGGCATGGTTGAAAGGGGCTTATGCAAATAAGAAAAGATGATCTTATTACTCAGGAAAATTCCAAGGGTTTACGTAGCTCTGTGCCAGAACTGAGGACAAAAACCAAATATAAGACCTGAAACCACACACCTCTTATAAGAACAAATGTAAATACATATCTCCTAAGAACAGAAAATTCTCAAACTGAATCAAACTACAAAATTTATTTGTATCGTATTTAAAGATTTATATATCATCTATTTATTTATTTGAAAGAGAGAGAGAGAACAAGCTGGGGGAGCAGCAGGCAGAGAGAAAATGGGTGAAGCAGGCTTCTCGCTGAGCAGGGAGCCCTATGCAGGGCTCTATCCCAGGACTCCGAGATTATGACCTGAGCTCACGGTAGACACTTAACTAACTGAGCCACCCACATGTTCCATGTATATCATATTTAAAGGAGATGTCTATAAAGTAAATGATTAAGAGAGAAAAATGAGAAATAAAAACAATAAAAGTCAGCTTACTATCAAGTCAAGTACTGTTTTCTGGGAAAATTTTCTTAATGTGACAAGGATGATAATACTATATTGATGAAAACTATAGTCTTCAGTGAAAGAGCCATGAACTCTCTGCTTTTCCTAACAATGTAGCACTGAAGTAGGTAAAGCTGCAGGAAATGAGCAGAAATGTACATCTGTTGAGAGTTTTAACTCATTCTTTGGCATACAGATGTGACATAAATATTATTACACAGAAGCCAAATAATATATAAAGTTAAAAATTATACCAGTTTTTGGTGCTGCATGATGGTTCCTGATTCCACATGCAAGAAGCTGGGAAATTTCCACTCCATCCTAATGAACAGGAAGCTGAACACGCTGCAAAGTCACCAACTCCTCCTGAGTAGTTAAGAGAGGGGAAGACATAGCGCACACTGCTGCCCCCCAGGACTGGTGAGCCAGACTGGCAAATACAGGGAGTTGTGACTTACCCGAGTGAAGACTTATGAGAAGAAACAGCTGCAGGAATCACACTGAAGGAAGAAAACCTATGCTGTAATTGATGGACGGCTGGAGGCTCAGTGCAGACAACTCGGAGAATCAAAAACCCCAGGGACCTAGTCTTAGGGGGCTGCCATGATTTTGAACGATTTAACCTCCAGGAGCTCAACCTGGTTCTGACAATAAATATCAGGGGGAAATACCCTCATACTTCTGGCAGAGGGAGGGGAAAGGGAACATCTTGACATACCTCAGAGCACTCTGTTCTTCTTAACAAAGCCTGTCCTCAGTGGAAATTAGTTGACCAGAGTCTAACCTGTTAGATTATTATCAGAGCCTAAGTGACCAGGGTGCCAGGGGAGGAGGGAAATGCCCACCTCAACCCTGTCTCACCTAATGGGGGAGAAAAAAATGAAGAAACACTTATGAAATTGTTGGGAAACAAGAATTTGTGTCCTTTCAAAGTCCATCTAGGTGAATTAAGGACCATGGACATACCATGGCCCATGGACCAAGGACTGACATGAGGCAGATTAACAGGAAATCAAATTTAGTAGTGTATGTAATCCACACAGATACGGAAATTCCTAAGACACGGGAAAAAGGAGATATACATGCCGTTCTGGACTAAGGAGAAAGGGGTAGGAGTCTAGGATTTCAGAGGACGGGAGCATCCCTATCTCTAGGAATCTCGAGCATTCCTATCTTCTTATCGCAGATGTTTGGTAATTGGATGTTTGTCCTACCATATAGATGAGTAACTCAGATAAAAATTTATCTCTGCTAATAACCCTTATTCTTGGAAAGACCCCCAATTTAGATTCATCTGTGAGGTTAAAGGAAGGGAAAACGTTTCTCTTGAGCCCATGTGTTCTCAAGTGCCTTAAGCTCAAAGTAACCCACATACCACAGTGTCCTGAACCCCTTTAAACCTCACACTCTTACTTAAAGACAGTTCTAATCATTGGACTAAAGAATGTTCTCCTACCCCAACATCTCACTACCACATTACTAGAGGCTTACTTGAGCAGTTCCTTTTACCCTGTACATCATGTCAGGCTATCAGGGAAAAAGTGACAAGGCATACTAAAAGGTAAAAAACACAATTTGAGGAGACAGACCAAGCATAAGAACCAGACATGACAAGGTTGTTAGAATCATCAGACTGGGAATTTAAAATAATTGTGATTCATATACTTTCTCAAGATTTATATGCCAAGGACTCTAGTGAATAAAGTAGACAGTATGCAAGAAAAGACAGGCAATGTAAGCAAAGAGATTAAATCCTAAGAAATGCTTGAGATGAAAATTCCTATAACAGAAATGAAGCATGCCTTCAAGATGGGCTTATTAGAAGAGTGGTCGCTGCCAATGAAAGAATCTCTGAGCTTGGGGATATCAGTGGAACCCTCAAAAACCTGAAAAGAGAAAGAGAACAAAGACTTAAAAAAAAAAAAAAACAGAGCATAACATCTAAGGATTGTGGGACAACATACATGTCATGGGAATGCCAGAGAACAAAGAGAATAAAGAACAAAAGAAATATTTGAAACAATGACTGAGAATTTCCCCCAAATTAATGTCAGACACTAAAACTATAGATCCCAAAAGCTCAGAGAACACCAAGCAGAATAAATACAAAAACAAAAACAAAAAAAAACAAAAAAATTACACCTAGGCATATCAAATTCAGACTATAGAAAATCAAAGATAACTCTGAAAGAAACCAGAGTAAAATAACACCTTACCTATAAAGGAACAAAGAAGAGATTTACATCTGACTTTTCCTCAGAAACCATGCAGCAAGAAGAAAGTGGAGTGAAATATTTAGTGTTTAAAGAAAGCCACCAATTTAGAACTGTGCTTTCCTCATTCAAAAGTTTTCTCTTTCAAAAGTGAAGGAGAAATAAAAACTTTCTCAACCAAAAATTGAGGGAATTTGTTGCCTGTGGACATGTCTTGAAAGACATGTTAAAAGAACTTTTTAGAGACAAGAAAAATAATATGGGTCAAAAACTCAGATCTACATAGAGAAGGGAAGAACACTGAAGAAGGAATTAGTAAAGGTAAAATAAAAACTTATTTTTCTTGTATTTCATATTTTTCTCATATTTCTTATTCTTTAAGATTTTATTTATTTGTCAGAGAGAAAGAGAAAGTGCACAAATAGGCAGAGTCTAAGAGAGAAGCAGGCTCCCTGCAGAGCAAGGAGCCAGACACAGGACTCGATTCCAGGACTCTGGGATCATGACCTGAGTCAAAGGCAGTGGCTTAACTGACTGAGCCACTCAGGCATCCCTCATATTTCTCATTCTTAACTGATCTAACAAGAAACAGTTTGTTCAAAGTAATAATAGCAACAATGTATTTGATTGTATATGCTTATGTGGATATATTATGTAAATGCACATATATATGTATATACTTATGTGTGCTTATATATGAGTGAAATGAATGCCAATAATGATACAACAGAGGGAAGGAAGGAATCAGGATTCTTTTGTTATTATAAAGTACTCACACTATCCATGATGTGGTATAGTGTTATTTGAGAGTAGAGTTAGATTAGTTGTAAATTTATATTGGTAACACTAGGACAACGAAGAAAATAAGAAAGAAAAAATGGAGTCACATAAAATTCCTTTTTAAAACCACAGAGAACAGAAAAAGAGTGGAAGATAGAAATAGGAACAAAGAATAAGGGCAACAAATAGGAAACAGTACCAAATATGATAAATACTAATACAAGTATATCAGTAATCATTTTGAAGATCAGTGGTCTAAATGTACCTATTTAATGTTAGAGATTATCAGAATGGATCAAAAAACTGGGCCCAAATATATGTTGTCCACAAGCAACCAATACAGATATAAATATAAATATAAATATAAATATAAATATAAATATAAATATAAATATAAAGGGATATATAGATTGAAAGTAAATGGATGGAGAAAAATGTGCCCTACTAATACTAATCAGAAGAGTAACTATATTAATTTTGGATAGCGGAATTCAAAGCAAAGACATTTATCAATTCTGGATAGTGGAATTCAAAGCAAAGACATTTATCAGAGCTAGAGAAGGGTATTACATAATGATAAAGGAGTCAGTTCTCCAAGAAAACATGACAGTCCTCTAATGTGTATGCACCTAAAACATCATGTTAAACTACATGAGACAAAAACTGCATAGAGAAATAAATGAGCGCATTCTTATAGCTGGATCTTTCAATACACCTGTATCAGAAATGGACAGATCCAAACAATCTGAGGATTTTGGAGGGGTGGGGGGTAGGAGGTTGGGTGAGCCTGGTGGTGGGTATTATGGAGGGCACGTATTGCATGGAGCACTAGGTGTGATGCATAAACGGTGAATTCTGGAATGCTGAAAAGAAATTTAAAAAAAAAAAAGAAAATAAATGTAAAGAAAGAAAGAAATTGACAGATCCAACAGGCAGAAAATCAGTAAGGACAGTTGAGCTCAACATGCCATCAGTCTACTGGATACAGTCTACTGAGATCTATAGACGACTTCATCCAACAACAGAACTCGCATGCTTCTTAACATGGAATGTTCACCAAGATAGACCACATTCTGGGACATAAAACACATCTTAAGACACATCTAAGAAATAATGGAAATAATACAATAGCTGCTATCAGACCACAATGAAATGAAGCTAAAAATCAGTTAACAGAAACTTAAAACCACCAAATGTGTGGCAATTAAACAAGCACTTCTAAAGAACACATGGGAAAAGTCTTTGTTTTTAGGTAGAGAGGGGAAGAGGGAGAGGGAGAGAGAGAATCTCAAGCAGGCTCCACTCCCAGGGAAGAGCCTCACGAGGGGCTTGATCTCACCACCCTGAGATCATGACCTGAGCCAAAATCAAGAGTGAGATGCTTAGGCAACTGAGCCACCCCAGGCACCCTAAGTTATGGAAGAAATCTTAAGATGAGGTTTTAAAATATTTTAACTAATCGAATTTGAAAACCAACTTATCAAAATTCATGGAATGAAACAAAAGCAGTACTTAGAAGGAAATTTTTAGCATTGATTAGATCTATTAGGAAAAAAAGAAAATCTAATACCAATAATTTAAGTTCCCACCTTGTGAAACTAGAAAAAGAACAGCAAGTCAAAGCCAAAGTAAGCAGAAGAAAATAAATAATAGGAATCAGGGCAGAAATCAATGAAACTTTAAACAGATAATACTCTGGTTTCTCTTCAGATCGCATAAATCTTTTGCCTTTTTACTAAACAGATCATTTGTTGAGAAAATAAATGAAACCATAATGATTACAGTTAGAGTTCTGCTCACAATACAATTAGACAATAAAGTTTTAAAAAATCCCAACAATTTTTAAAATTGAAAAATAGTTTTTGGCCAAAGAAGAAACTAAAGTTATAATTTTGACTATTTAGAAAATAATGTCAATGTGGTTATTGTACATTGAAACTGTCAAATATTGCTAAAATTATCTATATGGGAAAATTCACAATTATTATTTTTATTACTTAAAATCAAAGAAAAGAAAATTACTAAATACGCTGATGAAGAAATTAGCAAAAACCTAAATTTAGAAAAAAAAGTTAAATAATTAAAATATAAGAAGAAATGGATGTGCTAAACATAAAATACAGGAAAACAATGGCATTGATAAATAAATCTAAAAGCATTTATTTGAGAGAAGGCAACATTCTAGAAGACAGAGCTAATGAAAAGAAAACAAAATCCATGATTAAAATCAGAAAAGCCATATAAAATTACATAAAGTTCAAAGAAATATAAGTTATTATGTTCAAAATTACAACACTATATTGTAAAGACTTGGATTAATCTCTTAGAAGAGGAAAATTACCATATTTGCAAAGTAGAAAACTTCAAAATACCAAAATTATGATAGAAATTATAAAACTTGACAGAGAGTACCTATTAAAGTGTCCAGAACTACAGCATTTTAGAAATTGATTGAGCCACCCAGGCGCCCCTCGTGGGGCATTTTTAGAGCACTGGTAATAGCTGCCCAAAGTCTGAAACGTCTGGTAACACAGACTTGATCTAATGAAGCCAAGAATATAAAGCAGTGGTTTTCAACTGGGGGAGGGGGTGGTGGCCTAAGAGGACAACTGGCAATGCCTGGAGGCATTTTGATTTTCACAGTTGGGTGGCTGCTGTTGGCGTCTGACTTGTACAAGCCAGGAACCCTACAGTGTACAAGACAGTCCCCATAGTAAAGAACCATCTTGCTTAAAATACAAAACCAGGTTGAGAAACACAGTAAACGTACTGTGCGTGTGTGTGTCTGTGTGTGTGTGCGCGCGCACACGCGAGTATGTGTTTGCGAGTGTGTGTTGGCACAGCATAGCAGCTGTCTTCCTCCAGAACAGGTAAACTAAGAAACCTACAGGTAGAAGCTACAGGACCTTTATGACTTAGCCTGAGAAGTGTCACTCCCGCCGGCTTGTGTTGGTCACCCAGACCAGCTCTGACTTAGTGCAAAGGGCACTTTGTAATGCTGTGAGCGCCAGGAGGTTAGGATCACTGGGAGTCCTCTATGAGGCTGGCTAAAGGTGTTCAATTGTCTAAATTAAAAAATGGTCAACTGGAATATTAGAATTAAAAGTTAAGTCACGTGACAGGAAACAAAATAGATACATATAATAGATGTCAGTAGATTTCATCTAAACTAGTGATTAAAGTTAGAAAATGTGAGGGAAAGAAAATCCAGTTATAAAGTATGTAGAGCTAGCTGCAAAAAGAAGTCCATGGGAACTCTTTGAAGTAAAATATAAAATTTCACAAAGGGACATCAAAGATTGGATTATAAATATAATTTCCTATATGTTTTCTTTGTATGTATTTTATTAAACAATTCCAGAAACAATCTAGATAAATACATGAACATAAGCAAGAAACTTTAGGGAAAGAAGTGTGAATTTTCAGTTTAACATTAATATATTCTAAAGTAATCTGAGTTGGTGTGGTATTAGTACAGTAATATAATGGAAGATCATTGGAACTATATAAATGGGCCACAAATTGGAGTGAGCATAAATTTTGTAAGTAATAGTGATGAAATACAAGACTCTGAGTACAAAATATCTTACACAATAAATATTAGATACAATTAACTACTTGAAAAAAGTAATCATTTTCTCCATTAACCATACACCAGTTCTTAATAGATTTGCATTAAATATAAAATGTGAAACCATAAAGAGACAAAAGAAAATATGGATGAATATTACCTTGAATTGAAGACAGCGCATCTCTTTAGCATAAACTAACAGAATGATAACAATGGAAAAGAAACCCAGGTATTTGCCAATATAAAATGTTGTCTGTAATTAAAAAAAAAAAACACTGTAAGCAAAATTAGATAAGATCAGCAAATTCTGTCATATCAATGGAAAACTGTGGGTGTCCTCGATAGATAAGTAGTAAAATATGTTTTTATGATAAATAAAGCAGTAAAATCCTATGACAAAATAGAAGAGACATGAGCTGCCTCTCCATTGATTATCCATTCAATATATATTTATTGGGCATTTATGATGTGCCAGACTCTGTGGTAGGTATGAGTCATACCTGTAAAAGACTGTTGAACCACCGAGAATATATTTAGCCATACTAAAACACAAAACAAAAATTAATGAAAAACCCTCTTCCATTTTGCCTATCAAGCTAAAATTTTTTTTAAATGATACTACAATTTTAAAAATGTGTTAAATGTTGGGGTGCCTGGGTGGCTCAGTTGTTAAGCGTCTGGCTTCGGCTTAGGTCATGATCCCAGGGTCCTGGGATGAGCCCCACATTAGGCTTCCTGCCGAGCTTCTCCCTCTCCCACTCCTGCTCTCGCTGTGTGTCTCTCTCTGTCAAATAAATAAATAAAACCTCCCCCCCCCCCAAAAGTGTTAAATGTGCACTGGGATAGGCACTCAAAATACGCAGAATGAGTTGATGTGAGTCACAGGTTTTGGCTAGCTGTCAGCAGGCATAAATGTGTTACCAGGGTCCTCAGGAAATAACAAAATACTCAGATATTGGTACAAAGAATAAGCTATAGTTTATTTGCAGCATACATTCACAATAGTGAAAAATGAGAACTATCTTATAGAATTCAACAAGCTGACTTAAAATGTTTAAAGTAATACCATTATATGGAATAGTGTGCCTCTTTTATAAAACAAATCTCCTAAGAATAAAATTAAAATTGCCCATGACATCATGTTATAGAAGTACAATGTACACAGCACAACATTTTTGGCTGAAAAATGCATATGTTTACCTCAAAGATGGTTGGAGAGGAAATCACTGGTATTTCAGCAGTTCAGAGGTGATACGGCTCGAGGTGCTCTTGGTATGATTTTGTTTATTTTATAAGCTATTTTTAATTAGGTAGCATTGTTTTGATCCTAGAAACTATGAGTTAGAAATGGTATATTAAGGGTATTTTTAGTTGGTTTGTTTGTTTGTTTTTAAATATTTTATTTATTTATTTGACAGAGAGATCACAAGTAGGCGAAGAGCAGAAAGAGAGAGGGAGAAGCAGGCTCCCTGCTAAGCAGAGAGCCAGATGCTGGGCTCCATCCCAGGACCCCGGGATCATGAACCGAGCCGAAGGCAGAGGCCTTAACCCACTGAGCCACCCAGGCGCCCCTTGTTTGTTTGTTTGTTTTTTAAAGATTTTGTTTATTTATATGACAGAGAGAGAGAGAGAGAGACAGCAAGAGAGGGAACACAAGCGGGGAGAGTGGGAGAGGGAGAGAAGCAGGCTTCCCGCTGAGCAGGGAGCCCAATGTGGGGCTTGATGTCAGGACCCTGGGATCATGACCTGAACTGAAGGCAGATGCTTTATGACTGAGCCAATCAGGTGCCCTAGTATATATGTTTTGAAAAGGCAAAAGGAAGAATGCCTGTAGATGTCGGGAGCATCTTACCAAATTACAGAGCTGCCTTGCAACTTGGTCATTAATTTAATCTGTGTAGTTCCCTTCACTATTTACTTAAACTTTATAATTTCTCTCTCTCCCCTACCCCGAGCCTGCTGCCCACCGCCCCCCCACGACACACACACACACACCACCCCCACCCCCTGCAACAAATCTAATCACTGTTGAAAAGAACAATGTAAAACCAGGACAGGTGGCTTTAGTTTTATTCAATCAAATGCTTTAAAGAGCTTTTGCCAATATCCTGCTAATTGATCCATGGGACCATTTCCTCCAGTGATTTGCGGTGTTTCGTGGTGTTAGCTTTTATTGAATTTCCTTCCTGGATTTTTGTTGTTAGAATGGTTTCATAAATTGAGATCTATTAAAGGGAACGGCATTCGATACTGGTGCCAGAAGGAGGTGGAGGGAGGGGGAGATCATGCTTTCAAGAACTGATTGTGCAGAAGGCCCCAGTCTGGTTCCAGCTGATGGAGCCCCGTGGCAAGTGACACTTTTATTTATTTCGCTGCCTACGTAAAGGATACCAGAAATGGTAGGAAATCACATAATTACATAAAAACCATGCAACGGACAGTTTGTTTTGGATCAGTCTAACAGGCTGACTTACAGCCTGCCTGTTCTTTAGTCATCTGAATACCAGCAACATTGATTTCCACGTTGAGTCTCATAAACTCCAAGGGTGTGTGGCTCCTCTGAGAAGCCCTCCCTGTCCCAGCATGTGACCAGAGACCTCCTATGACTCTGCTCCCAGTTTGTCATTAATTAACACACACACACACATACACACACATACACACACACACACACACACACACACACGTCTCCCACAGTGGTTTTAGAATATAGGTGTTAAATTTAATCTTTCTAAATACCTGGTACTATTCAAAATAAAATGCAGGCAGAAATTCACATCATTATTACTTTTTAAGAGCTGTGATAAACTCTCCTGTCTTTTCCTATGTTAAGGGGAATTCCACCATCTTCGTGTAATTATGAATTGTTACTAATGTCAATAAAAAGTGTTTCATTTCTTAGATGATACTATTTATTTTTGCACAGCCATACGCTAAACACAGTCTCCTGGGAAAATGCCGAGAACAAACGTGTTAGTAGCTCTTCTTGGAACACGCCTGTCCACTGGCATAGACTACATTTGAAAACAGACCTCGAACCGAAACTGATTAATGTTTTATAGTATTTGCAAACCTAGTTCAGCTCTGCTGTCTCCTGAGGAGCAGTTCCTTTTATGGCACACGGCCTAGCCTGTCTTCTTTCTGTTTTGTTTTTCTAAAGTGAAGTCCGCTACCTGAATCAGAAGGAACGTACTGCAGCCCTCCTTTGCCTGTGGAATAGGAAGTACATCCAACGGAAATGCAAATATCTCTTATCCCACTTCGTCTCTCAGAAAGTATCAGCTGGACACTCGCAGTGTTGGCTGGAAGCTTCATTTGGGGTTTCTCTTGGGTTCTCACGATGCTCGGGGCTTTTTTCCTCTTCCCCCTTCTAGTCCTGTTCTTCCTCTTTCTGTGGAAGAACAGATTTTTGTATTTGTGAAAGAAAAATGAATCCATCGATGAATTAAAATGTGATGATGAACGAATCTCCGCCACGTCCTTCCCATCCTCCTAGTCAGATGCTTCAGACTTTGTTGAAACAACTGCAAAGATCAGAAAGAGGGTCAGAAATGATCAGAGGAAATTTCTTGCCTTTCAGTGCCAATAAACCACCCACCCCTTCTCTAGACCCACTCGAGCACTAGCCCCTGCTCTGTTTCCTAGGAGGACATCACCCCAGCACACACACACACACCCCTGCCCCCCAGTCTCTCCTGCATCATTCCCCTAAGTGTGAACCAGCTCCTTCTCCCAGATTTCTTCTCCAGCCTCCCTCCCCTCCCACCCGTCCCCACCCCCTTCTTCCCTGCAAGACCTCAGAGCGATCTGGACTGCCTCCCATTCCTTTCTCTCCACCGTCTGATCAAGCTGCCCTTGTTACGTTCACCATTGGCTTCCACTTTGGAAAAATCCACTGGTCAGTTCTCCCCTCCCAGCCCCCGACGCGGTTGACAGCACCTTCCATGAAACAGTGTTTTTCTTCACTTCCAGCAAAACATCCTTTCCTATTTTTCCCCCCTAATTCACTGACTGTTTCTTGGGCTCTTTCCCACCCCCCCCCCCAGCCCTGGCCTCCCGCAGGGCTCAGACCCTGGCCCTCTCCTCCCCGTTGGGGGTCTCATCCACTGCCAAGACTTTACAAAAGGTCTCTAAGAGGGTGACTCCCACGTTTATACGTCCATTTCAGACCTTTCCCCTAAACTGCACACTTGAGGGGTTGGCTCCTGATTGCGAGCTCCGTTTGGATCCCAGATAAACATCTCACATAGCAACTTTCTGCCTGACGTCCTCCCCGGCTCACCATCGTCCTCCACTCACAGTCTCCCTAGTGTGTCCGTTGCCAGCAATTTCATCTTTCCTGTTTCTCAGGCCAAAAACTGCAGAGTCATCCCTGACTCATCCTTTCTCTGCACCCCACACCCAAACCGTTATCCTCAAAAATAGACCGTTTCTCAGCATGTCCACAGCTAGCACCCTAGTGGGGGAATCTGCACGGCTCCCCTGATCTGGGCACCAGCTTCCTAACTCCTCTTCCTGTTTCCCCTGTTTCCTGGCGCCTATGGTGACACTCCCTCAAGGGTGCCCCTTTTCAAACCCTGTTTGGAATGTGTCACTTCTCTGAGCCTCTGATGGAGGCTCCCAAAGCCAGTTCAGCAGCCTCCCTGGCCCTCCATGATCTGGTCCCTGCTTTCCTGTCCTTGCTCACTCTGCCGCAGCCACACAGGCCTCCTTGTTGGTCTTGGGCACTGTCCACACAGTTAGTTGGGGGTTTTGTGCCTGGTCTCTGCTCTGTTCCCTGATACCCTGCTCCCTCTCCTCCTCAGACAATAACGTCCCTGACCACCCTATTAAAATTGCAACCACCCCACTCCCGAACTCGAACTCGCTTTCCTGTGCTCTTATCCCTTTCTGATATGGTTTGTGATTGGTTCAATTGACTTGTTTATGGTCCTTCTGTCATTAGAATGTAAGCTCTCAGAGGGAAGAGAATTTTGTCTTATTGTTTGCTGCCCAGGCGAGAGTGCCTCCTGCAGAGGCATGAACACAGTCAGCTGCCTGAACAAATAAGCCCAAAGATTTTCAGGGATTAAGAATGAGGACACAGGTGTAGATGCGTATTTTTTAATTCCTTTGATCTGGTCTAGGTTACATGTCATCCTCATTTATCCTAGATGCAACATTTAGGCAAGTTTCAGGAGGGAGTAGTCAAGTTGAGTTACAAGTGGGGGCCCTTTCTTTCCAGCCGAGGACACCCTGTGATCATGAATGGAGTTTCTTTGCATTTTCCTGAACTCATTTAGAACAAGCAGCAGACAAAGGGCAGCCTTGGGCTTTTGCACTGCTACCTTTTACTTTAATTTTTTTTCTGGTGACTACTTTTTATACAAGGAGAAAGTTCCAGAATGAACATTTTTATGAATACTAGAAGCAAAATGCTCTTTTGTTCCCTTTTAGGATGTAGGTGTTTCAGTTAGGTGAAAAGAAGCATTTTAAACAAAATGTGATTTGCTCATACCTGGAACCCCTGAACTTCTGTTGGATCATGTCTGATGCACTCGAAGCCTTTCCCATTGTACTGAGAACAAACTGCAGGTCTTCCCATACATAGTCCCTGTCCCTCTGCCCCATGCCTCTTTTCCTTGCTCACTATGTGCAGTCTAATGCAGCCTTTCTGTGGTTCCTTGAACTGTCAGGAATTCCCATAAAGCAGAGGGGGTCTGTAAGGTCAATGCTAACTTTATAGTAATAGTAAGACTTTATTTGCCTTTTTCACCTCATTCTCTCATGATGTGCCCTGGAGTTTTTCAGAAGCTCCATGATGTATTATATCAACAAACTAAAGTAAGAAGCAGGTGTGAGAATTCAGCTGTCTTCAATTACACCAGACCTTTACTTGCAAAAACATAAAACAATGCTGCAATTCTCTTTTTTGTTTTGAAAAATGTAGGGTTTTTTTTTCATACAGTGTTTCCCAAGTTAATATTTTATGTTTTTCATTGTTGCTTTTAAATGACATAATACATAAACTTAAAATTTTCAGCTGTTAGTGTGATAAATATTGGTAGATAGAACCCACATAAGTGGAAGTTCGTTAGGATTCTCAACAATATGTAAGCGTATAAAGTGATCTTGAAACCAAATGTTTAGAATCACTGATTCAGAGCTACAACTATACCAGTTTAAGGGTAATTGTGTGATTCAATAATGCCAACGTTCCACAGCCTCCACTCTGCTAGGTCGTGAGCACCTCTCAGCCTTCTGGGGCTGTGGGGGAGGTGGTCTCTGGAGCCTGCATGGTGGTAACCATGGGGTATCCAGCAGCAGGGGCTCACCTGTGCTTGAGACGTGATTTCTCTACAACAAGCAGAGTCTCAAGACCCTTCCCTTTTGGGTCTGTGGGCTCTACTAGTCATAAGCTATTTCACTGTTAAGAAATGCAAAGACTGTCTTTTTTATGATCTAATATAATTTTCATTCTATTCTTAATAATTTTCTGAGACACATTCACAAGCTCTATTCCACTTTCTCCCTATGTGTGAAATCATAGTATTTACATTTTTTAAAAGATTCTATTTATTTATTTGACAGAGAGAGATATCACAAGTAGGCGGAGAGAGAGGGGGAAGCAGGCTCCCCGCTGAGCAGAGAGTCCGATACGGGGCTCCATCTCAGAACCCTGGGATCACTACCTGAGAGGAAGGAGAGGCTTTAATCCACTGAGCCACCCAAGCGTCCCCAGTATTTACATTTTTGATGTGGGAAGGCGAGGTTCTTGTCTCACGGAGTCAAAGAATGAATTTGGCAGACAAAGGAGATTTAGTAAAGCAACAGAAGTTTATTAAGCAAGGATACAGAAAAAGCTCTCAAGCAAGGGAACTCTCCTCTACTATTGGTGGGAACGCAAGCTGGTGCAGCCACTCTGGAGAACAGTATGGTGGGCGGTTCCTCAAAAAGTTGAAAATAGAACCTACCCTAGACCCAGCAATTGCACTACTGGGTATTTACCCTAAAGATACAAACGTAGTGATCCAAAGGGGCACGTGCACCTGAATGTTTATAGCAGCAGTGTCCACAGTAGCCAAACTATGGAAAGAACCTAGATGTCCACCAACAGATGAATGGATAAAGATGTGGTTTATATATATAGTGGAATACTATGCATCCATCAAAACCCCCAAAATCTTGCCATTTGCAATGATGTGGATGTACTAGAGGGTATTATGCTAAGCGAAGTAAGTCAGAGAGGGGCAATTATCCTATGAAGACATGTCTATCTTAATTAAACCAAGAAACCTAAATTAGTTTAAATACTTATTATATCTCACCTGGGCCCACTTTTAAACGTCAGTCAATTTATTTTTCATTGTCAGTTTTTCCCTGAGACACTGGTGGGGAAATCTGGTGTGTGCTGTAGGCAGTCCACACCCAGCGTGCGCAGAAACAGGAGGGGGGGAGACAGAAGAGACAAAGTGCTGCCACAAGGCAGAGAAAAGGGATTCCTACCTCTAAAGCTCACCCACGGGGACAGATGAGTAGATGCCATGGTTTTTCCACCAACAAGTGGAAGTCAGGCCAGAGAAGACAGGGAATTTCCCCGGAAATAAAGGGAGTTTCAGCAGCTGCTTGGGAATATTCCTTAACGTTCTGGTCCAGAAGGTAGACTAACCACAGTCGGCTCCTAATTATAGCCATTAACCTGGGCAAGGAATGAGGGAGAAGACTTCACATCAATTAGAAGGAGCAGAGAGAGTCAGTATCCCCTTTGCTAGGGAGGGCCTGGGTTTCCTCCAACAACCTGGGGTTACTTGGAGTTAGGGTTAGTGCACTATTTACTAGATAGTAAAGTTTACTTGGGGTTTACTATTTAGACAATTATCCAGTATGTCAGGAGGGAGTTTACTGGTCTGGTTACCTCCACGCATGTTTTTCAAAGGGCCCCCATGTCTGGGTCCTGATTTAGAGCCCTGAAAGTCTGTACGGACTTAGGGTACCTTGGTCTGTTCGCAGCATTTCCTGCAGAAGAGACCTGAGAGACCCCAGTGTGGCCATGCAATAAGCAGTATAGGAGCTCAGTCCTTTCCTAAATTTGCAATCCAAATGGTCTCCCGGGGGTTGAAAAGCACCCCAAGGGAGAGTTCTTGGAAACTGAAGAAGAGAGGGGAGGCCTTACTGCAAAAGTCACGCCTTATTTTACCTTGTCTTGAAGAACTGGCCATGTTTAACCCATGAAAAACGCTAGAGAAGTTTTACAAGGGGAAATTACCCAATTTTGGAGCACCCAATCCAGAGGCGTCTCCTGGGAGGATGGTTTGTTTCCCATTTTGCAATCCCAGTAGGAGTTACGCTGTACCTGCTACAGAGAGGGGACTCTGAAGGCGTCCCTCCACAGGAGCTCTCGCCCCTGAACCAGGAATCCCATGGTTTCCTACTGAAGGTGAGAGACGGGCCTAACATCCTGGGCTGAGGAAGACTCAGGCCAGCTGGGGTAGCCACTCCTACCCGCTGTCACCTAATCCTCCTCTTCTCCTCCAGATTGCGACTCCACCCCTATCTGGCCTAATCATGAGGGTTTGGAGAGGTTAACAGTTTACACATTGATATACTTTTCAGAAGCCTAAGAATGCAAGCGAAACGGGTAGGTTCTCTTAGTGGGAGGCGTGTGCTGCTTATAGATGAGGCTTCTCTGGGGTGTGACCCCCAGGGCCAAATCTCTATCCTTTTATGTGTCTCCAAGACCCCAAGGTCACCCATGGTAACCAAAGGGCAGGCTCAGAGGGCTGGATTGCCAGTCCTTTGTGCGTTCCCCAGATGAACCTTAAAGCAGGGAATCCTCTTAATGACCTCAGTCTTAGAGTTCTCTTGATTGAGCTCTCATTGTTTGCGCATATAAATTCACTTGCATTCCTAGCCCCAGGGTGCCTGATCAGGCCAATTATAAGCCAATTTCAATTTCGCTTCCTCGCTTTACCCCTGGGCACTTATCCTGTCCATCCTGAAATAAATGCTGTGAAAGACATTTTTAAATGAAAAAAACCTTATATCTACATAGGCAACACTCTTCCCCTACTGACCAGTCAGAGGGATCACTGAACTCCTAAAATTCCCAGGTGCTTAGAGAAAGAATTGTGGAGGATAAAGGTCCCCCCGAAATGGATCTCTTATGAGCCGGCGTACTGATTGGAGACTGGAAAGACCTGAGGCCAAGTCCCTGCAGGGAGAAAGCCATTTAAGAAAAGCCAGTGAGGGGCGCCTGGGTGGCTCAGTGGGTTAAAGCCTCTGCCTTCGGCTCAGGTCATGATCCGAGGGTCCTGGGATGGAGCCCCACATCAGGCTCTCTGCTCAGCAGGGAGCCTGCTTCCTCCTCTCTCTCTGCCTGCCTCTCTGCCTACTTGTGATCTCTGTCTGTCAAATAAGTAAGTAAAATCTTTAAAAAAAAAAAAAAAAAAGGCCAGTGAACAGAAAGCAAAACAACGTAGGGTTAGGCCTATATTCCTGTCTTCTGTGGCAGGGGGATTGACCAAACCTTTCCCCAGAAACCTATCACCTGAGATGGAAGACTAGGGGCCCTGCTATTCTCCTTTAACTTAAGGTGCCCGGTTTTGTTGTTTGTTAAAAGAGGTCATCTAAGAGAGAGATTTCTCCCAAGAAAGAAAAGAGTCAGCTCTTACTCACCCTTCGGTGGGACTGTTGTGTGGTTTCAGCACCAAAATGATGCGGGAGAGCGAGGTTTTTGTCTCACGGAGTCGAAGAATGAGTCTCGGGGACCACAGAGAGTGAGTAAAGCCATAGAAGTTTATTAAGCAACGATACAGGGGGGGAAAAAAGCTCTCAGGAGTGAGAGGGGTCCTGACCGGGTTGCCACTGAGGGCTCTTGGGGATTGTCTTTCACAGAAAGCAAACCAGGGAACTTAAATCTTTTACTATCTCTATTGATACTACAATTGAGTCAGGACTAGTGGTAACACCTTCAGTGACTGACTTTTTTTTAAGGGTCTGGTCATTCTCGGCTGGTCACAAGTAGCTGTTAGAACAAGACCTGGTTTGTTCCCTTATCTCTGGTTTCCTTTCATCTCCCCCATTTTGGAATTTTGTGGTCCCATGGCCCCCTACCTGTCTTTTCCTACCTAGCCCCACCTGTCCCTTACTCATTTTGATGTTAAAAATGAAGAAATCAGGAAGCAGGAGGGTAAGAGACTGTGCCCAAGATTGAATATCAAGCTAGGGCAGAGAGCCAGGGGGAGGGGCAGGCTTTATAATTCAAAATCCCAAGGGGGTGTGATTTTATTCACTGCGTTTTATTCACATTCATGTGCTTCCAATATGGATTTTTTTCTTGATTTAAAGCTTTAGTTTTTATTTAAATTTGTTAAACTCATGGTTATATGAATTTAATATAACTTTTTGCTATAAAATAAGTTGGCTGGCTTTTTAAAAGAGCAGATTTTACAAATAACTGGGAATTGCTGGAGAATATTTATAGACGTAGTGTGATTCTTGGAGCCCTCACTATAAAAAGCAGCTTTAGACAAAGCGGGACTGGGCGGGGGGAGTGGGGTGGGAGGTGGTATGGGTTGTTGTCAGAGCTTCCTGGGATTAGAAATCTAGACAAAATGAATCAGACTCTGACCTGGGGAGCCCAGGCCAGACCACCAGCCAATTAAGTCTGAGCCCCTTGGGCTGGGGTCCAACCAAGCATTTACATGCATCTGTTAAAACTACTCGGACTATTCCAAGCACTTTCCCAGGTTGACAGCTAGTGGACTAGAAAATCAAAATACAGCTCTGCAAAGATCCGTGAGGCTCTCTGAATTTCGTGAAGCAGATGGCACTTGGATTCCAACTCCTTACGAGGAGTACGGTAAGGAATGCACTTGCTCTGAGTCATAAAAAATAAAGGACCCAGAGCAGGTTGGGGGGGGGGTGTTGGGGAGCAAATAACAAATAGCAGCAAGCTTTAATCTCTTTGATCCCAGGAAAATGCCTAGACAGGGAAGGATAAGTCCTACTGAAAGCACCAGGAATCCAAGTTAGACAAAGGTCTAATTGCGGAAGCTGGTCAGCAGCCTCTTGGTCCATGGTGTATATGTCTATCCTTAACACCTTGCCTATAAATGAAAGACCACAAAGATAGATCACAGAGGCTTTGAAGCTGTGAGAGCAAGTGCGTCATTGCCCTGGGTTCCAAAGGAAGGGGCTCAGGAGCCTGGAGGGTGGGGGCTTGGGGAGGGCAGGTAGAGAATTGAACAGAGATGGAATGAAAAACCAAAACATTCCAAACAAACTTTCAGTGAGGAAGAGACATAGCAGCAGGCTGCAGAGACCCAGTGGTTGGGACTAACCAAAGCACGCAGCACAAAGCCCAGCTATCATGCCACAAAGACTGACCTCTGCTGGGGTGGCAGGGAGGCCTACGATTCTCTTCTCTTCTTTAGTTTGTGGCTAGGCTTGTCCTCAAGGCTTCTGAGCTGCGGTGTTTCCTGTTCTTACTTCTTCTCTGATTGTGCAGTTAATCTCTGCTCATTTATTCCCTGAAAGAATAAATACAGCGTCAGTCTCTTTATAGTAAATACTTGAAGTAAATCTTAGCAAAAGTGCTGGCCACTGCCTGGCTCTCAAAAATGGTAACTGTTTAAAAAATTGTTTTTAAAAATGGTGCCATGTCAAGTGCTGTTAAGACAGTGCAGGAGGAAGGGGGAAGTGATTGAACACAGGGAAAGGAGGCTTCTTGGTACAGGGTGATTAGGGATGAGCAGATGTGCTGAATGGGAGGGAGAGTCAAGGGTGCCTTCAGATGTTCAGCCTGCGCACCAGGAAGAATGGGGTTACTGTCTACTGAAGTGGGGAAGGGAGGCCTTGGGGATGGGTTGACCTAGAACTTGTATTTTGGACATGTTGTGCTTGAGACGGGGAGTCCATATCCAAGTAGATGTCGCTAGTTAGGGGGAACCCACCAGCATTAATCCTATGATTCTCTTCGTGTTACAAATGGGGACATAGTCTCCATGTTTTCTCTCTGATGGTGTTTTAGGAACATCATCTCTTTCTCTGGAGCTTGCACAGTTGAACACAGCTGAAAGCACCGGGACCCAGTGTGCTCAGTGAGTGGGGGAGGGGACTGTCAGGACCGGCTGCACAGGAGGCTGATTGACAGCGGAATCGAGGGAGCTCTTGCACAAATATCCTATGATTTCACTCGTATGTGGGATTTTATTGGATGAGCACTGGATGTTGTATGTAAGTGATGAATCACTAAATTCTACTCCTAAGGCTAATACTACACTGTATGTCACTTGACTTGAATTTAAATTTAAAAAAAATAAATAAAAATGAGGAAAAAAATTATTTTAAAAGGAAGCTCTTGCCAATCACATGCATCACAATGACACAGTTAGAATTTGGAAGCAGAGGACAGAGGGAGGATCAAGGTACCCATATGTATTTGGAAAAAAATCCCAGGGTAATTCTGATAGTATTCCTCCCTCTTGTCATTTTTGTGGGAACACAGTGGTAAAGTTTTAAAGATTTTTAAATTGAGAGTGTTTTTTTAAATACTTTATTTATTTATTTGAGGGATGAGAGAGAGAGAGAGAGATCATGAGCAGGGAGGAGGGTAGAGGGAGAAGCAGACTCTGCTGAGCAGGGTGCCTGATGTGGGACTCGATCCCAGGGCTGTGGGATCATGACCCAAGCAGGGGACAGACGCCTCACCTGTTGCACCATACAGGTGCCCTGTTTTTTGTTTTTGTTTGTGTTGTTTTTTCTTTAAAGATTTTATTTATTTATTTGACAGCGAAAGATCACAAGTAGGCAGAGAGGCAGGCAGAGAGAGAGAGAGAGAGAGGGAAGCAGGCTCCCTGCTGAGCAGAGAGCCTGATTCGGGACTTGATCCCAGGACCCTGAGATCACGACCTGAGCCGAAGGCAGAGGCTTAACCCACTGAGCTACCCAGGTGCCCCTTGTTTGTGTTTTTAAGAGAAAACATGCAATGTGTTTGGAGTACATAACAGTTTTGCCAGAAAAGGAAATATAGACCGGAAGACCAGGAGCCACAAGACAGAGGTTTGAGGCCCCACTTTGCTGCTCCGTGGGACCCCAGGCAGGAACTCCACACCCCTCAGAATGGGCTGGAAGCTGTCTTCCTCGGCCACTGTCACCAGGATGATTGTGTGACGTGATAGCTGAAACTGGAAAATGCTGGGCCAAAGCTTATTGTTACCATTTATCCATTCTCTTCTGTCAGTCTTGCTTTTCTGGCTGTCTGCTTTCATTCTGTTACTCTCCACCCTTCCTAAAGAACATGCAATGGCATTTTCTTTCCCACCGGAGGTAGTGAATCCCAAAGATAATTTCCCAACATTCTGACCTCCCCAACCCTGTTCCCAGCCTGCCTCTCTCACCTTACCCTCAAGTTCTCCAATTCGGTCAACATCCAAGTATGCCATGCACAGCTGAATGCAAGCTTCACAAGGGCAGGGCCATTTGCCTCTTTAATTGGCTGGTGCATCTCACTGCCTACAGCAGCATCTGGCTGGTAGCAAGCACTCAACAATATTTGTTCAATGAAAGAATGGAGTATAGTCTTTTTTTTTTTTTTTTTAAGATTTTATTTATTTGACAGAATGAGCACAAGCAGAGGGAGCCACAGGCAGAGGGAGGAGAAGCAGGGTCCTGCTGACCAGGGAGCCCAATATGGAACTCGATCCCAGAACCCTGGTATGATGACCTGAGCCAAAGGCAGATGCTTAACCAGCTGAGCCACCCAGGCACCCTGGAGTATAGTCTTTTAATACTAATGCTATTCCTATATGTAGTGGTAGCCCTACCCCTTCTGAGGTTGGGTTCTACCCACTTTCCAAGACCTCCCTGGTGTTCTCACTTGCTAGAATGATAACTCAAGGGTTCAGGAGGTCATGAGCTAGAGTAGAGGAGAATGAGGATCTGGAGACAGTTATGCAAGCACTGTCAATGGACCAAGTATTTGCAGGATCGACCTGACCCACAGGAGGTATAAGGGAGTTGACATGAAGGTCATAATGGCCAGAGCGAATAGTGACAAGTGGCAGATCCATGCAGGAGGGGTAGAGTAACTGGTCTTCAAGCTAGCGGAGAGAGCCTGGGAGGCCAGGATTGGGGATCCCACCTGGTCAGTGACGTGGTGAAGATCTGAGAGCTGATTACGGGACTGAATATCATGGTCTGTTCTTTCTCTAGGGAGAATTACAGGACAAGGTAGGGACCAAGTTTTATGATAGCAAGGAGAGCAATGAGGTTTCCATCAAGACAAGATGTAAGAATACTCAGTAATAATGTGCTATGCCAACAGCCTGAGTGGACTGGGCACCTCTCTTCAATTTTCCTTGACTTTACAGCCATCCAGGGTAGTTATTCATCAGATGAAACTAAGGCTCAGAGGAAGCATAAGGCCCTACCTGACTAGGCATAGCGGGTTTGGGGTCACATTGGTAGTAAGATACACCGCTAGTCATTGGCACAGGTACGTCTGATCTAAAGCAAATACTCTCTCCTTCCTATCCTGTGGCCCCAGGGACCCAGCCACAGTGATGGACACCAAAGTGGAGAGAAGTTACCTAAAAACAACTGGAATCGTTCATAACCCGGGTCACATTTCATAGCAGAATCAAAGCAAATTGAATTTCCTGCTGTGTCCCCATACTTCCCCTCTAAGGACTCATTACAGGGGTGGCCGGGTATAACCAGCAGCAAGTGGCACGATGGTGGTTGAGGAGGGAGACAGAGTAGGCAAGTCGCTACTGGACGACCTTCTTCTCCGTCCAGCGCTCATAAGGCCACCCTGGGCCTCTCAGACTTTATCGTGTGTGAGGTAGCGTTTCCAGCGGAGCTGTGGCCCCTCTATAGTCAGCTCAGCTTTTCTGATAGTCCAAAGCAAAATCTAGGCTTTTGTGGCAGATAATGTGCTGTTGCTGTCATCGGCACTCACCCAAGGCACCATCTTCGTCATTGTGTGCTCTAGGGTACTCTCCAGGTCTAAAGAGAGTCCGCTGGAGCAGAGGTGGGCTTTTGGTTGGTTTGCTTGTTTTTCATTAGAAATGGCTTACTTCTGGGGCACCTGGGTTGCTCAGAGGGTTAAGCCTCTGCCTGCGGCTCAGGTCATGATCTCAGGGTCCTGGGATCGAGCCCCACATCGGGCACTCTGCTCGGTGGGGAACCTGCATCCCTTTCTCTCTCTGCCTGCCTCTCTGCCCACTTGTGATCTCTCTCTGTGCCAAATAAATAAAAACATCTTAAAAAAAAAAAAAGAAAGAAATGGCTTACTTCTAGTGCATCATATAACTAGGGGGAAAGCCTGGGCGTCCCTGGGACCTCAGATATTCTGGTCCCCTCAGCATGGCATCCCTTTTTCTCCAGAGCATCACGTGTAGCCGTGGAGGCAAGCACCCCAGGGGAAATCAAGACAATGGTAGCAGCCCTACAACCAGCCTTTCTGGGGCAGGTGGTGGGAGAGAGGGTATTTCTGAAAAGGCGTTTCTTAGCAGAGAGAAGTAAAGTTTGATTCAGAGATGGTCCTAGGGGATTCCCTGCCGCTGTCCCAACAGTCCCACTGAAGCCATGTAAATAAGGCCAAACAAGGGTGGGTTATTCCTCTCACTAGTCCTCATCCACTACTAGCTCCTCAGCCTAGTGCCTGACTCTACCCCAGCTGTACAACCGTTTGCTGAGATCAGGTCTTATTTTATTGAATTGACTGAAATTTGGGAAAGGTCGGGATCACACAGCAGTTAGAAGTGTAAATAAGTCCAAATCAGTTGGAGTTCAAAGGCTTTTACCCCCAACGCCAGCCTTTAAGTTAGTGGTGGGGGGGGGCATTCTCTTACTCTGCCATTCTGGGCTGGCAGCAGGATTGAGGACCGAGAACCATTCTGGACGCCGGACCTGGGTCAGCCCACTCTTGGAGGGAGGTTTTACACAGACTGAGGGGAAGACCAGAGGCTAAGAGGAGGGGGTGGGGGCAGCTGGAGGAGGAACAGGCAGAAGGCAGGGAAAGAAGAGGACACCGGATTTGCGTGTGTGCGCGTTTTCCAGCCAACCTAAACGCTTTGAAATTGACCTTTGTTGAGATCTGATGATCTCTCCTAGCTCTAAGTGGTGGTTCCCAGGACCTTTTGGTAAGAAAGAAACAAATGGTTGTAGTTCATTGCAGACAAACAAAGCTCCTCTAAATTGTTTTTAAATATCAATGGCATCTGTGACAAAAGCTTATTGTTTTAAATTATTTTTAACTTCTCAAATTATAGATTATCATTTTTAAGATTTCAAAATGCTGCTTTTGACTTGGACATCTTCACTAGTATGTGGTCATGCCAGCTTAATTAACATTATTTACAATGGAGAAAAATTGAGCAATCGAAATTTCTAAAAATAAAATTAGTGTGGTAATTACTATAAATACCCATGTGCTAATAATTAGGGCTATTGAAATGACTTTTGTAGCATATTTTTAATCACATGGAGAAATTCTTACACTCTGTTATGCATGAAAAGCAAGATACCAGAATGTGTACTCTCAATTACCTGACAAAATGGGTGAGGAAAAAAGAAGGAAATATTGTAAGTGACCCTACTGGGAGCCTCTGAATGATACAGTTACGGGGACATGATATTTTTTTAAAAATTTGCGTATTTTCAAATTTTTAGCATTAATTATTTTTACATTCCAAAATCCCAACTCTGGAGTTCCTTGGGTCCTGGAAATGTGCAGAATGTGGCTCAGCTTTCTTCTTGCCCAGGAAAGACTGTGGCAGGTTCTGCCCAGCGGTGAGAGTGAGGCTTATAGTTGAGACCTAACCGGAATGTTCAGCTCTGAGGTCGGCTGCTCAGCCATGCACAGCCGTCGGATGACAGAGCTGAAAGAAGGTGACCGTGAGTGACCCTGCTCATCCTCCATTGATACTCTCAGATCAGGAGCCAACTCAGCCATACCATTTTGCTTCTCTTCAGTCTGCTTTATAGTCCCTTTCCACCATCCTAGGTTGAGGAATGAAGTCAAATGTGCGGGAAGGCTGGTGAATCCATTTAGAATCTGTCCCAAGATTCTTCCTAGCAGCTCTCAAGACATTTGAACCTTTGGGGTGCACTTGACTGCCTTGTTACCTCTGGTCCTAGCTGGTGTTCACAAACATTCAGCTGAGTAAATTTGAAGATTAAATTGGTTTTATGCAATGACTCTGGAAGGAGCTCTGCCAAACCATAAAGAAAAGGTTTTGAAAGGTGGGAAGAGGAAATTATTAGTAAAGAATGCAACCTTCTTAAAGGGAACGGGAAGGGGTCTGTTGGGTAGATTATCTCACTAGTGCTGACCAGGTAATTCCATTTTGTCCAGATAAAAGGTTGCATTCCTGGAGGGGTGGAAACTGCAGTTAGGTTAGGTAGTAAGCCTTGGTTTGCTGGCGTGGGATTTAGTACAGGTTACTCAATTTTGGGAGTGCTGTCTCCTTTTTAACAATGCTCCCCTTTTGGTCAGACTCTCGCTTGACAGAGAGATGTGATTAAAATGTAAGGCATTAGCCCCATCAGCTATCGCTCTACAGTTCTTGCAGCTTTTGTCAGTCTTCTGTGTGGTATTCACAAGTAACGACATCTTTTGCTTGATCTCTGTGATAGTCACAGGTCCTGAATTCGGGTTCATGTTTTCTAAGTTGGCCATTTTCTTTGCTCCTTTTCTGACATTCCATATCATTTAGGGAAATCATTTTCTTGGTGTAAACATGCAGCTTTAAACATGCAGTTAAAGCTTTGGAGAGAATATAATGCACCAAGGAGATCGTTGTGACTGTTACAAACAGGATAATACCCAATATGTGTAGTGTTCTTTGGAGTCATGGTCCCCAAGGCTCAAACCAATCAAAATCAAGTCAAAGACTCTGCTGAAGGAGTCACCGTTTTAAGCCAAGTGGATTGCTCAGTGATCGTATGTAACCGAGTTTCTTCAACCTTCCTCACAAGTGTTAATCCAGGTGCAGAAAGTGGTCTGGGCCACAGCACAGACCCCTCTTTGCTCAGCTAAGAGATAATCAAGGGTTATCTTACCAAGAACAACTTTGGCTGGAGAATCTTGTGGGTAGTTATTGTTTATCAATGGGATCTCCAGGAGCTAAAGAGAGGTTTCTGATCATATTCTTACTGACATTTACTCTGAACCAGGGAAACCCGGCCCTGCCAAAGGAGGTGAATCCTGATCCTGAGTCATGAAGGCCTCCTGGTCACTCCTTCCTAACTTGCTGGTGTAGATCCAGGATAGTCCACAAATGAGGTGTCTTCGCTTGTGGAAAGTTAGGGGCACAGTTCAGTAATTGGAGACATTGTCTGGTTATGACTTGCCTTCTAGGCATTCAGAGGCTCAAGGAGCATGGTGACTACCACAGACAAAGATCCCGTCAGGGGCCGAATCACCCCCACTAAGCTGGCACCATTAAGGGAGAGATAGGAGTTTTTGATGACAAATGCAGTAGTCTGAAAGGCAAGTTTACCACCCCCTTAGCTGTGGCCTGGGAGAAACAAATGTGGGGTGGGGGGCATTATCTTTCCAGGCTGATGCCAGAGTGAAGGAAAGAGCAAGAAGAAAAAAAGGTTTTATGGTCAGTTAAAGTATGAAGTCTTGCTCTGGTATCTTGTGTGTAAGCAGTCTACCTGAATGTCAGCCTCTTTGCCTGTTTGATTTCTATGTTTCCAGTGCTGGTATAGTGGGGCCTTCTTCTGCTGTGGGATGGATATCTAAGAATTAGGTCCCTAAAGGTTGGCTGCCATCTGAGTAGTGAAAAGAACTTCGTATCTCCTTCTAGAGAGAGTCAATGGCAGTCTTTGTTTTTAGCGATTCCAGGTCAGGAGGGTTGAAAAAAATTGGGAACATTGGTTTGGTGAGTTGATGTCCGGTATTTGAGGAAACTAGGATTTAGGATCTAGTCCAGCTTATGGTATATAGCAAAACTTCAAAGATAACGAACAGGATTCAAATGTAATATAGACAGAGGTGCAAATACACCTTTTTTCTCTACACTTATCCCCATTTTTTCCAAGGACATTCACAGTAAAACTGATTTGCTTACATTAGACTTGAGCTGGTCTTTTACATAAGTCCCGTAAGAATAGTGGTTGACTGTGTAAGCTCTTTTTAGTATTGCTTGTAAGGAAAATACCAGGCCAGTTTTTCCAAGGGGCTTTATTGGCTACATAAAGTCAACTTGAGTTCTTTAACTGTCTGTTAGACTCTGAACAGATTCTTACTGAATTCATGTAAAGAACTCTTTCACCCTGAAGGGAATTTTGGAGGAATCTTGAAGGGGGGGGGGAGTAAATGTTTCATCTTTGTTTACCAAGTTATGCTTTGCCAAATTGTTGTAAGTCATAAGATAACTTCATAGAAAAGATTTCCTTAAATCTGGAAAAACAAAACATAAAAAAAAAAAAACAGCACTGTTTCAAACAGGAAGTCATACAAATGATGATCATCCTTCTCAGTTTATTCAGTCCCAAGTAATTAATTCTTATTCTGCTTGAATCCAGGTGTGTTTTTTTAATTGTCATTGTTTGTTCTTTGTTTTTTGGGTTTTTTTGGTTTTGTTGTTGTTGTTATTTTTAGCTCTGGGAATTCTTACTCAGTTCATTTTTATGATCTTACAGGCTTCTTATGATCAGAAACCTATACTTGTCAAAATCCTTTCTTTAAATCTCCTTAAGATGAAGTACTTTTTCAGGAATAATTCTACAAATCATCAGAGTAAAACAATAACTGTCTACAGATGACAATAAAAAATGTAAAAAAAAAATGTTGCTAAAGATTTAATGAGAGTTCATTATAATGATATTAATGTGGAAATTTGGTGCTTTCTGTAGCATACAACGTTTTAAAATAATAACTGGAGTTAGGCCTGATAACATTATGCTAGGACCTCTCAGAGTTTAGGATTCCATACGATTTCTAGGAAACTAATTACATGTACAAATACATCCTAGGGAAGGCCTAGTATTATTTTACAGTGCTTCCATGTAATTTAATGTATCAAATATGCCTAATTTACTTTATCTCCTATTAAAGGACAGAGAATAAATCTTTTGAGGTATTCCAGGATCCTCTGAAAAAAAAAAAAAAATCCCAAACTTAGATCTCAAAAACACTTTATTTAGAATTTGATTTAGGGGAAGTTTGTAAAAATATATCAAAAGGTTTTAAAACACTTGGTCAGATAGGATTACAGATCATTGTAAAACAATACTTCATTATCCATTTACATATCATGAGGGTTACAGATTTCACAGGCAAGTACAAAAAGTTAAATCGTTCTGTGGCTTGTCAAATTATGAAAACAACAACAAAATAAACAAAATTTAGCTTTCTTAATGGAGTTAGTTTTTTTAAGTAATGAAAGAACTGATAAATTCACAGGAACATAGGAAATTATTTTCACAAGACATAAAATCTATTTTCTAGGCATGTTACTTAAAAGGTCAAGAAAAACTCTTTATAGTCTCTTATTACGAGCAAACCAGTAGTCCAAGAAAATGTTGTACTTTTTAACAGAGAGAAAACCAAATTTAATTTTGCACCAGCCTACTTTTGGTATTAAAGTTCATTTAAATTAATTGAGTTCATTCTAATCTTAGCTTGGCTACACATTTAAATTCTTTTTCAAAGATTCCTTTCCCATAAGCCTTTCACAAATTTCTTTCTTACATTAAGATTTTGTCCTGTGTTTTTCTTCTTTCTCATTTTGAAATAATTAGCCTCTCTTTAAGACAAAATTGCTTTCATTTCCCTCCACAGAAATGCATTTCCATCCCTCACACCTTCTTTTACTGAAAACACACATCCTGCTTCACTTGCATTCACAGATGTTGCCTTGGTAGATTTAATTTCTAATAGCTTTAATTATATATTAGAATTTAAGATTTTATTTATTTATTTGAGAGGGAGAGAATGAGAGAGAGAGGGAGCATGAGAGGCGGAAGGTCAGAGACAGAAGCCGACTCCCCACCCAGCAGGGAACCGGATGCTGATGCCGGACTTAATCCCAGGACTCTGGGATCATGACCTGAGTCGAAGGCAGTTGCTTAACCCACTGAGCCATGCAGGTGCCCAATTATATATTAGAATTTAAAAATTATTTAAAAACTCAATTTTTAGTGAAAATAAACAACCATGAATTGTCTTTTATATTAGCATTCGGTGGCTTAGCAAATTTTAAAATGCTGTTTATATTTTCTAAAAACATGTTTTCTCATAGTACATTTTCTTTTCAGCATGACGCAAAACATGTTTATTAATAAACCCAAATATCTTTCCTCTGTAAAAGAAAGTCTACGTCTAGTGAGTAATATTTTAGTATTTTTTATCTTACTTAGAAATGATCTAGGTATTTAATTTTATATATTTAATATTTAATGACTATCCATCATTTAAGTGAACTTACCAAACTTTAAGATTTCAGGTTACCAAAATGATTTGGGGCAACTATTTAAAATTTCACCTAAAATATTTTGTTCTATTTACATCTATTTAATTTGCTTGTTCTTAATAATTACATTTAGATTACCCACTAAACTTCATGAGACGTCAGAGTGAGCCATTATCCCAAGCTATTTTCCTTGCTGAAAAATTTTGTGAGATAACATGAGCTTAATGACTAGTAAAGTCAGGTAAAATAGAAATTGTATGTCTGCATTATATTCAATAATGGTAACTTTGAAGATATGCTTATTTTAATTAACCAAACTTAAACTACCTTTCATATGCAAAGATTATCCCAGATCACATGAATCTGAAAAGTAGTTGGGTTAATTTCTATTATATTTCTGAGATTTTTAAGGAATACTTAATTCATGCAAGGGTTTATCTAAGTTACTTAAATAGAGCTCTTTTACAAGTTGATTTTAGCGGTATCATCCAAAAATAGAAAATACCACACATGTAGAGCACACATATGTAGACACACATAAACATACGGAAACATATAAACAGAAACTTTGTAGTTTCTATTTTACTAGTTACAAAAGAAATAGGATCTCCTTTTTTTCTCTGGTAGATAGAATAAGTGAAGTCTACTTGCTTAGATGTCTAAAGCTAAGTTTTTGGTTAGTTTGTTTTTTAAAGATTTTATTTATTTATTTGACAGAGAGAGAGAGAGGGAGAGAGCAAGAGCAGGAACACAAGCAGGGGGAGTGGGAGAGGGGAAGCAGGCTTCCTGCCGGGCAGGGAGCCCGATGTGGGGCTCAATACAAGGCTGAATCCCAGGACCCTGGGATCATGACCTGAGCCAAAGACAGATGCTTAACCATCTGAGCCACCCAGGTGCTCCTGAAGTTAAGTCTTTTTTTCTTTTTTTTAAAATATTTTATTTATTTATTTTGACAGAGAGAAATCACAAATAGGCAGAGAGGCAGGCAGAGAGAGAGGAAGGGAAGCAGGCCCCCTGCTGAGCAGAGAGGCCAACGCGGGACTTGATCCCAGAACCCTGAGATCATGACCTGAGCCAAAGGCAGCGGCTTAACCCACTGAGCCACCCAGGTGCCCCTTAAGTTTTATTTTTTAAAAAAAATTTTAAAGATTTTATTTATTTGACACAGAGAGAGAGAGATCACAAGTAGGCAGAGAGGCAGGCACAGAGAGGCGGGAAAGCAGGGTCTCCGCTGAGCGGAGAGCCCGATGCAGGGCTCGATCCCAGGACCCTGAGATCATGACCTGAGCTAAAGGCAGAGGCTTAACCCACTGAACCACCCAGGTGCCCCTTCTGAAGCTAAGTTTTAAATGAGCTTTCCCCCTTTGGTTTTTCTTCTGATAAGGATTACCTCTCTGAAGTTTGTGCTTTAACATTTATGTCTCAAAAGCACAGGGAGAGACAGCAAGTTACAAGCCTTTTAATATAAATAGGGGAGACTTTGGGAAAGGTAAAAAGGAATAGGTGATGTTTGAATTTCCATTAGAGTTGCATTTCTAGTTTTGCAGAGATTTATAAGTTGAGAACAATTGCTCACAATCTCTCCAAGAACTGGGTTGCAAGTAGAATGACCTTCTAGATTGATCCATCCATCCATCTTTTTATGAAGGCTTTAAAAGATTTGTTTCCCCCCACCTCCCAAATATAGTTTTATTTTATCCTGTGGGAGAAGCCTAAAATAAAGTTTCTTTTAGGCTGTGCAGTTAGCCAATTTGTAACCACAGAGCTACTTTGTGATTTTGTCTGGGACCTGCGGTCATGCCGGCCCATGGGGAGATGAGGAAGGGGTGGAGGCCCTCCAGCACTGCACCATGGGAGACACAGCAGAATGGGAGGCCCTAAATACAGGACTCAAAGCTCCTCTCCATCCTGCTTTGCTGTTCCCAGGACTCTTTTCCACCTCCCACCAGCCAGGCACTTGTCCAGAGGAAGCCCTGGAATGTTGGAAGCAGCTAGGGAGGCAGGGGTCAGTCAGTCTGATTTTCTTCCTTCAGCAAAACCCTATTCTTAGCTCCTGGCTTGCCCGTGAAAGCTATTCCAGGAATGAAGAAAATCTCCAGGGGCTCTTGTAGGCCAGGATTCCCCCCCAGTCCTGGAGAGGCACTATTCTTGTGACCTGTCTGAAGCCCCCTGAAGCCCTGCTTGGAGGAGGAGGGAAGTAGGAGCCTGTGCCCTGGCCCCATGGAGCCTAGAGCCTCAGGAGTTCTAGAGGAAGGCAAAAATAAAATTGGGTACTTGCTCCAGGGGCAGGGTACTGGGCTATGCGTGAGTGCAATTAACCCAGCTGCCTGACCTGGGAGGGGCCCTCAGGTGCTTAGGCCCACTTATCTGGAGAGGAGAGGGACTCTGAGCAGCAGAGGGGCATGGCAGAGGGAGCTGGGCTCAGAAGCAGTAGTGCAAGACTGAGGCTTGCCCTGTTTCAGTGCCTGGGGAGCTTGGCCTTAGCCCGCCTTCAGGGGACATGAGCACATGCTCCTGGAGGCTTAAGAAAAAGAAAAAGGTGACCTCAAAGAGGGTACAAGGGTTATTATCTCCCCAAGATCCAGAGTCACTCCCAAAGGTAGCAAAAGAAGAAACTGACAGGTCCCGGGCAGTCAGAAACCCAAGCCACACTCTGAGACAAGCAAGAAGGTGATAACTATCCCTGGGAAAGAAAGGACCCGTTAACCCATAGGTATGGGTTTGGAAGGACAGGGACAATGTGAAGTTTTATTTTTCTCTATTGACTGGGCATGATAGAGATTCATAAAGGCTTCCTTTTACCCAGCTTTTTCAGTTTCTCTAGGCTCCCATCTGTAGCTCCAGTATTTCCCAGAATTGGGCGAGGTTTTTTCATTATTTTTTATTTTAATTTTCCTTTGGCCATTTGAGACAATAATATAGTGGTTTACCAGAAAATCTCTTAGGGTCTTAACACTGAGAAGGGCATGTTCGGCAACCTTCCTTCAAAGGTAGATAATGGGGATGTCTGTAAGACCATTAACTTGGAGGACTTTTGTTAATAGTCATATAAAGACAATTCTGACAAAGCATAACCAGAATGAGGTCTTGAATAAAGGAAGGTAGAGAGCAGTAGGAGTTACATCCATCTTACATTTCTTTGTTCTAGGTACCTCTTGTGTCTTTAATGTTTCATTAGCCTTTTATGGAAAATCTTTCAATGTAGCCATTTTGGAATTTTGAAACCTTTGAATCTTTATGCATACCAATTAAAATAAGTATCCCATTCTGTTTAATTTTAGAATTCTTTTAAGTGCACTTAAATGATTTTATTTAACTGGAAAATTCCTAATTCTAGGTTGTTTTTAGGAAGATTTTGCCATTTCTGTAGATATTTATTGCTTCTAGGACCATAGATTTTATTTTAATTTTTTTAAAGATTTTTTATTTATTTATTTGACAGGCAGAGATCACAAGTAGGCAGAGAGGCAGACAGAGAGAGAGGTGGAAGCAGGTTCCCTGCTGAGCAGAGAGCACGATGCGGGGCTTGATCCGAGGACCCTGGGATCATGACCTGAGCCGAAAGCAGTGGCTTAACCCACTGAGCCACCCAGGTGCCCCTAGGACCATAGATTTTAGATAAAGTAGGTGTGCCAGATGTCATGCTTGGCTCTTCAGAGGTTAAGGATACCATTAGCTAAGGCTTTGGGATTCTGAAAGCCAATTTAATACCTAAAAGGGATATGTCCCTGGGTTGTGCAGTGCTTTACAGTATATTTTGGTGCATAGAAATTTTCTTGAGTTTGGTGAGGGACCCAGTATCAATCTGAAACCATTCTGTGATCAACTTGTTGTATCATTGGATGTTCTTGAGTTCTTCTGCATTCCAAAAACCTTCAAATGCTCAACATGTGGGGTTCAAGATGGCAGCATAGAAGGATCCTTAACTCACCTTTTCCCATGAACACAACAAAGCTACAAAGTCTTAGCACACTCTCAACAACTGGCACCTATCAAGAATAAATCAGACTACTTAAAAAATCACAAAGGTCTGAGGAACAGCCAAAGCTGTGGCAGGGTTGAACAACTTGTTCATCATCTGCACAGGGCCACTTCTTCAAGACTGGGAAACATAGCTGTTTTGCTTAATACATAAAAACAAACACAGAGAGAATCAAGCAGAGAAATAGGTTCCAAAAGAACAAGACAAAACCTCAGAATAAGACCTTAATGAAAGGGAGATAAGTAATCTACCTGATAAAGAGTTCAGAGTAATGGTCATAAGGATGCAGATTGAACTCAAAAGAAGAAAGGATGATCACAGAACTTTAACAAAGAGATGGGAAACGAAGAAAGTACCAAACACAAGTCAGAGATCTGAAGAATACAATAACTGATCTGAAAAATACATAGATAGGTTCAATAGTAGGCTACACAATGTAGAAGAACAGATGAGTGACCTGGAAGACAGGGCAGTGTAAAATCACTTAAACAGAACAGCAAAAAGAAAAAAGAATTAAATATGAAGATAGTGTAAGGGATTTGTGGCTCAACATCAAGTGGAAAAATACCTGCATTGTAAAGATCCCAGAAAGAAGAAAGGGGCAGAAAAATTATTGGAAGAAATAATGGCAGAAAACATCTCTGATCTGTGGGAGGAGACACACATCCAGCTTCAGAAAGCCCAGAGACTTCCAAATACAATGAACCTAGCAGTGACTTTCCAAGACACATTATAATTTTATTGGTAAAAGTTAAAGAGAGAATGTTAAAAGCAGTAAGAGAAACCAATTGTTATGCAAAAGGGAACCCCCATATGACTCTAAGCTGATTTTTCAGCAGCAACTGCAAGCCAGAGAGAGTGGCACAATACATTCAAAGTGCTAAAAGGAAAAACTTTGAACCAAGAAGAGTCTTCTAGCAAGAACAGAAGGAAAGATCGTTTTTCCGAGGCGCAAAAACTAAAAAAGTTTATCACCACTAAACTGGTCTTACCAAAAATGTGAAAGGGATGTACTTAAGCTGATAAAAAGCTTGTTACTAACTGGTAACAAGAAATCCCATGAAAGTAAAAATCTCAATGGTAAATGCAGGTGTAGTAAAGGTATTGGGCCAACCACTTATAAAGCTAATATGAAGGTTAAAAGACAAACATAGTAAAATTAGCCATAACATAATAATTAGCTAAGAGATACACAAAATAAGAAGATATAAAATATGACCTTGAAGACAGAGCACATGGAGGGGAGTAAAAGGGTAGTTATTAGAACATGTTCAAACAATGCTATCAATTTGAAATAGACACACACACACACACACACACACACACCACATACATCAATGGATTGATCATCCAGACAAAATCAATAAGGAAAAATGACCCTTTAATTATGTCTTAGATCAAATGGGCTTCATAGACTTGAAAGAACACTCCATTAAAAAACAGCGGAATACACCTTCTGAAGTACACATCAAACTTTCTCCAGGATGGATCATATGTTTGGGCACAGAACGAGTCTCAATACATGCAACAACATGGAAATTGTATCAAGCATCTGTTCCAACTGCAGTGGTAAGAAACTAGAAGTGATTACAGGAAGAAAACTGGAAAAATTCACAAATATGTGAAATTAATCAAAATGCTACTGAACTATGAAGAAATCAAAGAAAAAATAACAAATACTTGGAGACAAATGAAAATGGAAATACAATAGTCTAAAATCTGTAGGATGCTGCAAAAGCAGTTATAAGGGGGAAGTTTGTAGCTATACAAGGTTACCTCAAAAAAACAAGAAAAATATCAAATAAATAATCTATACTTAAAGGAACTAGGGAAAAGAATGAAGCCCAAGTGAGTAGAGGAAGGAAATAAGGAAAATTAGAGATGTTATCTGAATAATTAATTCAAGCCTCAAATGAAAAAAAAAAATTTTTTTTTCCCAAAAATAATCCAGATCATTGAGACTTCTGAGTTCTATTTATCTGGATAGGCAGATTATCTTTTATTTATGTATTTATGTATTTATTTATTTATTTATTATTTTTAATTTAGTTACTTGACAGAGAGAAAGAGAGCACAAGCTGGCAGAGTAGCAGGGTGAGGGAGAAGCAGGCTCCCTGGTGAGCAAGGAGCCTGATGCGGGCCTCGATTCCAGGACCCCGGGATCATGACCTGAGCCGAAGGTAGTTGCTCAACCAACTGAGCTACTTAGGCGCCCTGGCAGCTTATCTTTTAACTCATAACAATGGCAGTCCGTTCTCTTGGATAAACATAAATGAAATAGAGACTAAAAGGACAATAGAAAAGATTAATGAATAGATTCAAAGAACATCATTAAAATGCCCAAAGCAATCTAAAGATACTATATATAGAAAACCCTTAAAGACTCCACTAAAAAGCTACTAGAACTAATACACAAATTCAGTAAAGTTGCAGGATACAAAATCAATATACAGGAATTTGTTGGGATTTCTGTACACTAATAATGAGCTATCAGAGAGAAAAATTAAGAAAACAACCATTTATAATTGCATCAAAAGAATAAAATACCTAAGGCATAAGTTTAACCAAGGGGGTGAAAGACCTGTACGCTAAAAACTGTAAGACACTGATGAAAGAAACTGAAGAAGACACAAACAAGTACATGAAAAGATACTCCACGCTCATGGATTCAAAACAATCTCTATCAAAATCCCAATGACATTTTTCATAGAATAGATCTAAAATTTCTATGGAATCCCATAAGATACCCCCCAAACACAAAGCAAGTAATCTTGAGAAAGAGGAACAAAGCTGGATTTCAACCTATACTACAAAGTTATCCTAATAGAAACAGTATGGTGTTGGCATAGCAACACGCAGTCGAATGGAGCAGAATGGAGAGCTCATGTAGTAAACCCGTACACTTAATTTATGACAGAGAAGCCAAGAGTATACAGTGGGGAAAGGAAAGCCTCTTCAACAAATGGTGTTGGGAAAACTGGAGAGCCACATGCGAAAGAATGAAGACCACTCTCTTTTATCGTACACAGGGCATGACTGGAATATAAGACCTAAAACCATAAAATTCCTAGAAAAAAACATAGGCAGTAGTTTCCTACCATATCATCTGCAAATAGTGATAGTTTCCATAGCTTGGCTCTTGTAAATAAAACTGCAATGAATACAAGGGTGCATGTATCTTTTCAAATTAGTGTTTTCCTGTTCTTTGGATAAATACCCAGAAATGGATTAAGTGGATGATAGAGTAGTTCTGTTTAAATTTTTAAAGATCTTTCCGTGCTGTTTTCCACAGTAGCTGCACAATTTACATTCCCACAAACAGGGCATGAGGTGCCCATTTATGCATATCCTCTCCAACACTTGTTATTTCTTTTCTTGATAATAGCCATTCTGACAGGTGGAAGGTGATATCTCCCTGTGGTTTTTACTTCTATTTCTCTGATAATTAATGACGCCAAACATCTTTCACCTGCCTGTTGTCCATCTGTATGTCTTTGGAGAAATGTCTATTTAGATCCTCTGCCTACTTTAAAATCAGGTTATTTAGGCTTTTATGGCCATAGTTCCATGAGTTCTTCATATATTTTGGATATTAACTCCTTACAGGATATATGTGACCTTTGTCTTAGTGATTTTTTTTTTTAATCTGATTTGAAAGCCAAAGGAAACAGAAGCAAACAAACAACTTGGGTTATGGCAAACTACAAAGCTTCGGCACACAAAGGAAACCATTAACAAAATGAAAAGGAAATGTACCAAATGGGAGAAGATAGTTGCAAAGCTAAATTGAGTAGGACTTAAAATATGGGTCTCGGTTCATTATGCACCATTTTCCCTGCTGGGAATATCCCCCCGGCTCTCACCCTGCCCTTGTGATTCTTCGGGTAACTCTTACCTTGGCGGTAGAGTCGGTAAGACTCCACAGACTACCTGGGAGCTGCTAATTGTTCACACAAGTGTGTTCTGGTTTTCCAGGGCAGATCCCACAGCTTATACTCTCATACTCTCGTTCATTTTCCAGTGTTTAACATATGCATTCACTGACCAAATGAATAAATACATGAAGGTTGTCTGGGAAGTGCACCCTTAGCAGTTTAAAGCCATTCTGAAATGTGGCCCAGGCTATCTCCGAGTAATGTTAATAAAGCAAGAGTAAAATGCTGGCCTCTGATGTGGGTCATAATTGAGGTTCTGAGATGGAGCACATTGTCACAGAGAGGATAAGACTTGTCCTCCACAAAGAACAAAGCTAATGTGTTGGAAAGGCATGTACTTAAGATTCATTAGCTTGTACCTGTGGCTCTTGCTTCCTCGGAGCTCATGTTTCATCTCAAACAGCCTTCCAGAAACCCAGATTACTGCATTTTCTCATTTTCCTTTTAATACCACGGTCTTTTGGAGTCTTG
This sequence comes from Mustela nivalis, assembly GCF_964662115.1. Classification (NCBI taxonomy): domain Eukaryota; kingdom Metazoa; phylum Chordata; class Mammalia; order Carnivora; family Mustelidae; genus Mustela; species Mustela nivalis. Next base: position 99,254,369 of record NC_139031.1, on the reverse strand, counting down.
TGAAAAAGCCTGATGAGCTCACCTCATTGTGATGACCCCGTCTCTCTTGCTGCCACCCCGGAAGGGAGGGCTATGTCTGCTCTTGCTACATCCCTTGACTCCTCCCACAGCTGTCACCCCCTGGAGGGATACAGAACTTTAATCTTTCTACCAACAAGGTAAAAGGGAAAATTAGAGATGTTATCTGAATAATTAATTCAAGCCTCAAATGGAAAAAAAAAGATTTTTTCCCTAAAATAATCCAGATCATTGAGACTTCTGAGTTCTATTTGTCTGGGTAGGCAGCTTATCTTTTAAGTCCTAGAAATGGCAGTCCGTGCTCTTGGATATATTACTGTATCATGGAGACCCACGACTTGTAGGCATCGGCTTACGAGTAAAAAATGCCTTAGCCAGATGATAATCTAGTTTGCTTTCTGGTGATTGCTACAGAGAATCAAATTCAATTGTATTCTCATTGAATGTAATGAAAACCTATAGCATTGAGCAAAGATTCCCTGTGGCTGGAAATTGTTGGGAGAAGCACTGGGAGTTCAAATTCCATGGTGTCCGCTGTATCTTGCGTGTCATAGACAAGCTATGGTGATGGTCCCAGACATCCAAATGAGAGACAGATTAGGAGAAAGCCATTCTTTTCCTTTAGTCCAGAAAACTGAAAACTGTGTCTGCTGGTAGCTTTTGTCTGTGATTCATAGGTTCCAAGAAGCCTCAACTGATTACCACTTCTCCCTAGTTCTGACAAATGCAAAAGATTCATTGGTATAACAGGTGTTGGAATGGGACCATCTATGAAAGGTATTCAAGGATCTCTCCATGTGTTATGTTTGAAAAAGTAATGGCTAAATGTTTTCTTTTCTCTTAAAGTTCTCTTAAAAAGAAGCAAGGCTTTGGACTGGGGTGATCCATACACGGGAGAAGTCAAGTAGTGAACCCAGATGTCTGAATGACCACAGCCTGACTGTGAGCTCCTTCAGCCATAATCTTCATGGTCGCTTCCCCAATGCCAATAGAACTAAATAACATGTCCTGGGTTTTTTTTTTGTTTGTTTGTTTGTTTTCAAAATAGAATTCTTCCTTATGTCATTTCAATAAGTGATTGATAATACAGTAGTATGTCACTTAGTAGGTCACTTGATTTGCTGTTTTGACCATGGGGATATCTTGAGGCTGTGGGAACTTCCAAGAGATTTTCACAGATTTAGACACTCAGTTCATTTAGTTGTGGTTCACTTAAAAAGCAATGCTTTGTCCTGCTCTTGTATTAATTATTTTTTTCTCCTATAAAAGAGAAAAAGTTTGATGGGGATGCTGGTGGGTTGATTTTTCTCCCTGTCATTCCAATCTCCCAATCATTTTATTGTAAATCACTGGGGATAGGCCTAATTCTTTTTTAATAGCACCAGTTCTTAATCGTTTCCTTCTTTTCCCAATAGATATCTCCCAATTTAAGTCTATCCTATGGCCCTCATATAATAGCCTGGGTGCTGTGATGGCACAAACCTGCTGTGGCCGAGAGAATGAGTGACAGCTAGCATGGACTTGAGTACCTGGACTGGAAATACCACAGGCGTGGGCCCAGTGATGGGAGGGAGGGGAAGACCCTTGGGAAGGAACGTATTACCTGTGACCCCATCTGGGATATGAACTGGCCATGTCACTTCTCAAGGGAGGTAGAGAAACTCGAATAACACAGGAGGCAGAGACCAGATGCTGTTTATTTTCCTCTTTGTCCCTGCCATAAGTTGTCTTCCAAAAAATGGTCTCAAGTATTAACACGGAACTTATCTCCGTTCGATAACCAGAGCACTGTGTAGCTAGTTCAGTTCACCTGTGTGCTGATAATGGGCCATCTGGCTCGTGTCCCTCAAGACTGGCCTTTCTCGTAGAACTGTGGTCCTGGGTGGTGCCTTTCTCTGTCCTGCTGGGTGATCTGAAAGAACAGTGCTGACCACCCCCCAACTTCCTGAGGGGAGAGCTGGGCCTGTCTAGCTACCTGACCTACCACTGCTTCCTCTAGTGCTTTGGCAGAAACTTCTGCCATGTTGTTCCTGGAGGAAGGTGTTCAACATCACAGTATTCATGAGAGCACAGTGTGGGCAAGCCCACCACTACGTCTTTCCCTGTCTTCAAAAAAGCTCAGAGTCCCCAAAAGAAACAACTCTCTCCTTGAAACATGGCCTTGGTCTTGATCTTGGTCTTGATTAAGCTCCAACCTCGCCAGTCCCCATGTTTTGGACACACTGGTCTTCCAGTCCCCTGGATATGTGTGGGCGGTGTTTGTAACACTCATCATGACTTTGCCTATTGTCCTTCTGCCTAAATATACTTTCTCCATTTCTCCCTAAGTCCTATTTCCTTCCCTATCTGACAAAATGAGTAATTATCTTCCTGTCTTGTGAATAACTCTACCCTCGTTTGATTTCACCCTACATTGAAATGATTACTTTATGTATCTTCTCGTCACTAGATAGTATCCAGCTCATAGCATATACCTCACCTCTGGTGTGGTGTCAGTCATGTTCTCCTTGCTCACGTGTGTTTAACTGATATGTTAGCTAGCTCTGCTATGCCACTGGTGACATTACTTTGCTATATAACAGTGAAGTATAGCTTTTGTACTGTATTCTAGGGCAAAATAAGATTATAAATACAGTATGTTCCAGAAGGTCAGTCTAGTTCAGTTTGTATCGATGGAAGTGTTGTCTAAGCTTTGACAGTGGATGCCAAAGTCCTGAAATTTACTTCTCTTTGATTAGTTCTGAGGAGGAAAGTATCCTGGGGCAGTGTCCCCAACAATGAAATTAGACACAAGTACCACTCGCCTTAGAATGCATGGCGTGGTACATGGCACTGCCCTCCTTCTGGGTGAATGCCATGGCCACGAGATCTCAGTAGAAACAGACCACATGTGGTGCTGTCGGTGACCTCTATTACTGTGTCTTTCGATTGTTCCTTCTTTTACATACCCCCCTCCAGGAAGCAGGCCATTTCTTGTTCCTTTACCTTTCATCCTCCCACAACAAGACTTAGTGCCTGGCTCCCAGGTGGCACTAAGGGATCATCTGATGAAGGCTCTCCCTACAGGCACACTTGGTTTTGAGGATTGCTGTAGTTTGGACTTCCCCAGACACAGTGGGCTCCTTGCACCTTGCCCCTCTGTCACTGCTACAAGGTGATGTTTCTAAGGCGAACAGATTATATCCTTTTCCAGATCAGAAATCTCCTGTGGCCCTCCCATCCTTTAAGGCAGGGAGGTCCTGTGCGGAGGTCCTGTGTCTTGGTGTGTCAAGGGAGACCCTCTCTAGCACTTCTCGCTGTCCCTCCTAACACTCTGGCAGGCAGCTGGGAGGACCTCTTCCAGATATACAGCCCCACCATGCTTGTCACAACATGCTTGTCGTACCATGCTTGTCACGCCATGCTTGTTCATAAAGCTCTGTCTTTATGCCGAGACTTCCTTCTGCAGAGATTGGCTTTCCCTCTAGCCCTGATCAGTTAGTTGGGTGACCTCCCTACTACTCCTTCCAAATACAGTGTCACTGTTCTCCCATCTGAGAGGGCATTTCCAGAACCCCTTTTTCTCCCATGAGGACCTTGCCTGCCACTCCTGTCATGGGCTTTGGCATTGTGTCAGAGTTGCCTGCTTAAATGTTTGCCTCCTGTGCAAACTCTCTGAGAATAGGAGCACTGTTTAATTCATCTCTCTATGCGTACTTGATGCTTGGCACAGTGTCTAGTACATACTAATGACTCAATAAACATTTGTTTGTTGAATGGGCTAAAGGAAGGAAGAAAACAAAAACAAACAAAAAGAACAGTTTACTTAAAAATCTTACCAACTCTGCTGAGCCCAACTTCCCAGGGGGTGGGAGAATTTAAGAGGGCATCTATAAAGGAACCCTGAACTTCCACAACGAATCATAAGGTATTTGAACACTAACTTCACTGTGTATGCAGACGTAGCACCTCATTTGCAGTCCTGCTGAATTGTCCTTCTTAGAAGCGTATTCATTGCCTGGCCAGGTTGCCTCTTAGCAAATCTGAACAGGACTGGGAATAGAGGAGGAAATCACACCGTGACTTACATTCTCTGCAAAACTGATGCTCCCTCCTGAGTGAGGCAGCACAGTCCAAGCCATCGGGCTGGGGTTCCAGTCATGGCTCTGCTGCTCACTTCAGACCACTGCCCTTCTGGAGCAGCAGGAGAGGCTGGACATGACCTCCCACCACTGACTCTGGGAGTCCCAGTGACTCGGCTTTATAGGGCGGGGTTGAGGACTTGACCGTCATGGGGCAGGTGGCCATGTGCCGGCTGGGAAAGAGACGCAGTCACCCCGCTTGGCACAGCAGCCGTGGGGAGCTCCAGGAGTGCGGCTGCGGTGGTCAGGGGCATTGCTCACAGCTGACCCATTCTGCAGCCACGTTGCTCCCCTGCCCGCAGGGGGCTCCTCAGTGGTCAACAGGGTCCCTGGGGCTTAGGCGCCGCGACCAGCCAGGGATCACTGTGGTTCTGGGAAGTAAGAGCATATCCTTTACTTCGGCTTGTGTCAACACAGAAAGAAGGGACCTTCCCAGCTTGCATCAAGGTGGGACGATCCTGAGGAAGAAAAGGGCATGTCTGAGACTGAAAAGGGAAAGACATCTGTGCATTCCTATTCATTCTCTATCCTGGTCTCTGTCAGTGTGTCCATCTGTCTGCCTGTCTCTCTCTCTCTCACACACACATACACACACACAGAGGAATACCACTTTCAGTGAACTTTCTTTTTAAGTAATCAGAAGGAGATGTTGCTGGGGATCAGAAATTTCCCTTAAATAACATAGGAAGGCCCCTGCTGCCTCCAGTCTTCCTCTCTCCCCTCACCCACGTCCCTCCCCTGCCCTGCTCCATTAGTCTGGTCATAGTAACTACCCAGGCTTCCACAGCTTCATTCTTGAACATGTCTAAGCATAACCTTCCCAAGAGCCTCAGAGTTGTACCCAGAAATTCCGTATTTGACCAAAGTGATAAGAGTTGTATATCCCACAAAGCATAGCTAGGCCTCCTGCTCACCTCTCTTGGGCACAAGGAGTAAGAATGGCATCGGAGAAGCAGGGAGCCAAGACTTCTCTCTGCCGCCATCACAGGGGCCCCAGAGAGAAGTGGGGATGGGAGTTGTTCCTCTCAAACCTATTGTTGGATTTTTCTCGTTAGTGGTGAGGCTTTCTGTGTTCCTAAAATAATTCATTTGACTGTCATTTTAACAGGTCCCTTGTCTGTTAAATCATGACTTCCTATGTGGATAATCCCTGACTTGGTTTGATTTGCTTATTAAAATTTCCTCTGTCTAATCTTCCCTTCCTGTCGGCAATGTGTGGGATTCTATTTCTTCTTCAAAGAAAAGGAACCCACACAATTCAGTTTATATAATTTTGTGATATTCTTCTGCACAATGGCCAGCACAAAACAGCTTTTTCAACACATGGCTTCAAGGCTAAAAACACAGTTTTGAGACAGTTTCAGAGACAGGTGTGAGGAGCTGAAGAGTTGGCTAGAGACGGTAACACTGCAGCCGCCTCCCACTTTTCTCTGCAGAAGCGCTTGGCCATCTGGCGGGTCTTGGCCACCTCTGTCCCATGACCTCACTCCGACACTGCTGTTCCCAAGCCGATGTGCAAACCTACAGGCAGGAATCGGATCTCAGGAGGTGAGACACAGAGTGGGATCTCCTCTCATTCCCTCCTCTCGCTTCTGATCAGTGTCATTCAGGAACTGGTAATGGAGGATTCTGGACAACAAGCCTTGTGCTTTGGGCAAGACAGGCATTGGGAAGGGGTCCTTCCCAGTTCTTTCCCAGAAGGGTCATGAGCACCAGAGCTCATGACATGGCTCTGGGACCAGAGGCAGGTGCGCCCCAATCCAACAAAACATCTACTGAGGGGCAGCTGGGTGGCTCAGTGGGTTAAGCCTCTGCCTTCAGCCCAGGTCATGATCCCAGGGTCCTGGGATCGAGCTCCGCGTCGGGCTCTCTATTCAGCAGGGAGCCTGCTTCCCTTCCTCTCTCTCTACCTGCCTCTCTGCCTACTTGTGATCTCTGTCTGTCAAATAAAAAAATCTTAAAGTAAATAAATAAATAAATACATAAAAAACATCTACTGAGTACCCACTGCGTTCTCACCATGGAAACATAGGCCCACGGGGGCCGGGCAAGGCCCGTGCTATCTTGGCACCTGCTTCTTAGTAGAGCAGCACTGCTAAGAAATAAGAAAGTTGCAGATAGAAGAGGTGCCCAAACTCCCGTTTATCTGCTTCAAAGTCAGAGAGAGAGAGATGTGAAGTTGATAACAGGCACTCAATTGGGAGTAGGAGGTTGGGGGCAGAAGGGGTAGAAAAAGCCAGGGGGGCTTTTGAATGTGGTCAGAAGAACATAGCCATGCACAGCCCCAGATAGACTATATTATATTCTAACCTCAACTTTGGTCAAAAACCTGTGCAAGAATCTGCCACCATTGGTAATTTTTACAAAATGTGTTTTAAAGAACATTCACCGCATCATGGTTTGTTCTCTGGAGAAAGTCTAAATGAAGCATTTTATTAAGAATGTGGAAGGAGAAAAAATTCAAATATTCTGATCATGAGAACTAGGCGTTCCTTTTTTTTTTTTTTTTTTTTATTGTATTTATTTATCTGAGGGAGAAACAGAGTTCCTGCTGAGCAGGGAGCCCGATGCCAGGCTCAGGCTTGGAGATCATGACCTGAGGGAAAGGCAGACACTTACCTGTCTGAACTGCCCACGCACCCTAGAACTATGCTTTACTTATGTCTTCTTGGCTGTCAAGAGGATCAGATACTCCATCTGAATCAATTTCTTCAAGTCTGTCTGCCCATGTTACAATTTGGGGAGAGTGCTTAAGAGCGATGAAAGTGCCCCCTCACAGTCACACAGAACAGGCTCAAACCCCCATTTCCTGCTGCCAGAGGACCTTATGAATGCTTATTAACCACCCTTCTGAGCTGGGTTTTTTACCAACAGGGGAGTAGTGATGTTTGATCAGTTTTTAATGTGATGATGCCCTAAGTCCCCTGCATAGAGTGAAGGTTTATAATTATTAGCTATTTTCATACTGCTACTTCCTGCTTTCTGTCTAGTCTTTATCTCCCCAGTTCCTTGTACATTTCTTTTGTTGTAAATTTTCTCAGATCCATCATAGAAAGAGAAGAGTTACATATAATTTTGTTTTAAGTTCCATTACCGCCCTGATGGCATAACTCAAGCTGAGTGTAAGATAAAAAAAAGCTTCAGGCATCTACTTGCTCAAAATAAAATCTGTTCCTGAACTCAAAAACTATTTTGCTCTTTGCCCAGCTACCTAATGCCCATTTCTATAACCTCATCTTGTACACTTTAGTGAGGTTTCCTTCAGGGCTTCTGTTTTTCACTCACCGTTTTGATTTCACAGTGTAGAGGCAATTTTTTTTAAGAATCATTTTCTCTGTTATAGATGTGGCTTTTGTCCACTTTCTTTTCATTTCTGAGATGGTATTCACAGTTTTATATATTTCAAAACAGAAAAGCTATTAATGACTTTGTCAGTTAGAAACTGACACAGCAGAATCTTTGTTTCCCTGTGTTCTGGAAAAAAAAAATCCACAACATACCCCTTTCTTAGAAGTGGCAGTTTTTTCTTTTAGGATTCCAGCTCCTTACGTGTTTTGGTCTTGCTATGTACTATAATGCTTAAGAATAACTTAAAATATTAAGCATGTGAGACCTGTTCCAAGATTTTTTTTAAAATCCAGGAACATGTCACTTGACTAAAAATATTCTTAACAATTTGAGTTACTTAAGTTGGAAAGCAAAATTAGTAAACAAAACATCGTTGTTGAATCCTCAGCAGCAAACAGGAGACAAGCCAGCAAATGGAATCTTACTCCCTATGAAGTAGGTCACAATGTGATCAGATTGTCTTTAGTGACTCACTCATTGGAGTCGTTCCTGAAAACTAGCCCATAAAATAGCCATAATTAGATCACAACCAATAATTGGAAAATTATGGTGTCGCTGAAACTGTTACTAGTATTTTTTGGGTTTCTTATCCATGTCAATTACCCATCCCCAAGGAAAGGGAAAATAAAAGACACTCGAATTACTTAGTGGAATGGAGAAAAAGCTGGAAACAATCTAGTGATACTTGTTGCTGTCCTTCTCATAGATAACAGGAAAGCCACTCTTGCTCTTTGTAGGGAGGAGGGAGAAGGCAGGTCTTGTGCCACGAGATTGGCTTTAGAGATCAGGAAGAATTGCGAGGTTGTAAACAGTGAAATCCCTTTCTGGGAAGAGAGTGGTCTTTTATCTAGGGCTATTTGTAAACAGGACAGATCCTCTCTCTCCCTCTCTCTTCACAGTCCAAATGTGAACAGAGAATGATTAAATTGTTTCTTCCAGCTGGATGAGTCTGTAGTGTGAGCTTGGAACACGTGAATGGCCAGAGAAAATGGAGCCACAAAGGAACACATGTTGGGAATCAACTATCCACCAGCCGCGCGTTGAGAGGCAGCTGTCGTGGGTCTTTAACAAGAACACCTGTTTAGGGACGTGATGGCATATAGTTTTATGTGAGCCTTTGAACGTAACTTTTTGTCTCTTCTTTCTCTGCACTGTCTACTAACTTACATCTTTCAATATTTTATCTATTTGTAATAGCACACTTAAACCCTTCTGTAAAAAGAAGGGACATTGAATAAAATAAATCATATCAACTGAAGTTTCAAGGGCCTTTTTTGTGCAGGAGTCATGCCAGTTCCAGAGGCAATAAAGAGCATGGAACGCTGGCTTGAAGTCTTCACTGCTTAGGGATGCGAGCGAACTGGTCAGCTAGCAATAATTCAGTAGGACTCTCTTCAGGGGAAGGGGATTCCTGTGGGATCGCAGAGCCGAAGCCCACATTTTAGGGAATCGAAAGAGGGTACAAGGGGAGGTTATAGCAGAGTTGGTGCTGGGGCAGAATCTTCTGCGAATACAGAAGGAAAGGGTGTGGACAAAGACAGGGGTGGGGAGGGCGAGGGAGGGCGGTGTTCAAGGAGCAGCTTTGAAACTCCCCTTCTTATTCTGGGCAAATGCCATTCCTCCAATCCACTCAATTACTGACAAATGTCTTCCTTGGCTAATGTTTCCTCCTATGCCTTTGTTCCCACCGCCTGGACAGTGAGCACTGGTATAATTTGAGTTTCAGGGGAGTTGCCTAGTTTCCAGGGAAGTCTAATAAAAATACCACAGCAGAAATGTCTTCAACAAAAGAAAAGCAATCCATAATCTTTTGTGATTTTTACATTGATACTATATTGATACTACATTGATAAAATTCCCTCAGCCTCAACATTAATACAAAAACATCCTATTCAAGCACCTTACAGATAAAGGGAGCATTCCCCTCCAAAAAATTGGTATATAAGGTACATTTATAAATACACTAGACCGTTTAAGCTTGGCATTTCAGTTTTGTAACTGCGGGGCTATGACTTGGGAAAAAATCTGGGATTTGGTTGCAGGAGGAATTAAGTGTGAGGTCTCTGGGGATGATGTGAGGGGACCCTTGGCTAGTGAGTGGGCCTGGCCGATTTCCCAGAACATATGTTTTGGTGAGGCTTTCATAGTAAAGCAATACCAGTAGTGTTTTAGTAGACTTTTATTTATTAAGTGCCTGTTATGCCAAGAGCTTGGTTTGCGTTCTCTCAGTAAGTTCTGACAACAACCCATTTAAAATAAGGAAACTGAGGACCAGGAGGATCAAGTAAAACGTCTGGGGATACGCATGTTGGAATTCGGTAGGTGCTGCACCAGCTTTGGTTTAACCTGTAATCATCAACTTGACTACTTACTTGCAAGTTGTTTTTATTCTCCGTAATAATACTATAAGATGTTATTTGTCCACATAAGGTATATATGAGCTGCAGAAATGTCATGCTCTAGCCACAGCCTCTCTTTTTTGGAGGTCTCTGGGCAAAGCCCACTGGAGCATGGGCAGGCTAGCAATGTCCTCTCTGAACTGCCCAGAAGAGCCAGGGGGCCTGCTGAGTGCGTGGATGGCCCATGCTCCTGGGCTTTGCCTGTCTTCCTGAGAGGAGGACTGGTTTCCAGGTGACACTGGTCTGTCCATTTTCATACTGTTGCAATGACAAGCATTCTTAAAAAAAAAAACAACCCCCCCCCAAAAAAAAAAGACCATATGGTGTCAGTAGTGTGATGAGAGGCTTTCTGAAGTCTGGGCTTTTCTGCCTATAGTAATGCCATGGTTACCACCAGGGGGGCCTGAGGAATTCCTAACGAGAGACTCAAAGAAGCAACGGATAGGCCTGCCACATGGCCATTAAGGCCTGAGACGGAGAATGCCAGCAGTGTGCTTCATTAGGTTCCTGGACTTTTTACAAGGGCCCTGGTCTTGAGGATGGGAAAGGTACAGGCCTAAGTGACTGCTAAACAGACTTATGTAATCTCAAGAGCAGAGGGGATGGCCGCTGAGGCCTGGGCCTTGTGACCTGTAAACAGAAACTTGGTTTGATGGATGTGTGCAATAAGTAATTCTCCTGGGATCAAAACTGCATGACTCAACCCGTTTTTAGGCCTTAATCTTCTCTTCTGTTGTCTTTTGGGAAGGGTTTTTTTTTTTTTTTTTTTGGTTGTTTGTTTGTTTGTTTTGTTTTGTTTTGTTTTAAGAGCAAGTGAGCAAGAGCAGGGAGTGGGAGAGGGAGAGGGAGAGACAGAACCTGAAGCAGGCTCCATATTGGGTGTGGAGCCTGACTCAGGGCTTGATCTCACCACCCTGAGGTCATGACCTGAGCTGAAATCAAGAGTCTGATGCTTGACTGACCGAGCCATCCAGGCACCCCCTTAATCTTCTCCTCTTGAAAATGGAAGTGTTCCTGGGGCACCTGAGAGGCTCAGTGGTTAAAGCCTCTGCCTGCAGCTCAGGTTATGATCCCAGGGTCCTGGGTTCCAGCCCCGCATCAGGCTCTCTGCTCAGCAGGGAATGTGCTTCCTCCTCTCTCTCTGCCTGCCTCTCTGCCTGCTTGTGATCTCTGTCTGTCAAATAAATAAATTAAATCTTAAAAAAAAAAATGAAAGTGTTCCTATTTGTAGACCAGCATGTGATTTTATAGCCAGGTTTTATGGCCAAAATGATACATTTAAATCCCTATTTTAATATACTTTGATGAAGTCAGAGTCACCCTTCCTTGTTTCGAAAAAGGGTCTCTTGTGTAAGTTCGCTATGTTTCTCCCCCATGTTTTAAGACTTTAAAAAAATTTTTTTTATTTATTTGAGAGAGAGAGAACAGAAACAGGGAGAGAGAGCATAAGCAGGGAGGAGAGGGAGAAGCAGGCTCCCACTGAATGGGGAGCCCAACGTGGGGCTCCATCCCAAGACCCTGGGATCATGACCTGAGCCAAAGGCAGTCACTTAACCAACCGAGCCCCTCCCCCATGTTCTAAAAGCTATCTGTATCCAGAACAATCCAGCTATTATCACTGTGTATCCACTCAGCTCATATGAAGTGCTCAGTGTTATGTACAGTACAAAGCTTGCCTTTTCCTCATCCGATCCAATGGTTTCTACAGAACCATTGGCTCCAAGGGAGTCCTAGTCCTCTGAGATTGGATTTTGTTGAAAATTATGGTGTTGGGAGATCCCTAGGTATCAGAGGTCCTTGATAGAAATCCCAGATGTCTGGGGACATTCTGTAGGGCAGAGAGTTGTAATGGGGAGAGCTGTAATGCAGGGACCACCTCTGATTCTGGGCTGTGTGTAGGGTCTTGAATCCTGGTGGGATCACTAAAATGTTCATAATAACTGTGATCTCCCCTAAAGAAGGATAAAGCTTGTTCTCAGTGAATTGGTGCTGGATTTCTCAAGAGATGGCTGTTTGTCTGGGGCGGTCACCCCACCTGAGCCATCTGGACCTTCTGAGACCCCCGGGCTAGAGGGAGTGAGGAGAGACAGACCCCAGCCAAGTGTGGCAATGCCCAGTCCCTTGGTGAGCTTGCATCCTTGTTCCTGCCTCCGCTGTGTGAAGCCCGAGCCAGAGTTCCGACCTTCCTCGGAGGGTTACTCAACTCACAGTTCATCTCTCTGTGAAGACGGGACTAGGTCTCACACCCCCGCTCATTGTCTCTTTGCCCCCACAGAATCTGTACCAGAACAGGTTCTTAGGCCTGGCTGCCATGGCATCTCCATCCAGAACCTCCCAGAATCGACGCCGGTGCAAGGAGCCGCTCCGTCATAGCTACAACCCCGGCCAGTTCCACAGCATGGCCATCAGGAACGGCCCCCATGGCACCGTCACCATCCCCCGCTCCACCAGTGACACTGACCTGGTCACCTCGGACAGCCGCTCCACGCTCATGGTCAGCAGCTCCTACTACTCCATAGGGCACTCACAGGACCTGGTGATCCACTGGGACATCAAGGAGGAAGTGGACGCTGGAGACTGGATTGGCATGTATCTCATCGGTGAGTCAGATGCACTTAGCAGGACCAGCCCGCAGTGTGCTGCAGACAGAAGGGTCTGGACACCGTGGTTTGGCTGTTCAGCAAGTGTGTGGTTCACAGTTCCCTTTTACGTATGCTTTCATATGTCACAGACTCACACAGCTTGCAGTCACCTGTGTCACATACACACTAGATTCTAACACACTGCAGACCAGGTACTGAGGTATCTCTTGCTACCTCCGTTCAGTGGAAGAAAATCCAAAGATAGGAGGGCCAGGTATGCTTGGACACAAACGTCATTACCATTGACAAGTGTAGAAGCTCTTCTACTTATGAATAAATTAGTATTACAAGCCTCTTGTCAAGTCCATATGTTCCTAAGACCAAAGCAACACCATACACACGAGCGATGTGCGCCCATCTCCATGGAGGGAATTTCACCGTTTCCAGCATAGTGGGGCACCTCTTCTCACCTGCTCTTTCCATGTTCTTACTGCTTTGTATTCAAAAGATGTCACTGGATTCGATGTACAGTGAGAGCAGGCACACAGCAGGCTGAGGAGCAGAGTGGTAGCTGAGAGGAGAATGCACAAGTCAGCGGATCTCACAAATTCGAACTCACCTGAAACATGCATTTAATCTGTTGTTCCTGATAGAATCGGATGTGCTGGAAATCGGTGCATTTACGAAGCGAAGTTCTGGTTACTGGGCAGGGGGGGAGGGTGATCTCTAGAGTCAGCTATCAAACTCAGGGGAGGCCAGGCCTTCTGCTGTCAGTTTGTGTGTGGAGCAGTTTACACATTTCAGGGGTGCCCGAGTGACTCAGGCGTTAAGTGTCAGCCTTCGACTCAGGGTATGATCCCCGCATCCTGGGATCCAGCCCCGCATCAGGCTTTCTGCTCGGCGAGGAGTCTGCATCTCTCGCTTCCACTCCCCTTGATTGTGTTCCTTCTCTCGCTGTGTCTCTGTCAAGTAGATAAATAAAATCTTAAAAAAAAAACCCAAACTACACATTCGGACACAAAATGCCCAATTTAATATCATGAAGTATCACAGAAACCAGTGGATTTTATGAGTATTTTACGACCTGTTTATCTGATAAAAATAAAGGGGATCTTATCTAACTGACTAGCTATCAGGGAAATATTTTTAGCTCTCTTAAAGGTTTTGAAATCTGCTTGGCTGGCCTATTTACAATAGACTCTTTGTTATAAAGATGGAGAAATGTAATTTTTGAAATTTGTACACAAGCCGTGGTTACTAGATCAATTGGATTCAGGTAAAATTTAATTTGCTTCAGAATAGTTCTTGAGTAAAATTGTTTGGATACCATCAGACTACAACAGAGCTTGTAAAATAAGAGCCCCCAAGCATATTTTTTAGTCCATATTATTTTAAATTTGATTAGTTACCAACATTGTAAAGTGTAGAGATTTCACAGTGAAATCCAGATTTCTAGCTTCTTTCACAAAAGCCTTCAATTTGGCAGCCCGAGCCCATAATTCTACTTGGCTTTAGTGCACCAAAGTTAAGCATTAGCTGCTTTGGGTAGCCTATCTGTACCCTTCAGTCTTTCCACACTCTCCCTCCCATCCGTCCCTACCTTCAGTCATTCATTATGGATGTTACTTGTTCAGCACATTAGGCAGTTAGATTTTTGACCACAGATCTGGTTCTGAAGCAACTCTTTAAAGCTGTACCTTCGTGCAGTGCCATTCATTCCCAGGCCAGGGAACCGTTGGAGGAGGAGCATGTGATGGGGGGAAGGTATGACACCCAAGGACATTCATCCAAAGTGAAGGAGTGGCTGGATCTGGAGCTCAGCCCTAGATCCGGGCTGGGGGTGGAGGTTTCAGGTCATGGGCCCCCCAAGAGTTGATGGAAGTCACCGTGGATTGTGTAGAAAAGAGCACCAGAAAGTCTCTGTCAGGGACAGGGGCAGCAGACGCACCCACAAAGGAGGTAGAGGAGGGTTGGAGACTTAGGATCAAACTAGGAGACCACGTCACAGAAGTCAAGAGAAGGTGGCGGAGGAAGGAAGGGGTGTTCAGCGGCTCCGAAGGTCGTGAAACTGCAAATGAATCAGATCCGGTGTTAACGTGACATTTTGACTAAGACAAAAGTAAACACAGCTCATCATCTTAGAATCTTAACTTGACAGTTTGTTCTCCTCATAGTAGCTGCATATATATAACTGTGAAGTTATTTAATGCAGAACGCCAACACTTTCGGCAACATAGCATTTCAGAAATAATTTTCAAATCCAAAATTATCTGGGAGTCTTAAGAGTTCATAATTTGTAGGTCCTTAGTAACATATCTGTCACATTCGCAGTGCCTTGCCAAATCAGATCACTGACATAGACCTAACATTTTAGAGGTGATGATTTAATTTCATCTGTCATTTCGCCACAGAAGTGAAGCCAATGCAGTGGCTCCCAAGGCCACAGAGCTGCCTGGCCTGGTGTCAGACCCCATGCTGCCCATAGGAACATCTCAGCACATCCTGGTGCAGTATCCAGTGGGGGCCGTTCCTTATCCAAGGAAAACCGAAATGCCCATGGGAGGCCGGGTTTGGGATGCTTTCAGCTCTGACCTTCAAGCTCCCCAGGCAAACATGACTGGGGAGAGAGTGAGACCCTTGAATGTGGAGGGGGATGTGTGGCCTTCCCACTGATCCCAGTGCTGTCCTTAGCCAGGAACGCAGTGGAGTCGGGGGCAGTAACAGGAGCAACCCTGTTATTATTAACAGGAGCAACCCTGTTATTATTATCATCATCGGTGAAATCCCATTTAGCTGCCCTCCTTTAGGGAGTGGTTCATGAGCTCAATACAGTGTAATGAAGGATTCTCTCTCCTAGTGACACAGAATGGGGAAAGATCACATGGTTTCCATGACAGTGCGACCTTGTTTAGAATCCTGTCCTGCGGCTGGCCAGAATGTATGGCCCCAGCCAGGTATCGTCATCAGAGCTCCAGGTTTCCTATCCAAAATAGAGGAGAAAACAGGACTTTCTTCTAGAAATACTGAACTGAGCTGATGAGACATTTAATGCACATTTAATGCCTGTTGATCGAGACTTCATGCCTTGATCTACCTTGTCAGGGAGCTCTAGTCTCTGGATGTGGGATAGCAAATTACCTTAATTCCCAAACTTTGTCCTGAGGCTGTATCCTCATTTTGCCCAGTTCCATAGAGGCTGAGGTAACAATGGTAGCAGTTTTCCAAGAACCTTGCAGAGCAAGGACACGATTCTGATACACAAAAGTTTCAGTTCACAGGGCGCCTTACAAACCAAGGACTTTTCTCTCTCTCTCCTGTGTATTTAATATGTAGAAAGTTTAATTAGGTATATTCTGATTTTTTGTCTCTTCTGATTTTTGAATGCAGTGTGTCAAAAATTGCTAGTAAAAATGTATAAATTTTAATCTTAATTTATTTATCTCTACCTTCACTTCTGCAGATTCTATGCTTTGTATATGTTGCTGTGAATTACCTGCTACGTAAATGTTTCATATCTTTCTTCTACTTCCATTTCTTAGTTTATTATTACAGATCTGTCTGTGTTCCTTGTGCTACTCTTTGCCTTGGATTCTTTTTTTAAAAACTATTTAAGATTAGTCTCTCAGTTTCCTTCTGCTTCATATTTGCTTAATCTTTTACTTTATTTTCAGACTTCATCTTTTCTTTAAATGTAGCATGTGTGTATGCTTTTATATTCTGATCTAGGAGTCTCTGGATTTTAACTGGCCAGAATAGCACTTTTCCGTTATTGTATTTACTGTTACGTTAAAATTTATTTTTATCATTTCTTCATATTCTTTATCTACTGTGTTTTCTTTTTGTTTCTTTTCTTCTTTCCATTAGATTGATCTATCAATCTAAAAATTACATTTTTCTTATTGTCCTTATCATGAGTGCTTTTAATCAGAGATCAGACGTTCTCAATGAAGGGTGTTTCTGCCCCCATTCGATTATCAGAAGGCACGAGTTCCTCTGAGAAGTGGAAGCCAGGTAGCATTTTCTTTGTTGGGCTTAGATGTAGTGGATCGGTTGTCCTTTCTATCTGATTCTGTGCTTACTTGTCCATGCTGCTCTCAACAGCAATAGTCTTTTCTATTACAGATTAGGGCATAGAAAGCATAGCTCCTATGCTTTCATTTGGAAGACAAAGCAAGAGAAGTACATTTCATTTTTCCCAGGTGTGCTGTTTCGGTAAACTTCACTAGAACTTTCTAATACAAATTTTTAACAACCTGTAAAGATCTTTTCTCTATTATAGACTGGAACAAGGAGTAGGAGTCTACACGCCGGGATAAATAAATATCATTCAGCAAATATAATCTCCTTTTGAAAAACTTAATACATCTCTATGTGTTCTGTACAAAATGAGTAATGACAAAACTTTATTTATTTATTTATTTATTTGTCAGAGAGAGAGCGAGCAAGAGTGAGCATAGGCAGACAGAGTGGAAGGCAGAGTCAGAGGGAGAAGCAGGCTCGCCCGCAGAGTAAGGAGCCGGATGTGGGACTCGATCCCAGGACGCTGGGATCATGACCTGAGCCGAAGGCAGCTGCTTAACCAACTGAGCCACCCAGGTGTCCCAAGTAATGACAAAACTTTAAACAGCACTGGCCTAAATAAGCTAATGTTTCAGGTTATTATTATGGTTTTGCATGTGCATCATAGAGCTTTCCCATAGAGAGCCCTATTGTTAGCCCAGACTATAAACAGAAGTATCTCCTTACTGGTGATGTCTGACAGTGATCTAAGACCACTCCCTGTATTATTCATTCAGTCTTCACAACAGACTTTTGGGGCAGGTATTGATAATATACCCAGGCTGTAGCGAGGAAGGAAAGACACAGAGGGATTAAATAAGATGTGTAAAATCACATACCTACTAAGGTAGCCTAGCCTTCCTTCCTCAAAGGGCTGTAAATTTCCCTGTAACCACACAAACATTGCTCCCAAAAAAGACTTCCACCATGACAAAGAATATGGAAAAAAAAACTTTGGGACATAGGGTCTAGGGGCTGCCAGTCCTCAGGGTGGCAAAGGGCCTGGCTGAGCTCCCACCATCCATTTCAGGCCTCTTCTCTTCTCTAATGCTGCCTTCTAGTGCAGAATCTGGTCCCAGCACCTTTAATGTCTCTGACTTTTGT
Source organism: Mustela nivalis (assembly GCF_964662115.1). NCBI lineage: Eukaryota > Metazoa > Chordata > Mammalia > Carnivora > Mustelidae > Mustela > Mustela nivalis. The sequence goes on along the minus strand of NC_139031.1, from coordinate 99,236,738 downwards.
GCAGCTGTCTTCAGATGCACGCCAGTCCCCAGTCCCCTCATCAGGTGCACTTATGCAAGTGGGGAAGGAGGACCTGAGCTCTGGGGATCCCCCTACTGGTTAGCTGGTGGCTGAGAAATTCAGCTTTCCACCACGATGCCTTATGCCTGCTCCCTGTCTTCAAGGTGGCAGGTACTCATTGGGCCCTGGGCTAGTCGCGGTGTAGTAGGGCTGCAGCCCCCTGCTGTGTTCCTTGTGCTACTCTTTGCCTTGAATTCTCAGCTCATGGGCTGCAGCTGCTCTGTGAGGTCCTTGAACTTAGCAAGTTCCCATGAGGTCTTTGTGAGCGAGGCAGGAGCTGCACCTTGGAGTTTTTCTGTTATTCTCGGGCTGTTCACAGAGGCCCGGCCTAGCGTCCATGTCTCCAAAACCTTATTCTCTGCATTAAATCCCCTTCTGCATGAACTGTCTGGACTGATTCTGTTTTTCTGCATCTGACCCCCACAGTACATTTGGATTTCCATGCAAAGACCAGTAGCTTTTCTAAAAATTGGCCATAAATGACCTTGGGGAAGGAACTGACCTCAGCACAGATGGGCCAGACAAGAATATCGACTATTCTGTTTTCTGGTGTGGTATTTGTTATGAAGTATTGTCAATGCAAGAGAATGGGCTATTTATTAGGAGCAATTGACAGTCTCTTAAAATGTGTCCTGTTTTGTTTTGGTTTGGTTTGGTTTGGTTTTTTTAGTGTTTTCATGCAATTCAAATATTTATTTTTTTTCCTTTTCTTTTTTTTGAAAATTAAAAAAAAATTTTATAAACATATAATGTATTATTAACCCCAGGGGTACAGGTCTGTGAATCACCAGGTCTACACACTTCACAGCACTCACCAAAGCACATACCCTCCCCAATGTCCATAACCCCACCACCCTCTTCCCACACCCCTCTCCCTGGCCACCCTCAGTTTGTTTTGTGAGATTAAGAGTCTCTTGTGGTTTGTCTCCCTCCCAAATATGTCGTGTTTAAACCTGTATAACCACATGGATCTCCATCCTAGTTCAGTCTTTTCTGACTCTTCCCCCCGACTCAGCCCATCCTTTTCTCATTTGTGGCCCTGGGCTTTCTTGATATTTAACCCATTCTTATACTTACTATAATCTAGGGACATTGTCTGTTTTCTTGAATAAATCCCCAAATCTGTTAGAAACTTTCTGGAAACATAGACCATATCTTACTTGCCATTATGTCCCCACAGTTTAGCATTGTTGCCTGAAGAGGAGGAAATCTTACACAATCACTACATGATTAATGCATGAATGAACATCCCCCTTCTAGGTATTAGTTACGTGGATATCTGATTGTAACTGTTCAAATGAATATTCTGGTGATCAGAGTGGATAGATTCAAGTAAATACCTCTCCTTAGAGAATTGCTATAATGAGGCAAATCTCTTTCTGGATGTGAGACTTGTTATATCTGTACTGAAGACCCAGGGAGCTAGGAAAATATTACACCTTTTTTGCAGAAAGGAGGCAATTACTCTAAAAGACATATTATGCAATCATCTTAGTAACCTAAGCAGGGATGTGAGCACACACTGTGAATATTAAGACTGGCAAATTTTGCAACCAAGTGATTTTCCCGAGGGATACAAAGAGTTCTAATTATTAATGAAGCAGAGGTAGTGAGTGTTGCTTTGCCCAATCATCTTTACCAAATAAGAGACAGACAAAATGTGCAATCAGCATGGCAGGTCACAAGCACATTGACCAGCTATCTCATTTAATCCTCCACTAGGAGGTCCTAGTTATTAGGACTCCACCGCCCCGTCCCCCTCAACTTTGCAGGTGATGCCATTGGTACACGGCACAAAGGGCCTTGAGAGCTGGGTCCTTCAGCTACAAGCCCTGCCATCATTCTAGCCTGTTCTCCCAGTCCATTCAGATACAGGATGTGAACCTCAGGATATCCTAGTTGCAAAAAGGATAACCACGACCTAGCTGCTTTCTGTAGAGGAGCCCCTGAGTTCTCTTTATTCCTCCCATCACTGTGGTCGATTTGGATTCTCAAATACGGTTTCCCCACAGCCTCAGATCTATCCAGCTCAAGTGGTTACGTTTTGGTGAAGAGGAAACCACCAGGGCACCATGGATGATCAAAGTAAATTCTTATCTCTGTCTTAGTCTGCACTGAAACATAAGGTCTGGAGCCAGAGAGGAGGAAGTCAGTTGGGTCTTCAGAGATCTGTCCTCTTCAGGAATGCTGTGTTCCTCTCTGGACACCGGCTGTAGGAAGGATATTGACTGTTGCACTGTATTGAGTAGAGAAATAGCAGGAAAGAAAAAGTACATTGTCTCCCCACAAGCTCCTCTCAGTGCTACCAGGCAGGAGGCTCTCCCTGAGCTTGAGCCCTGGACACCGCATCAGGACCTCTCTCTTTGCCCTCCACACATCCTCCCTCATCTCTGCCCTTGATGAGGGTACTTCCCTGAACCCCTGCTGGCCTCCCTCCTTGAAATTCCCCATCAGAGCACCCTGATCTTTTCCTTCCTATCCCCTAACACAAATTGTAATAGTACCTTTATTTCTCTACTTGGTGTTTCAAGTCTGTATCCTTAATTGCTTGTAAGCTTTAGTTCAAAAAGGACCATCTTGGTTTTGCCCAACTGTGGCTCCTGCATATTCCCCAGCATGACAGACAGTTGGAGCTCAATAAGTATCTGTTGAATGAATAGATGAATGTATGAGTGCATGAAGGATGGATGGACACAATCATGGACGAGTCCCAGGTATTACAGGATGATGGTATGCAGGCTGGAGAAGAAATGCTATTGGTTGGAGCCTGTGATTATTGGGACGCAACAGAAAGTGTGATTAGATGTTTTCCTTATGGCTCATTCACAGACCCCCATAGAGACCAGGTACTGAAAGTTTTAGGGAGATTTTCACACTCAGACTCACACATGGAAGGGCTGTTCAAAAGCAAAATGGATGGCTACAAGAGCAATCATTTTGTGTTCTGGGAAGTGTTCATGAACCAGCTAGATGAGCTTAGGAGTATCGCAGAGTGGGGAGAGTCTTGTCTTATAAAGGAGTTGGTTCAGAGAGTATCTGAGGATATTTTCAGCTTTCTGATTCTGATTCCAGGTACTTTTTCTTTGGCTGAGTTGGAGATAGCCTTAATATTCTTTGCTCTTTTTCTTTCTTTCTTTTTTTTGTTCTAAATATGCTGTAAGCTAATATATTTCTCTGTTCTGCTATTCATTTAGATGAGGTCTTATCAGAAAACTTTCTGGACTATAAGAACCGTGGAGTCAATGGTTCTCATCGGGGCCAGATCATCTGGAAGATTGATGCCAGCTCTTACTTTGTGGAACGTAAGTACTTTTCCTATTCTTGTTGCTCAGGATAAAGCAGAGTTCAGCTGCAATTTTTTTGTTGTTGTTGTTGCTGTTCATTGCATTGCCTCCCCTTAGAAATGTGCCATGCAAGAGAGCCATAGGTTTATGAAGTGCTTAAAAATAAGAAGAAGTAAGTTCTGGGTTAGTTGGGCAACAGCCATCCAAAGCAGCCCAGGGAGCCATTCCTTTTCATTTCAAAGAGAAGTTTTGCTCATAGGCCTCTGCATTCAAGACCTTTTGGCTTAAATCTCTTAACTTTCACTCTGTGGCTCCTCCCGGTGCTAACCTTACGTAGCTGCCCTGCTGTATCTTATCATCCAGTTTTGGCTTGACTTGAGCAGGTTCTTCAAGGCTTCCCTGCTCATGGCCCCCCATGCTGGGGATGTTCCTCGCGCTGCCCTGCCCTGACCTTTGACTCTGTCCACAGTTCCCCAGGAGGCGGATGATCCATTACTACCAACAACCTATTTCCTTGATTCCTGATTTACTGACATTTCTGGGTTTATAAAACTTGTCATCATGTATTTTACTGAGATATCTTCGAAACTTTCTGTCTTTGAAAAAAATCCTTCTTACAGTGAAAGAAGGATTTTTTTCATAGGTCCCCATATTGATGCATTTCCCATTGCATGAAGACATAGCCTTGTGGGCCTCATGTTTACCAGCTGAAGGAAAGCACAGTTTACCCTTATCTCCAAGTCCTTCCCTTCCCACTTGGGTACTGGAGAGGGCAGAATGCGCAAATCCTTTCCTGCACCTTCTCGTTCATAGCAGGGATTCAGGCCCTGTAACTCTTCTGAAAGGCAATAATGAGATACTCCCTTGTTCCAGAGGAAAGCATATGTGGCCAGGAACCTAGAGTTGTCTGTTGTCATTGGACTCGTTGTTCAAGAAAAGCTGTATGCTCCCAATGCTTATGTTTTATGTTATTTTTATTCACTCTCATTTCCATTCATCCACTCAGTAAGCACTTTATAAGACCTACTATATTTCAAATATCAGGGATTTGAAAATGAAAGGTCTAATGTCTGCCCATTAGAAGCTTATGGCATCTCTCCTACTAGAAATGACACAAATGCCCCCTTATTTTGCATTAGCACGTGCAGAATGTGTAGACAGGCGATTTGATACTGTCGGATGTAGAGGTGAAATGATTTTATGAGATGTAGTTGGGCCCTTGACTTTGGTTTGGTCATAATGAAGTTCCCAACAAGAGATTTCCTTTTCCTTAATATTTAGCTCCCTGACTCTAGCTTTCCTCCTGCAAATCCATTTTGCATGTTAATACCAGGCAAAATGCCTTGAACTCAACTCTGATACCATCTGGACAAAAGCCTCATGGCTCTGTTTTCTGATTACATGAACTGAAACTTCTCCGCCCTGCTGTAGAGACCAAATAAGACCCACTCTCCTCCCTCAACACCCTTCTCCATCCTCCCCAGCATGCCCTCTTTTGCCCAAGTCATGCCAGTATCTTCCCCATCCCACAAATAGTATCATTGATCATGAAGGACATAGATTGGCTTGATCTGGGGATAATGATGGGTTCCAGCTAGTGGTCCCTAGAGTGACTTCCCAAATGGTAAGAACAAAAAAGGTAAAAACTTGCATTAGTAATGAATATTAGACACCAGAGCTGACTGTATTCTCTAGTCTATGTTGGAAGTTGGATGGAGAGGCCATCTTTACACCTGTTATCTTCTATGGAGTTCTAACTAATTGAGAAAGAAGCCATTTAGCGTCAAAACATAGTATCAGCTCAAAACGGTGCAGGAATGAGCACATCCTACAAGTATATGTTTTTTTATAGGCAAGGAAATAACTCTTAAGGATAATGTGAAATTTTATGAGCTAATGTGAAAAAGTGGGTTGTGTATAAATTAATCTAGCAATAGTGCTATTCTTTCATTTCAAATAGCAAACCATTTAATATAATTGTCTTCATCAGGAGGATGAAGAGACACTTAAAGTGCCACTAGAGAGATACTATAACATAAAGCCAGCTCTGTAAATTATATAAAATAATTGTCATAATTGAGTAAAAGTGTATACAAACTTGGTTAAGTAGCAAAGTCCTAGAATAAACAAATGGCTTGCCAGGTCATATTCAAAAATAACTAAAAATGGAACACGTCAGAAAAATGACATTTTGCAAACGTCCTAGTGCAGACTTGAGAAGGGCTCACTGGGCAGTGCACCTGCTGGACTACAACTACCTCAAATGGATGAAAGTGAAATTGAGAAGGTGGTTGCAAATACATCAAAGCCGTGTTCAATGTACAGAGAATGTATTATTCTGTACAAATGTAATCTAATGTGTCAAAAACAAAAAAATTATCAAGAAAAAACTTAATTGAGTTTACAAATGACGAGAATCTTAACTCCGGGCACACCTATAAATCAAATAAATTAGAATGCGGTAATGGATAATAGCTGTAGGAGTCTGAGTACATTAAAACTGTATATAATATGCTATGTGAATTCATATTTTTAATGTGAAATAATTGATATTTTCAAAATGTATGATTGGAAACGTGCCAGATTAACAAATGGGAAGGGGTTGAATGTACAAAATGTTCTGCTATTTATATTGCTATTGATTTATATATATTCTTTCATTAATGCAATAAAAGCATCAGAGGTCCTCTTGCTATAATAAAAATGCAGAAGCCAGGCCATTACCCAGAAGGTTACACAAGTTTTTGATATTAATAAAAATCAGACTCCTATAGTCTCTAAATAGTACTAAGTGCATTAATCTAATTTGTAAATTATACCTTCTTAAAATTAAAATCTATTTTACAAACTGCTCATGGGCCAGATTTTAAATGTTGAAATAGGACAGAAGACCATTCTTTTTATCTGAGGATTAAATTAAAATAATAGATGATGTTTTTATTTTATTTTTATTTTCTGTTTTTATTTTTGTCCTTTTCTAGGAGTAGAGATATATTGCAGATTACCTGGAATCTGTAATGTTCTAATAGTACATTTCTTTGGGGTCATGATTCAATTTAGAATTAGGAAATTGCTATTGATTTGTATAATTTTTTTTAAGGTCTGACTAAATCAGATTTTGAAAGTACTACTAAATGAGGACCATTCAAAATAAGCATTTCCTGCACTCTGCAAGGAGTTACATGCAAGATAAAACACAAAAGAAAGGTTTCCTTTTCTCTGGCATTATTTTTCCCTAGTGGGCTGCTTTTGACTATAGTAATAATTGCTATAATCTGAGAACCGCAACAAGATACAAGGTTTTGTTTTTTAAAGATTTTATTTATTTATTTGACAGAGATCACTAATAGGCAGAGAGGCAGGCAGAGAGAGTGAAGGGGAAGCAGGCTCCCTACCGAGCAGATCTAGCTGGGTATGTGTCAGGTTCTCCCAATGAGGTGAAAGCTCTTAACACAAATAAATGGTCAGGCCCTATTACCACCGACTGAGGCTATTCTGGAGGAAACTTGAGTCACTGTGTCGATAAAAGAGCATACAGATTCACCTGCCTCTCTGAACCCTTTAGTGCTAGAAGCCTCCTGGGCACTGTACTCATCTTCAGGACCTCAGGTCTGGAGGGAGAGGCTTGGTCCCTGCCAGCCAAGGCTATTTGTTGCATTCCAGTAGGAATGTGCTTATCTCCGGGCACATACCTCTCACTGTGTCTTGGTATCAGTGACAATAAGGAGCACCCATCCCAGCTTTGTGGTACAGAGTTGATCATCACCCATGAGGAAGGGGGGCTTGTAGGCAGATGGGGCCAGCGGGAGGGAAGGGCTGGTATTGGAGGCCAAGTGGTAGAGAGATCATTGCAGGCAAGGGACAGCACCTGCAAAGGCCGGAAGGCACAGGGGGTGGGGGAGGGGGTTGGGCAGGCATAAGGGAGAGTTCAGGACAGAGTCCTGACAAAGAAGAGGAGTAGAGGGAGGAGGAGGAAGAGAGATCATCCAATGTGCAGGATTAAGTATGGCCACAAACTCCTTGACAGTCCTCTCGAGAGGAGGCATTCAAGTCTCCTCTCCCGCGTGCATTTTCATGCTAAAGTGATGCTGTGCCAACTTCCAGGCCCAGATTTTAAGAGACAGGTAGCTTCCATTTCCTTACCCTTGAGAAAACTCACTCTTGGAGCTGTGAGGCAGCTGTGCTGTCAGAAGCCCAAGGTGACCACGCATAAGGTTGCATGGACAGACGGTTGGCCAGCCCAGCTGCTCCAGCCATCCCCACCCAGGGGAAAGCAGGTGCAGCCCAGCTGTTATCCATGGTAACAGCATGTGAGACCCCAAGGGAGAGCTGTCCAGCTGAGCCCAGTCACCTCACAGAACTTTGAGAGATCCTAATACGGTGCTGTTTTAAGCTGTTTAGGTCTTGTTTCCTTTGTTATGGAGCAACAGTAACTGTAGCATCAGAGAAACCAAAAGAGTGGGGCCAGGGCAATCAGGGAGAAGAAAATATGAGAGGAGGCATTGTCAGCACGACCTGGTGAGTGCCAGTGGAGGAGACGTAGGAGACATAGTCTGGAATGCATCCGTGGAGAGTTGGACTGGGGTTCAGAAGGAGTCGGGAGGACAGGAGGCAGAGAAAGTGAAGAGCCCAGCCTGTCCTGGAAGCCCTTGACCTGCTAGGGACCAGGTGACTAGAAGTTTGTTGGGGCAGGATAGGAACAGGACTCGAGGACAGAAATGCATGTGCGAGCAACCTTACAGCACCCCTTTCCTAGCGAGACTGGAGAGAAGAAGAAACTGGAAGAACTCAGGAGTGGTTTTCACCTGTACAGATGTGGTAGAGTGAAATCAGCACTCCCCCAAAAAAGACTCTCTCTGTCCCTCTCAGAGCCTCTAGGCACACAGGGTTAATCTCTTTTAGTCAAGACCACAGACACAGGGAGCTAGAAATAAGCAGGCCGATGAGGTTCTCTATAGCTCTGCCTCTAGACTGTGCTTTGACAAGGTAAGGAGGGAGTATTCTGTCCATTTTAATCTCCATGAGATGGGGACACAAGAGCTCGCGCATAAAGGCCCGTGTGGGTGAGGGCAGAGAGAGCCCACATTTGTCAGGAGAGTATGTGGGGCAGACAAGGGAGCCTGACCTAACTAAGATACTGTGTCTGGACCTGCAGCCAGGTAGGTGAGGCTGTGTCCGAAGGGCATGGCCAGCTGATGTCCATTTAGACGGATAGAGCAGATGGGCACGAAGGGGCTCCAGCCATCCCACAGGGGGTGGCCTGTGCTTGTCCCTGGGGATCTGTGCATGGGTTATAAGATCTGACCCCTGGGCAGCCATTTGGCATAAGGCTGATGTCCTGAATAGAGGAGTCACAACAGGAATAGTGCAGCGAAACATCTCGAGCTCTCCCAGTATGCCAGGCACCATGCTGAACACCTAAGACGTATTGTCCCACTTAACTTCATGAAAGCCCTGGGAGGCCAGTGGTATTTTCCCCTTTTCTTTTTGAGATGCAGAAAGAGAATGCAACTGGTCCACTATCCACAGAGTAGGACCAGGACTTGAACCTTTACCCTCTGACCTCAGAGCCAACCATGATGTCCTGATAAGGTCAAAGTAGACCAGAAGGGCCCCCACCAGTAAGGTGGAGTTTCAGTGCAAGGTTCTGGTCCCATGGAGGGTGGGTTATCAGGTAATATGCTAGATAGAACTTTGAAGTCGGAGTCAGTGGTGGGGGCATATCTCCCAGAATGACTGGGCAGGGAACTTATATGGCCATCAGAATGGGAATCCGGGTGTCACTGCTCTAGCAAATCCTTGACCAGAGGAAGGAAAGTGGAGATGACTAACATATGGCCTTCCTCCCATCCAGATGATTCCGAGTGAGGAGCTCATAGGCTCCACCATAAAAAGCTATAAAATTCAGCTTAGAAGACAGACGCACTCAAAGATGTCAGTTACTCCTTCACACATAAATCCAGAATCTTATCTGTTTCAGTGTATTTGTTAGATGTGTATGAATCCCGTTTGTATAGACATTTTTTAAAGTTTACCTATTTCCAACAAAATCTGAAGAAAGGATTAAAGTAAAAATCACCCATAATTTCAACACAAGATAACTTTTTAAAACTTTTTTTTTTAATTGCTAGTAGCATCTCCTCTTAGGGAGGCTTAATAAATATTTATTCCGTTAATTGGTGAATTAATTAAGCTAGTGTTCAGAACTCCTGTATAGGAAGCAAGAGACTTATGCACAAGGATAACAACCATTTTGTCTTCTTTTTCCCACACCTGGCCTTTGAGCCATCTAGAGGAAGAGAGAGAAATATGGGTAAGGGAGGGAACCAAGTGGTCCCCAGGCAGATGCATATGGCAACCAGGTACTACAAAGACAGCATGTAGTTCTGATCTGTCCAGTTCTTGGAATAAGGAGGTAGCAGAGCGGTACCACCTTTTTAAGCAGACTTACTCTGCTCTTCACTTAACATGGGCCAGTCCACACTGGGAACTGGACCAATCAGTTTAGTGATTAGCAACACTTCCTTCTTTGGTTCAGGTCTTAGTTAGTGATTAGGAACTCTTCCTTCTTTGACTCAGGTCCTGGAAGCTGATGCCAGAAGAGCATTCTCCCTTTTTTACTACATTCCCAGCTTACATTTCTTCCTTTTGACCCACTGAGCCTTTTAGTCAAGTCTATGTCGTGCACAGCTGTAGTGTTCTTGAGGACAGAGAAGGTCAGGGAAACCTGACGGAACACCATGTGTGACCTCCTAGACACTTGTCCTTTGCACATACCTGGGGCCAGTTCAGAGGTTACCCCCAGGAGCTGCTGTCATCCACCAAAACAGGTTTTCCCTAAGTCAACTCCAAGGCCATTTTGAAATGATGCCAGTAATGCTGTCTGTCCTTACGGGCTTTGTAGAGCTAAGAAAGTTCAGAGTTCATGTACTGTAAAAAAAAAAAAAAAAAAAGCACTAACTCCTCACAAATTCTCATTAATCCAGACCTCAGTCACTCATGAGTCTCAGTTTCTCAAAATCCTAGAATTCATATGATACCCAAGAATACTGAAAAACCCAACAACACCCACAAGGTCTAGAAAATGCAAACAATGCCTTCTCTGTTGCAGCAGCTGCTAATCTTAGCACAGTTTCCTGCTTCCCAAGCAAAACCAGAGTCGGCAGGTCCTGGTCCATATTTAGATCCACGTTTCTACTGCCGGCTGTTACCTGAGAGAAGAGGACAGACAAATGCTGAAAGGAGAAAGGAGTGAATTGTGTTTCTTTCAGTTTCACCAGAATGAGCACCAATCTGTCTTTAAAATCCAAACCAGAGAACGTGACTTCTAAGAGAGGAACTGTGTCATTATGCCCTCAATATCCTTGGAGAAAATATAGTTACAAATACCACACCATCTACCAGAGAATGACATATATGAAGCACTGCTATTTTTATACAGAATCTAGAAATTTGAACCTCTATATTCAAAGCCTTTCATGGGTCTTCTATTCCTTCTATTTAAAAACCTCTTGATATCTTCCCCCCTCTCTCTCCATTAATAGTCACCCCCGAAAAAAGGAGGCTTATTTTACAGTGTGGGTTTTCCGTAATAGAGAACATGAATTTCTTGTGAGTATTAAAATTTTAAGTCCTGTCTGACCCTTTAACAAAGGAACAGATGAAAAGATAAAGAATATATATAATATGAAATACTTTTCAGAAGGGGAAGAGAAGATGTAAAAACACACAAACAGTAACAAGGGAAAAGGCAAGAAGGGTGTGGGAACATGGAAAAGAATGACCAAAATGTTCTACCGCGAGCCCTCTTCCTACTAGCGTAATCATAGGTGGTTCCCAAATTGGAGAAAATAAAATTCAGGCAAAACTCAATACAAAACAATGAATACTTAAAACATCAGAACCCGTTAAATAGAAGCTCTGGATACAAGACACAGACGAAGTAACCACACGAGGCAACTGCACAAAGCAAATTCTTGTAAGAGATGGACTCTTGAAAGAAGACCCACCCCCCCCCACCACCACCACCCGGGAGTGCTCACGAGGGTCCTAACTGGGGTTCCGATGCGCAGCCCCTCTGGCGCCCTCTGTCGGCGGCGGAGCGAAGAGGAACGGGGGAGGGTCGTTCCTGCGCCGGGGCCACCTGCCAGGGCTGGAAAGGAGCCAGGTAATTCGGAACTCGCCTAAAGGATCAGGGTGTCCTGAGACTCTGTATGAAACGCGGAAGGATGATACAAAGCTCAGAGGAAGCTCCAGGCTGGCTGCAGGCAAGACGCTAAGCCAGATGCAAGGTAGTAAGAAGTTCATAAAACCTGTGATTCCGGCCACCTCGAGGGAGTGTAGAAAAGTAAGGCAGTAGTTACCATTGGGATATTTACATCAAATTAAGACTGTTTCTGATGACGCATGTTCCTCTCGCTTGACCACCTCTGACACAAGCAAGGAGTGGCTGAACTTGGTGTGTTCGATGATCTTCTGTCACCTCTCCCACTTCCACACACCTTCCTTTAGGACAATTCCTGATTATCTGGAATAGACTCCTCTCTGAGCTTACCCAGAAAGAGATGCTGAAACTTCCAGTTCTACAGATTGGTCTGTGGATGCCAGACACGTGGAAAGGGAGGCCCTGCGAGCCCATCAGAAGCTTGCACCATTAGCCAGGTTGATAGTTCTGGGTTTTATGGGATGGCATGTGGGCCTCATTCATCACTTTTTTCTCTAACAGCCTTGACACTAACCTGCCCCATCACTTCTCTCAGCGTCTGTGGACTCTATTCCTGAATGGACTCCCCAACTCAGCCAAATAGTGAAAATCAATGCCTCCAATTCAGAAACGAGTTTTTCCCAAGAGGCAGTAAATTCAAAACCCGCAAATGTTATTCTTTTCATGAAATCCCACATCACTGGAGTGCATTGTCCCCTTCTCAGGCAAGGAATTTGCCTGCTGCAAGGCTGCTTTTTTAAATGCAGAAGTCTCTTAGAGAGACCCAAGATTCAGTTGCTGTGTCCTAGGCTTTGGAATCAGCTGCACCTGGGAAAAGCAGCAGCCAATTCAATATGCAGCATGCCAGATGGCCTGGCATTTCTATATGAGCTTCGAGCTACCACATCCTGTGTGGCTGGGAGCCAGACTGGTGGGTGGGCTCTCCTGGGCCGGACCTGCAGGTCTGAATATTCCTAGCCTGCAAGAGTCTCTCCTCAGAAAACCGTGGTCCTATCTGCAGCTGACACCGTTAGTCCCGCCTGAGCATCAGATGGTGAAAAAGTTAAGTGTCTCCTAGAATCTAAGGGAAAATTGGGTAGGGGCAGAAGAGAGGCTCCCTGTGAGGCAAAGGGGTATCTGGAGACAAAGCAGCGTTTTCCACTGGGCTGGATGCTTCACTTTTTGCCAGGCTAGCCCACCTCTGAGGATCTTACCTTGTCATGCAGCCTGTTTGCAAGATTAAAGCGTGACTGTCTGTGTTACGTGACTCCCCGAGAGCTATTTTGGTAGAGTTCTGTGAGCCGCATCCCTGGAGCTGGTAGCATAGCAGCCCTCTTAAATATGGTCACAGGGCTATCTGGTATCTGGTGACCAGGTATCAGAAATTACTCTGCCTTAGATCCCTAAGATCTGTGCATGGTCAAGGATGTACCCAGTTAGCCTAAAGTTACCCTCCCAACCTCCTGAAGAGCCATGGGTGTGGAGCTCTGACCCCCTTTACTGCCGTAGTGCAGTATATCTCGTGCCCCAATTGTCATGAAACCTCGTCAACAGTCAGGTCTTCTGATAACAGGCTGCTGACATTCCATTTGTGGTTCTCACCTTGATCCAGTTTTGTAAGTCAATATTCAAAATGCTCTACTGATCCTAAACGGTTCATTTTAAAATTCTCGCTGAGATTGCTTCCCTACTCCACCCATACACTCTCAGTGTCCTTCATACACTCTGCCCCAATGCATCCTTGCCCTTCATGGCACTGGCAAATCTGGAAGAATTTGGCGAGTACCTGATAAAAGTACATGATTCCCTGAAAGAGTTCAAGAAAACACACCAGCTGGTCAAGGGCTGGGTTAAGTTATTAGTGATCAGGATAGGATGTGGGGTAGGGTCTCCATCTGACCCTGTCCCTTTATGCCAGGAACTGTACTTTCTACCATCTGGACCTCTTTGGTAGGATAGTCTGTCGTTCTTAGTTTATGTGTCCTATCTCAACCCTAGGGAACTCAGCTCTCCACCATCTGACCAGTTAAAAGCCTTCCCACTACATGGACTGAAATGCAGAGACTGACCCCCGTAATCCAGGATGAGGAATAAAAATATGTGGCACAGAACGTGCTAGACTTTGTGGTGTATGGCCAATCCTGTATTTGGCCTCCAAGGATCTGTTGGGATCCTTGCTTCCAGCTTGAATACCCCAGGGAGGTTGAGGGACAACCTCAGCCAGGAGAGAGGACAAAGAAAGTGTCAGCGACTAGATGGTACTTCTTTTTCACTTCAGATTCTTTGATCCTTCTAGATAGAAGGATCCTCTTATCAGGGAGTTTTAAAATCTTATTTTATTAATCTTTTCAAAGAATCAAATTCTAGTTTTCTTGATCCTCTCTATATGTTTTCTGTTTTTTTCCTTTCTGTTCTTATTTTTATTTTTATGATCTCCTTCCGTCTTCTTCCCTTGGGTTTAATTTGTTGTTCTTTTTCTAATTTCTTGAGATGGCTGCATAGCTCATTGGTTTTTAGCTATTCTTCTCTATGTATGCATTTAAAGCTGTACATTTTCCACTAAGCAGTTTTTGTTTTGCTTTGTTTTGGTAAAATTCTAAGTGAAGCATAACACAACAGAAAAACGCGCAAATTTAAACGCAGAGCTTATGAATTTTCAGAAAGTGAACACATCCATGTACATAGCACCCAAATCAAGAAGCAAAGCTTTACTCACATTTTAACCCATTCTGTATCTCCTCCCTCCTTTCCGTACATCTGTGGGGTTTTTTTCTTTTTTTTTTAATCTTGCAGCCTTTTTGCTTTTTTTAGTTTTTATTTAAATTCTGGGTACTTAAGACACAGTATAATATTAGATTCAGATGTAAAATTTCCTGATTGAGCAGTTCTACACAACAGCAAGTGCTCATCACATGTGCCCTCCTTAGTCCCCAGCACCTATTTAACTCATCCCCCACCCACCTCCCCTCTGGTGATCATCAGTGTGTTCTCTACAGTGAAGACTCTGATTCTTGGTTTGCCTCTTTTTTCCCCATGATTGTTTTGTTTCTTAAATTTCACATACAATTGAAATCTTACGGTATCTGTCTTTCTGACTTATTTCCTGTAGATAATACTCCCTAACTCTATCCACATTCTTGCAAATGGCAAGAGTTCATTCTTTTTGATGGCTGAATAATATTCCATTATGTATATGTACTATGTCTTCTTTAGTCATTCATCAGCCAGTGGACATTTGGGCTCATTCCATAATTTGGCTATTATTGGTAATGCTGCTGTAAACATCAGGGTACTTGTATCCCTTCAAATTGGTATTTTTGTGTCCTTTGGATAAACACCTAGTAGTGCAATGGCTGGATTGTAGGGTAGGTCTATTTTTAATTTTTGAGGAACCTCCATACTGATTTTCAGAATGGCTGCACCAGTTTGCACTCCCACCAACAGTGTAAGAGGGTTCCCCTTTTCCACATCCCTGCCAACACCTGTTGTTTCGTGTGTTGTTGATTTTAGCCATTCTGACAGGTGTGAGGTGATACCTCATTGTAGTTTTCATTTGTATTTGCCTGATAATGAATGATATTGAGCATACTTTCATGTGTCTGTTGGCCATCTGGATGTCTCCTTTAGAAAAATATCTATTCATGTCTTCTGCAAATTTTTTAGTTGGGTTATTTGTTTCTTGAATGTTGAGTTTTATAAGTTCTTGTATATTTTAGATACAAACCTTTTTTCACATGTGTCATTGGCAAACATCTCCCATTTCCTAAGTTACCTTTTAGTTTTGTTGACTGTATCCTTTGCTGTGCAGAAGCTTTTTATTTTGATGAAATCCCAATAGTTTTATTTTTGCTTTTATTTCTCTTGCCTCATGAGACACATTAGTAAGAAGTTGCTATGGCTGATGTCAAAAAGGTTAATACTTGTGTTCTCCTCTAGGATTTTAATGGTTTCTTGTCTCACATTTAGGTCTTTAATCCATTTTGAGATTTTTTTGTGTTTATGGTGTAAGAAAGTGGTCCAGTTTCATTCTTTGCACAGTATTGTCCAGTTTTCCCAACACCATTTGTTGAAGAGACTGCTTTTTTCCCCATTAAAAATCGTGCTTTGTTGAAGAGTAATTGACCGAATAGTTGTGGATTCTTTTCTGAGTTTCCTATTCTGTTCCACTGATCTATGTGTCTGTTTTTGTGCTAGTACCGTACTGTCTTCATCACTGTAGCTTTATAATGTAATTAAAGTCCGGAATTGGGATGCCTCCAGCTTTGCTTTTCTTTTTCAAGATTGCTTTGGCTATTCAGAGTAATTTTGTGGTTCCATACAAATTTTAGGATTGTTTGTTGTAGCTCTGTGACAAATGCTGGTGGTATTTTGATAGGGATTGCATTAAATGGTTAGTATAGACATTTTAACAAAGTTTATTCTTCAGATCCACAAGCATGGAATGTTTTTCCAATTCCTTGTGTTGTCTTCTATTTCTTTCATCAGTGTTTTCAGAATACAGTTCTTTTAACTCTTTGGTTAGGTTTATTCTTACGTATCTCACTATTTTTGGTGCAGTTAATGGGATTAATTCCTTGATTTCTGTCTGCTGCTTTGTTACTGGTGTATAGAAATACAACTGTACCTTGATTTTGTATCCTGTGACTTTACTGAATTCCTGCATCAGTTCTAGCAATTTTTGGTGGAGTCTTTTGTTTTTTCTATATAGAGTATCATGTTATCTGCAAATAGTCAAAGTTTGACTTCTTCTTTGCTGATTTGGATGTCTTTTGTATCATTTTGTTGTTTGACTGGCGTGGCTAAGACTTCAGTACTATGTTAAATAACAGCGAGAGTAGACATCCCTGTCTTTTTCCTGACTGGAGGAAAAGCTCTCAGTTTCTCCCCATTGAATGATATTAGCTATGGGTTTTTCATATATGGCCTTTATTATGTTGAGTTTTGTTCTCTCTAACCCTACTATGTTGAGGGTTTTTATCAAGAATGGCTGTTGTACTTTGTCAAATGCTTTTTCTGAATCTATTAAATGGATCATATAGTTCTTACCCTTTCTTTTATTGATGTAGGGTATCACGTTGATTGATTTGCACATATTGAACGACCCTTGTAGCCCAAGAATAATTCCCACCTCATCTTAGTGAATGGTTCTTCTAATGTACTGTTGGATTCCATTTGCTAATATTTTATTGAGAATTTTTGCATCCATGTTCATCAGGAATATTGGCTTGTAGTTCACTCTTCAGTGGTGACTTTATCTAGTTTTGGTATCAATGCTGGCCTCATAGAATGAGTTTGGAAGTGTCCTCCCATTTCTGTTTTTTTGGAACAGTTGGACGAGGATAGGTATTAACTCTTTAAATATTTGGTACTATTCCCCCCTGTGAAGATATCTGGCTCTGCACTTTTGTTTGTTGGGAGGTTTTTGATTACTGATACAATTTATTTGCTGGCTATCGGTTTGTTCTAATTTTGTTTCTTCTAATTTTCTATTCCTTCCTTCTATTTCAGGTTTTTTGTTGTTGTTTTTGTTGTTGTTGTTGTTTTAGTTTATATGTTTCTAGGAATTCATCCATTTCTTCCAGGCTGTCTAATTTGTTGGCATATAGTTTTTCATAATATTCTCTTAAAATTGCTTGTATTTCTGTTGTGTTGGTTGTGTCTCCTCTTTCATTTGTGATTTTATTTATTTGGGTCCTTTCTCTTTTCTTTGTGATAAGTCTGGCTAGGTATTTATCATTTTTATTACTTTTTTCAAAGAACCAGCTCCTGGTTTCACCGATCTGTTCTATTGTTTTTTGAGTTTCTATATCATTTATTTCTGCCTTAATCTTTATTATTATTTCCCTTTTTCTGCCGGCTTTAGGCTTTGTTTGTTTTTCTTTTTCTAGGTCCTTTAGGTGTTTATTTGGTCTATTAGGTTCTGTATTTGAGATTTTTCTTGTTTCTTTTTTTTTTTTTAAGATTTTATTTATTTGACAGAGAGAGAGAGAGATCACAAGTAGGCAGAGAGGCAGGCAGCGAGAGAGAGGGGGAAAGCAGGCTCCCTCCTGAGCAGAGAGCCCAATGAGGAGCTTGATTCCAGGACCCTGGGATCATGACCTGAGCCGAAGGCAGCGGCTTTAACCCACTGAGCCACCCAGGCGCCCCTTTTCTTGCTTCTTAAGATAGGCTTGTAATGCTATATACTTCTCTCTTAGGATCACTTTTGCTGCATTGCAGTGGTTTGGGGCCATTGTATTTTCATTTTCGTTTGTTTCCCTGTATTTATTTAATTTCATTTGTTGCCATGTAATTTTTTAATTTAGTTTTTAAATTTTTAATTCTTATTCTTTTCAATTTAGTATGTGTTTAACCTGCATGTATTTGAGGTCTTTCCAAATTTTTTCTTGTGGTTGACTTCAAGTTTCATAGTGTTCTGGTCAGAAAAACATGCATGGTATGATCTCAGTCTTTTTGTCCTTGTTGAGGCCTGATTTGTGACCTCTTATGTTATCTTCTCTGGAGAATGTCCCATGTGCACTAAAAAGAATGTGGAATTCTGCTTCTTTAGGATGCAGTGTTCTGAATGTATCTGTTAAGTCCATCTGGTCCAGTGTGTCATTCAAAGCCCTTGTTTCCTTATTGATTTTTTGCTCAGATGAGCTGTCCATTGCGGTGAGTGGAGTGTTAACGTCCCCTACTAGTATTGTGTTATTATCAATGAGTTCCTTTATGTTTGTTATTAACTGTTTTATATATTTGGGTGCTCCCATTTTGGAGTCATAAATATTTACAATTGTTAGATCTTCTTGTTGGATTTTCCAGTCTATTATGACACAGTGCCCATCTTCATATCTTGTTATAGTCTTTGGTTTAAAGTCGAATGTGTCCAATGTAAGTATTCCTACTCTGGCTTTCTTTTGATGTGCATTTGACAATAAATGTTTCTCTACATCTCACTTCCAGTATATAGTTGTCTTAGATCTAAAATGAATATCTTGTGGGCAGCATATAGATGGGTCTTTTTCTTTTTTTAATCCATTCTGATATCCTGTGTCTTTGATTGGAACATTTGGTAATTCAGAGTAATTACTGATAGATGTATATTT
This sequence comes from Mustela nivalis, assembly GCF_964662115.1. Classification (NCBI taxonomy): domain Eukaryota; kingdom Metazoa; phylum Chordata; class Mammalia; order Carnivora; family Mustelidae; genus Mustela; species Mustela nivalis. The sequence continues at coordinate 99,218,103 of NC_139031.1, read as the reverse complement.
AGTGCCATTTTATTATTTGTTTTGTTCTTCTTTCTGGAGACTTTCTCTGTTCCTTTCTTGTCTTTGTCACTTTTAGTCTTTCCTTTCCACTTGGAGTCCCCCTTTAAAATTTCTTCCAGGACTCTAGTTTTTGCTTGTTTGAGAAACTCTTTATCTCTCCATCTATTCTGAAAGATAGCCTTGGAGGATAGAGTATTCCTGGCTGTCGATTTTTCCCATTCCACACACTGAATATATCTCTTCTGGCCTCCTGAGTTTCTGGGGAGAGATCTGCAGTAAGCCTTATAGGTCTTCCGTGTAAGTTAAGGATTTCTTTTGTCTTTCTGCTTTTAAGATTCTTTCTTTATCGCTATATTTTTCAAATTTAATTACAATATATCTTGGTGTTGGACTGTTTTTGCTCATTTTGATGGGAGTCCTCTGTGCCTCCAGAACCTGTCTGTTTCCTTCCCCAGATTAGGGAAGTGTTCAACTTTCATTGCGTCAAATCAATTTTCTGCCCCCCCCCCCTTTCCTCTTCTGGTACTTCTATAATATGAACACTATTACATTGATGGAGATCCTGAGATCCCTAAGTCTACTCTCATGATCCATAATTCTGCTTTCTTTTTTTTTGTTCAGCTTCATTATTTTCCATTCTTTTGTCTTCTGGGTCAATAATTCATTCCTCAGCTTCTTCAGCCTGGTGGATATTATAACCAGTCAAATCTCAGTAATTGTATTTTTCATTCCTGACTGATTGTTTTTCAACTCTTTGTCCAAATGCTAAGAGCCTCCCTGAAGGCTTCCATTCTTTTCTCAAGCCCAGCAAATATCCGTATGATCATTCCTTTAAATTCTCTAGCAGGCATGTTACTTACATCTATTTCATTTAGATCTCTGGCATGACCTTTTCTTGTTTTTTCATGTGGGGTGAATTCCTCCATCTTGGCATTCAAAGTCTCTGCCTTCTTTTGTGTATTAGAAAACCCAGTTATGGGGGCACCTGGGTGGCTCAATTGTTAAGCGTCTGCCTTCAGCTAGGGTCTTGATACCAGGGTCTTGGCATGGAGCCCTACATCAGGCTCCCTGCTCAGTGGGAAGCCTGCTTTTCCCTCTCCCACTCCTCCTGTTTGTGTTCCCTCTCTTGCTGTGTCTCTTTCTGTCAAATAAATAAATAAAATATTTAAAAAGGAAGGAAGGAAGGAAAAGAAAAGCCAGTTATGGCTCCTGCCCCCGGAAGTGATGGCCTTATGAGGAAGCGATCATACATGTGTCCAGGGCCTGGTGCTCCTGGGAGCATCTCAGGTGTGCACTGTGTGCATTCTGCAGCTGTCTCTCGTCTATTTTATCCTTCGGGCCAGTTGTCTGCAGAGACTCTCCTTGTCTCTCGTGGGCAGTGTTTGGTACCTGGCCAGAAGCGGGAAGTTTTAACAAGGTGTGTGCTTTGGTCTGCTTGTGAAATGAGATCTGAAGCTACTTCTGCTAGAACTGAGGCCCCACTGATCTCTCTGGCTGGGAGATACGGTGTGGGCAGGGGTTGGTCTTCTGGGGAAGAGGCCCCCTGTGTGGAGATGGAGGCGCCCTTGCTTGGAACACAGCCCTGCCAGAGCTCAGGAGTGGGTGTGGTGTAAGCAGGCGAGGCAGCCCCTGTAGGCCCCGTGCTGCCTCCTACAGGTGGTTCTGTGTTTATGTTGAGGGGCAGGGGAGGAAAATGGCACCAGTCAACTCTTTTGTCCCCAGAGAGGAGCCTCCGTACATGTTGGCTCTCAGGGAAGCACTCTGAGACCAGCAAATAATCTCTCTCCATGTGTCCCATTCATTTTTCACTCCGCTATTTCCACACCGTCTGCGCCCAGCTTGTTTGCCTGCCTTTTCTGCCCCAAGCAGCCCATTGCCCTCTGGGCTCTATCTCAGCCAAGCCTGCTAACTTTTAAAACAGGGTCTGGTGGTGGGTATTAAGGAGGGCACGTATTGCATGGAGCACTGGGTGTGGTGCATAAACAATGAATTCTGGTACACTGAAAAGAAATTTTAAAAAAATTTAAAAAAGGAAAAATAAATAAATAAAACAGGGTCTGGTCAGGGGCCTGCATTGGTTTTCTGGGGGCTGGGTCCCGCCACACTGGGATTGAGAGAGGTTTGACTAAGAAGGGCAGTTGAGAGAGAGGGCAGGGGGATGGAACTCGGAGTGAGCAGGCCAGGAGGCCAGTGCTGGGCTGGCTGCCCTCTGTCCCTGGCTCTGCACCTAGGCTGAGGGTCAAGGGAGGGAAATGGTGCCAACTGACTCCTTTGTTCCTGGAGAGGAGCCTCTGTGAATACCACCTCTCGGGGATGAGCTCCAAGAAGAGTGAACAGTCTGCCCCCTGTTGTGCCCCAGGAGCTCCTGAGATTGCCATTTCCAGGCCATCTGCCCCCAGGGTTGTTTACCTACCTTCTCTCCAGGCGAGGGGCACCCTTGGGGTTTCATCCCAGCCAAGCCCACCGACCTTTAAAACTCTGGTCTTAGTCCGGTGATAGGTATTGAGGAGGGCATGTATTGCATGGAGCAGTGGGGGGTTATATACAAACAATGAATTTTGGAACACTGTATCAAAAACTTATGATGTACTGTATGGTGGCTAACATAACATAATAAAAAATTTAAAATAAGGATAGATAGATAGAGAGATAGATAGATAAAACTCTTGCCTTCAAGCCTTGCTGGTTGCAAGAAATCAAGGAAATTAGCCCCTCTCATTTTCCCAGCCAATGGCTTTGGGGAAATGTTCTCCTTGTGTCTTCCCCTGTGTGCTCCTCTGTCTCTAGCTCTGTCTCTCTCTCTCTCACCTTTGCCCACAACCACAGCTCCCCCCACCCTGTCCACACCAGCTCCACAGCACCAGTGATCCATTTCAGCCCCAAACCAGGTCTCTGTACTACCTCGCTCCCTTGATGTGGTTTCTTCTCTCCCTCTAGTTGTGGAGTTAATTCTGCTACACCTCAGGTTGATCTGATCGTTAGTTATAAAGCTCTTTTTAGGGGATGAGACAAGCCTATGGTTCTACTTCTATGCCGCCAGTTAGCTCAAGCCCCTCCACTTCTATGTTTCTGTCTCTGGGGTCATTTTCCTTCTAGAAGGAAAGAGCTTCTTTTTTTGTATTTCTTTTGGTG